>NC_142960.1:18038000-18665500 GCF_039701765.1 Tetranychus urticae
AACTTATCCGATTCTTTCTTATCCAACTTCGAATGTGACGGTATTGGATGCAATGATTTAACAAATTTGATCACTTGTGCATTCATTTTAGGTGATATTTTTGGATCAATAGACCTTTGGCTTTCAACATGTTTAGACGCCTTTTTTGAAGCAGAAAATATTTTGAACCGATCCAATTGCTGCTTATTCCACTTTTTATAAGCTAACAATAAAAATGCACTCAGAAGCAAACTTGCAGATAATATAAATATTATTGCGAATGTATTCGTAGCATTGGGTGCAGAAATAGTGACCCTATCAACAGACACAGCACCAATGCTATAAACATCTGCATAATTATCGTTAGACAGATTTAAAACGATATTAAATTCGCCCGACTCAACCAACTTCATAGAGCACTCAATGACTGATCCATTCCTTTTGATGTTGGTACAACGATTATGTGGACCAGCTCTGATGAAAAGAGTTTCTTGTGATTCAGTTATAAGCAGCGGTTCATCTAATTCAATCGTCAAAGTTTTTGGTAATGATGGGGTGAATATTAAAGGTGAAATGTTGATTATTTTGAAACAGTTATTGGAATTTGATTCAATCTTGTTTTTGGGCTGTTGATTAATAATTTGCTCTGTGCAAGCTGAATTTGACCAGACACAGTCAATACTGGAACCATACATGAAGCATTGAGTACAAGTTTTGAGATGAACGCAAAGTGGAATATACCAGTCAATTATGATTTGATTAGACACATTAGTTAGGTAATAGCATTCCAATGGATGTTTATTGATATGGAAAACCTTCACGGCACCAGTAATGTTTTCAAGCCATAGATAAGTTTTAAATTGACTATGAGTTGCTGATGCATTATAATCAACTGCATGCAACACGATAGGAGCAGAGGGAGAAACTTTTGTGTAAATATATATGGTATTCTCATGAAATGGAAATGCTAGTACAACATAAAACATTTTAAGGACATGATTTTTGTCTACGAACGTTTTAGACGATTGCTTGCCAGTCACAGCGCGATTCGATATATCCATTGAAGGAACAATATTTCCCTTCGTGAAACAACTTTCATGATTAGTTTTTTTACATCCACCAACTTCTGATCTTATATGTTGGTGTAGTAGAGTGACATTATTTGCGCCTGAAGAACATGATTTTGCCGTTTGTTCGAACAATGGAAAAAGATTATCGAAATAGTAATAGACAATCATTGCGCTTTGATTAGACAAGTACTGATTTGTGCACAAATAAAAGCTTTTTGACTCATTGTCACCATTGTAAAGTCCAGAAAAGTAAGCAAAAATTACTTCATGCAACTCATTCGCATCGAATTCTGGTCGAGTAAAATACATCTCAACTGCACTTGAAATAAGTTCACTTCCCATGTCAAGACACAAACGTATTATTGATATCTCTTGAGTAATATCAGAGACTTTTTCATCCCATATACTTCGCATTATAAGAAGATACAATTTATTGTCGAAATGAATATAATCTGTCATTTTCCATTTCTTAATGTACTTCCAATCATCTTGGAACGCCGGTAAGCGTCTAATCACTGAAACTTTTTCGTTGTTAACATCGAAATGCAACAATTCGAGATAATTCCAATCAACTGCTGGTTCTGTTAAATCCGGATTGACTATTGTTGGAACATGAAGAGCTTCATCATCACCAAAAGCTATTATTGGACCAGTTAATTCACCAGAATATGTCATATTTTTAATAGTCTTTTGATCGATGAGAATTTGAGGTTTATTTTGATAGACAAACATCAACCCATCTTTTATGAGATTGATTACTTTCCAATTGACGAGGTCAGACACATTAACTACACTTTTTGATATATTAATGTAAATGGTCTTCCCAGCAAGATAAATGCCATAATATGTTGTACTATTGTCTTTATCAGTCAAGAAGACATTACTTGGTGTTTTGTAATAGAAAATCATATCGTGTTTTGGTGTTCTAAATGAATATGCGATTTCACTGAAGAGACAAAGTACAATGGTTAATAAAAAAGATGAAATGGACATGACAAATGTCTCTTTACAAAAGTCAAAATAAGATTCCTGGACAAGACAACATTTAACCAAGTATTGTGTTATAATACAACTACATTCTTACTCGACCACTTAACAACTAAACAGTTCAACTTGACTAGTTTACTCGATAGTTTATTTAGTTTTTCGAGTTTTTTGTTTCATCTATTGTTGAGGATAATATTTGTGATTTGAGTACGATAGTTGAATAATTTTACAGAAATCAAATACGATTTTTTATACGCAAATAAGCTAACGTGTCGCTTCTTATATTTAATATTTAGATTTTATTATATAATACATGCTTCATGGGATTAGATGAGATTACATTGAACTTGCAAGGGTCAAAATTATCAATTCAATCAATTATTTCATGAAATTTTTTACTTTAATCACCAAATGAAAAGAATCGCCAAACCTGTGAATATCTATCGTTAACAGATCTACAGCGATTTTAAATTTACCCGATTCATTCAACTTCATAGATCATTCAATGAATGCTCCATTCATTTAATTGTTGACCAGCTTTTATAACCAAAGTTTCTTGTGCTTTAGTTATATTCACCGGTCCATCTAATTCAATTGTCGAAGTTGTCGATAACGATTAGTTGAATATTAAAGGTGAAATTTTGGCGATTTTGCAACAATAATTGGTAGCTAATCCAGTCTCGATTTGCAGGTTGATGATTGATAGCTGCATTATTACCATACCTAACTAAATTCATGGAAATAAAGGAATCGGATCTTAAGTAAATCAATTAGGCATTGAAATCAAGTGATTACTTACAAATTACTTTGATCGAGTAAAGCTATTTCGTATGCATATTTGCCATTGATTTTGATACTGCAATGCATTTCATTTTGATTTTCGAGGTTTCTTTGATTTCGCTGATTCTTCAAGTTTATACATTGGCTTCGATTTTAATGCTTTAACTGATGGCATTTCGCTTGTTGATTTAACCAATTCATTTGACTGTAAGTTGGGAGATTGACCAAATTCAACCATTGGATTTGTAAACAATGACTTTAACAAATAACTCGATCGTTCCTTTGATTTAGCTGGCATAGTTGAGTTTAAGTTGGATACTTGGTTAAGTTTACTCACTAGCATTGGAAACGATGATTTAACCAGATTAATCGATAGTTCTTTTGATTTAGTTGGGTTGATTCGGGTTCCTGTATCCATTTGAGGTGATATTGGTGGTTCAACAACCATTATAGATTCTTGACTAGCAACAAGTTTTTTCGTATTTTTTGGACTTCTTCTCTTGGATTTCATCTTTTCTCGCAGCTTATCCGATTGTTTCTTACCCACATTTGAATAAGACGGCATAGGGGGAAATGATTTAACAAGTTTGATCAATTGTTCATTTGATTTAGCAGAGTCGGTTCGAGCTTCTGGATCCATTTTAGGTAATATTTTTGGATCAACAGGCTTGCTAGATTTTTGGCTTCCGTGTTTGATAGCCTTTTTTGAAGCAGAAAATATTTTGACCAGATCGAATTGCTGCTTTTTCAAATTTTTATAAGCTAAAAATAAAAAAGTACTCAGAAGCAAACCTGCAAATAATATAAATATTATTGCAAATGTATTCGTAGCATTGGGTGCAGAAATAGTGACCTTATCAACAGACACAGCACCAATGCTATAAACATCTGCATAATTATCGTTGACCAGATTTAAAACGATATTAAATTCGCCCGACTCAACCAACTTCATAGAGCATTCAATAACTGATCCATTTCTTTTGATGTTGGTACAACGATTATGTGGACCAGCTCTGATGGTAAGAGTTTCTTGTGATTCAGTTATAGAAAGCGGTTCATCTAATCCAATTGTCAAAGTTTTCGGTGACGATGAGTTGAATATTGAAGGTGAAATGTTGATTATTTTGAAACAGTTATTGAAAGTTGTTTCAATCTTAGTTCTGGGAAGATGATTAATAGCTGCATTTGTGCAAATTGAATTCGACCAGACACAGTCAATACTGGAACCATACATAAAGCATTGAGTGCAAGTTGTAAGACGACTACAAAGTTCAATATACCAGTCACTTTTGATTTGATTAGACACATTAGTTAGGTAAAAGCCTTCATATCGATGTTTATTGATATGGAAAACCTTTACGGCACCATTAATGTTATCACCTGGCAATAGTTCAGTTTCGAATTGACTATCAGTTGTTGATGCATTATACCTAACTAAATGCGGTACGATAGGAGCAGAGGGAGAAACTTGTGTGTAAATAACTAAATAATTATAACAAAATGGAAAAGATAGTACAAGGTTATACATTTTAAGGACTTGATTTTTGTCTATGAACGTTTTAGACGATTGCTTGCCAGTCACAGCGAGATTGGATATATCCACTGAAGGAACAATATTTCCCTTCGTGAAACAACTTTCATGATTAGTTTTTTTACATCCACCAACTTCTGATCTTATGTGTTGGTGTAGTAGAGTGACATTATTTGCGCCTGAAGAACATGATTTTGCCGTTTGTTCGAACAATGGGAAAAGATTATCGAAATAGTAATAGACAATCATTGCGCTTTGATTAGACAAGTGCTGATTCGTGCACAAATATAAGCTTTGTGACTCATTGTCACCCTTGTAAAGTCCAGCAAAGTAAACAAAAATTACTTCATGAAACTCATTCGCATCGAATTCTGGTCGAGTAAAATACATCTCGACCGCACTTGAAATAAGTTCACTTCCCTTGTCAAGACACAATCGCATTATTGATATCTCTTGAGTAATATCAGAGACTTTTTCGTCGTATATACTTCGCATTATAAGAATATACAATTTATTGTCGAAATGAATATAATCTGTCATTTTCCATTTCGCAATGTATTTCCAATCATATTGAAACGCCGGTAAGCGTCCAATCACTGAAACTTTTTCATTGTTAACATCGAAATGCAACAATTCGAGATAATTCCAATCAACTGGTGGTTCTGTTAAATCCGGATTGAGTATTGTTGGAACATGAAGGGCTTCATCATCACCAAAAGCTATTATTGGACCAGTTAATTCACCAGAATATTTCATATTTTTGATAGTCTTTTGATTAATCAGAATTTGAGGTTTATTTTGATGGACAAACATCAATCGATCTATATCGATATTGATTACTTTCCAATTGACAAGGTCAGACACATTAACTACACTTTTTGATATATTAATGTAAATGGTCTTCCCAGCAAGATAAATGCCATAATATGTTGTACTGTTGTCTTTATCAGTCAAGACAACATTACTCGGTGTTTTGTAATAGAAAATCATATCGTGTTTTGGTGCTCTAAATGAAACGATTTCACTGAAGAGACAAAGTACAATGGTTAATAAAAAAGATGAAATGGACATGACAAATGTCGCTTTACAAAAGATAAAATAAGATTCCTTGACAAGACAACATTTAATCAAATATTGTGTTACAAAATAACACAACTTAACAACTAAACAGTTTAACTTGACTAGTTTACTCGATAGTTTATTTAGTTTTTCGAGTTTTTTGTTGCATCTATTGTTGAGGATAATATTTGTGATTTGAGTACGATAGTTGAATAATCATGTCAAATAATTTTACAGAAATCAAATACGATTCAAATCAAATCTTCTTATATTGAATATTGAGATTTTATAATATAAAACATGCTTGCTAGGATTATATGAGATAACATGGAATTTCCAAGGATTAAAATTATCAATTTAATCAATTATTTCATGAACTTTTTACTTTAATCAACTAATGAAAAGAATCGCCAAACATGTGAATATTCATCATTAACCAGATCTACAGCGATGTAAAACTCGCCCGATTCTTGCAACTTCATACATCATTCATTTAGATGTTAGTACAATGATTGTGCGACCAGCTTTGATAACTAAAGTTTCTTGTGCTTTAGTTATATTCATTTAGTTATATATAATAGTAGTTCATAGTAAGAATCGCCAAACATGTGAATATATATCGTTAATCAGATTTACAGCGATTTTGAGTTTACCCGATTTATTCAACTTCATAGATCATTCAATTAATACTCCATTCATTTAATTGTTGACCAGCTTTGATAACAAAAGTTTCTTGTGCTTTAGTTATATACACCGGTTCATCTAATTCAATCTTTGAAGTTGTCGGTAATGATGAGTTGAATATTAAATACCTAACTAAATTCATGGAACTAAAGGGATCGGATCCCAAGTAAATCAATAAGCCATTGAAATCAAGTGATTACTTACAAATTACTTTGATCGAGTATAGCAATTTCGTATGCATATTTGCAATTTGATTTCAATGTGTTTTTGGAGGTTTCTTTGATTTCGCTGATTCTTTCAGTCTATTCATTGGCTTCGATTTTAATGCTTTAACTGATGGCATTTCGCTTGTTGATTTAACCAATTCATTTGACTTGAAGTTGGGTGCGTAACCAAATTCAACCATTGGATTTGTAAACAATGACTTTAACAAATAACTCGATCGTTCCTTTGATTTAGCTGGCATAGTTGAGTTTAAGTTGGATGCTTGGTTAAGTTTACTCACTAGCATTGGAAACGATGATTTAACCAGATTAATCGATAGTTCTTTTGATTTAGCTGGGTTGATTCGGGTTAGTGCATCCATTTGAGGTGATATTGGTGGTTCAACAACCATTATGGACTCTTGACTAGCAACAAGTTTTTTCGTATTTTTTGTACTTCTTCTCTTGGATTTCATCTTTTCTCGGAGCTTATCAGGTTGTTTCTTACCCCACTTTGCATGAGACAGCATTGGCTGCAATGATTTAACAAGTTTGATCGACAGTTGCTTTGATTTAGCTGAGTCAATTCGGGCTTGTGCATTAATTTTAGGTAATATTTTTGGATTAAAAGGCTTGCTGAATTTTTGGCTTCCAAGTTGGATCGCCTTTTTTGAAGCAGAAAATATTTTGAACCGATCCAATTGCTGCTTATTCCACTTTTTATAAGCCAAAAATAAAAAAGTACTCAAAAGCAAACCTGCAAACAATATAAATATTATTGCAAATGTATTCGTAGCATTAGGTGCAGAAATAGTGACCTTATCAACAGACATAGTGCTCATTCTATAAACATCTGCATAATTATCGTTGACCAGATTTAAAACGATATTAAATTCGCCCGACTCAACCAACTTCATAGAGCATTCAATGACTGCTCCATTTATTGTGATGTTGGTACAATGATTGTGTGGACCAGCTTTGATGCTAAGAGTTTCTTGTGATTCAGTTATAAGCAGCGGTTCGTCTAATTCAATCGTCAAAGTTTTTAGTGACGATGAGTTGAATATTAAAGGTGAAATGTCGATGATTTTGAAACAATTATTGAAAGTTGTTTCAATCTTAGTTTTGGGTTGATGATTAATAGTTGTATTTGTGCAAATTGAATTTGACCAGACACAGTCAATACTGGAACCATACATAAAGCATTGAGTACATGTTTTGAGAGGACTACAAAGTGAAAAATACCAGCCCCTTTTGATTTGATTAGACACATTAGTTAGGTAATAACCTTTCAATGGATGTTTATTGATATGGAAAACCTTTACGGCATCAGTAATGTTATAACCTGACCATAGATTAGTTTTAAATTTACTATCAGTTGTTGATGCATTATACCCAACGTAATGCAACACGATAGGAGCAGAGGGAGAAACTTGTGTGTAAATAAATAAGGCATTGTCACAAAATGGAAATGATAGAACTACATTATACATTTTAAGGACTTGATTTTTGTCTATGAACATTGTAGACGATTGTTTGCCAGTAACAGCGAGATTCGCTATATCCATTGAAGGAACAATATTTTCTTTCGTAAAACAACTGTCATGAATAGTTTTTTTACATACACCATCTTCTGATCTTATATGTTGGTGCAATAAAGTAACATTATTTGCGCCTGAAGAACATGATTTTGCAGTTTGCTCGAACAATGGAAAAAGATTATCGAAATAGTAATAGACAATAATTGCGCTTTGATTAGACAAGTGCTGATTCGTGCACAAATAAAAGCTTTTTGATTCATTGTCACCATTGTAAAGTCCAGCAAAGTAAACAAAAATTACTTCATGCAACTCATTTGCATCGAATTCTGGTCGAGTAAAATACATCTCTACCGCACTTGAAATAAGTTCACTTCCCTTGTCAAGACACAATCGCATTATTGATATTTCTTGAGACTCATCAGAGACTTTTTCGTCCCATATACTCCGCATTATAAGGAGATACAATTTATTGTCGAAATGAATATAATCTGTCATTTTCCATTTCTTAATGTACTTCCAGTCATTTTCGAACGACGATAAGCGTCCAATCACTGAAACTTTTTCGTTGTTAAAATCGAAACGCAACAATTCGAGATAATTCCAGTCAACTGGTGGTTCTGTTAAATCCGGATTGAGTATTGTTGGAACATGAAGAGCTTCATCATCACCAAAAGCTATTATTGGACCAGTTAATTCACCAGAATATTTCATATTTTTGATAGTCTTTTGATTAATCAGAATTTGAGGTTTATTTTGATGGACAAACATCAATCGATCTTGTTTGAGATTTATTACTTTCCAATTGACGAGGTCAGACACGTTAACTACACTTTTTGATATATTAATGTAAATGGTCTCCCCAACAAGATAAATGCCATAATATGTTGTACTATTGTCTTCGTCAGTCAAGAAGACATTACTCGGTGCTTTATAATAGTAAATCATATCGTGTTTTGGTGTTCTAAATGAATATGCGATTTCACTGAAGAGACAAAGTACAATGGTTAATAAAAAAGATGAAATGGACATGACAAATGTCGCTTTACAAAAGATAAAATAAGATTTCTTGACAAGACAACATTTAATCAAATATTGTGTTACAAAATAACACAACTTAACAACTAAACAGTTTAACTTAACTAGTTTACTCGATAGTTTATTTAGTTTTTCGAGTTTTTTGTTACATCTATTGTTGAGGATAATATTTGTGATTTGAGTACGATAGGTGAATAATCATGTCAAATAATTTTAAAGAAATCAAATACGATTTTTTATAAGCAAATTAGCTAACGTGTCGCTTCTTATATTGAATATTTAGATTTTATAATATAAAACATGCTTGCTAGGATTATATGAGATAACATGGGATTTCCAAGGATTAAAATTATCAATTTAATCAATTATTTCATTAATTTTTTTACTTTAATCAACTAATGAAAAGAATCGCCAACCATGTGAATATTTATCATTAACCAGATCTACAGCGATGTAAAACTCGCCCGATTCTTGAAACTTCATACATCATTCATTTAGATGTTAGTACAATGATTGTGCGACCAGCTATGGTAAAAAAAGTTTCTTGTGCTTACAAATTACTTTGATCGAGTATACCTATTTTGTATGCATATTTGCCATCGATTTTGATACTGCAATGCATTTCATTTTGATTTTCGAGGTTTCTTTGATTTCTTTGGTCTCTTTGGCTTCTTTGATTTCGATGGTTTCCTTGGTTTTGCTGATTCTTCCAGTTTATCCATTGGCTTTTCTTTCAACGGTTTATCCACTTTCCTTGGTGGAAGTTCGTTCGATGATTTAACCAATTCATTCGACTTGAAGTTGGGTGCTTGACCAAATTTAGCCATTGGGTTTGAAAGCAAAGACTGCAACAAATTACTCGATGGTTCTTTAGATTTTGCTGGCATAGTTGAGTTTAAGTTGGATGCTTGGTTAAGTTTAGCCATTGGATTTGAAAGCAAAGACTTAAATAAATTACTCGAAGATTCTTTTGATTTAACTGGGTTGATTCGGGCTCCTGTGTCCATTTGAGGTGATATTGGAGGTTCAACAACCATTATAGATTCTTGACTAGCAACAAGTTTTTTCGCATTTTTTGGACTTCTTCTCTTGGCTTTCATCTTTTCTCGCAGCTTATCCGACTGTTTCTTACCACGCTTTTTGGTGGTGGTTGTTGGTTTTTGATTCAATGATTTGACCAGTTTACCCGATGTTTTCTTTAATTTAGCCGAGTCGGTTTGGGATTTTGCATTCTTCGCATCTTTCGAATCAGGATGAGCTCCGAACTTATCCAATTGTTTCATACCCGATTTTGTATAAGCTGGCATTGGAATCAATGATTTAACCAGTTTACCCGATTCCTTTAATTTAGCTGATTCGCTTTTGGATTGTCCATTCATTTTAGGTGCTATTGATGGTTCAACAGGCGCTATGAACTTTTGACTAGCAACAAGTCCTGTCACTTTTCCTGGACCAGGGTATGTTCCGGACTTATCCGATTCTTTCTCACCCGACTTCGAATGTGACGGTATTGGATGCAATGATTTAACAAGTTTGATCGATTGTTCCTTTGATTTAGCTGAGTGCGTTCGGACTTTTGCGTTTATTTTAGGTGATATCTTCAGATCAACAGGCTTAATAAACCTTTGGATTTCAACATGTTTGGTAGCCTTCTTTAGAGCAGCAAATATTTTGAGCCGATCCAATCGTTGCTTATTCCACTTTTTATAAGCTAACAATAAAAATGCACTCAGAAGCAAACTTGCAGATAATATAAATATTATTGCAAATGTATTCGTAGCATTGGGTGCAGAAATAGTGACCTTATCAACAGACACAGCACCAATGCTATAAACATCTGCATAATTATCGTTGACCAGATTTAAAACGATATTAAATTCGCCCGACTCAACCAACTTCATAGAGCATTCAATGACTGCTCCATTCGTTTTAATGTTGGTGCAACGATTATGTGGACCAGCTCTGATGGTAAAAGTTTCTTGTGTTTTATTTATAAGCAGCGGTGCATCTAATATAATGGTCAAAGTTTTCGGTAATGATGGGTTGAATATTAAAGGCGAAATGTTGATTACTTTGAAACAGTTATTGGAATTTGATTCAATCTTAGTTTTGGGTTGATGATTAATAGTTGCATTTGTGCAAATTGAATTTGACCAGACACAGTCAATACTGGAACCATACATAAAGCATTGAGTGCAAGTTGTAAGACGACTACAAAGTGGAAGATTCCAAACTATTCTGACTTGATTATAAACATTTGTTAAGTAATAGCCTTCAAACGGATGTTTATTGATATGGAAAGCCTTTACGACACCAGCAATGTTGGTACCAGATAAATTGGTTTTAAATTGACTGTCAGTTGTGGACGCATTATACTCAATTTGCTGTAACACGATAGGTTCTAAAAGGCCAAATCTTGTGTAAATAAATAAGTAATTGTAATTAAATGGGAATGGTACTACAATATTATGCATTTTAAGGACTTGATTTTTGTCTGTGTAGCTTGTAGACGATTGTTTGCCAGTGACAGCGAGATTCGATATATCCATTGAAGGAACAATATTTCCCTTCGTGACACAACTTTCATGAATAGTTTTTTCACATTCACCAGCTTCTGACCTTAGATGGTGGTATAACAGAGTGACCCCTTTGGCGCCTGAAGAACATGATTTTGCAGTTTGTTCGAACAATGGAAAAAGATTATCGAAATAGTAATAGACAATCATTGCGCCTTGATTAGACAAGTGCTGAGTCGTGCACAGGTAAAAGCTTTTTGATACAGTGTCACCATTGTAAAGTCCAGCAAAGTGCACAAAAATTACATCATGCAACTCATTTGTATTGAATTCTGGTCGAGTAAAATGCATCTCGACGACACTTGAGATAAGTTCAATTCCCTTGACGAGACACAATCGCATTATTGATATCTCTTGAGTAAAATTTGCGGTCTTTTCATTCCAAATAATCCGCATTATAAGAAGATACAATTTACTTTCGAAATGAATATAATCTGTCATTTTCCATATCGCAATGTACTTCCAATCATCTTGGAACGCCGGTAAGCGTCCAATCACTGAAACTTTTTCACTTTCAACATCAAAACGCAACAATTCGAGATAATTCCAGTCAACTGGTGGTTCTGTTAAATGCGGATTGAGTATTGTTGGAACATGAAGAGCTTCATCATCACCAAAAGCTATTATTGGACCAGTTAATTTACCAGAATATGTCATATTTTTGATAGTCTTTCGTTCGATGAGAATTCGAGGTATATTTTGATGGACAAACATCAATCGATCTTTATCGACATTGATTACTTTCCAATTGACGAGGTCAGACACATTAACTACACTTTTTGGTACATTAATGTAAATGGTCTTGCCAGCAAGATAAATGCCATAATATGTTGTTTTATTATTTTGATTAGTCAAGAAAACATTACTCGGTGTTTTGTAATAGAAAATCATATCGTGTTTTGGTGTTCTAAATGAATATGCGATTTCACTGAAGAGACAAAGTACAATGGTTAATAAAAAATATGAAATGAACATGACAAATGTCGCTTTACAAAAGATAAAATAAGATTCCTGGACAAGAAAACATTTAAGCAAATATTGTGTTACAAAATAAAACAACTTAACAACTAAACAGTTCAACTTGACTAGTTTACTTGATAGTTTATTTATTTTTTTTGAGTTTTTTGTTTCATCTATTGTTGAGGATAATATTTGTGATTTAACGCGAGTTGTTTGAGTAGGATAGTTGAATAATTGTGTCAAATTTTTTACAGAAATCAAATACAATTCTTTATTCGCAAATAATCTAACGCTGCAGCAATGTCGCTTCATGCGTGTATATTGAATATTGAGAATATATTTATGGGTTAAAATTATCAATTTTTAATCATTTCATGAACTTTTCCAATATGTCATCACCAATTGAACAATAGCTCAACGTGTGAATAATTATCGTTAACCAGATCTACAGCGATGAAAAACTTGCCCGATTCATTCAATGAATACTGCATTCATTTTGATGTCGCTACAATGATTGTGAGACCAGCTTTGATAACCAAAGTTTCTTAGGCTTTAGTTATATTTACCGGTTCATCTAATTCAATCGTCAAAGTTGTCGGTAATGATGAGTTGATTATTAAAGGGGAAATTTTGTTGATTTTAAAACAACTATTGTTAACTGGTCCAGTCTCATTTGCAGATTGATGATTAATAGTTGTATTTTTACGATACCTAACTATACGGATACTATACCTCATGGAACTAAAGGCATCGGATCTTATGTGGATCAAACAGGCATTACAATCAAGTTATTAATCACAAATTACTTTGATCAAGTAGAACTATTTCGTATATACTTCATGAATTTTAATATTTCTAGTGGCAATTAAATTCAATTCATTTTCGAGGTTTCTTAGATTTATTTGGTTTCTTTGATTTTTTTGGTTTCTTTGGTCTCGCTAATTCTTCCAGTTTATCCATTGGCTTTGAGTTCAATTGTTTATCCACTTTCCTTGTTGACAGTTCGTTCGATGATTTAACCAATTTACCCGTTGAATTGAAGTTGAATTTTCGATTAATTTTAACCAATGGATTTGAAATCAAAGCCCTAAATAAATTACTCAATAGTTCTTTTGATTTAGTTGGGTTGATTTGGGTTCGTGTATCCATTTGAGGTGATATTGGAGGTTCAACAACCATTATAGATTCTTGACTAGCAACAAGTTTTTTCGTATTTTTTGTGCTTCTCTTGGATTTCATCTTTTCTCCGAGCTTATCCGATTGTTTCTTACCATGCTTTGTACGAGCTGGTTTTTGATTCAATGATTTAACCAGTTTACTCGATGATTTCATTGATTTAGCAATGTCGTTTTGGACTTGTGCGTTCATTTTAGGTGATATTTTTGGATCAACATGCTTAATAGACCTTTGGCTTTCAACATGCTCTGCCGCTTTTTTTGAACCAGAAAATATTTTGACCAAACCCGATTGCTGCTTATTACACATTTTATAAGCTAAAAATAAACATGCGCTCATAAGCAAACTTGCAAATAATATAAATATTATTGCAAATGTATTCGTAGCATTGGCTGCATTGAATGCAGCAATATTAACCTTATCAAAAGACACAGTGCTCATGCTATAAACATCTGCATAATTATCGTTAACCAGATTTAAAACGATATTGAATTCGCCCGACTCAACCAACTTCAAAGAGCATTCAATGACTGCTCCATTTATTGTGATGTTGGTACAACGATTGTGTGGACCAGCTCTGATGATAAGAGTTTCTTGTGATTCAGTTATAAGCAGCGGTTCATCTAATATAATCGTCAAAGTTTTCGGTAACGATGAGTTGAATATTGAAGGTGAAATGTCGATGATTTTGAAACAGTTATTGAAATTGGATTCAATCTTAGTTTTGGGTTGATGATTGATAGTTGCATTTGTGCAAGCTGAATTTGACCAGACACAGTCAATACTCGAACCATACATAAAGCATTGAGTGCAAGTTGTAAGACGACTACAAAGTGGAATATCCCAGGTTGGTATGATTTGATTATACACGTTGGTTAAGTAATAGCCTTCGAATGGATGTTTATTGATATGGAAAATCTTTACGGAACCAATAATGAAGTTTTCCCATAGATCGGTTTCAAATTGAATATCAGTTGTTGATGCATAATACGAAAAAACGTGCACCACGATAGGAGCAAAAGGAGAAACTTTTGTGTAAACATTTAAGGTATTTGCATAAAATGGAAATGATAGTACAAATTTATTCATTTTAAGGACTTGATTTTTGTTTACAAACATTGTAGACGGTAGCTTTCCAATCACGGCGAGATTCGATATATCCACTGAAGGAACAATATTTCCTTTCGTTAAACAGCTTTCATGAATAGTTTTTTTACAAACACCAACTTCTGATCTTATATGGTGGCGTAACAAAGTGACATTATTGGCACCTGAAGAACATGATTTTGCAGTTTGCTCGAACAACGGAAAAAGATGATCGAAATAGTAATAGACAATAATTGCGCTTTGATTAGACAAGTGCTGATTCGTGCACAAGTAAAAGCTTTTTGATTCATTGTCATCATTGTAAGATTGAGAAAAGTAAACAAAAATTACTTCATGCAACTCATTCGCATCGAATTCTGGTCGAGTAAAATGCATCTCGACCGCACTTGAAATAAGTTCACTTCCCCTGTCGAGACACAATCGCATTATTGATATCTCATGAGTAATATCAGAGACTTTTTCGTCCCATATACTCCGCATTATTAGAAGGTACAATTTATTGTCGAAATGAATATAATCTGTCATTTTCCATATCGCAATGTACTTCCAATCATCTTGGAACGCCGGTAAACATCGAATCACTGAAACTTTTTCACTTTCAACATCGAAATGCAACAATTCCAGATAATTCCAATCAACTGGTGGTTCTGTTAAATCTGGATTGAGTATTGTTGGAACATGAAGAGCTTCATCATCACCAAAAGCTATTATTGGACCAGTTAATTTACCAGAATATGTCATATTTTTGATAGTCTTTTGATTAATCAGCATTTGAGGTATATTTTGATGGACAAACATCAATCGATCTTTATCGACATTGATTACTTTCCAATTGACGAGTTCAGACACATTAACTACACTTTTTGATACATTAATGTAAATGGTCTTGCCAACAAGATAAATGCCATAATATGTTGTACTATTGTCTTTATCTGTCAAGAAGACATTACTCGGTGTTTTGTAATAGAAAATCATATCGTGTTTTGGTGTTCTGAATGAAACGATTTCACTGAAGAGACAAATTACAATAGTTAATAAAAAATATGAAATGGACATGACAAATGTCTCTTTACAAAAGTCAAAATAAGATTCCTTGACAAGACAACATTTAACCAAGTATTGTGTTATAATACAACTACATTCTTACTCGACCACTTAATTACTAAACAATTTAACTTAACAAGTTTACTTGAAAGTTTATTTATCTTTTCGAGCTGTTTTTGCATCTATTGTTGAGGATAATATTTGTGATTTGAGTACGATAGTGGAATAATCATGTCGAATAATTTTATAGAAATCAAATACGATTTTTTATACGCAAATAAGCTAACATATCGATTCTTATATCGAATATTGAGATTTTATTATATAATACATGCTTCATGGGATTAGACGAGATAACATGGAATTTGTAAGGTTTAAAATTATCAATTTAATCAATTATTTCATGAACTTTTTTACTTTAATCAACAATGAAAAGAATCGCCAAACTTGTGAGAATTTATCGTTAACCAGAACTACAGCGATATTAAATTCACACGATTTTCAACTTCACTCAATGACTGCTCCATTCATTTAGATGTTAGTACTATGATTGTGCGACCAGCTTTGATAACAAAAGTTTTTTGTACTTTAGTTATATTCACCGGTTCATCTAATTCAATTGTCAAAGTTGTCGGTAACGATTAGTTGAATATTAAAGGAGAGATTTTTTTGATTTTAAAACAATTAATGGTAGCTGGTTTAGTCTCATTTTAAGGTTGATGATCAATAGTCGTATTTTTACAATACCTAACTAAATTCATGGGACTAATGGCATCGGATCTCAAGTGATCAATAAGGCATTAGAATCAAATGATTACTTAATACTTACATAATACTTACAAATTACTTTGATAGAGAAGAAACGTTTCGTATATTTGTCATAGATTTTGATATTCCTAGTGGCAATTGATTTCAATTTGTTTTTCGAGGTTTCTTTGATTTCTTTGGTTTCTTTGGTCTCGCTAATTCTTCCAGTTCATTGAGTTGAGGCTTTGAGTTCAATTGTTTATCCACTTTCCTTGTTGACAGTTCGTTCGATGATTTAACCAATTTATCCGTTGAATTGAAGTTGAATTTTCGATTAATTTTAACCAATGGATTTGAAATCAATGCCCTGAATAAATTACTCAATAGTTCTTTTGATTTAGCTGGGTTGATTTGGGTTCCTGTATCCATTTGAGGTGATATTGGTGGTTTAACAACCATACTAGATTCTTGACTAGCAACAAGTTTTTTCGTATTTTTTGGACTTCTTCTCTTGGATTTCTTCTTTTCTCTGAAATTATCTGACTGCCTCTTACCATGCTTTGTACGAGCTGGCTTTTGATTCAATGATTTAACCAGTTTACTCGATGATTTCATTGATTTAGCTGATTCGGTGCGGGATTGTGCATTCATTTTAGGTAATATTCTTAGATCAAAAGGCTTAATAGACCTTTGGATTTCAACATGTTTGGTAGCCTTCTTTAGAGCAGCAAATATTTTGAGCCGATCCAATCGTTGCTTATTCCACTGATTATAAGCTAAAAATAAAAATGCACTCAGAAGCAAACTTGCAAATAATATAAATACTATTGCAAATGTATTCGTAGCATTGGGTGCAGAAATATTAACCTTATCGACAGATGCAGCGCTCATTCTATAAACATCTGCATATTTATCGTTGACCAGATTTAAAACGATATTAAATTCGCCCGACTCAACCAACTTCAAAGAGCATTTAATGACTGCTTCATTCGTTTTAATGTTGGTACAACGATTATGTGGACCAGCTCTGATCATAAGAGTTTCTTGTGATTTATTTATAAGCAGCGGTTCGTCTAATTCAATCGTCAAAGTTCTCGGTAACGATGAGTTGAATATTGAAGGTGAAATGTTGATTATTTTGAAACAGTTATTGGAATTTGATTCAATCTTGATTTTGGGTTGATGAATAATAGTTGTATTTGTGCAAATTGAATTTGACCAGACACAGTCAATACTGGAACCATACATAAAGCACTGAGTGCAAGTTTTGAGAAGACTACAAAGTGGAGTACCCCAGGTTCCATTGATTTGATTAGACACGTTTGTTAAGTAATAGCCTTCGAATGGATGTTTATTGATATGGAAAATCTTTACGGAACCACTAATGAAGTCTTGCCAGAGTTTGGATTTATTGTACGAAAAAAGATGCACCACGATAGGAGCAAAAGGAGAAACTTTTGTGTAAATAAATAAGACATTAAAATAAAATGGAAATGGTAGTGAGTAGTATAGTATACATTTGTAACACTCCACCTTACAGGCGGAGCGTTACAAATGAAACTGAACTTCTGATAAAAAACCTTAACGATTATTTTCAAATTAAAAAATTATTTTTGAAAATCGCTCTTTTTTCAAATCCCTTTCTCAACATCACCAAGACAACGAAAAAACCGTTGAGGCTCATCTGACTCTGCCATCACCAACTGTTTGCATAATTTTTCTTGCTGTTGCATTTAATTAAATTTTTATTTAATTCAATTCAATTTTAATTGTTTTGTGTGAAAACATGTTTACCAGTTACTGGAAACTCGTAATTCTATATATTGTTATATTTTTTAGCTCAAACAGAGCTTCAGTTGCCAATTCTGAGGATAAACTCATAGGTATGTACCTAATTGCGTGTGTATTACTAAGTATAAGGCTTTAATTGTTTTCTTCTTATTTCAGCGATATACACAGGCAAAGAAAATCATTTTAATTGTGAAAATGAAGTCCAAATTTACGAGAGCGATTGTGTATATGAGATCAAGGGGCTAAAAATAGAAATCAATGCTGGCAGAAGATGCAAATTGAGATTCGGCTGCAACTCCACAATTTTCTTGGCTATGTGTTGTGAGTTAATCAGAGGAATAATTCGTTATTTATTTAATTCAATCTCATCTAATTAAACCGAATCAAATTAAATTGAATTGAATTTCTATTCCAACATAGGTTTTGCGGACCGTATAGAGATCAAGCAAATCTCGCAAAAAACCATGCCTGTATTGAGTAGTGAACCACCAGAAATTAAATTAACGGATAACCAAAAAGGCTCTTTATTTAATTCAAAAATTGAAGAAAATTTCATTCGCGTCAAAATGGATGGTACGTTCAAGCTGTTGCTGGTTCTTTTGATTTTAATATTGATGGTCCTGTTAACAAGTATTGTTTTTTGCAAAATTTGGTGCCTAAAAAGAATGATAGCTTCAGAGCCAAATACATATGCTGTATTCAAAGATAATGTAGGTTAATTCAAAAATTATTTAATTCATTATTAATTTAATTTAATTATTCAGCTCCAGGTTCAGAATCGGGATATGAAAACACCAGCAAACAGTGAGGCCCTGAAAAAAAACGAAAATTTGATAAATTTAAATCAAAAGATCCAGGCAATAAGCGATATTGGAGAGATTGACTGCAGCGATATTCCATTAAAAGTTTGATTTGCAAACAAGCTTGTTCAATAAGAAGTCAATTAAATTGAATTCAATTCAATTATTTTCACATTGGTCAAAACTACTTAAACTGTTTACTTAATAAATACGTATTATTCTAATTCATAAACATTGTAAGTGTACGTATTTTTATCAAAATGAAATCATTTTACCTGTTTATTGGTTATTCATTGGTGGTTCACTGGTTATTACAGGATTATTGACTTCTTGGACCGGAATCGAACAAAGAGATTCACCGTCACTAGATAAGCAGCAAAATTTCCTGAATTTCAGTATCTTCAAATCATCATTGATTTCATTCATCTTTGTTTTGACGAATGTGTTGTTTTCGGTGACATGTTTTTTGATAATTTCAATTTCAAGAGTTAATTTTGAAATTATTTTCAAGATATTTCTTGATGTTTCTTTAACATCATCAAAATGCATGTCAACTCGTCTTGACAGGCCAGCTCGATGTTTGGTTCTTTTGATGTTCTTTTTAAGATTCACCAAATCTTTGCCTCTTGAATTAGAGTTCACAAAATTTTGTTGTCTGTTAGTTGAAGGTTGATGATTTATAAGGTTTTCAGGCCCGATTGGTTGCTTGTTTGAGGTCACTCTAGTGATTGTTGTTTTAGGTTTTTTAGGGATCGGTTGATTCATAATTAGACACAAAGTTATGATGAAACTTAAAATAATTTCAGGCACAGTCAAATTGAATTGAATTGAATGATAATAAATTAAATAAATTAAATTAAATTAAATTAAATTAAATTAAATTAAGTTAAATTAAATTAGTAATCACTTGAAAGTTAGTGGTGGAACGACGTCTTAACTATAACTTGGTTATTTGAAATGTGATTTTACAGTCACAAGGACAAAGATAGAGTTGCTTGGACCTAACATCATTTGCCAACAACAATAGAATTTCGTTGTCAAATAGAGGGTCTCAAAGATGACAAGTTTAACAAAAGAAAGGTTTTTCTAGGATTTTTTTACAATGACCTACTAATTACAAAGGCCTTCAATCTTTATAAGAGTTAATATGAATTTAGTTGAAGGGTCAAAATTTTCCCAACAAATTTTACATTTTGAACAAAACTATTATTGTCATTATTGAATTGAACAATTATATACATATTTAACGCTGGAAAACCAAGATAACAAAGAAATTTGCGTTTGTTATTCACAATAAGTAAAATTTTACTTACTCTTTACTCGAATTAAAGGAATTTTGTGCCTGAATTTTTGATGGAGAATACATAAAAATTAAATATAATTCAATAATAATTTTCAAATGTAAAATCTTGATACAATTGGAGCTAGTTTGTCCAGGCATTCTGCAACAGCAATTGTATAGTTTATTTTACTGTGACACATAATGTAATGTTAAGAAAAGATAAACTTTTCTTGAGCTAAATTCAATTCAATCGAGTTAAATGAAATTCAATTTAAAATTATAACAAAGATGAAAGTCATGAATACACTAAATTCAGCTATCGTATCTATACTAGGTCTTCATTGTGAGAATATTATGTTGATATTTACAAAGAAAAACAGTTTATGAAGATGACAAGTTTGAAGTTGCATTCAATTTGCATTTCAAAGTGATGATAATTTTCAAAGGTATCCAGGCCTGTATATTAGAATAAGTTAACTCTACTTGTGTTAAGTTTTTCAAATTGATTTTGGTGATAAACGAAAACACTTATATAATAGAAGCCTTTAAAAATTAAATTGAATATAAATAATAATAATAAATAATAATATTAGCGCTGTAACTATTACAAAATTTAGTAGAACCAATAGCTTCATAGATGGGATGAACTTGGGCTGTTTTTTAGCTGTTAGATTGCTATATAAAGAGACAAATTTGAAGCTAAAATCATTCATTGAGGTTAGTAGTTCACCATTAAACTCTAACTTTGAATCAATATCAGCGTTTAATCGCTCGATGGAAATCCTTTGGCTCGACAGCCAGGTCTTAGCTCTCGGTAGCTACAACATGAAATCCTTTGGCTCGATGGCCAGGTCTTAGCTCTCGGTAGCTACAACATGAAATCCTTTGGCTCGATGGCCAGGTCTTAGCTCTCGGTAGCTACAACATGAAATCCTTTGGCTCGATGGCCAGGTCTTAGCTCTCGGTAGCTACAACATGAAATCCTTTGGCTCGATGGCCAGGTCTTAGCTCTCGGTAGCTACAACAAGAAATCCTTTGGCTCGATGGCCAGGTCTTAGCTCTCGGTAGCTACAACACGAAATCCTTTGGCTCGATGGCCAGGTCTTAGCTCTCGGTAGCTACAACAAGCAATCCTTTGGCTCGATGGCCAGGTCTTAGCTCTCGGTAGCTACAACACGAAATCCTTTGGCTCGATGGCCAGGTCTTAGCTCTCGGTAGCTACAACAAGCAATCCTTTGGCTCGATGGCCAGGTCTTAGCTCTCGGTAGCTACGAATAAAGTTACGTAGCTTTGATTGCTGTAGCTTTATTCTGATATTGATTCATAGTTAGAGTACTTGTTAATTTTTGATTACAGTTCTAAATCTTTTGTCTTTTTGTCTTTTTCTCTCCGTAGGTTGATCCATGTCGCTGAAGGTGAAAATCATTTCTAGAGGTGTTTCTTTCTCGTCAGTTGAACAATCTTCATTTGGTCTAAGCCTGTATTGTCTTAAAAAATTTGAAATTAAAGCGAAAGGTTATATCACATTGAAAACCGGAATCTGTGTTGGCTTTGACGAAGGTTATTACGGCCAAGTAGTTGCTGATTGTCCTCCATCTGCATTAATTACGGCTGTTGGTGGTATTATTAAGCCTAATAATAGAAGCGAAGTCGAAGTCGTTTTATTCAATCTTGGTAGGAAAACATTTACAGCAAGAAAAGGTGAAAGAATCGCTCAACTAATCGTTAAACAATTCTCCAACTGTGAAAGAAAAAAAGTTAGATCGTTATATTACAATCTTCGCGCCCTCTAGCTCTACATTTTATCATTGAAATGGAATTCGATAACCTTATGTTTGCACTAATTTCGCGTGGTACAGGAACTCTGGCCAACAAGACGAAATCCATCAGAATAATGAGAACAACGCAAGAGTCTGATGATGAGGAAAAACCTAAAGCATGGTTGAGCATTGATCTAAGGATATGGCAAAAAGATGGGACTTGGACTCCAACAGGTTTGAGACTTAAATCAAATGAGCTCAAAAAGTTGAAAGATTTGTTTAATGATCAACACTCTGTAAGATCTTTTACAAACAATGCTTATTATCGCAGATCTTTTCATTTAATTGAAGATGAAGATGATAATGCAACTACTACTTTCGCAGTCCTGCTCGAAAAAGACAAGGTTTCTGGAATTATGCTTACTAAAAAAGAGATAGATAGGCTTTGTAAAATTATTCCAGCTATGACATACTTCATCGACAACTTTGATCCTGATGTTGAAGCATGTAAAGAAATTTTACTCAATTGTATTGTTTACAATCTTCATATTCAAGCAAAGGCTTTAATGAAAAAAGATTGTAAAGCTTGCAATCAGAAGGGGAAAAACGATGAAATTGAAGTTCTTTCACCTGCTGATCATTCCTGTAACAGTATCATCAGAGCCGATATCGACAACTCAAAATGGTTTGACGAATTGTTCACTAATAATGTGATAGATAAAGAAAGCCACACACTTTTCATTAAAGTGATGAACTTTTTTGAGCTTTCAAGGACTGCTGCGATAGATCATATTGTTGATCATTACAGTAACCTTAAAAAGGACATGTATCTCCGCACAGCTGTTAAAACAGTATTGAACGATGATAGGTCAGATTGTTTTGAGCTTGTCTACGGCATTGCAACTGAAAACTTATTAAAAGATGTTCCTCATCCTGCTTCTCTTTCCCCACAGAAACGTAAGCGATGATCACGCAATCCAAAGCGTAACTCATATATTGATACTAAATAATTATTTTAAATTTTGATTCCATTTCTTATTTATAATATTACACATATAATAATCAATTTACATTTTGCTTACATCTTTAAACATATAATTTTTGAATAATAATAATACTATTATATACTAAAACTATTATAATTACATGACGATATATAATTAATCATAACGCATAATCATTATCCATAAAATTGTAAAAAACCAAAAAAACCAAAAAATTTGCAAAAATACAAAAAAAACTAAAAACAATAAAAACAATAAAAAATTTCCATATTTAAAATGCTTGAATATCAATTTTTATCCTCAAATGAGCGAAGGAATGATGATTGGAATTACATAGAGATAACGCGCACTGTTAGAATTACTTATGATGGTGAAGAACGAATAACTGCATTAGAAGAATTGATAAGAGATATAGAGGAAACGTTATTTGCTGTAATCTCTAGTATTGATTATGATGTACAACCAGAAGACAGAATAAGAATAGCCATCAAAAATGAAAGTCTATCTCATGACATCTGGGTATCATTCAAAAAGGGTTCTCAATTAACAAGAAATGTTATATTTAATGCTATTTTCAAAGTTTGTCAGTCAAAACTTGAATTTTTAATTGAAGGTATTTTAATCATTGATATTGTTATTATAAAAATGCCATCAGGAGGGGGTCATAAAAGAAAATATGGAGTGACAGATTTAGCATCGTACGAGAGACTTTCTCCAAAAACAATAAAAATTGAGAAGGATGGTTTATGCTGTGCAAGATCTCTAATTGTTGGTAAAGCTATAGCAGATAAAGTCACTGGCAATGATTGGCGCAGAATTAAAGATGATGTTGGCCGTCAACAGAAGGATGCAGCAGAGAAGCTGTGTAATTTAGCCAATGTTCTTCCCTACACAAATTGTGGAATAGAAGAGTTACAAAAGTTTCAAAACGTACTTTCAGGTTATAGAATAGTAGTAACAGATGCTAAGACTAAGAAAATAATATTTGCCAGTGATCCTGATAAAAACAATATTTATCTAATTTATAATGATAATCATTATTTTCCAACGAGATCTATGAAGGCATTTTTAGGTTATGAATACTTCTGTAGTTATTGTCTGATAGGGTTTAGGGAAAAAACACAACATCATTGTCAGTCAATTTGTAAAAAATGTTTCACTGAATCACAGTGTCAGTTAATTGAACTTAAATACTGTAATGAATGCTGCAGGGAGTTTAATAATGTAAATTGTTTTGATAATCATATACAGAATTCAATTTGCTCAAAACTAAAATTCTGTGAGCTATGCAAAAGAACTTATCGATCGAAGAAGCAGCATAAATGTGGAGAGTTTTATTGTACTACTTGTCGTGAGATGGTTTCTTCTAAAAATCACTTATGCTATATTAGCAAACCATCGTTAATCAAGTTGAACAAAGAAGATTCATGTGTAAAATTGTTCATTTTTTACGACATTGAAAGCTATGTTGTTGATAATGGAACGCATAAACCGATGCTTTTGATAGCTAAATGTGTGTGTTGTAAATGCTATTCTATGCCTGATTATCATTGTGAGTTTTGTGAAAAAATTGAATTAGAATATTTAGGAGAAAATTGTATTCAGCTTTTTTGTAATTGGCTGTTTAAGGATTTGAGAGCTTCTCTAGTCAAACAAGATAAAAGGCAGATTGTTAAAAATCCTAAGATATATGTAATTGCACACAACGGCAAAGCTTATGACTTTCATTTCATATTGAAGTACTTGAACGATTATCAGATTGCAGGCACTCCAAATATAATTAAAACTGGATCTAAGATAATATCAATGGAATACATGAATGTTAAGTTTATTGATTCAGTGTCTTTTTTGCCTATGCCATTGAAAGCTCTTCCTAAAGCTTTTGGTTTTGAAGAGCAAAAAGGTTGGTTTCCTCATAAATTTAACTGTGTTGAGAATTGGTCATACAATGGTAATTATCCATCGAGTATGTATTATGAACCTGATTTAATGACAAGTAATGAAAGGGTTAAGTTTTTTGACTGGTATGAAAAAGTGAAAGATAAAAATTTTTGTTTCAAGTCAGAGATACTCAAATACTGTAATCTGGATGTAGATATACTTTTAAAATCTTTTATGAGCTTCAGAGATAGCTTTATTAAAGAAACTGGTTTAGATCCTATCTCAAGATGTATTACTATAGCTCAAGCTTGTATGGAAGTTTACAAAGTTTGTTTTTTGATGCCTAAAACAATAGCTGTGATTCCGTCATTCGGTTATGATCCTAAGCGTAAAAGTTCTGTTGTTTCTAATATTTGGTTGTCTTATCTGGAAAAAACAGAAAAAATCATATTGCATAGAGAGAAGAGATTAGGAAAATATTTTGTTGATGGATTT
Source organism: Tetranychus urticae (assembly GCF_039701765.1). Taxonomy (NCBI): domain Eukaryota; kingdom Metazoa; phylum Arthropoda; class Arachnida; order Trombidiformes; family Tetranychidae; genus Tetranychus; species Tetranychus urticae. The sequence continues at coordinate 18,063,493 of NC_142960.1, forward strand.
AACGCTGAAACAAAAACTGTTTACGAGTTTTATGGTTGTTTTTTTCATGGATGCAAAACTTGTTATCCAATGAATAGACATTACATCACATCGAAATATCTGGATAAAACAATGGACTACCTTTTTGAAAGAACTAGTAGTAGAGCTGCTGACATGAAAAAATGGGCTATAAGATCATATCAATTTGGGAATGTCAGTATCATCATCAAGTAAAAATTGACCCTGAATTAAAGAGTTTTCATGCACTTCATTCTAGTAAACTATTCAAATCAAAGTTACCTCTTGATCCAAGAGAAGCTTTTTTTGGTGGAAGAACTAATGCAATCAAATTATTCCATCAAACTAAGGATAATGAAAAAATACGCTATTATGACTTTACCAGCCTTTATCCTTATGTTATAAAATATTGTGCTTATCCAATTGGCCATCCTCAAATCATTCGCTTCAAAGAAGAGGATAATATTTCTGACTTAAAAGATTATGAGGGCTTTGTTTTTTGCACGATCCTCCCTCCTAATAAACTTTTAATTCCAGTTTTACCAGCCAAAATACGTAATAAATTAATCTTTACACTTTGTCAGGTTTGTGCAAGCGAGAAAAATAAAGATTCATGTACACATAATTCAGCAGACAGAACACTTACTGGAACATGGTGTACTCCTGAATTGAGGAAAGCTATCGAACTAGGTTATAAAGTACTGAAAATTTACGAGATTTGGCACTTCAAAGAATTCTCAAAATACGATCCCGCTAAAAAAGATGGGGGATTATTTGCCGAGTTCATTAATAAATGGCTTAAACTAAAAGTAGAAGCTTCAGGATGGCCTAAAAATATTGAAACAGATAAACAAAAACAGGATTTCTTGAAAATTTATGAAGAAAAAGAAGGTATTGCTTTGAATATTGATAAGATAGAGAAAAATGCTGCCCTGCGAACTCAAGCAAAATTAATGGCTAATAGTTTCTGGGGAAAATTTGCACAAAGACCGAATCTTCCAAAAGTAGTTTACTTAAATGAACCTAGTGATTTTTTCAAGCTTCTTGCTGATTCCAAAAAAATTGTTTTAGATGCTTATCTTGTGAATAATGGTACAATGATGGTCCAGTATGAAAGTACAGAAGCTTACACAGATGACCCTAAGCATTCGAACATAGTCATTGCAGCATACACTACTGCTTACGCTAGGCTAAAACTTTATGAAGCTTTACAAATTTTACAAGATAGAGTCCTTTATTTCGATACTGATTCTATTATATATTTAGAGAAAGAATGTGATAAGTTTGATTTAGCTATCGGGAACTTTTTAGGTGAGTTGACTGATGAATTAGAAGAATATGGTGAGGGATCATATATAACGAAATTTGTTTCTGGAGGGCCTAAAAACTATGCGTATGAAGCTATTTCACCTGCAACGGAAGAATCAAATTACTGCTGTAAGATTAAAGGTATAACGTTAAATCATAAAACAAAAAATGTTTTAAATTTTAATGCAATAGAAAACCTGATAAGAAAGAGCATTGAAAATGATGAGGAGGAGGAAATCCATTTAGAGCAACTTGTTTTCAAGTCTACGAGAGAGAATGATGTTAAAAGTTCAAACTTTAGTAAAAGATATAGACTAACTTATGATAAAAGACGAATCATCACATCTGATCTCACCACTTTACCGTTTGGATTTGTTGAGTAATTTAGACTAAAGTGTATAAAGATAAAAAGATGTATATCAAGATGATTAAACAAAAGCCAGTGGAAATAGCCAGAACAACTTTAATGCTCAAGCATCCATTCACATGCATTGTTGCAGGTCCTACCTCTAGCGGTAAAACGATTTTTGTTCGCAATCTTATTGCTTCTCATGTTAAAACTATTCACATCAAACTTAATAACAACCTGCGAGTTTTATGGTGTTACGGAGTTTTCCAAGAAAAATACAATGACCCTATTCCAGCTTGTGAGGTGAACTATGTTAGCGGAATACCCAGCGAGGAAGATATTGCTAATTTTATGCCTGACTTGATTGTTTTAGATGATTTAATGACTGAATCATCCAATGCTGTACAAGTATCACAATTTTTCACCAGAGGGAGTCATCATCAAGGTTATAGTGTTGTGATGATTGTACAAAACCTATTTAATAAAGGAAAAGAAATGAGGAACATATCATTAAATAGTCAAATAATTGTGCTGATGAAAAACCGCAGAGACTTGCGTCAGATAAACACCTTAGCGCAGCAGATATACCCAGGAAAAAGTAAAGATTTTGTCGCAGTTTATCTTGATGCAACAAAAGAACCTTTTAGTTACTTGTTGATAGATTTACAACAAACAACGCCAGAGGCGCTAAGATTGCGGACTCAAATATTCGAGGATTCATCAACTCAAATAATTTATAAAATTTAATATGTCTTGTGATTTGAAATATTGCTCCACTTTGATTGAATTAATTTCTAGATCTAAACACAAAATAAACAAAAAAGAAATAATTAAAATTCTTAAATGTGAAAAGTGCATAAACTCTGCATTTCATGAATTAACAGTGAACCTCTTAAATGGTAATATAGCCCTCACGCAAACACAAAGAAAACAGTTGAAGTCTATGAAAAGTTTAATTGCTAAATTAGCTAAATCTAAAGTAAAAACAAGTAAAAAAGTTGGAGCTAAGGAATTCCAAAAGTATTGTAAACTTTTCGACATTCTCAAGCCTTCTCTTGCTGACATCTTGGATAATGTTTAAAAAGATGATTGTAACTCCAACTGAGGATGACAACCTGGTTACAAAAACCAAAACTAAAACAGAAAATTCTGTACAAAAAGAGATGCGAAAGGAAAGCAAAAGGTGTTTCACTTCGAATGAGATAAGTGATCTTTGTACCATTCTGTTAAAACTCGCTGATAAAGGACTAATTAATGTTAATGGTGAAGTTATTAAACCTGATGGTAAAGTGATAAAAGAAAGTAATATCGTCCAGATTCTAATACACGCAATTAAACCTGAAAATTATGTGGAAGGATATGAATATTTACCTACTATTTTACGTGAAGCAGAAATTAACGATATACCTAATAAACTGATTCTTATAGACAATAAAGAGACTGAATTGCGAAGAACTCATGAAGAGGAGATAATTAACGATCAGTCTGAAGGTTTTGATACAGTTGACCAAAGTCCAGTTGAAAAGGATACCGTGTCAGTTGATGATTCTGTGGCAAAACGACAAAAACAAAATCCGAGGATAAGAAAGAAACGGAATTGGTTATTCCCTTGAAATGCCTAATAAAGATACCATTTTGAAAGAGTTGTTTTATGACCCTTCTTTACCATCAGGATTTGGAGGAATCAATTCATTGTATGCTGCTGCGAAAAAATATGGAATCAGTAAGAGATATGTGACTGATTATCTTTCTAAACAAAAAGCATATACACTACATAAACCCGTTATAAGGAAGTTCAAACGTAATAAAACATGGGTTCCTCATCAATTTTTTCAATTGCAAGCAGATCTAGCAGATATGCGATCTTTAGCAAGCAGCAATTATGGACATAAATATATTTTAACAATAATAGATGTGCTTTCCAGATACGCATGGGCGATCTCAATAAAAAACAAAAAACCTCATAGCATAATAGCAGCTTTCAAAATCGTATTCGCTCAACAAAAGCCTCTTTATTTACAAACTGACAGAGGTAAAGAATTTGTGAACAGCCAATTCAAGTCTTTTTTGGAAAAAGAAAATGTTAAATTTTTCACCACTAGAAATCAAACAGTTAAATGTGCTTTAGTTGAAAGATTTAATAGAACATTGAAAAACAAGATTTACAAATTCATGACAGCTAATAATACCAAAAGATGGTACCCTCATTTGCAAGATTTCGCAAAATCATACAATAATTCCATCCATAGATCAATAGGTGTTACCCCTGAAAGTGCTAAGGAAATGCGCAGTGACATATTGTTCGCATCATCTTATGGCAATCGTTTTCCTAATACTCAACAAAAACACAGAAAACTTTTATTAGGTGATCAAGTTCGCATAGCAAAGCATCTCAGTGCATTCAACAAAGGTTATCTTCCAAACTGGTCAACTGAACTATTTAATGTTACTAATTATTTGAAAAAGGACGATAAATTTCAATATACAGTCAGTGAACAATCTGGTAAAGAAAGCCTTCAACGATACTATACCGAGGAAATACAAAAAGTAAACAAAGCAGCTAAAAGAACGTACGTTATCGAGAAAGTTCTTGAGAAGAAAACAGTTAATGGAGTTGAATATGTCAAAGTCAAATGGAGAAATTATCCACCAACTTTCAACAAATGGATCCCCGCAAGATCGATCTCGAAATATCAATAATCCTAATAATAAATCTCCCGAATATATTCTATTTTTAGCGCAGATAATCATTATCGTTGCAGTTGTTATTGTAAGTGTCATCAACCTAAGCATTGGAGCTGAACGAGAGTCTCTTTGGGTTTCTTTAATGAGTAGCTGTCTAGGATACATACTTCCATCACCTTTTGTTGTAACTAAAAAAACTGATACACCTCTAAACAAATGAATCAAAGTAGAGAGTTTGATATTGTACTGTCAAGTGACTTTAATAAAGATGATTTTCCAAAAAACAACCCAAGTTCCTTTCGTAACAAACTATCGAAAAAACTTAATCTTCAAGGATCATGGTATGTTAGCTTGCTAGAGATCAGTGTTCCAAAAACGTGGGTTTCGAGTAGAACGATAAGTTTTCATCTAGTGGATGAAACTACATCGCAACAAATTGGTGAGGAGAGATCAGTTGAGCTTTTAACAACTGATGCGTATACAGATATCACTGCTAAATTGAATAATGCTGCTAAATTAGACGGGTTGGATTCGCAAGTAACATTTGGTTTGGATAAGAATGGTAAATTAACAATAACAAATGGTGTGAAAAAACAGGATTATGTTCAAAGTATCATCGCTCCAGTTTTTGATGAATATTCTAAAGAAATTCTGGGCTTGTATATAGTAACTACACTGAAAAACAAAAAAGTGATAGCTTATCGTCCTCCCAATCTTTATGACTATGCAGATATTTTTACTGTTGAAAGTGATTTGATAGAACCAATCCATGTTGGCTCAGATGAAAGACCTGTTCTACGCTATTTAATACCTAAAGGATTGCCTGATTTTGGTGATAATCTGTCATTCAATTTTGCTAAGCCACAAAAACGGAAGATCAAAGTGTCTTATATTGAATCAATAGACATAAATATAAGTAACTTGAAAGGCGTTCCACCACCATTTCGATTTGGGACGTCAGTGTTAACACTACGCTTTCAACATGACCCGTATTACTAACTTATTCGATTATTATAAAGAACAAGTAAACCAACCAAAAATTTCAGTAGCTAAATCAAGTAATAAAATCTCTGATAGTGTCAAAAGCAGAAAGAGGAGGACAAAGAGCAAAAAGGAGTGTGCTCCCGTGAAAGATCTAAAACGCAAAAAAAGCAGAGTGACTAAAAAGTCTATGAATAAAAAGCCAGTCAACAAACAGCGGACGGTGAAGAAAGATCTACCAGCTAAAAAAGCAGTGAAACATAAAAACAAAAAGTCTAAGAAAAGCGAAAAGAAATTAAACTTTGACTTCCTCGAAAATGTCAACTGAAAAACTTTTTGAACCTTGTGTACTTCCAGAATTTGATTTATTCAAACTACCTCATATGTCTTATCAAGTTGAAAAATCATTACAAGTTGATTATAGACCACTAACAGCTCTCAAATCCGATTGCCCAATTGAGTTTTTCATAACTGGTACAGAAGATGAACTTGTTTCCCTGCACAAGTCTAAGCTTTATCTTCGCTTCAATGTGTTCTATAAAGCAGTCGGCGCAGATAAACCAAAAAGTACAGATTGGCAAAAGCTCGACATCTGTCAGAATGCTCTTCACTCAATTTTCAAAGATGTAGAGGTCAACATTGGTGACAAAAAAATCAACTCCACCTTTGGAACCTATCCATACATCGCTTTTCTTTCTACTCTATTGTATAAGTCAAAGGAAGAAAAAAATTCAAGCTGTAGAGGGGCATTCTGGTTTGAGAACCTAACTTCATTAACCAGCGTTATTTCAACATCGAGGTCAAGTGCTCTTTATCCTAGATTTGTAACAGCAGAATCTGCGCTAGAAAATGGAAGAACTGTGGAAGTTTGTGGCTCTCTGGAGACGGAAATTTTCAATCAAAAAAGACCCATACCTGGACAAATCCCCATAAGAATAAAACTTTACCCTAATAAACCAGAATTTTACTTCACAACCAGTGATTCAGCTAAGTTCATACCTAAGTTGGTTCTTCAAGATGCTTTTTTAAGCGTGCATAAATACAAAATAACTCGAGATATGCAGCTAGCTTTGAATAGTGCGATAAAGCTAAGCTCACTGAAATACCCCATAGTCAGACGGGAAATAAAATATTTCACCATCAACAGCACTTCTCCAAGTGTTGTGATTGACAATGCTATAGTTGGTCAGCTGCCTAGAAGGTGTTTTGTTGTTCTATTAGATGCGAATTCTTTTGAAGGTTCCTATGATACTTTTCCTTTCCATTTCGGAAACAAAGATCTTAATAAAATTTCATGCCTAGTGAATGGTGAACTTTATCCGTCGAGACCTTATCAGCCCGAATACTCTGAGGATATATACAATCATTGTTATTTAGGCTTATTAGACGCACTTAAGCCTGATTGTAACTTCAATTATACCTACGATACCTACAAAGAAACTTTTCCGATATATGCATTCGATCTTTCGTGTGATGGGGCTACAGGTGGAGATAAATACATAAACAAGCAACGATTTGGTTCGATTAGATTCGACTTAAACTTCGCAAAAGCTTTGACAAAGGCTACAACACTACTTATTCTCAGCGAATATGATAATCTTTTACAGATCGATCATTTAGGTTCAGTAGCAACTGACTTTAATTAATTTTCAATGGCAAATTATCATTTTATTTTTGCTTTTATTTTATTTTTCCCCACAAACTTTATCCTTTGTTTTTTAGCCCCCTTAAATGTATTTAAATTAATTAATCATCATTTTAATAAAGCTGCTTTACTTAAATTCGACTTATCATTTGCTGAATAATTAAGGTTCATATGATATTTAATCGAGGGTTCAAGTCAAGGGTTAATCATCATAATTTCAGTTTCATTTGTAACGCTCCGCCTGCAAGGTGGAGTGTTACAAATGTATACTATACTACTGTAGTGCAACATGCTGAATTTTAACGACTTCACTTTTTTGTGCGAAAGGAATAGACGGTAGCTTCCCAATCACGGCGAGATTCGATATATCAACTGAAGGAACAATATTTCCTTTCGTTAAACAGCTTTCATGAATAGTTTTTTTACATCCACCAACTTCTGATCTTATATGGTGGCGTAACAAAGTGACATTATTGGCACCTGAAGAACATGCTTTTGCAGTTTGCTCGAACAATGGAAAAAGATGATCGAAATAGTAATAGACAATCATTGCGCTTTGATTAGACAAGTGCTGATGCGTGCACAAGTAAAAGCTTTTTGATTCATTGTCATCATTGTAACTTCCAGAAAAGTAAACAAAAATTACTTCATGCAACTCATTCGCATCGAATTCTGGTCGAGTAAAATACATCTCAACTGCACTTGAAATAAGTTCACTTCCCTTGTCAAGACACAAACGTATTATTGATATCTCTTGAGTAATATCAGAGACTTTTTCATCCCATATACTTCGCATTATAAGAAGATACAATTTATTGTCGAAATGAATATAATCTGTCATTTTCCATTTCTTAATGTACTTCCAATCATCTTGGAACGCTGGTAAGCGTCCAATCACTGAAACTTTTTCACTTTCAACATCGAAATGCAACAATTCCAGATAATTCCAATCAACTGATGGTTCTGTTAAATCCGGATTGAGTATTGTTGGAACATGAAGAGCTTCATCATCACCAAAAGCTATTATTGGACCAGTTAATTTACCAGAATATGTCATATTTTTGATAGTCTTTCTTTCGATGAGAATTCGAGGTATATTTTGATGGACAAACATCAATCGATCTGCATCGACGTTGATTACTTTCCAATTGACGAGGTCTGACACATTAACTACACTTTTTGGTACATTAATGTAAATGGTCTTGCCAACAAGATAAATGCCATAATATGTTGTACTATTGTCTTTATCAGTCAAGAAGACATTACTTGGTGTTTTGTAATAGAAAATCATATCGTGTTTTGGTGTTCTGAATGAATTTGCGATTTGACTGAAGAGACAAAGTACAATAGTTAATAAAAAAGATGAAATTGACATGACATTATTTAACCAAATATTGTGTTATAATACAACTACATTCTTACTCGACCACTTAATAACTAAACAGTTTAACTTGACTAGTTTACTTGATAGTTTATTTATCTTTTCGAGCTGTTTTTGCATCTATTGTTCAGGATAATATTTGTGATTTGAGTACGATAGTTGAATAATCCTGTCGATGTGATAAAGAAATCAAATACGATTTTTTATTCGCAAATAAACTAAAGTATCGCTTCTTATATTGAATATTGAGATTTTATTATATAATACATGCTTCATGGGATTAGATGAGATAACATGGAATTTCGCTGGGTTAAAATAGGATAGCTCAAGTATAGCTATTACAGCTAAAATTTCATATTTCTATTCACTGATTTCGATAATAATGGTGGCCATTGGCCTGAATATGATTTTTGAGATTTCATTGATTTCAATGATTTAGATGATTTCGATGGTTTTTCCAGTTTACCTTTTGGCTTCGAGCTCAATGATTTACCCCCTTTCTTTGATAGCAGTGCCTCTGATGATTTACCCGATTTATCCGCTGGCTTTAATTTGGATGCTTGATCAAGTTTACTAGTTGATTCCTTCAATTTAGCTGAGTCTTTTCCGGTTTGTGCATTCATTTTAGATGATATTTTTGGACCAGCAGGCGGTATGAACTCTTGACTAGCAACAAGTTGTTTCGCATTTTTTGAGCCAGGAACTAACCTTTCCATCTGTTGCTTACCACACTGCGTATAACCTACAAACAAAAATGTACTAAGGAGTAAACCTACAAATAATACAAGTATAATTGCAAATGTATTATTCTTAGGATTGGAAACGAGACCAGTTTCGGTCTTGTTTCGGTCAGCAGCAGCAGTAATAGTAACCTTATCAACAGACACAGCGCCAAGGCTATAAACATGTGCATATTTAGTGTTAACCAGATCTACAGCGATATTAAATTCACCCGATTTATTCAACTTCATAGAGCACTCAATGGTTGCTCCATTCATTTTGATGTTGGTACAATGATTATGTGGACCAGCTTTGATAACCAAAGTTTCTTGTGCTTTAGTTATATTCACCGGTTCATCTAATTCAATCTTTAAAGTTGTCGGTAATGATGAGTTGATTATTAAAGGGGAAATTTTGTTGATTTTAAAACAACTATTGTTAACTGGTCCAGTCTCATTTGCAGATTGATGATTAATAGTTGTATTTGTGCAATTGCCATTTGTCCAAACACAGTCAAGACTGGGTCCATACATCATACAGTGAGTGCAAGTTGTAAGACGAGGACAAAGCTCACTAAACCAGACTCTGGTGACTTGATTAGCTACGGGAGTCAGGTAATAGCCTTCGAAAGGACGTTTATTGATATGAATAATCTTTGACGAACTGGTAATTGTTTGCTTAAAGGGTTTGACTTCCGGTTTAAGGTCAGTTTTCGGCTCATCAAACCTAACTAAATTCATTAAACTATAGAAATCAGATCCCAAGTAAATGAATAAGGCATTGAAATCAAGTGGAAATGGTAGTGCAACATGCTCAATTTTATCGAGTACACTTTTTTGTGCGAAAGAAAGAGACTGTAGCTTTCCAATCACGGCGAGATTCGATATATCCTTTGAAGGAACCATATTTTCTTTCGTCGAACATCTTTCATGATTAGTTTTTTTACATCCACCAACTTCTGATCTTAAATGGTGGCGTAACAGAGTGACATTATTGGTACCTGAAGAACATGATTTTGCAGTTTGCTCGAACAATGGAAAAAGATGATCAAAATAGTAATAGACAATAATTGCGCTTTGATTGAAGTGCTGATTCGTGACCAAGTAAAAGCTTTTTGATTCATTATCACCATTGTAACGTCCAGAAAAGTAAGCAAAAATTACTTCATGCAGCTCATTCGCATCGAATTCTGGTCGAGTAAAATGCATCTCAACTGCACTCGAAATAAGTTCACTCCCTTTGTCGAGACACAATCGTATTATTGATATCTCTTGAGTAACCTTTGCAGCCTCTTCGTTCCATATACTTTGCTTTATGAGAAGATACAATTTATTGTCGAAATGCATGTAATCCATCATTTTCCATTCCTTAATGAACTTCCAGTCATCATCTTTAAGCCAAGATAAGCTTTTGATTACTGAAACTTTTTCAGTTTTATCATCGAAACGCAATAATTCAATATAATTCCAATTAACCGCCGGTTTAGTTAAACTTGGATTGGATATCGTTGGAACATGAAGAGCTTCATTATCACCAAAAGCTATGATTGAATCACTCAATTCGCCAGAATATTCCATTTCCTTGATAGTTCCTTGGCCAATAAGAATTTGAGGCTTTTTATTATAGACAAACATTAATCGATCTTTATTGAGATTGATTACTTTCCAATTGACAATGTTGTACACATTGACTACACTCTTCGGTACATTAATGTAAATGGTCTTACCAAGAAGATAAATGCCATAAAAGGTTGTAAGATTTTCAGGATTCGGCAAGAAAACATTGCTCGGTGTTTTGTAGTAGAAAGTTATATCATGTTTGGGTGCATCAAATGAATGTGCAATTACAATCAAAAGACAGAGTTTAATGATCAATAACAAAGATGAATTGAACATGGTAAATTTTTTCTTCGAAAATCAGAATAAAATTTCCGAACAAGGCAACATTCAACAAAAGATTGTGTTTGGCTTCGTATTCGATAAATTAACCAATTTACTCGAATTCATTGTTAAGGATAATATTTGTAATTTAACAATTGTGTTTGGTTACTAAAGTTGAATAATTATGACAAATTTTTTACAAAATTCAAATAAGATTCTTTATTGGCAAAGATACATCGATCTAGAAAGATTTACAAATAAGCTAACAAATCATTTCTTATATTGAGTATTGAGATTGCATTATGTAAGACATATTATTATATTTAATTGTGGCTGCTACCGAACTTGATTAAAAACTATACAAACAGCAAATCAAACAAGAAGCGCAAAATCGTTTGGTGGTCATTTTAATCTTGATGAATCTAATTGTTTTGATAAATACAAATGATCGGGAACAGATCGCATTGAGCTCCAAAGGGAAACCTGTTTACTCGAAGGTGCATTAGTAACGGTTGAATCTGTTAGTGTATTCATTGTTGAGGATAGTATCTTTGATCTAACACGAGTTATTGCACTTTGAGTACCAACGAATCCCTTCAAATTTCTTGTTCGAGCAAACTTTTTGAATTTAGTTACATATTCCTCATTAAACTTTGTATAAGCTACTAATGAAAATGAACTAATGAGTAAACCTAAAAGTAATATAAAAATTACTGTAAATGTATAATCAGGATCGTTTTCAGGCGCAAAAATATGAACCTGATCAATAGATGCAGCACTAATTGTGGAAACATCTGCATATTCATCATTTTGCAGACTAACATCAACCTTAAATTTACCCGGTTCAAGTAAATTTAAAGTGCAATGAATGAATGGCCCGTTTCTTGTTATGTTACTGCAATGGTTATGTGAACCAGCCTTTATAACTATATACTCTCGAGCGTTGGAATCCGGGACCAGTGGTTTATCGAGTTCAATTGTTAGTATTGTCGATGAAGAAGAGTTGAAGATTAAGGGTGAAATGTTGATGATTTTGAAGCAATGGTCAACTGTTAGTGCAGTCTTGTTTTTGGGTTGATCATCACGAGTACACATTGAATTTGACCAAATGCAGTCAGAATAAAGTCCATACATAATACATTGAGTACAAGTTTTTAGATGTGAACACACTTCAATGGGAATGAAAAGGATTTTATTAGTTTCTTTAGTTACGAAAAGAGCTCCGTGTGGACGTTTATTAGTATGAAAAAGGGCTTCACCGAATGCACTTATATAAGAGGACGACTTTGCAGAAACACTCATGCATATTGGTTGTTCAGCGAAATCATATTCACAAATATCAGTATCGATGAATGGGTTATCCGGCATTATTATGCTCGCTGTATCAAATGGATAGGGCAGTGCAACAAACTGTATCTTATGGGGTACAGTTAACCGAAAATTATAACGCAAATTAAGAGAATTTGGTAATTTTCCAGTTACAACGAGACTGACATCTCTTGAAGGAACAATATTTTCCTTCGTTGAACAGTTTTTATAAGAAGTCTTTTTACATTCACCGACTTCTGATCTTAAATGGTGTCGTAATAAAGTGATGTTACCAAAACCAGAGGCACAGTCATTTGAAGTTTCTTCAAACAATGAAACAAAATGGTCAATATAATAGACTTGATAAGCTTTTGTATTATCTGAAGTCTGTAATTGTGTTGTGTGCACTTGGTAACGAATGGTGTCATTATATAAAGGTTTAAAAAGGAAAACGAAAAACAAATCAATTATCTTGTTGGACTTGAATTCTTCTTGAGTAAAATGAATATCAACTGCACTTGAAATAAGTTCACTTCCTTTATCGAGACACAATCGTATTATTGATATCTCTTGAATAACAGATAGATCATCATCTAAAATACTTCGCTTTATAAGAAGGTACAATTTATCGTCGAAATGAATATAATCTGTCATGTTCCATTCTATAATGAACTTCCAATCATCTTTAAGCCAAGGTAAGGATCGCCTTACAGAAACCTTTTTATTTTCAGCATCGAAACGCAACAATTCAATATAATTCCAATCAGGAATTGGTTTAGTTAAACTTGGATTGAATATTGTTGGAACATGAAGAGCTTCATTATCACCAAAAGCTATTATTGAATCACTCAATTCACCAGAATATTCCATTTCCCTGATAATTTCTCGATTAATCAGAATATATGGTTTATTTTGATGTGCGAACATTAATTGATCTTCATTAACACTGATTACTTTCCAATTGAGGATGTCGGACACATTAGCTACATTCGTTGGAATATCAATTGTTATTGTTTTACCAGCTACATAAATACCATAAGATGTTGAGTGATTAGTGGGATTTGTCAAGAAAACACTGTCATGTGTTTTATAATAAAACAATGAATCATGTTTTGGTGTTGTGAATGAATATGTTTTTTGACTCAAAAGACAAAATTGAAAGGTCCATATTAGAAGGTAATTAAACATGATAAGTATTCACAAAAAAATTATATAATTAGCGTTTACTTGAAAATTGTCATCAACAAATGAGCCAATAAATTAACAAATCCTAATATTCAACTCAAAGAAGAGTTTAAAGAAAGAGATTTGTTATTTTGTTGAAATTTTAAAATTAAACTTAAAAAGAAAATCGCAACAAACAACCAATTAACCAAAAATATGTACAAGATGCACAATATTCTATTCGGTTCCTCCGATATTTGAAGTTAAAGCTGTGTAACAAGACCTTAGATCTTAATTACATCTATAACTATTACTAAATATTAATATAAAAAACGAAAATAGCAAACAGCAAATTAATCAAGTTGCGAGAAATCATTTGGTTTTTATTTTGATTCTGTTGAATGTAATTTTAATCGTGGATGCATTCGACGAGGTTCAGATCGCATTGGCCTTCAAAGTGAACCCTGTTCACTCGATGATTCCTTTGTGGTGGTTGAGTCATCTATTGTATCCATTGTTGAGGATGCTACTTGCGCTTTAAAACGGGTTATTGCACTTAATTTACTTTTCTTTTTCGAGTCAAAAGACTTTATGAACTTTTTATCACTGTGAGTACCAACGAATTGCTTTACTTTTCTTGGTCGAGAAACCTTTTTGAATCTATTCAAATGTTCCTTATTACACTTATAATAAACTATTAGCGCAAATGCATTTATTATTACACCTAAAAATAATATCAAAATTATTGTAAATGTATCATCCATTTCAATATGATCCGGGGTTTCAGGCGCCAAAATATTAACCTTGTCATTAGATACAGCACGAATGACCGAAGTATCAGCATTTCTATCACTCGTAGACTAACATCAATCTTGAAACCACCCGATTCTGTTAAACGAATAGAGCAATTGATTAATAGTCCATTTATTTTAATGCCGGTGCAACGATATTGATCGGCTTGGATGACTAGATACTCTTGACAATCCTTAGTCAGTGGTTTGTCGAGTGCAATTGTTAGTATTCTGGGTGAAGAAGAGTCGAAGATTAAGGATGAAATGTTGCTGATTTTAAAGCAATGGTCGCCTGTTAGTGTAGCCTTGTTCTTAGGATAATTATCATGAAAGCAAATAGAGTTTGACCAAATGCAGCCAAAATAAAGTCCATACATTATACATTGAGTACAAGTTTCCAGATTTGAACACACTTCAATGGGAATGAAAAGGATTTTATTAGTTTCTTTAGTTACGGAAAGAGCTCCGTCTGGAAGTTTATTAGCATGAAAATCAGTTTCAATGAATTCATTTAAATCGCTTGATACAATCGAGTTTGCCAGCAAATTTATGCATTCTAAGGGTACAGAGAACTGATTATAATATTCACAAATTTTAGTCAAAAAGAAAGGTTTTTGCGCGAATTAATATGCCTGCTTTATCGTATGGATACAACTAGTGTTGTATTGTTCCAATATTTTAAAGGAACAAGAACAACGAGAAGAAAAATTTCTTCGGAACAAGAACAAAAAATGTTGTTCCTAGTTCTTAAAATCGAGAACAAGAACGATTTGTACTGTTCTTGTTATTGTTCTTGTTCTCGATTTTAAGAGCTAGGAACAACATTTTTTGTTCTTGTTCCTTGAAAATATTGGAACAATGCAACACTATATTCAACAAAAGATTGTGCTTGGCTCTGCAGTCGATCATTAACCAGTTTACTTGAGTTCATTGTCGAGGATAATGTTTGCTATTTAATAGATTTGTTAATTAAGTTGAATAATCATGACAAGTTTTTTACAGAATTCAAATAAGATTCTTTATTCGCAAAGATACATCGATCTAGAAAGATTTACAAATAAGCTAACAAATCGTTCCATATATTGAAATTGCATTATGTGAGGCATATTTCATGTAATTGTGGTTGCTACCGAACTTTACTTTGAACTACAAAAAATAATCCATAGACAGAAAATCAATCAAGAATTAGAAATTGTTTTGTGGTTATTTTAATCTTGATGAATATAAATGTTTTGATGAATACAAATGACCGGGAACAGATCGCATTGAACTCCAACGGGAAACCTGTTTACTCGAAGGTGCATTAGTAACAGTCGAACCTGTTAGTGTATTCATTGTTGAGGATAATAACTTTGATCTAACACGAGTAATTGCACTTTGAACACCAACGAATCCCTTTACTTTTCTTGTTCGAGCAAACTTTTTGAATTTAGTTACATATTCCTTATTAAACTTTATATAAGCTATTAGTGAAATTGAACTAACAAGTAAACCTAGAAATAATATAAAAATAGCTGGAAATGTATAATCAGAATCCCTTTCAGGCGAAAAAATATGAACCTGATCAATAGATGCAGCACTAATTGTGGAAACATCTGCATATTCATCATTTTGCAGACTAACTTCAATCTTAAATTTACCCGGTTCAAGTAAGTTTAAAGTGCAATTGATGAATAGCCCGTTTCTTGTTATGTTACTGCAATGGTTATGTGAACCAGCCTTTATAACTATATACTCTCGGGAATTGGAATCCGGGACCAGTGGTTTATCGAGTTCAATTGTTAGTATTGTCGGTGTCAAAGAGTTGAAGATTAAGGGGGAAATGTTGCTGATTTTGAAGCAATTGTTGACTGTAAGTGTAGCTTTGTTCTTGGGTTGATCATCATGAACACAAATAGAGTTTGACCAAATGCAGTCAAAATAAAGTCCATACATAATACATTGAGTACAGGTTTTTAGATTTGAACACATCTCAATGGGAATATAAAGGATTTTATTAGTTTCTTTAGATACGAAAAGAGATCCGTGTGGACGTTTGTTAACATGAAAATCGGTTTCCCCGAATTCAAGTATATCATCAGAGGAAATCGAGTTTAAATTTATAATCATGCAGCTTGGCAATCCAACGTACAGGTCATGATATTTGCAAATATCAGTTAAAAGGAACGGTTTCACGTGCATTAATAAGCGCGCTGTATTGTATGGATATGGCAGTGCAACAAACTGAATCTTATGGGGTACAGTTACATGAGAATTATAAATCGTATCAAGAATGATTGATACTTCTTCGACTACAACGAGACTGCCATCTCTCGAAGGAACAATATTTTCCTTTGTTGAACAGCTTTTATAAGAAGTTTTTTTACATTTACCGATTTCTGATCTTAAATGATGCCCTAATAAAGTGATGTTACCAGAACCAGAGGCACATTCATTTGCGGTTTGTTCAAACAATGAAACAAAATGGCCAATATAATAGACATAATAAAATTTTGTATTACTTGAATATTGTAATTCTGTTGTGTGCAATTGGTAACGATTGGTCTCATCATAAGAGGGTTTAAAAAGGAAAACGAAAACCAAATCAATTATCTTGCTGGACTCGAATGCTTCTCGAGTAAAATGAATCTCAACTGCACTCGAAATAAGTTCACTTCCTTTGTCAAGACACAATCGTATTATTGATATCTCTTGAATAACAGATCGAGAATTTGCTTTCGAAATGCTTCGCTTTATTAAAAGGTACAATTTATCGTCGAAATGAATATAATCAGTCATTTTCCATTCTATAATGAACTTCCAATCATCTTCAAGCATAGGTAAGGATCGCTTCACAGAAACCTTTTCACTTTGATCATCGAAATACAACAATTCAATATAATTTCCTTTAGGAACTGGTCCTGTTAAATTAGGATTGAATATTGTTGGAACATGAAGAGCTTCATTATCACTGAAAACTATTATTGAATCACTTAATTCACCAGAATATTCCATTTCCCTGATAATTTCTCGATTAATCAGAATATATGGTTTATTTTGATGTGCGAACATTAATTGACCTTCATTGAGATTGATTACTTTCCAATTGAGGATGTCGGACACATTAGCTACACTCGTTGGAATATCAATTGTTATTGTTTTACCAGCTACATAAATACCATAAGATGTTGAGTGATTAGTGGGATTTGTCAAGAAAACACCGTCTCTTGATTTGTAATAAAACAATGAATCATGTTTTGGTGTTCTGAATGAATATGTTTTTTGAATCAAAAGACAAAATTGAAAGGTCCATATTAGAAGGTGGATAAACATGATTATGGTAAATGATATGCAGAATTATATAACTCTTGATTCCTTTCAAATTAACTATCAAATCCTAATATTGCCATTCAAAAGGAAGAAATTTTAAAATAGAATTTTGAGAGAGTGGATATGGTTTAGCCAAAGGTTAGGTTTATTGGGTAATAATTATATACAAAGGGGTTAACAATAAGGGTAAGATGATGAGACGGAAGTACAGTAAGTAAGTGTATCCATAGGTGTAAAGCACACTCTCTTATATATACATGTGATAAGGTTACAACAGAAGCTTCTAGAAGGGTTGCCATGAGGACGCAATGATTACGTCATGTACACGTCTAGTACTCTAGTATCGTACGTGTACTCTCACACGCCCGCTTAATCATGAAGTCCTAACTTTTCACTGAATCCTTCATGCTTCACTCGAGCAAGACTCTTTGTGAGTACGTCTGCAACATTGTCCTCTGATCGTACGTAATCAACCTTTATTAGGCCTTTATCGATCCGTTCTCTAACTACATGCCATTTGATATCGATGTGTTTAGTACGTGAGTTTGTTACTGGATTCTTTCCAATTGCAATAGCGCTAGTACTGTCGCTAAATACTTGTACTGGTTGCTTCACGTACTCTTCCTGACCTAATCCTTCTAGTAATTGCTTGATGCCTAGCATTTCATTTGTTGCCGCTGCTAATGCTATGTATTCAGCTTCCGCTGAACTTTGCGCCGTTACTGATTGACGTGACGACTTCCAGGCGATGGCAGCTCCTGCTAGCATCAGTACGTAACCACTTGTACTCTTTCTATTAATATTATCGGACGCCCAATCTGCGTCAGCATAAACGTTCATTTGCTTTCTACTTCTCGTATAAACCAACTTCTTAGATACTGTTCCTTTTAAGTACCTTAAGATTCTTTTAGCTGCTACTAAATGATCTGTTCTTGGATCTTGATTGTACTGAGATAACTTGTTAGTAGCGTACGTAATATCAGGTCTTGTGTAAGTTGATATGTGATGTAAAGATCCAATCAAACTTCTATACGTTTCTTGGTCTACTTTTGCTGATTTTGGGTTGAACTTCAGGTTTACTTCCATTGGTGTCGAGACAGTTTTACAATCCTTCAATCCATGTGTCTCGATTAACTTCTCGATTGCAGTACGTTGACTGACTTTGATGCACGTACTTGTTCGTTCAACCTCTAAACCAAGAATGTTCCGTACGCTGCCTTTATCAACCATTTCAAAATGCTCGGATAATCTTCTTTTGACTTTGTTCAATTCATCCAAGTCTGCAGCAGCTATGAGTAAATCATCTACGTACACAACTATGATTACTCCATTCTTCTTATAAACACATTGGTCACTTTTCATGCACTCGAAGCCATCATCAATTAATGTTGAGTTTAACTTCACGTACCACTGTCGCCCGCTCTGTTTGAGCCCGTAAATTGACTTGTTTAAGTGGCATACGTAATCACCAGGCTTCTCAAATTCTTCTGGTTGTTGCATGAAAATTGTCTCTTCTAAATCACCATTCAAGTACGCTGTACTGACATCCATTTGGTGTAGGAGGTAGCCATTTTCAACACATAGAGCAAATAAGGTTCTCAGGCTGACTGGATTAACTACTGGAGCAAAAGTCTCAGTGTAATCACTTCCGTAACGTTGCTTAAAACCTTGAGCAACTAGCCTAGCCTTGTATCTGTCTATTTCTCCATTTGGCTTGTACTTCATCGAATAAACCCATCGACATCCTACAACACGTTTCGTACTTGAGTCTGGTACTAACGTCCACGTCTTGTTCTTCATCAATGATCCGTACTCGTTCCTCATTGCTTGCCACCAGTGTTTGGCATCAGGAGAGCTTATCGCCTCCTCAAATGTAGAAGGAACATTTTCCTCACATTTGCTCACCTTCAATTTGCCAACACGATTTTCAGTAGTACGTTTACAAGACCTATCTCTTGTCTCTCTCGGTGGAAGGTCTCTGTATCTCTTTTTGTAACTACGTCTAGTTTCACTTTGAGTACTTTCATCTTGGACGTTATTTTCTCTATCTGAATCAACTTGTTCTTCCTCTGAAGACGCCTCCTCAATCTGTGATTCAGTCACTCTTTCAACGTACGGAGTATCTGACGTGGTTATAAATTCAATTTTCATCTCTGCTGATGTTGGTGACTGAAGATTTTCCATAAATCTCACGTCTCGAGCTTTCACTACTCGGCTCGTACTTGGATCAAACAGCCTGTACGCTTTTGATTCTGAACAGTAACCAACCATGATTAGCTTAACACCACGTTCATCAAATTTACTTAAACCTGGCTTCTTGATCAATTTAATTGCTGGACAACCAAAGACTCTTAGATGGCGTACGTTTGGTTTCTCACCATAGAACTTCTCAAACGGAGTCATCCCATCAATAGCCTTAGACGCGATTCTGTTACGTAAGTACGCGGCTGTAGATATCGCTTCAGCCCATAATCGCTCGTCCAAACCTGTGTCATTTAACATTGATCTAGCCATTTCCACTAAAGTACGGTTTGCTCTTTCTGCAACACCGTTTTGTTGAGGCGTATACTCTACTGACAATTCATGTTTGATACCTTGATCCTTTAAGTATTGATCAAACGCTCCATTTACGTACTCCTTTCCATTATCAGTACGGAACTTCATAATCTTTTCATCCGTTGAGCGTTACATAGTACGTTGGTAGTCTTTGAAACAATTCAGAGCTTCACTTTTACACTTCATAAAGTAAACTTTAACAGCACGTGAATAATCATCAATAAATGTAATCAAGTACTTTGCTCCACCAAACGACTCGACTCGCATCGGTCCACAGACATCCGAATGTATTAATTCCAGTACTCGATGCGTCTTGGTGGTTGAACTCGTATATGGTAACTGACTTATCTTGTTCCTTAAGCAACATTCACAACGAGCGTCACGTACCCGCTCAGGCCTGAGTCCATGAACTGGCTTACTCATAATCATGTCTTTAATAGTATCAAAGTTGACGTGTCCAAACCTCCTATGGATCAACATCATTTCATTGGACGTGCTGGACTTGATTGTTGCTAATTTACTCACATACACGTGTTTATAAACGTATAGTTTATCCTCCAATTTAAACTCGATGACCTTTTGTCCTTTACTACTTAACACGTACGCAACTCTTGGTTTAAATACAACTCTACTTCCTCTCGATGTGAGTTGACCTACTGATAAGTAATTACAATCTACTTCTTCAGCATAAAGTACGTTCTTAATTAACATTGATCGACCACCGATCATCATTTCAATGTCACCACTTCCAATCGTTGGAATTGATCTTCCGTCTGCGACTGAGATAACACTTCTGTTAATACTTAAATTCTTGAAATAGCTTCTCTCACAGCATACATGAGCCGTTGCTCCACTGTCCAACACCCAAAGATGGTGATCTTTAGTACTAGATCCAAGAGACAGTATCGTCTGTGAGTTTGAGACGCTTTGACCTCTGTCAATAACAGTACGCTCTCTACGTACGTTACCACACTTATCTGCAATATGACCAAACTTGTTGCAGTTGTAACACTTGATTCTCAGTCCTTTACGTTTCGCTTGTTGCGAGTACTTAATACCAAACGCCGTATTTGTAGTAACAGTATTGCCATTTGTCCTTCTTAACTCCTCTTCTAAAATCTTAGACTTAAGTACTGAAGGCAACGGTACTTCATTATGACTTGTGATGGCAACTACAAACATCTCGTAATTATCACCCAGACTAACCAATAACATCACTGAGATAAACTTATCGTCCAACGTAAGACCCAAATTAGTCAACGTATCAACCGTAGAGAAGAATTCTTCCAGATAACTTGACATACTTTGTTCAGTCTGGTAACTCATCTTGATTAACTTCTTGAACGTTGTTACCAACTGCGAAGGTCCTTTCTTCTCGTACGCTGCACCTAACGCGGTCCATACATCCTTAGCAGACTGCGCGTTCTTAAATAGGCGATAGTTTGATGGTTTAACACTTAGAGTAATCTCTGCCTTAGCCTTAGCGTCCTTACGGTCCCATTGCTTGTCCTCAGCGTCCTTAGTACCAGTGACAACTTCCCATAAATCGTTATGGATCAGTACACTTTGCATCTGGATCTTCCACGTTTCATAATTTGAATCACTGAGCTTATCGACTTGAAGTAAGGAGCTGTTTGCCATGTTTAACACTTAATTGTAACACAGTACTTAACTACTTAAAACACAATGGCAAAATTACTTTAAGGTAGAGACTGGCTAACCACGCTCTGCTACCATGAGAGAGTGGATATGGTTTAGCCAAAGGTTAGGTTTATTGGGTAATAATTATATACAAAGGGGTTAACAATAAGGGTAAGATGATGAGACGGAAGTACAGTAAGTAAGTGTATCCATAGGTGTAAAGCACACTCTCTTATATATACATGTGATAAGGTTACAACAGAAGCTTCTAGAAGGGTTGCCATGAGGACGCAATGATTACGTCATGTACACGTCTAGTAATCTAGTATCGTACGTGTACTCTCACAAATTTAAATCAAAATCACAACAAACATTATGTTAAAATTCAATATTTCATTCAGTCTTTTCGTGGACTGCAATCACTCTTCAGCAAAACTTCAAAACAAATACTGATTGGTTCAGCTTTTAAAATGCTTGTTTAACAATCAAAATTGAAAAACGTAAAACTTTTTCATTTCAACAACTTATAAACCCAGTTTTATGACAGCGTCAACTACGAATTTCGCTACTTTCATCGTGAGATTGCATGAAAAGTCATTAGACATTGCAATAATTGCACCAGCAACAGAATAATAATCATCTTGCGAGTTAAAGTGGATACAGTGCACTCGTTCTTCACTTTATTCAACGATTGTTCAAACATTCAATTTGCAAAAGTGATTTCAAAGCTGTAAGAGGATGAAAAAACTTCCAATGTATCTAAATAAAGGCTGACATAGAAGTAAGGTGACAAACTTTATAAGCGTTTTATAATTGTTGTTGAAATAATTTAAGCTATTTAAATGATAAAACTAAACTCCACAGATCTTAAGCTTTCTAGGAATACCAATTTTGATTTGGGTTATTTTGAGAAAAGAGCTTTGAGCAAAAACCTTTTGCGCTAAGACATATAAGAGCAAAACTGATTAGAGCAAACACAATTTTAAACTCAGGTTTAGTTTTCGTGATAATCGAGATCAAATTTGAAACTTGAACATTTGAACTTTTCATCAAACTCAATAAAATGATGTAAATTTCGAAAATGTACAGCCGATCACTTCGATTTTCAGTTAGATCGACTGCTTTCTGTAGCCGTAAAAGTTAGAGCTTAAACTTATCATTCGTCGATAAAAATTGTTGGTACACACCAATGTTTTAACACTTTTTCACTTTATCGACAGTTCTATTGATTTTGACCATTCATTAGATGTTATTATCGATTATAAAAATAATATTATATATTTTTTTGTAGGATCTTGAATGATCTAAAAATTTAAGAATGATTTCTGAAAATTATCAACAATTTTTGAGCAAAATTTGCTCAAATCTTCTTAGCGCAAACGGATTTTGCTCAAATCTTTTTGCTCAATTCGACCAACACACCAATTTTTGGCCATGAATATCGCAAGGCCTCATATATGATAAAGAAATAGCGAGTTTCAACGTGTTCGAGATAAATTATGATGTTTAGTTGTATATCAATGGAACCATTAGTAAAAAGTGCTCTACTCAGTCGGGAACAATATTGATTGATCCAAAAAGCGATGATTGATGAAAAGCGAAAAATTGAAATTTGAAGCAAATTAATTTCGAGATATTAGGTTACAAGTTTGATGTTTTTGTTTCAAGTCTAGATCTTGCGGTTAAATAAAGGATCGATCAATTATCTCGCCATTCAATCTCAACCAATAAATTGTTTAAAGTCATACCTTATGCTGTCCATATGCACCAAGCCAGAAATGGACGGATAATCTACTAATGAAATTGATCGCTCCAAGCGCAATCAAACCGATTCGTGGCAAATGTACTTTTAGCGAAAAAATTAGATAAAGTAAAATGAACTGAGCAAGATAAGTTTCCAGGAATAAGAATTACACGACCAGAAAACCAACCAAAAGGTATTTTAGTCAAGTGTTTTTTGGTTAGACAAAAAAACCAGTATTAAATCATTTTTAACATGTAACAAGAAAAAGATGTTCTTTAGTTTTAGCTAATTTAAATGAAACTTAGATTAACTCATTCCGTAGCCAACTAGGAAAAAAGAGATAGAAAAGGCTGACAGGAAATCCACGAGGAAAAAAGACGAATAAACGAGGAAAAGAAGAAGAAAATAAGGATTAGAAGGAGAGAAAGTTGAGCTGAAAAGGGATATAAGAATTGATTTTGAGTTTTCAGAGAATCATCGATAACATAGTTAAGTGAAATTAACCTCTAATCTACCATCAGTACCAAGGGTTAGGAAATAATGATACCATTTTCATCTCGCCATAGCGCCAGACTGTCTAGTCGGACTGACGTCTCTTTGGTATCAAATTGACAGGAAGAATATAACAAATTCATTTATTGTTAATTTGTTAAAGTGTGAAGATGACAGGCAAAAAATCTTCTGATTATGTGAGAGCAAAAATTTCTCACCTTTTAAGCCTTTCATACTCAAGAAGTATGATAATAAAAGAATTAATGAAAGAAAAGGAGGGTCTCCAAAAATCTTCACTTTTTTGTCTTTGCTAGTTAAGATCTCAACTTTTTTTTGAGAGCTAATGTATTTATGAAGATCTCAAAAATCTTATGTATTTTTCTCTGAGATCAACAGTTTTCGAGATTTTTAAGGTCAAAGTGCACAACTTTCGGGTCTCTTGCAGGCCAAACCAAAGCCTATTGCATCTTTATATTTCAGTTCTATGTAGTATATATTTAGTACAATTGATCCAACGTATGAAAAGTTTTCTATCAGTTACCCGTGCTGAGATAATTGAGTTTAGAAAAATTCTGAAAAAATGCGCTCATATGATTACTGCTTTAGATATCAATACCTGTCTTTGTTAAAATAATAAAATCAAGATTGCCCATGCAAATGACCTTCAACATTTTGATTATCTATTAACATAAGCGAAAAAACGCAGGTTGAATATAACGCTAATGCCCATGTTAAACCCCATAGGAGAAAATAAATGTCATCTGAACCTGACCATTTTCGATATTCTTATACTTCTCTGTAGCACGGATTCAAATCTAAAAACTGCTGGGCAAAAATATGAAAGATAATCTAGTCAATAAGCATTCATGTATACATCAAGTTATCGGCTTTTGCTCGGAGAACTTTTTAACCTGAAGTTATTCAGACTTGATTTTTAGTCTCATATTTTAAAAAATTGCGCAGATGTCAAAAAGAAAAGTTTGAAGGTCATACAAGGTCTTTTTATCTTTTGACCTCTATAGTACCATCAAGGTCACTCACATACTTTCGATTGTTTAAGCATTGTAAATATGTAATCTAATTCAGTATATCTGTCTTTGACAAAAAGTTATCATGTAACAAAGTTTTTCAATGCAATGCTTCTAACTAGGTTATCGATAAATCTGCTGCCTGCATGAGTTTTCGATTTTCAGATTTGAATCCGTGCTACAGAGAAGTATAAGAATATCGAAAATGGTCAGGTTCAGATGACATTTATTTTCTCCTATGGGGTTTAACATGGGCATTAGCGTTATATTCAACCTGCGTTTTTTCGCTTATGTTAATAGATAATCAAAATGTTGAAGGTCATTTGCATGGGCAATCTTGATTTTATTATTTTAACAAAGACAGGTATTGATATCTAAAGCAGTAATCATATGAGCGCATTTTTTCAGAATTTTTCTAAACTCAATTATCTCAGCACGGGTAACTGATAGAAAACTTTTCATACGTTGGATCAATTGTACTAAATATATACTACATAGAACTGAAATATAAAGATGCAATAGGCTTTGGTTTGGCCTGCAAGAGACCCGAAAGTTGTGCACTTTGACCTTAAAAATCTCGAAAACTGTTGATCTCAGAGAAAAATACATAAGATTTTTGTAATCTTCATAAATACATTAGCTCTCAAAAAAAAGTTGAGATCTTAACTAGCAAAGACAAAAAAGTGAAGATTTTTGGAGACCCTCCTTTACAAGTTAGTGCTTATTTAGTGTCTACTGTCAAGAAAGAGATCGAAAGAAGATCAAAAAGGCCACCAAAAATTGGTAAAGAGGACGAAAACGCAAGCTAACCAAGCGTCAACAAAATCGATTGTACCGATTGCTGCGACAACCTAATCCTCCAACGATTACTAGCCTATCAACCAAGTTCGAAGTTAGTCCTCCAACTATAATCTATTACAACGACAAGATATTTAACCTGTAAAAATTCAAAAAGCGACGAATTCACGCGTTAAATGCAAGTGCAGTGTTACAAAGACGTCGTCGAAGCTGGCCTTTGTACCGCTTAATCATGAAAAAAGGTTGGAATAAATTTATCACAAGTGATGAGAAAATGTTCTATTTAGCTGATGGAGGGAGTGAAACTGACTTCTACTATGCTGATCCCACCGTTAAAGAGCCCAAAAAAACTAGAAAAAAAGTGGGCACAAACGACCAGGTATAATAGTTTGGGCTGCTGTTTCGGCTGCTGGTAAATCGAGCCTAATTTTTGTCGACCAGAAAGCTAAAATCAATGCAGAATATTACATAAACAACATTTTAACACCATTCATCAATAATGATTTAGGTCAATTATACCCCGAAAAGGATTACATCTTTCAACAGGACTCCGCCCCTTCACACACGGCCAAAAGTACTCTCCGTTTTCTCAAAAGTCAAAAGATCAAGTTTCTCGAACCAAGAAAATGGTTAGCTAACTCCCCTGATTGTGCACCGATGAACTACGCTATTTGGCCTTACATGAAACGAGTTGTAGACCAGAGAAACCCACAATCTTTACCTGCTTTAAAAAACGCGATAAGGTTAGCTTGGCGTAAATTGCCGCAATCATTAATTGATAATGCTTTGCGATCTTGGCAACGACGTTGTAGTAAAATTTGGTATTGTAAAGGGCAAAATATTGAACATTTGAAATAAATATGACATTCAGTTCAAAGGATAAGTCAATTTGAAATCGGTATCATCTTTTTCCTAACCCTTGGTACATCTTGAAATTGTGGTAAATGTTCAACTCAGTTGATAATGATAATGAATAAAAAGAGAATTTTATACAAAATTTGTGTTAACCCTAAGTTTTACCTTCACCTTTAATCATTTCAACAATCGTTCAATTGTAACTTTACAAACATCTATACCTTATTGATCAAAGCATGGCTCACTTTGCTGGTGCTCGTCATGTAGCCCTCTGTATTCAAACGATATACACTGCGCGTCATAAGTATAACAACACCAGATTTTTATTGAATTTACTGATTTTAAGGCTAATAGAGGGTAGTTTGGGATTAGGATTTAGTGGATTAAGAGTAGAATTGGCTTAGGCATCAGACAATTGTCGGTTTTTGTCAAAAAGTTGATTATTAATTAACAAGATTAGCTGCACATCTGTTTTGTATTAGGACAAAAGTATAACAACAGATTAAATTCAATTGATTTAGGGTCAAATCAGTCGACAGAATTCCATGCAAATTTGTTTTCTGGGTCATTTTTAGTTGCTCTTTCAACCAGTGTGAACCATTTTTGCATAAAACTCTTTTTTAATTTTCTACAAGTTAATTTTTAGTAATTGTTAATCATTACATAATGCCCCGAGGATCATCACTAAGCGATTATGAAAAGGGTCAAATTGATTCATTCAAGACCCAAGGATTATCTATCCGTCAAATTGCTGCTAAAATAACTCGTTCACCGAGAGTGGTTTTCAATTATTTGAATTTAGGTGTTCAACAAAAAATTTAGTGTTGTTATACTTATGACGCGCAGTGTAGGTTAAATTGAAGAACCGAGCTTGATCACAAACTATAAAAAGCGAAAATCGCAAAAAGCAAATCAGTCAAGTTGCGAGAAATCGTTTGGTGTTTATTTTGATTTATATGAATGTAATTTCTTTTGAGGATACATTTGACGAGTTGCAGATGGCATTGTCCTCCGAAGTGAATCCTTTTCACTCGATGGTTCATTTATAATGGCTGAGTCGTCCAGTTTACTCATTGTTGAGGATACTATTGGTAGACTAACACGACTTTTACGAATAAATTTACTTTTCTTTTTTGAGTGAAAAAATTTGATGAACTTTGCATCACTGTAAGTACCAACGAATCGCCTCACTTTTCTTGGTCGAGAAACTTTTTTGGATCTATCAATATTTAAATGTTTCTTATTACTCTTTCTAATATAGCAAAATATTAATGCGGATGAAGTGATAATTAAATATAAAAATAATATCAAAATTATTATTAATGAGTAATCACTATCAGATGCAAAAATATGAACCTTGTCATTAGATACAGCACTAATGATTGAAGTATCTGCATATCTATCACTTCGTAGACTAACATCGATATTGAATTCACCCGATTCTGTTAGATCCATAGAGCAATTGATGAATACTTCATTCATTGTATTGTTGGTGCAACGATTATCACCAGCTCGGATAACTAGATACTCTTGAGAAGCCGTTATCAATGGTGTGTCGAGTTCAATTGTTAGTATTGTTGGTGCCGAAGAGTCGAAGATTAAGGGGGAAATGTTGATGATTTTGAAGCAATTGTTGACTGTAAGTGTAGCTTTGTTCTTGGGTTGATCATCATGAACACAAATAGAGTTTGACCAAATACAGTCAAAATAAAGTCCATACATTATACAATCAGTACAAGTTATTAGATTTGAACACACTTTGATGGGAATGAAAAGGATTTTATTAGTTTCTTTAGTTACGAAAAGAGATCCGTGTGGTCGTTTATTAGTATGAAAATCGGCATCATCGAATTCACTTATAACACTTGATGAAATGGAGTTTGTATAAAAAAAAATGCATCTTGGCGAATCAGCGTACTTTATATAATATTCACAAATAACACTTTTAATTAACGGTTTTACGTAGATAAATATTCTCGCTGAATCGTATGGATTCGGCAGTGTAACATAATCAATCTTATGGGGAGCATTTGAATTATATTGCTC
Source organism: Tetranychus urticae (assembly GCF_039701765.1). Classification (NCBI taxonomy): domain Eukaryota; kingdom Metazoa; phylum Arthropoda; class Arachnida; order Trombidiformes; family Tetranychidae; genus Tetranychus; species Tetranychus urticae. The sequence goes on from NC_142960.1 coordinate 18,092,171, forward strand.
ATACAGATTCTTTGCAAAAGCTTCAATTACAATGACATTTCTTGAAGGAACAATATTTTCTTTCGTTGAACAATTTTTATAAGAAGTCTTTATACATTTACCAACTTCTGATCTTAAATGGTGCCGTAATAAAGTTATCTTATCAGAACCAGAAGCGCATTCATTTTCAGTTTCTTCAAACAATGAAACAAAATTGCCGATATAATAGATATGATAAGCTTTTGTATTATTTGACGGCTGTGATGTAATTGTGTGCACTTGGTAACGTAAGCCGCTACTATACAAAGGTTTAAAATGGAAAACGAAAAACAACTCAATTATTTTGTTAGAATTGTTTGATTTTCGAGTGAAATGAATCTCAACTGCACTCGAAATGAGTTCTCTTCCTTTGTCAAGACACAATCGTATTATTGATATCTCTTGAGTAACATTTGCGGTATTTTCATTCCATATACTTCGCTTTATAAGAAGGTACAATTTATCGTCGAAATGGATATAATCCATCATTTTCCATTCTTTGATGAATTTCCAATCATCTTCCAGCCAAGGTAAAGATTGAATCACAGAAATTGATTCATCTTCATCATCGAAATATAACAATTCAATATAATTCCATTTAGGAACTGGTCCTGTTAAATTAGGATTGAATATTGTTGGTACATGAAGAGCTTCATTATCACCAAAAGCTATTATTGAATCACTCAATTCACCAGAATATTCCATTGGCCTGACAATTTTTTGATTAATCAGAATATACGGTTTATTTTTATGGACGAACATCAAACGATTTTCATCGAGATTGACCACTTTCCAATTGACGATGTCGTACACATTAGCAACATCACTTGGTATATCAACAGCTGTAGTTTTACCAGCCACATAAATACCATAAGATGTTGTGTGATTAGTGGGATTTATCAAGAAAACACTTTCGTGTGTTTTATAGTAAAACAATGAATCATGTTTGGGTGTTTTAAATGAATATGCTTCTGGAATCAAAAGATAATATTGAAAGGTCCATATTAGAAAATGGATAAACATGATTATGGTAAATAATGTGCAACATTATATAATTCTTGATTCCTTTAAATTAACATAAACAAATGAAAAATAAACTATCAAATCCTTATATTGCCATTCAAAAGTGAGTGAAAAGGAAGAAATTATAAAATTGAATTCAAATCAAAATCCTAACAAACATCTACTAGGTGTCAACGTCAATAGTGAAACTATTGGGAGGCTTATTAGTCCACGATGGGAACATATTTTTGAAATATTGTTTCGGCTATTCTATCGAAAAAATGTTTAAGTTTTATTTGGCATTACTTTGATTTACCTGCGCATCGCGCAGATTGAACAATTGCCGCTCAAAGTCGAAAAATTATATTAAAGTCAAGGGTTTTCTGGTTGAACCAACAACCAGTATTTAAACACCTAGGTAATTAGATAAACAGCTAACTTCATTTCGACTCATTAGTCGCTAAATAGGTTAATTCAACCAGTTGGTAGTTCAGGTAACACCGAAAACCAGTATATCTATTCATGATGGATTAAACCTTGGCATACTTTGCTGGTGCTCACTGAATTCCAATGATAGTCATTGGTTAAATTTTAGTAGCGAACTTGATCTTGAGCTATAAAAAACGAAATCGTTTGGTGGCTATTTTCGTTCTGATGAAAGTAATTCAATAATGAATGTATAAATACATTTGACTAGGCTCAGATCGCATTGTCATCCAAAGTAAACCCTGTTCACTCGATTCGTAACTTTATTCGTAATGGTTGAGTCGTCCAGTGTATTCATTGTTGAGGATACCATTGATGTCCCATGTCAAAAAAATATCGAAGATATCGATATCACTTTTCTTGTTCGAGAAAACTTTTTGAATATATTACAAAAATTTATATTCGATGTATTGTTGTGTATTTTCAAATAAAAGCATCAGTTTTAAATTGACAAACAAACTTTTTCATGAAAGAGTAAAAAAATGAGAAAAATTTTCTGAACAAATTTTTATCCAACAACAATTATGTAACTTTGGGTTTTTAATTACTGATTTGTTTTACTAATCTGTTTTGATAAATACAAATGATCAGGTACAAATCGAATTGAACTCCAACGGGTAACTTGTCTAATCGAAGGTTCGTTAGTAAAGGTTGAACCTGTTAATGTATTCATTGTTGAGGATAGTGTCTTTGATCTAACACGAGCACCAGCGAATCGCTTCCCTTTTTTTATTCGAGAAAACTTTTTGAGTCTCTTCACTTTTCTTGTCCGAGAAAACTTTTTGAATCTATTTACATATTTCTTATTCTTATTATACTTTATATAAGCTATTAGTGAAATTGAACTAATAAGTAAACCTAAAAATAATATAAAAATAGCTGGGAATTTATAATCAGGATCCCTTTCAGGCGCAAAAATATGAACCTGATCAATGGATGCAGCACTAATTGTGGAAACATCTGCATATTCATCATTTCGCAGACTAACATCAACCTTAAATTGACCCGATTCAAGTAAATTTAAAGTGCAATCAAAGAATGGCCCATTTCTTGTTATGTTAGTGCAATGATTATGCGGACCAGCCTTTATAACTATATACTCTCGAGAGTTGGAATCCGGGACAGGTGGTTCATCGAGTTGAATCGTTAGTATTGTCGATGAAGAAGAGTTGAAGATTAAGGGTGAAATTTTGATGATTTTGAAGCAATGGTCGACTGTTAGTGCAGTCTTGTTTTTAGGTTGATCATCACGAGTACACATTGAATTTGACCAAATGCAGTCAGAATAAAGTCCATACATTATACAATCAGTACACTTGTGTATCTTTGCACACGTTTTAACATCATCAAAAAAGATTTCATTAGATTCTTTATTTACGTAAAGAACGCCGTAGGGATGTTTATTAATATGAAAATTTGTTTGTGCAGATTGAAGGAAATCATCTGGGTTTGCATTATTAATAAAATTGGTGCATGTTGGTATAGTTGAAGAACTTTTATGCTCACAAATAGCAGTAGAAAAGATAGGCTTTGTATGCATAAATATGTGTGCTGTAAAGTATGGAAACGGCAGTGTAACAAACTGTATTTTATGGACTAAAGCTGCTCGAGAATTATAAATCGCATTGAAACTCGTTGGTACGCGTCTAATTCCAACTTGACTGAAATTTCTTGAAGGAACAATATTTTCCTTGGTTGAACAACTTTTATAAGAAGTCTTTATACATCCACCAACTTCTGATCTTAAATGTTGCCGCAATAAAGTGATTTTACTAGAACCAGAGGCACATTCATTTGCAGTTTCTTCAAACAATGGCACAAAATTGGAAATAAAATAAATAAAATAAATTGTATTGTTGGAAGATTGCAATTGTGTTGCGTGCAATTGGTAACGAGGATATTCAAGAAGCAAAGGTCCAAAAATGAAAACGAAAACCAAATCAATTATCTTATTAGTCTGGAATTCTGGTCGAGTAAAATGTATTTCAACTGCACTTGAAATAAGTTCACTTCCTTTGTCGAGACACAATCGTATTATTGATATCTCTTGAGTAACTTTTGCAGCCTTTTCGTTCCATATACTTCGCTTTATTAGAAGGTACAATTTATTGTCGAAATGAATATAATCTGTCATTTTCCATTCTGTAATTAACTTCCAGTCCTGGTCATTATTTCCAAGTCGAGGTAAGGATCGCTTCACAGAAACCTCTTCACTTTGATCATCGAAATACAACAATTCAATATAATTCCATTTAGGAACTGGTTCAATTAAATTAGGATTGAATATTGTTGGTACATGAAGAGCCTCATTATCACCAAAAGCTATAATTGAACCACTTAATTCACCAGAATATTCCATTTCCCTGATAATTTCTTGATTAATCAGAATATACGGTCTATTATTATGGACGAACATCAATCGGATTTTATTGAGACTGACCACTTTCCAATTGAGAATGTCGAACACATTAGCAACACTTGTTGGAATATCAACTGTTATTGTTTTACCAGCCACATAAATACCATAAGATGTTGTGTGACCAGTGGGATTCGTCAAGAATACACTGTCATGTGTTTTATAATAAAACATTGAATCATGTTTGGGTGTTCTAAATGAATATGTGATACAAATTAAAAGACAAAATTTAAAGACCCATATTAGAAAGTGTATGAACATGTTAAGTTTTCACAAAAATATTATATAATTCTTGTTTACTTGCTAATTGTCATCAACAAATGAGCCAACAAACTAACAAATCCTAATATTTTAATTCAAAAGTGAGTTTAAAGAAAGAGATTTGTTATTTTGTTGAAATTTTAAAATTAAACTTAAAATGAAAATCGCAACAAACAACCAATTAACCAAAAAAATTACAAACGATACAATATTTTATGCGGCTCCTTCGATCTTTTAAACTAATTTTACCTGATTATACTCAAATAAAAACAGTTATAATTACACTGGTTATAAGTTAATTTCATTTATCGAGGCATAATCATTTTATTGATATTCTTTCAGTTACATTTGCAGATATTTTAGTTAAAATTGCCTCGTACTTCGATTTATTAAAAGATTTAGTGTGCGAATGAAATAATTTGTTATTTTCAATTCGTTAATGATCTTCTAATATTCATCTTAAAGCATTCGTCCATTTATTGTTGCGTCAGTGCAATGATTATCACCAGCTTGGATAACTAGATACTCTTGAGAGGCCTTAATCAGTGGCTTATCGAGTTCAATTGTTAGTATTTTCGATGAAGAAAAGTTGAAGATGAAATGTTGATGATTTTGAAGCAATGGTCGACTGTTAGTGTAGCTTTGTTCTTGGGTTGATCATCATGAATACAAATAGAGTTTGACCAAATACAGTCAAAATAAAGTCCATACATTATACAATCAGTACAAGTTATTAGATTTGAACACACTTTGATGGGAATGAAAAGGATTTTATTAGTTTCTCTAGTTACGAAAAGAGATCCGTGTGGTCGTTTATTAATATGAAAAACGACATCATCGTATTCACTTGGTGGATCCAAGTATATGCAGCGCCTTTCATATGAACAAATTACAGTTAAATAGAAAGGTTTTAATTGCATTAATATGCTCGCTGTATCGTATGGATACGGCAGTGTAATAAACTGCATGTTCTGGACTACAGCACTTTGCAAAATACTATCCAAAACAGGAGGCTTGAATGAAACTCGAGTTACAAGCAAACGGACATCTCTTGCAGGAACAATATTTTCATTTGTTGAACAGCTTTTATAAGAAGTCTTTTTACATTTACCGACTTCTGATCTTAAATGAGGCCGCATTAAAGTGATGTTACCAGAACCACATTTGTTATGTTATCCACAGTCATTTGCAGTTTCTTCAAACAATGAACTTTTATTAGGGTGTCAAATAAGTTTTGCGGTTGGGTATGAAGTTTAGCTTAGAATTGACTGAAATTTCATTCAATCAAATTATGGACTCGTAGTATTAAAATATCGTTTCAATTTTCCAAATCGAATAATTGATGTCGTTTTTGTGAGCGTCCGAATATTTATACCGAAAAAATCGACAAAATTGATTTTGACCTCCGTTCCTGAATAGACCTAGTCTTCTTTGAATGAATTTTCTAAAAATTAAGATAGATTGGGGTCCATAGAGATGAGATCAGGTACTTAGGTTAGGTTCGCAAGTATTGAGAATCTGAGGTTAAAAATTTTGTGACGCGTCGCTAGAAAATTTGATGAAAAAAGTTGGTGAAAAAAAAAATTTTGGTCGATTTTTGTACCCTTTAAAAAGCTGTAAAAATGCAATAATTTTGTGAATATTTGTGCGATTTTGATTTTTTTGTTTTATACTGATTAATTAAGGCTAAGTAATGTTTTAGCCAAAAAAGATCACAATCAAATCTTTTTTTCATAGTGAACCGCAAAATATATTTGACACCCTAATACATCCACCCGACACCGTCAACTACCAATTTTCTTCTTCTATCGTAAAATTACATGTAGAGATACTAGGCATTGCATTAATCCAACGAGCACATCAGCAACAGAATACCGATCATCTTGCGAGTTGAATGCAGCCCTCTGCATTCAAATGATAGCCATTGGTTAAATTAAGGCAATGAACTTGATTTTTAAATATAAAAAACGAACAACCACAAATTAATCAAATTGCGGCAAATCGTTCGGTGATTATTTTCGTTTTGGAGAAAATAATTTTCTTCGTTGATACATTCGACGAGGTGCTGATCGCATTGTCCTCCAAAGTGAACCTCGTTTTCTCAAAGGTTCATTTGTAATGGTTGAGTCGTCCAGTGTACTCATTGTTGAGGATGCTATTTGCGCTTTAACACGGGTTATAGCACTTAAATCAATTTGTTTTTTTGGTTCGAAAAATTTTATGAACTTTTTAACATTACGAGTACCAACGAATTGCTTCACTTTTCTGGGTCTAGAAACCTTTTTAAATCTATTTGATTGTTTCTTATTACACTTTCTAAAATAAACTATGAATGCAAATAAATTGATAATTAACCATAAAAATAATATCAAAATTACTGTAAATGAAACATCCATTTCAATATTATCCGGGGCTTCAGGCGCCAAAATTTGAACCTTTTCGGTAGATACAGCACTAATGATTGAAGTATCTGCATATCTATCACTTCGTAGACTAACATCGATATTGAATTCACCCGATTTTGTTAGATCCATAGAGCAATTGATGAATGTTCCATTCATTGTAATGTTGGTGCAACGATTATCACCAGCTTGGATAACTAGATACTCTTGCATAGTCGTAAAATTCAGTGGTTTGTCGAGTTCAATTGTTATTATTGCCGATGAAGAAAAGTTGAAGATTAAGGGTGAAATGTTGATGATTTTGAAGCAATTGTTGACTGTTAGTATAGCTTTGTTTTTGGGTTGATCGTCATACTTGCAATTTGAATCTGACCAAATGCAGCCAAAATAAAGTCCATACATTATACATTGAGTACAATTTTTTAGACGTGAACACACTTCAATGGGAATGAAAAGGATTTTATTAGTTTCTTTAGTTACGAAAAGAGCTCCGTGTGGAAGTTTATTAGTATGAAAATCGGCTTCACTCAATTCACTTAATGAAATCGATTTTGACCTAATATCCTCGCAATGCGAGGATTTAGCGTAAGTATCTTTATATGGACAAAATGTAGATGATTCAAAAGGTTTTAATTGTATTAATATGCGCGCTGTATGGTATGGATACGGCAGTGTAATAAACTGCATGTTCTGGATTACAACTTGAAGACTATTATGCGCAATAGGAGGTGATGATCTTGATGAACCTTCAGTTACAAAGAGACTGAAATCTCTTGACGGAACAATATTTTCTTTCGTTGAACAGCTTTCATAAGAAGTCTTTTTACATTCCACGACTTCTGATCTTAAATGGTGCCGTAAGTAAGTGATACTACCAGAGCCAGAGGCACATTCATTTGCGGTTTCTTCAAACAATGAAACAAAATTGCCAATATAATAGACACGATAAACTTTTGTATTACTTGAAGGTTCTAATGTGATTGTGTGCAATTGGTAACGATAATGGTTCTGAGTTTGGTTATTCGCAGTTCCAAAAAAGAAAACAAATAACAAATTAATTATCTTGATAGACTTGAATGCTTCTCGAGCAAAATGAATCTCAACCGCGCTTGAAATTAGTTCACTTCCTTTGTCGAGACACAATCGTATTACTGATATCTCTTGAGTATCAGCTTCAATATTTGCCTTCGAAATAGTTCGATATATTAAAAGGTACAATTTATCGTCGAAATGAATATAATCCATCATTTTCCATTCTTTAATGAACTTCCAATCATCTTTAAGCCAAGGTAAAGATCGAATCACAGAAACTGATTCATTTTTAACATCGAAATATAACAATTCAATATAATTCCATTTAGGAACTGGTTCAATTAAATTAGGATTGAGTATTGTTGGTACATGGAGAGCTTCATCATCACCAAAAGCTATTATTGAGCCACTCAATTCACCAGAATATTCCATTTCCCCGATAATTTCTTGATTAATCAGAATATACGGTTTATTTTGATGGACGAACATTAATTGAATTTTATTGAGATTAATTACTTTCCAATTGAGGATGTCGAACATATTAGCCACACTTGTTGGTATATCAACTGTTATTGTTTGACCTGCCACATAAATACCATAAGATGTTGTGTGATTGAAAGGATTCGACAAGAAAACACTGTCTCGTGATTTGTAATAAAACAATGAATCATGTTTTGGTGTTCTGAATGAATATGCTTCTGGAAAGAAAAGACAAAATTGAAAGGTACATATTAGAAGGTGAAAAAACATGATTATGATGTTAAATAGTATATAATTCTTGTTTTTTGCGCAATCAACTAACTGTATAATATCCTAATATTGCCATTCAAAAGGAAGAAATTATAAAATTAAATTCAAATCAAAATCACAACAAACATCTATTTGATCTTTCGTAAGATTATACAGTAGATTGTAAGTAGAGTTACGAGACATTACATTAATCCAACAAGCACATCAGCAACAGAATACCGATCACCTTTCGAGTTGGAGTGGATACAGTTCACTCTTACTTAGCTTCATTTAAAGATTGATCAAACATGCAATTAGCAAAGCAATTTCAAAGCTGTAAGAAAGTGAAAAATCTTCCAATGTCTCTAAATATTAATAATATATCGAATTTTTGTCAAAATTTCAGACTTTAATTAAATACAGTATGCAATGTAAATTGCAATAAATGAGTGAAAATTTTTCTTTCCAAAGAATAAGTTCTTGCATGTTTATATTGTCCATTCAATGACCCATCCCACCAGCCAAAATGTGCGATTTTCAGAATAAATTGAACCATATATCAATCGAAAGCTTATAATGAGTAGAGTCTCCTTTCTAAAAATCAGATCGAAATTCACATTCCCTGGGGAGTTATTCAGTAAATGCCTTGGGACTCCGTGAAGACCACATCGCACATAATTTTTCAGATAGAACTTTTTATGCTGATTCCAATAATGATATGCATGCGACCCTCAACCTGCGGCTTTGCGAGATATTTCACTTTAGACGTTTTTCATAATGAAAAAAATATTAAATTCCGTAGCGTTTCTTTAAAACCCTATGAAGACCAACTCAGACCTAGTACATATTGTTCAACGCTCTCAATAGGATCATATAACGTCAAAATAATTTTCTAAATGTGCGGTTTTATATTCGCCATCTACATCTAAATATTTTACTATGTTACTGAATATTCAAAGCCATGGCATTTCTTAAAAACCCTATGAAGACCAACTCAGACCTAGTGCATATTGTTCACAACCCTGAATACTATCATCAAACGTCAAAAATTATTTTCTAAATGTTTTAGATTTGCCATCTATGTGTCAATATTTACTATGTAACTGAATATTAATATTGGAAAATGGGAAAAGACAAAAATCAAAAACGAGCTGTATTTTGAAAAATGATCAAAGGGACCCATGCATAAACTGTGTTTTTTTAAAATCAATGTTATTCAATGGGAGCTGAAAATTTTTCCCATTTTCCAATTTAATTTAAATATGTCAGCAATTAATTGAGATAATCAATTTTTGTTGATTGCAAAAAATGCATGAATGGTGTAAGATGCTAACCACGAATATTCATCTCCATACGACAATTAAATCAAATTTGATGAAACAAAAAAACGTACTCGTTTGCTTCGGCCAACCTAATATAAAAAACATAAATCGCAAAAAACAAATCAATCAAGTTGCGAGAAATCATTTGGTGCCTATTTCCGTTTCGATCAAAGTAATTTTCTTCGTGGGTGCATTTTACGAGGTTGAGATGGCATTGTCCTCCAAAGTGAACCCTGTTCACTCGATGGTTTATTTGTAATGGCTGACTTGTCCAGTGCGCCCATCGTTGGAGATACAATTCGCGCACTAACACGGGTTATAGAACTTATTTTTTTCGAGTCAAAAAATTTAATAAACTTTTTATCACTATGAGTACCAACGAATCGCCTAACTTTTCTTGGCCGAGAAACCTTTTTGGATCTATTTAAATGTTCCTTATTGCACTTTCCATAGTAAAATATGAATGCAAATGAATTGATAATTAACCATAAAAATAATACCAAAATTATTATTAATGTATAATCACTATCAGATGCAAAAATATGAACCTTGTCACTAGATACAGCACTAATGATTGAAGTATCTGCATATCTATCACTTCGTAGACTAACATCGATATTGAATTCACCCGATTTTGTTAGACTCATAGAGCAATTGATGAATATTCCATTCATTGTAATGTTGGTGCAACGATTATCACCAGCTTGGATAACTAGATGCTCTTGAGAAACCGTAAGCAGTGGTTTGTCGAGTTCAATTGTTAGTATTGTTGATGCCGAAGAGTCGAAGATTAAGAGGGAAATGTTGATGATTTTGAAACAATTGTCGACTGTTAGTGTAGCCTTGTTTTTGGGTTGATCATCACGAGTACAAATTGAATTTGACCAAATACAGTCAAAATAAAGTCCATACATTATACATTGAGTACAAGTTTTTAGATTTGAACACGCTTTTGTGGGAATGAAAAAGGTTTGATTGAATTCTTTAGTTACGAAAAGAGCTCCGTATGGACGTTTATTAGTATGGAAGTTGGCTTCACCGAATTGATTTATATCAGAAGAGATCGAGTGCAAACCAATATCCATGCATCTTGGGGGTCTAGCCTCATAATATTCACAAATATCAGAAAAAATGAACGGTTTATCGTGCATTAATATGCTCGCTGCATCAAATGGATAGGGCAGTGCAACAAACTCAATCTTATATGGTACAGTTACTCGCAAATTATAACGCGCATTAAGAGGAGTTGATAATTTTCCAGTTACATCGAGATTGACATCTCTTGAAGGGACAATATTTTCCTTGTTTGAACAACTTTTATAAGAAGTCTTTTTACATTTAACGACTTCTGATCTTAAATGATGCCGCAATAGAGTGATGTCATCAGAACTAGAGGCACATGCATTTGCGGTTTCTTCAAACAATGAAACAAAATGGTCAATATAATAGACATGATAAAATTTTGTATTACTTGAAGGTTGTAATTGTGTTGTGTGCACTTGGTAACGATTGGTTTCATTATAAAAAGGTTTAAAAAGGAAAACGAAAAGCAAGTCAATTATCTTGTTAGACTCGAACGCTTCTTGAGTAAAATGTATTTCAATTGCACTCGAAATAAGTTCCCTTCCTTTGTCAAGACACAATCGTATTATTGATATCTCTTGAGTAACAGCTTGATCATCATTCAAAATACTTCGCTTTATTAGAAGGTACAATTTATTGTCGAAATGAATATAATCTGTCATGTTCCATTCTATAATGAATTCCCAATCATCTTTCAGCCAAGGTAAGGATCGAAGCACAGAAACCTTTTCATTTTTAACATCGAAATGCAACAATTCAATATAATTCCAATCAGGAATTGGTTTAGTTAAACTTGGATTGAATATTGTTGGAACATGAAGAGCCTCATTATCACCAAAAGCTATTATAGAACCACGCAATTTGCCAGAATATGCCATTTCCCTGATATTTTCTTGATTAATCAGAATATACGGTTTATTTTGATGGACGAACATCAATCGTTTTCTTTTGAGATTGACCACTTTCCAATTGAGAATGTCGAACACATTAACAACACTTGTTGGTATATCAACTGTTATTGTTTGACCTGCCACATAAATACCATAAGATGTTGTGTGATTTTCAGGATTAGTCAAGAAAACACTGTCTCGTGATTTGTAATAAAACAATGAATCATGTTTGGGGTTCCTAAATGAATATGATTTTTGAATCAACAGACAAAATTGAAAGGTCCATATTAGAAGGTGAATTAACATGATTATGATGTAAAATATTATATAATTCTTGATTCCTTTAATTAACTAACTGTATCATATCCTTATACGGGGTGTTAGAAAACCAAAAGAGAAAAAAATTTAGTTTTCCTCCATTTTTGAGAGCTAAAGTTATGCGAAAGTTATTTTTTCCATTCTAATATGTTTTCTAGTCAAAGACGATTCTAACAATATATCACGAGTCTGTTTACTCTGCTTAGTTCGAAAAATATTGAAGCGCAAACAGGTCTAGTTGATTTTCTAACACCCTGTATTACCATTCAAAAGTGCGTGAAAAGAAAGAAATATATTACCGTCAACTATGAATTTGTCTTCTTTTATTACATTACATTACGAGACATTACATTTAATAATAAGTAAGAACCATTAGTAAAAAGTGCTTTTCTCAGTTGGGAACGATATTAACAAGTAAAATGCACTGAGCGAGGTGAGTTGCCAGGAATAACAATTGATCGACTAAAATCCAGAAAAACTAAGCAAAATATATTAAAACCAAGTGTTTTCTGGCTGGACCAACGATCAGTGTTTAATCTTCGAGGCAATAAATAAACTGATATTTTCATTTCGACTCATCAGTCACTAAATAGGTTAATTCGACCATTTGGTAACACCGAAAACCAGGCTATCAATCTATGATTAAACCATGGTTCAACTTTCTGGTGCTCGTCATGAAGTCCTCTGCATTCAAATGATAGTTATTGGTTAAATTGTAGCAACGAATTTGATCTTGAACTTGAAAACGAAAAAGCAAATCAATCGAGTTGCGAGAAATCGTTTGGTGATTATTTTCGTTTTGATGAAAGTAATTTTCTTCGTGGATGCATTTGACGAGGTTCAGATCGCATTGTCCCCCAAAGTGAGCCCTGTTCACTCGAAGCTTTATTTGTAATGGCTGACTTATCCATTGTATCCGTTGTGGGCAAAATTCGCGCACTAACATGGGTTATAGCACTTAATTTACTTTTCTTTTTCGAGTCAAAAAAATTTACTATTTGCGCTTTGACACGGGTTATAGCACTAAATCCACTCTTCTTTTTTGATTCAAAAAATTTTATGAACTTTTTATCACTATGAGCAACAACGAAACGCCTCACTTTTCTTGGTCGAGAAACCCTTTTGGATCTATTTAAATGTTCCTTATTGCACTTTCCATAGATAAATATTAATGCAAATGAATTGATAATTAAACATGTAAATAATATCAAAATTATTATTAATGTGTAATCACTATCAGATGCAATAATATGAACCTTGTCATTAGATACAGCACTAATGATTGAAGTATCTGCATATCTATCACTTCGTAGACTAACATCGATATTGAATTCACCCGATTTTGTTAGACTCATAGAGCAATTGATGAATGCTCCATTCATTGTAATGTTGGTGCAACGATTATCACCAGCTCGGATAACTAGAAACTCTTGAGAAGCCGTTATCAATGGTGTGTCGAGTTCAATTGTTAGTATTGTTGGTGCCGAAGAGTCGAAGATTAAGGGGGAAATGTTGCTGATTTTGAAGCAATTGTTGACTGTTAGTGTAGCTTTGTTCTTGGGTTGATCATCATGAATACAAATAGAGTTTGACCAAATACAGTCAAAATAAAGTCCATACATTATACATTGAGTACAAGTTTTTAGATTTGAACACACTTCAATGGGAATGAAAAGGATTTTATTAGTTTCTTTGGTTACGAAAAGAGATCCGTGTGGACGTTTATTAGTATGAAAATCGGTTTCAATGAATCCATTTAAATCGCTTGATACAATCGAGTTTGCCAGCAAATTTATGCATTCTAAGGGTACAGAGTACTGATTATGATATTCACAAATTTTAGTCAAAAAGAAAGGTTTTTGCGCGAATTAATATGCCTGCTTTATCGTATGGATACGACAGTGTAACAAACTGAGGTTTAGGCATAAAAATTGAAATATTACAATAATATTATAATAATACAATAAAGAGCTCCATCGAGAGTATTTGGTATCTGCCCAGTTACAACGAGACTAGATTATTAATAGCCCAGAATAAAATTTTTTAGCAAGCCAATATTCAACTAGTCTTGTATTGTTCTTGTTCTCCAGCGCCAGGAACAATTGTTCTTTGTTCTGTTCCGTTGTTTTGTTCCGAAAAATCGGAACTAGGAACAACCTAGGAACAGAACAACCCAAAATCTAGAACAGAACAAAGAACAAAGGTGACGCAATAAAATGCTAAATAAGTGCTTAAAGTAACCCATTAACATCAGAGGGATTCAAGTCGAACCCTATTTTGCCCAAAATCTGTTGATAAATTAAAATTTTCACCAAAATTGTTCTCAGTTTTAGTGTTTTGTTCCGCTAGGTTTTTTTTGTTCCGATTTGTACTGTTCTTGTTATTGTTCTTGTTCTCGATTTTAAGAACTAGGAACAACATTTTTTGTTCTTGTTCCTTGAAAATATTGGAACAATACAACACTATATTCAACAAAAGATTGTGCTTGGCTCTGCAGTCGATCATTAACCAGTTTACTTGAGTTCATTGTCGAGGATAATGTTTGCTATTTAATAGATTTGTTACTTAAGTTGAATAATCATGACAAATTTTTTACAGAATTCAAATAAGATTCTTTATTCGCAAAGATACATCGATCTAGAAAGATTTACAAATAAGCTAACAAATCGTTCGATATATTGAAATTGCATTATGTAAGGCATATTTCATGTAATTGTGGTTGCTACCGAACTTTACTTTGAACTACAAAAAATAATCCATAGACAGAAAATCAATCAAGAATTAGAAATTGTTTTGTGGTTATTTTAATCTTGATGAATCTAATTGTTTTGATAAATACAATTGATCGGGAACAGATCGCATTGAACTCCAACGGGAAACCTGTTTACTCGAAGGTGCATTAGTAAAGGTTGAATCTGTTAGTGTATTCATTGTTGAGGATAATAACTTTGATCTAACACGAGTAATTGCACTTTGAGTACCAACGAATCCCTTCAAATTTCTTGTTCGAGCAAACTTTTTGAATTTAGTTACATATTCCTCATTAAACTTTATATAAGCTATTAGTGAAATTGAACATATAAGTAAACCTAGAAATAATATAAAAATAGCTGGAAATGTATAATCAGGATCCCTTTCTGGCGAAAAAATATGAACCTGATTAATAGATGCAGCACTAATTGTGGAAAATCTGCATATTCATCATTTTGCAGACTAACTTCAATCTTAAATTTACCCGGTTCAAGTAAATTTAAAGTGCAATTGATGAATGGCCCGTTTCTTGTTATGTTACTGCAATGGTTATGTGAACCAGCCTTTATAACTATATACTCTCGGGAATTGGAATCCGGGACCAGTGGTTTATCGAGTTCAATTGTTAGTATTGTCGGTGTCAAAGAGTTGAAGATTAAGGGGGAAATGTTGCTGATTTTGAAGCAATGGTTGACTGTAAGTGTAGCTTTGTTCTTGGGTTGATCATCATGAACACAAATAGAGTTTGACCAAATACAGTCAAAATAAAGTCCATACATAATACATTGAGTACAAGTTATTAGATTTGAACACACTTTGATGGGAATGAAAAGGATTTTATTAGTTTCTTTGGTTACGAAAAGAGATCCGTGTGGACGTTTATTAGTATGAAAATCGGCTTCACCGATATCATTTGAGTTTGGATCAATACGCATACATCTTAGCCGTGACAGTATATAATATTCACAAATATCAGTGTAAAAGAACGGTTTTCTGTGGATTAATATTTTCGCTGTATCGTATGGATACGGCAGTGTAACAAACTGAATCTTGTGGGGTAAGATTCGCAAATTACTATTATATTGGGTATGAAGGACAAGTGATAATTCTCCAGTTACAACGAGACTGACATCTCTTGAAGGAACAATATTTTCCTTCGTTGAACAACTTTTATAAGAAGTCTTTTTACATTCACCGACTTCTGCTCTTAAGTGATGCCGTAATAAAGTGATGTTACCAAAACCAGAGGCACAGTCATTTGCGGTTTCTTCAAACAATGAAACAAAATTGCCAATATAATAGACACGATAAACTTTAACAATACTTGAAGGTTGTGTTGTGTGCACTTGGTAACGATTGGTGTCATTATACAAAGGTTTAAAAAGGAAAACAAAAATCAAATCGATTATCTGATGAGTCTCGAATTCTGGCCGAGTGAAATGAATCTCAACTGCACTTGAAATAAGCTCACTTCCTTTGCCGAGACACAATCGTATTACTGATATCTCTTGAGTAACAGAATTTTGCTTCGAAATACTTCGCTTTATTAAAAGGTACAATTTATCGTCGAAATGAATATAATCAGTCATTTTCCATTCTAAAATGAAATTCCAATCATCTTCAAGCATAGGTAAGGATCGCTTCACAGAAACCTTTTCACTTTGATCATCGAAATACAATAATTCAATATAATTTCCTTTAGGAACTGGTCCTGTTAAATTAGGATTGAATATTGTTGGTACATGAAGAGCTTCATTATCACCAAAAGCTATTATTGAATCACTCAATTCACCAGAATATTCCATTTCCCTGATAATTTCTCGATTAATGAGAATATACGGTTTATTTTTATAAACGAACATCAATTGCTTTTCATCGAGATTGACCACTTTCCAATTGAGGATCTCAGAGACATTAAATAAGTTTGTTAGTATATCAATTGTTATTGTTTGACCAGCCACATAAATACCATAAAATGTTGTGTGATTAGTGGGATTCGTCAAGAAAACATTATCATGAGTTTTATAATAAAACAATGAATCATGTTTGGGTGTTTTAAATGAATATGATTTTTGAATCAACAGACAAAATTGAAAGGTCCATATTAGAAGGTGGTGGATAAACATTATTATGATATTGAATACTATATCTCGATTGCTTGCCAATCAACTAACTGTATCATATCCTAATATTGCTATTCAAATTGAATGAAAAGGAAGAAATTATATTATCGTCAACTACTAATTTTGCTACTTCTACAGTAAGATTATGCGTAGAGTTACAAGACATTAAATTAATCCAACAAAAACATCAGCAACAGAATACCGATAATTTTTTGAGTTGAAGTGGATACAGTACGCTCGTACTTCGATTTATGCAAAGATTGATCAAACATTCAATTAGCAAAGCAATTTCAAAGCTGTAAGAACATGAACAAACTTGCAATGCCTCTAAATATTAATACAATAATCACCTGTTGGTCCAAATTTCAGACACTCAGGCTTTAATTAAACACAAATTTTTCAATTTCAAGAAAAAGTTTTTCCATGTCCATATTGTCCATTCAATGACCCATTCCACCAGCCAAAGATGCAATTAGAAGAAGAAGATTTGTTATGTTTTCGCAGATAACCTGAAATAAACAATATTTAAATGCTTAGACACTTCAATTTACCAGCCATAGTTAAGTTGATCCCGTTTAGTTGATAAAATTGCGAACTATACCAACCAGGTACGAACCAGAATAACATGAAATAATGAATATCGTAAGGCCCCAAATATGGTAAAGAAATAGCGAGTTTCAACGTGTTCGAGATAGATTATGATTTTGCGTTTCATTTCAAAAGAACCATTAGTAAAAAGTGCTTTTCTCACTTGGGAAC
Organism: Tetranychus urticae; assembly: GCF_039701765.1. Classification (NCBI taxonomy): domain Eukaryota; kingdom Metazoa; phylum Arthropoda; class Arachnida; order Trombidiformes; family Tetranychidae; genus Tetranychus; species Tetranychus urticae. The sequence continues at coordinate 18,109,763 of NC_142960.1, forward strand.
AATATTGATTGATCTAACAAGGGAATCGTAAAAGGAAAATTGAAATTTTAACGTCAATTGATTTCGCGATATTAAGTTACGAGTTTAATGATTTTGTTTCACATCTGGACTTTCTGTTAAATAAAGGATTTATCAATAGTCTCACCATTCAATCTCAACCAATAAATTGTTTAAAGTCATACCTTATGTTGTCCATAGGCACCAAGCCAGAAATGGACGGATAATCTACTAATGAAATTGATTACTCCAAAGGCAATCAAAGAGATTCGTAAAAATTTATGTACTTAAACGAAAAAAATTAGATAAAGTAAAATGAATTGAGCGAGATAAGTTGCCAGGAATAAGAACTTACTGACTAGAATCCAAAATTGGTAGCTTTCGATCAATCCGCTCAATTGATTTGTGCTTGATTTCATTGAATTGGCTACAATAGTATTCCAATCTTCACCTTTCTCATAACTTTTAGTTTCAACTATCAAGTTATCCTTTTCACTGGTCAAGTGTTTACCAAAAAGATAGACTGAGAATCCAAAAAGAGGACCAAAGTTAGCAGCATTACCAAGCACAACTAAACCTCCAACGGTTGTGATGATTAACCAGAAGACCAAGTAAATGATAAACTGTGATGGATAAATAAAGAGCGAAGGTGTGCCACAAAGGAAAGCAGCTAAACCACCAAGAATATACGAAATGTGACTCAATTTGATAAAGTATTTGTGTACAATTGTTGGTAAACCAGAATGTGGGTGAACTTTGGTTGAACCAAATTGATCAAAAATGACTCCAATGGAAACCCATTTTTGCAATGAAGGTTTAAACTATGAAACATAAAGTGCCAGTGAACAAGTGAACGCACATGAAAACCAACCAAAACAAGATATGCAAAGTTTCGAAGCCAGGACCATTTCTGATTTCTCTGACTTTTTTCACATTTCATTTGTTTTTAGCCAGGTCATGAATTCTTTGGACCACTGTTTTGAATTTTGGGTGAAACATCGAAATTGGCATTAGGTTTAACACATGTATCATCCTGACAGTAAACCCAGGCCCAGACTTTCTTTTTAACAGAATATCTTTATTGAATTTAACAGGACAATTTAATCTGTCATATCCAGTCAATTTATCTCTGACAAATCGTTGAGGACAAGGCCTCACTTGATACTTATTTTTTGCCATTCCCTTGTCGTACAACACCAAAGAGATGTTCTTTCAATTTTTGTGTGGCTTTGAAGGTTCCATTACAATAGTCACATTCAAAAATTGTAACAATAAAAGATGACTATTGCTTGCAATTTAGCAAACGTGTCAGGTTTCTCTTTTGCCTCAAGAGTTTTAATGCAGCATCTATACCACTTTGCGGCTGTTCCAGTTAAATAAACTGGAAGAACTTTCAGTTTTGTTTCATCATCCCATTCTAAAGCAGCAGCAGAGGCTTTGAATGATTCTAACCATTCGAGTAAATCTTCTCCTTTATCATCTCCAGAGAAGTTACTTATGTGAATAAATTGATTAACTGGTTGACGTTCTTTTGACTTTTTAGTCATACTGCTTACTTGCGTTTCTTTGTTCTGAGGTATTGACATGTTAATTTGACTTTTACTTAAGCAGGCTAATGATAAACTGTGTACATGTAGTAAATGTCAGCAAATATTTTGTAAATAAGTACTAAGATTGGTAAGCTTAAATTAATTAAAACTATTACGTTAATACTTGATTCATTAATAGTAAAAGTTAAATGAATCTGAGTTTCTTCAGTTTCTGAATCTTCTAATGAGCTATACGAATTCAATTGAATTTCATATACTTTGTCCTCCATACTAGAATTCCTACTAAAATCCAAAAGACTAAAATGATAAAACAACAAAAGGTTTTACACATTTTACTTTTGCCCACTCATGACCGAGTAATAGATAATACACCCTGAAAGAAGCCCGAGGAAACTGGACGGAGATTTTGTTGCTGGAGCGAAAGCGTTTATTGAGCTAGAGGACGGATGAAGGTTAGCAATTTTAGGAATGCAATAAACTTGGTTACATAAATATTATAATAGAACACTGATAGAATATACAGCTGCGAAAGTGGAGTTAGACCTCGATACCATATCTTTGGCGCATTGTTTGGTATCCAAGCATATCGATAGTCAATTTTTTGAGATTTTTGCTAATCAACATCAAATCAATACTTATTGGTCAAGGCATTGAATCGATGTTGATTGTGCTTAATTTATCTCAAAAAATTGACTATCGGCATGCGCGGATACCAAAACAATGCGCCAAAGATATGGTGTCGAGGTCTAACTCCATTTTCGCAGCTGTATACTGATACAATTTACGGTTTACAATATAATATGGTTAACAAGTAAAGGTAATGGTAGGAGAGAAGGAAGGTGGGGAAACCATCGAATTCACCGTTGAATTGAAAACATCATCCCTTTTATACTAAAAATTCAGCTCTTTTCTGCTCTCCATTCAGCTCACTTTATCGACCATTATGTGATTAATTAATGCTTAATTTCAATTCAGTTAATTGATTTGGTTAGGTGTCTCTAATAAAGTGAGGTGACTCTAATTTGGTGAGTCTAATCACACTAGTGGAAAGGTTTAACTACTTTGATAATAATAATACTTGATGGTTATCTCTGGTGAACCAGGCGTACTTAATTATTCATAATTTAATATTCAAACTTTCAATTAATTGCATAATCAATAAAGTGATTATTTCATTTGTTACACACCCAATCACCGGGTTTTAGTTTGATTCTAATGCGATTGTGTTCATTAAGTAGTACATAACTATTAATAATATACTTAGGGGAAAAAACACTTGGATAACTATTTCACTATCAATGAAAAATATTATTGTAGTTGGGCTTATCATCAGCTTAACCAGTTAATTGTATTCAGGTTAATCAGTTAATTTAGTTTAATCAATGAATTTAATTCAGTCTCACTAATCAGTTAAATTCTGTTTAATCAGTTGATTCAATTTAGTTAATTCAGTTTAATCAGTTTGACCAGATTCATCAATTTATTTTAATTCTATTCAGTTTTAATCAATTACTTCATTCAATTAATCACCTTAATTAACTTAATCCTTGATCAGTTCGATAATCATTGCTTTAATTCAGATTTATACTTAGTTAAATTCTGTTAATCATTAATTTAGTTAAATCAATTAAACAGATCGTCTAATTCGATTCAGATTCATTCTGATCTGCCCGTACCAGCTGGGTTACTTCCCTTGTAAGTAATAATAAGTGATACATTCTAGAATCAGTCCTTTTAAGGTTGACACCATGAAAAGTTAAACATGATTGTGAATGACAGGATATTTCAAATATGGAGTAAACGGATGATGGGAACGGAAGATCTGAGTGAATGAGTAACAGAGAAGGATACAACTTTCGTCACATCACCCCACTTTTAAAACAAGAATCGGTCCTCCGGTTACGTATAAGGTCAGCAGAATGATAATTGAATTTTAGCATAGATTTGATTCATTTTCATGCGACGCATTTGATTCACGCGCTGTTGGTAGATGTAGAAATTGAAGGTGTTGTTGGGAAAACAGCTGGTTGGTCAGTTTAGGTAAAAAGTTCTTTAGATATCCTGTGTAATTTCCAACATCTTAAGTTTCAATTACTTTGTGCCTTATTTTTAAACTGGTATCAAACCAAAAGGTGAAAAAATGCAGGGGAAGAAGAGGAGATTCAGATATGGCCTTCAGGTAAGTTAATACTTTCTCTGCTATGCTCTAATTTATTGTCTTTCTTCTTGTCAAACAGGTTTTCGATTTCCTCCATAGCTCCCTTAAAGCTCCCTTTCAAACCTTTATAGGTATTACTAGTGCTATCTGTTTATGAAAAGGAAAGTTATTATCTTTTTGGCACTAACTTTGAACAGGAAAATCATGTTTGGTCTATTTTCGTCCTTCTTGGCCTTCCTTTGTCTTTCTTTACTACTTTAAGGTGAAAATAACTAGAATTTTTCATGATTTGATGCCTCAGTTAAACGAACATATTCATTCTTTCTTTCATTTGTTTCAGTTCATGCAAATCCTGTTGTCCCCTCCAGTGACGATAATCCAGATGGCCAACAAAATTCATCGGCTGAAAACTCAGAGCAGGTTGTAGACAGTCAACAAAATCAATAACAACAAGGTCAACAGAATGATGGAGAGCAACAGGAAATTGGACATGGTTCGAATGACAATGATGGAGAAGCAGAAGAAGAACCTGGTCCAAACTACTTTGATGCCTGATAGTGTGTCACCTTGGCTTTGCACAACTAAGTACTGGTGTCTAGACAATGACGGAAAAGGTCTCGAAATTTTAATGAAATGGGAGAAGAAAATCGTGATATGTGAGCGCGTGCAAAATTTGAAACAGTATGCACCGGTATAGCGAGTGCGCAGGCAAAAATAACATAATGCTGGCAAAACACTTGAATACCAAATTGAGTTACACTGTTTTTCATATTTTTCGTAATTTTCATCTCTAACTTTCTTTATTTCCTCTTTTTTTCATTAATTCATTTTACATATTTGAGCACAATGTATCCTGTCCATAATGGTGTTCATATTAAAATTTCCCTGAAAAATCGTTTGCAGAAATGAATTCCGCAAATGGAAATGCGTGAGTACCTTGTTAACATATAAAACTAAAGTAAATCTGGTTAGATCATCATTAATTGTTGATTCTTTATCTGTTATCTTTACTAATTTTTTCTGATTTTTTTCTTTTCTTTTCTTTCTTTCAAGATGAATGCAAGGAACCTTGGTGTTCATGGTAAGTGTTCATTATTTTTAGTTGGTTCTCTTTTCTTCTGATCAATCTAATTATCGTATCTTTTTCTAATTTCCTATTTTTTTCTTTTTCAGAAAAGGAACTTATCCTGCAATTGATTGATCATGCTAGGCGTCAAATGGAACAGCTCTCGATTGGACGGCTAACGGATTTATCGGCACCTGACTGGCTATAATTTTCCTTAATCCAACATTTCTTTTGGTTGGGTGGTACACTAGCTTTCTGCTATAAAAGGTTTGGAAGTATATGACAACTGCTTTTTTGCGGTTAGATGATCTCTGGCATTGTAATGCTGTTTGTCCTCCTGATTTCTAACTTGATGACATCGAGTAAATTTAAGAATTGTTAGTGTGTTTTCTGTACAAATACACTATGAACTAAATTGCATGAACTTAATAAAACTATTATAATAATTAACTATGTCTATGCTTAATTTCAATTACTCCAAATTACGTTTTGTAAATTTTTGAGTTCTGGCTCAATTTCTTCTTTTTCTTCTTTTTGATCATTTTTGGTTTGAATATGCAATTCTGTCTTTGAACATGCTACTTCTCAGCCTTATTCATATTTATTCATTGATTTAAGCATAAACAGTAAGTGAGATTAGACTATCAACCAATATTTTCTCAATACCAATAATTCCTCATCAACTTAAATAAGTGAATCGATTTCAAATACTCATCTAGGTTTATCCAACTTCAAAAAAACTTTACAAAGTAAACTAAACAAAACAAAGAAAAAGACTGAAAGAAAGTGTTTTACCTTCTTGTCCATGTAAAGTTTTTCATGTCTTATCAGAAATTGCAAATAACATATTGAAATGTGTAATAAAAAACCAATAAAAAACTGAAAGCATTGAAGCTATTGAAAAATGGTCTAATAGAAATTGCGAAACATAAAAATAGTGTGAAAATCAAAAAGGGAGGATTTTTACCATTATTATTAAAACCAACATGAGAAAATCAACTTGAAAGCAATAATCAATTCAAACTTAACAGTAAAATAAAAAACAGTACAATAAAAACAGTCGAACTCTGTCTTCAATCTGAAGAACCTGATGGTGTAGAAGAAAATATTTTTTCTACAACAAGAAGTGAATTTGTGACTCCTGCTTCACAACAAGCACCACAACAGACAACACCACTAAATGCATCATCTTCTTCAAGAACAAATCTCATGCAATCTTTTGCTATGGAGTCACCGAAGCTTGAAACAGAAGTAGACAGACCACCCCCAATTACACCGAGAAAGAGTAAAATGCAAACTTTTCAATCAGATAAAGGAGAAAATTTAACACTTGGAATAAGAATTCTCGGTTTGATAAATGGACCGATTTCAATGTGTCGATAATTTCCCCGACTTTCTAAAAGTCTTGCAAAATTTGTTATTAGATTATACTGAATATTGAACAGGAATAAGCGTACATGAATAGGTTTTTCATTTTTGGTGACATAAAATGGTATCACGTAATTTTGAGTGCATGAATTTTGATCAATGATGATCAACATGTCCTCTCCATTTTAAGAAATTATAATGATTGATGAATTCATCATAACATTGATACCGTTTTGAATGATATTGATTTTTATGGAGTCCAGCCAAGATCGAATACATGAAACAATAAGTTTCACACTCAATTGTGAGGATAGCATGTTTTTTAGAGAGTTCATCAGGTAATTTAAATTGATGACATCCACCTTTTTGAGGTTGGAAACGAGCTGCCCATATATCAATTTTTCAATGTCAACAATGATGAAACCACATCCTCTCTCTGTAACTTGGTCAATAATTTCCTTCATTTCAGTAAAACACGCCTCAAGTTCTTGAATCCGCAATATCGTTGCACACTTGTCAATTAGGTGATGAACGTCATTTTTTCTTTCTCGATATTCTAGTAGACGGTTCTAGTAAACTATCAATGTGAATCCAAAGCTTTACAACAATAGACTTAGCATAACTGATCTAAAAACAATCAAACCGGCCGTAAATTTATAATCACTTGCCCAGGTCGACTATTGTACCAATTTCATTTGAACAAAGATCAAAATGTTTCTCAGATTACACTATCATTGTTAACAGTATGGAAAAATTATAATAATACGTTATCCATAATTATACAGTTTTAGACTAGTTTTAGAAATCATCTGACGTTCAGCTCGGGCCCCGCGTTGACTCAATGTTAAGTCGATGAGCTGTTGAAATTCAAATTAAGCTGAAGATAGCGGTTGTAAGATTTAAATTAAGTCGCTGAAAGTCGTTGAAATGTTCAAATTAAGCCATTGAAAGATGGTGTTTTTAAACTAGAATTCAAGGTCAAATTAAGATGTTGAAAGATGGTCTTCAGTGGGGTTAATGAACCAGAAGTAGTTCCCATTTCCGTTCTTTGCCACAGAAGCGTATGTTTCTATACTACTGATGCCAGATCTGATCGCATAGTCAAATTCATGGGCATGAATTGCAAATGGTCAAGAAACGATTTGACTGTCCGAATCGGGTTTCTTATTTTCTAACTTTGTCTCTAGTTCATTGATTATCGAGGAATCTTGCTCATTCAAAAAAAAAACAAATTGAAAATGGATAAAAAATGGTTACATTATGTTCATATTATTTTCAATTCTTGAAAAAGGTTGATTCACACTCAAGTCGAGTTGAAAAAAATGTTGAACATCAAGTTTCTAAAAAATAAATCAAAGATTTGGATTTTTTGTTTTATTTTATGCGCTCATCAATCGATTTATTCAATCCACAATTTTATTCAATTTGATGTTCGATCCGAAATTATCTACAATTTTTCAGCCCCTTGAAGTTCCAGCTATAGATTTCTTCTTTCCAATGGTTACTGTATTGAATTTCAGTACGTTTTATCATCGACGTCCAACTGAACTGGTTTATTGGTGTAAAGTTTTATTCAACAAACCAAATGTTACAATAAATTCTGTACAAGAATTTGATCAGCATTGTTCCAATCTGAGTTTATTAGTAACTCGATCCACTTCATGGTTACCAGCACTGTTAACAGTTGGCGATGTTGAAGAGTTGACTCAAGATCCAAGGGAACTTATTGATGAAATTTACTCTTTCAATGACATTCGAAAAAATTTGTTTGATACAAAAATATGCACGAAAAAACGTTTTCTCAATGGATACGGTCTTTTCGTTCGAATCTCTTGTCGCAATGGTTCCCTTCCATTTACAAGAGAAAACACAAGTGGTCTCGGTGGTAACAATTTTATCCTCGAGAATCGAATCAAGGTACCTTATACATTCCGATTCGCATCTGGTAATAGAAGCATTGGGAATCAAGGCAGTCAATATATTTTCATTGAACCACCGAAAAATAAATACACTATACTAACAAATAAGTAAAATTGTAAGTAGTAATATAGTAATGTACTATACTGTCATCATTTACTTTACCCAACAAGTGACGACTAGTTTACCTTGGCCATACAAGACTAAATGCCTTCATTACGATAAGGATAAAACTAACACCGATTGTTGGTAAAAAATTGACACTGACTGAACTTTTAGTTGCTTTTGATAGTGTTCTGGCAGTCTATTTTGGTGATAATGATTACGATAAATCAAGATTGGAAGGTCTGAATAAATTCTTCGTGCAATCATGCAATCAGCAGCAAATTGTACCAAAAGAACGGGTTTTCATAATTGTACGTCCCAATAGGCACGTTCCTTCATATTATAAATAATATTCAAAGTATTTCTGGTTAACTTTACTTTTTGTTTCAATTTTGTTTAATAAAAAATGCCATTAATTATTTATTTACAATTGATTTTGTATTGTAGGATGCTGAACAGATTTGCATTTATTTGATCAGTTTGAGGATCGATTAGTATTAATATGATACAATGTGATAAAAAAAAGTAAATTAACAAGTGTTTTACTGTTGAACAAAACCAGTGTTGATGGTGACTTGATGATTTAGGAAAGCAATTAAAATAATCAATTTGGAACTGAGTTTGTCTCAATAATCAATAAGTGAAAATCTCTGGGATTCAAGTCCATTCAGTATTTGTAATGGCTTTCAGCTACAGATGTTTGTGTTTGATAAATGTTGCATTGGATTGGTAGATCAATTCCTTCGATGCCACTCAGTGCCGATAGATCATGTCTGTGCAATTGGCTGGACCACTACACCATGGAAACACAGTAAAAATATTATTGAAATGAGTTAAATTAAAGATTCTAGTTTGTCAGGTTGGAGTTTGCTGAGTGTTAGCCATTCAGTCAATTGATACTGTTGCGTTGATTTAATCCAATTGCTTGACTTGTTCGAAATTTTCAATGTACATTTTTTGAGTGCGAAACCGAAAAACAATGATTTGTACAAATGGATGATGAATGTGAACAATGGACAAATGAGACAAAAGTAAATGCTCAATAAAATTATTAATTTATCTCTAAATTGAATGAAAAATTTGCTCTCTTAATTTTCTCAATCGTTGAATGATATAACTTTGATGCACTTGAAGAGTTTTGAAGAATTTCCACGGGGTTTACTTATTAAAGTTGACTTTATTTTAAAAGGCTTGGTTATAACATTAGTTTAATACATAAGCTGGTTTGTGTGAAGATGGTTTGGTTGTTTAGTTGGAACTCAGACAATGAGTTCCGAACTGTACAGAGTTGAAGACTAGAATGAATAAAATGTATGATTTTTCTAAGTTTAAATAGTTAGGATTTATCAATTTGATATTTAGGAAAATCTAATCTAAAAACTATTAACGTCTTATTGACGCAAATTAGTATGTTATAATTTCATTTACGTCAATAGAGGATTTATTGTTTTACATCTGCCGGTCGCTTTTCGGAACAGTCCCTGTTCTGTTTCCACCAATTGATATCTTTCCCATCCACTAACCAATTCCTGGATTCTAATCCTGTTGGAACTTGTCCATACGTTTTAAGTAGGTTATAATAATTCACATACAACCGGAGGATGAATCTTGTTTCTTTTTCATGATTAGCTCCATCCATTGGTCCTAGATTGGCTTTGTAGGTTTCGGAGTTGGGAAAGTGAAATTTGATTAGAGGCGTCAGTGGAACTCGCTCGGGGCCATACAATTCTTAAGGCTGATGAAGTCAGTGTTAGCATTGAGAAAGGTACCATAATCTAGCCAAAGTTTATTGAGTGATTCGGCGATGTCTCCAAAGAAAACAACTCTTCGATTAGTGCAACAAGTAAGGATGTTGTCTTGAATTTCACTGAATTCTGTTGTTTCAGTATTACCTTGGATACCAGTAATTGGAGTTTTAAAGTCTCGCAAGTCATTTAATTTAGTGGCAGCGCAATAAAGAGTACAAACACCATGTGAACCTCCAAAATATCCTGTGATTATCGTCAGGATTGGTTTACCATTGTGTGTTTCACCAATGAAGTTAATAGCGATTGTTTCTTTTAAATCATCATCCGGGCCAACTGGTTTAAGGTGATCAAGTAATGACTTGTCAAATGTACCTAACATTGTCCACCAAATTCTGTTTAAATTGAGTGTTTTTCTTTTCATTGATTGAATTCTAGCTTTTCTCGAGAGGTGGATGCCAGTAGGTTTTAGTTTAGGTGGTTGAACTTGATTTGGTTTAACTAGGGTTTTTTGAATAAATTTACAATTTTTGACCCTATGATCAGGTTTACCACACGCGGCACAATGATGACAGTCGAGCTTCAGATGGTCGGTACTGAAACATATAGTACAATGGCTGGGCGGTAGTCTCTTAACACCAGTGGTAGCCTTTTCCAAAACTTCTCTCAAGCGTTTTTCACCCTTCTCTAGCTGTTCCTGATTCGTTGCTGATACAGTTACTTTGGCAAATCTGCGTTCTTTGAGTTGGGTGCAAGTGATATTAAAGGTGGTCCAGGTTAAACGGCTGTCCTTGGGTGTACCGTCAGGCTTAAAGAACGTCCAGATTTCATTTGACAGGAATAAGAAATATGAACATACGGAGAATGTTAAACATTGTAGAGGTTGGGCCGGTCTATGATATTTTGTAGGCTGGTCTAACAGCTTTCTAGAGGATGGAAACTAAAAAGAAAATATAAGTAAAGAGAAATATGAATTAATATAAAGAACTAAGAGGAATTTCTTCTAATGGTTGTCGCCGTGTTTTGATCTTCTTTGTTCTGATCTTCGGTTTTTCTTTTGATGACTTCCTTCGATAAAGTTGTGGTGTCTGATCAATAACTGATACAATAACAGGTCTTTTTCTGGTCAGGACAACTGTGATGACTTGTTGAATTATAAAGATGATGATTAGAAAGACCAAGAATCCGAAAGTTAGTGAAATTGCATATTCTTTTAGAATGTCAAGATAACTTTTTGATTGATTTGGAAGATTTTGTTTGTTATTTAATTAGACTTTCTAGATATTTTACGTTTATTGGAGTCAAATCTAGCTGATAAGGTTCGTAAGGCATAATTTGCAGATTTATCAAATTTGTCCAAGGCGATATCGGTTCAGTATGATAAGTAGAAACAGCGGATACCGTATAAGGTTGATTCGCTAAGGTAAAATTGATGGATCTGGAAATCTTTAGAATTTGATCAGGACATGTATTATTGATTTTAAACAGAGTGATATTATGACCCCTGCAATAGATGTAAAAGTTATCATCAACAATTTTGACTTGTGGCTGTTTTACAACTGCATTGTCGGCTTGGACACAACTATGAACCTCCCAAAGATGAATTTTAGGTGCTGTACATAGTCCAGGAATAATGAAGTGAAGTTTTGAGTTTTCCATTTCACTTTCTGATAATTCACAGGTGGCGAAATCTGTTTCATTAATCATGAAGTATTTGGGACCTCGATAAGTTTTAATGCACATTTCCGAATTGTTTTTTGTTAAAAGAGTAAAGGGATCTGCTTTGACTATTCGCATTTTCGGATCAATTACTTCTATGGTGAATTTAAACCTGATGTTATAATCAGAATTATTTAATTTTGTCGAAGAGCATTGAATTTTCTCAATTGTCTTGAGGTCGCATGCTTTACCACAAGGAAGTTTGATTTTCAATATGTCAAAGAAATTAGGAGGTAAAAATCCAGGTTTCTCAGCGATTGCTTCAAAGACTGATTTAATCTTCATAAGATTGTGCGTGATTTCGCTATTTTTCCAGCTTGTGGTTGGTAACATTTCTTCTAAAATGTTAATATCCAATTTCGCATCTATTAATTCATCGGTGAGTTTAGCAATGTTTTCATCCATAGACTGAATAATGCGCGTCAATTCGATTTTAAATTCTGCATCGATTTTCCGATAGTCATAACTTGGGATTACTGGAGCACTTGCCGTATTGACCACAAAGGTGGTTGCTCCAACTACTACTACCCCCAAGAGAAACATTGTGAATGGTTCTACCCTTTTAACTCGTGTGACATTTGCTGGGCAAGCTTGGGTGATGGTTGATTCGATCAGATTTGTTGAATATTTCAAGCAATATTTATTGAGTTTTCGTAGATATAAATCAAATATGGCTAATCTGCAACATTCGTCTGTACTACAATCTGTACTTATCCAACCATATTTCGCAGACAATTTGATACATTCTGAATAACTTGCATTTGGTAGGAACCAGTCGTAGAAAGCTGGGTTACATTTAATGCGTTCTCTTTGTTCGTCGAATTCAGGGTTGTGCAAGAAGAAAGGCCAATGTTTCCATGATGTTCCATTGAAATCCTTAGTTGGGTATGGACCCATATCTTTACAAGGGTTCAATAAAAGTAGGGTGAGATCAACCATTTTCCTTCCAACCAGTATTTGATGGTCTGTATCTCGCCATATTAAAGGAGAACCATATTCAAAACAATTACTCATTGGGAACAAACAAAGGCAAAAGAGAAGAAGACTTGTGACGTTAGGTTTTCGCCTTCTTGAGTGTATTATTATATCTTTGCTTTCTTCTGGCTTTTCCAATTCTGAATTTTCAAGAGCGATTTCGGGTTCATCTTCCATTATAAAAGGCTTTAATTGGGAACCATGAACTCGGATGGGGTTCTTTTTGTTTGGTTCTGAAATCAGGTAAGTTGTTTCGCCTATTTTATCGACGATTTTAAACGGTCCTTCGTAACGTGATTCCAATTTATTGGTTCTCACTGATTTTAACTTGAGGACCATGTCTCCGATTTCATAAGTTCTTAGTTTTTTGTTGGCATCGTGATAATTCTTCTGAGCTTCTTTAGATGTGTCAGAGAAGATTGAAACTTGTTCTTTTATACTTTGCCATTGATTATTGATGAATCTCTGATGTTCGGTTAAAGAAGTGGGTGTTAATCGATTGTTAAGTTGAACATCGATTGGTAAAATTGGATTTCTTCCATATAAAAGGAAAAAAGGAGAAATTTTAGTACTTTGATTTGCACTGGTATTGTATGCAAATGTTATTAAAGGTAGTGCTTTAATCCAATTGGATTTATTTTCTTGACAATAATGAATTAACATTTGACATAAAGTACGATTTACTCTTTCGGTTAACCCATTGGTTTGAGGATGATATGGCGTGGAAAAATGCCATTTGGCGGACATAAACTTGGCGAGTTGTTGAACTATATCAGCAATGAAATTTCGTCCTTGGTCACTCAAAATTGTTTTTGGGCAACCATGTTTGCATAAGATATTTTCAATCAAGAATCGTGCTGTACCTTGGGCGCTTTTGTTGGTCAAAGCTTTTGTTTCCACCCATCGAGTGAAATAGTCAGTAGCGACGATTATGTAGCTCTTCCCCGCGGACTTGGACAGTGGACCCACAATGTCAATACCAAGTTTATCGAATGGTGCATAAACATTGATAGGTTTAAGAGGAGCGTCTAAATTACCAAGGCCTTGCTTATTTAGTTGGCAGGATGAGCATTGTTTAATGTATTTAGTAATGTCTTGGTTCATCTTGGGCCAATAATATTTTGACCGAATTTTTCTGTAAGTTTGATAAAGGCCAGTGTGTCCTGCAGTAACATCATCATGGTACGACTGTAAGACCTTTTTCCTCAGTTTTTCTGGTAAGACTGCTACCCAGGAATCTCCAAACTCATCAGTTACCTTCCTTTCCAGGATACCATCTTTCATCCTGTGAAACATTTGAAGTTTGTCTTTTGCTTTCTTTGATAGTTTTTCCATATTATCTAGTTGATTGATAATCGTCTGAATGAAAGGATCCGCCCTTTGTTCAGACAAAAGTTCCCCGTTGTCTTCAGATTCTTCAGAGATTAGGAGTGTGAAGATGTCATCTCCTTGTTCCTCATCTTCTAAACCCAAGCGATTATACTCCGGGTCAATTGTAGGATACCGGCTTAGGCAATCTGCGTCTGCGTGTATCTTTCCAGACTTGTAAGTAATCTCGAAATCAAATGATTGTAGAGTAAGTGCATATCTCATCAATCTAGCTGGTAATTTGGCTTTGCTACGTAGGAAACACAAGGCGCAATGGTCAGTTACGACCTCAAACTTGAAACCTTCCAAATATGGTCTGAACTTTTCTACTGCATAGATGATGGCTAAGCACTCTTTATCGGAAATAGGGTAATTTAGTTCAGCCCCACGAAGTTGTCTGCTCGCAAAGGCGATTGGGTTCCATTTATCGTTGAATTGCTGAAGTAATATTGCTCCAACACCAACATCTGATGCATCAGTTCTCAGCTGAATAGGCTTACCAGGTTCAAAATGAGCAAGAACTGGAGCTGTAGTTAAACACTTCTTGAGTGTTTCAAAAGCTGTTATTTGGTCAATTCCCCAAATGAAAGGGACTTCCTTCTTTGTTAACTGGGTAAGAGGTCGGGCAATTTTGGCGAAATCGCGGATGAATTTGCGATAGTAAGAACATAAGGCAACAAATGATCTTACATCTCTAAGATTTACTGGTACCGCAAAATTTTGAACAGCTCGAATCTTTTCCGGATCTGGTTCTTGGCCAGCTGAACTGATAATGTGACCTAAGTAAAGTATCTTAGTTTTGAAAAAGTTACATTTACTTGGTTTCAGTGTTAAACCAGCTTGCCGAAGACGTTGAAATACAGCCTCAAGGCGATCAAGATGTTCCTTTAGAGTTTTGCTGTAAATAATGATGTCATCGATGTAGACCAAACAAATTTTGTATTTTAGACCAGCAAGGCAAGTGTCCATCAGGCGTTGGAAAGTTGCTGGTGCGTTGCAGAGACCAAAGGGCATTGTAAGATATTCATACATGCCAAAGTTAGTTACAAAAGCTGTTTTCTGACGGTCACCAGGGTTTAACTCTACCTGGTGATAACCACTTCTTAAATCTAACAGGCTAAAATAATTTGCTCCCTGAAGACAATCTAGTGAAGTGTTGATGTCAGGAAGGGGATAAGAATCCTTGACAGTGATTGAATTCAGCTTACGATAATCGACACAAAGTCGCCAATCACCAGTTTTCTTACTGACCAAAACGACAGGAGCACTCCAAGGAGACTGGGATTCGATGATGATTCCATCTCTCAGCAATTCTTCGACCTGAGTGCGTGTTATTTCTCGCTTTTGGATACTTTGACGATAAGGAGCTTGTGTAATCGGAGGGTGGTCACCAGTTTGAATTTTGTGAACGTAAAGACTTGTGCGACCAATTTCTTGTGGGGTGAGAGCAAACACATCACGGTAACTGGAAACGAGTGAATCAAAGTCCTTACAGATGTTATCAGGTGTGCCTTCTTCAATAGCTAGGTCCAAGGAATTGATACTTGAAGTAATCAAATTATCGGTAAGGCTGCTAGTGTCAGTTCCATACCGGGCGTTTTTTCTTCATTTTACGCCTTTATGCAGGCATAACTCACGAACGGTTAGTGCTACAGACTTCAGACTTGAACTATAATCTTATCTAGATTGCACAACGATAAGTTCGAGCGCTCAAGGTTATTCAAGGTCAATTCTTTATTTGACCTCTAATTGACATTGAAAGGTCATTTTCTGAAATCGCATTTTTCTGATCCGATAGTGCTAGTTTCATATCCATAACTCATACCATTGGAAAGATGGAATTAATCTTTCCTGATCATCTGAATGTTAAGGGATCACCCATATCCTTTAGCCAGTATGAGTTATGAACATGTAACTAACACTATCGGATCAGAAAAATTTTGCGATTTCAAAAAATGACCTTTCAATGTCAATTAGAGGTCAAATAAAGAATTGACCTTGAATAACCTTGAGCACTTGAACTTATCGTTGTGCAATCTAGATAAGCTCATGGTTCAAGTGTGGTGTCTGTAGCCCTAACCGTTCGTGTGTTATGCCTGCATAAAGGCGTAAAATGAAGAAAAAACGCCCGGTATTCATCTGACCCACTTACATCTGATTCAATATCAGAGCAACTCGATTCATCGCTGGTGGTTAATTCTGAATTGTAATTTAAAGTTGATTCTGTCTCCGAAGCTTCATTTGAATTATCGGGTTCAGTTACCTTTGTCCAACCATTTTGTTGATCCATTTCCCTCTGAATTGATATTACCTTTCTTGCACAATCAACTACAATCTCAGCATCGACAAGAATATCTTGTCCAATCAAAACTTTATATTTCATTGGTAAATGTTTGACAACTTGTAGACTAGCTTTTACAAGGATAGCTGTTTTCTCATCTCTGATGATAAGATCAACTTCCACCTCACCAAGAACTCTTAATGGTTTCTTATCAGCAGTTAATGCTATTGGACCCTTGTAGGCCTTGATTGGTACCTTCAATAGGTGAGCGAAATCTTGCGTAATTAAGCTAATCGATGAACCAGTGTCAATCATGGACTCAGTCTTTACCTTATTTACTCTGATCTTTTTGGTAATAAGGTTACTATCATTTCTAGTTACCGTAGAGACGTGTCTGGGTGGACTAGTGTTTAATGATTCAGTAGAAGAGTAACTGGAATTAGATTGATAATCTGCTAAAGTATGGACTACATTATTTCTTGTTTTTGGTTGTGTTTGTTGCAATCCTGATGTCTCTCTTGCTTTTTGAGAGGGTCTTCGAACTCTACCCGACCTTCTGACTGGACTAACATCTTGTCTGCTTGTACTGGGTTGAGGCTCTGCTTGGTTATTTCTCCAATTTGTTGGACTTCTATTTCTACCTCTGGGTTGGTTTTGATCGTTATTACCCCTAGGCTGTCTAGTTTCTTGATAGTTTTGATTTCGTTGAGGTAAGTTCATTTGAATTGGTTGAACCTGAGCAAACCTTTGTTTTTGTCTACAGTTATCTTCTGTATGATTACGTCTACCACAGTAATTACACAGAAGAGTTGGGGTTCTCTCGAGGTCTCTAATTTTACGGTTCATCTCACTGATAGTCTGCTTTAGTTGATCTAATTCATTATTAACAACTTGAGTTTGGAGATGACTTTCTGAAGCTTCTCTAGCTTTTTCGGCGATTTTAGCTGCATTTATATATTCATCAATAGTTTTTGGGTTTTTCATTGCTATACTGTAACGTAAATCAGGTAAGAGACCCTGTTTAATGATCATGGTTACAACTGATTCTGGAGTTTGCTCGTCCAGACGATAGCAAAGTTCTCTGACCTCATATATAAAACTGAGAGTTGATTGACCCTGTTCTTGTTTCTTTCTCAACAATCTAGCTTCTAACACTCCCCTGAAATCTGACGAACATAGTCCTGAGACCATTTCCTTTTTAAGGACATCGAAAGTTGTTGGAACTAAATTTTTGTGGACATAATTATGAAGGTACCAACTTCGGGCTGTTCTGGTTAGATAGGCAGGCAAGGCTTTTACCATAGCCTCATCTGACCATCCTAATATTTTAGCTGAATATTCAAAATCAGCAAACCAATCCAAAATATCCTCATCTCCATCCCCACTGAATGGTTGAATGGTGATATTGATATTTTGGTTTCCTGAAACTGAGTTAACAAAAATGGGGCTTTGAGTGCCTAAAATAGGATTTGTAGTCATAATGAATAACTACAAATCGATTATTGGTCTGTTGACTCCAACAGACAATAATCAATAATCAATAAAGAATTTTACTAGTTCCCTGACAAGAAAACCGAAGATCAGACAATGATCAAACGGTGCTGTGAAGAATAGAATTTTAGGAAAGAAATGGGTAAGGAGAAGAGTGATTAGTTAAAAAAACCCTACCATGATGCTGGCAAAAGTAAATCAATTTGGAAAAGGACTGGACAATGGTCAGCGGTCGATGGACTGGACAATGGTCAGCGGTCGAAAGGCCTGGACTGGACCATGGTCAGTGGTCAATCAGCGGTCACTGGACTGGACTGGACTGGACTGGACAGCGGTCAGCGGTCAAAATGGACTGGACTGGACAATGGTCAGTGGTCGAAAGGCCAGACTGGACAGTGGTCAGCGGTCAAATGAACAAAAATGGACTGGACAACGGTCAGCGGTCAAAATGGACTGGACTGGACTGGACTGGGCAACGGTCAGCGGTCAAAATGGACTGGACTGGACAATGGTCAGTGGTCGAAAGGCCAGACTGGACAGTGGTCAGCGGTCAAATGAACAAAAATGGACTGGACAACGGTCACAAATGGTCAGCGGTCGAAGGACTGGACTGAACAGGTCACTTGGGTTAGAGTTGCGCTCAGTCAATGAGAACAACTTCACGCCCCTCATACTAGCCACCAAAATGAAGAGTTTTGAAGAATTTCCACGGGGTTTACTTATTAAAGTTGACTTTATTTTAAAAGGCTTGGTTATAACATTAGTTTAATACATAAGCTGGTTTGTGTGAAGATGGTTTGGTTGTTTAGTTGGAACTCAGACAATGAGTTCCGAACTGTACAGAGTTGAAGACTAGAATGAATAAAATGTATGATTTTTCTAAGTTTAAATAGTTAGGATTTATCAATTTGATATTTAGGAAAATCTAATCTAAAAACTATTAACGTCTTATTGACGCGAATTAGTATGTTATAATTTCATTTACGTCAATAGAGGATTTATTGTTTTACACACTTAATCCCGACCCTTGTTTCCGTATTTCACTTGACCCTGACTCTTTGCTATAAATATGATATGAAGTTGCTCTACTCAAACTTAGATCGATAAATTTCTTTATTAATTCACTTTTTTGAGAATTTCAGAATTTTTTTGGTACACTTTGGCACAAATTAAATTTCCTTTTGATTTCGCTTCGCCATGATGAATACTATGCAAAATTGACCATTTTTTCGTTTCTGAACTAATCTAGATGATTCAACTATTCTATGTAAAGAATTTAAAACCATAAACTTAAATAGTTTAAATGCTAAATTCGTTTAATTTTTGTCTCATTTTTATCATCAATATGTTATTGATTAAACCATGGCTCACTTTGCTGGTGCTCGTCATGTAGTCCTCTGCATTCAAACAATATTGGTTGAATTGTAGTAATAAACTTGATCTTAGACTATGAAAAGCGAAAATCGCAAAAAGCAAATCAGTCAAGTTGCGAGAAATCGTTTGGTGATTATTTTCTTTTTGATGAAAGTAATTTCTTTTGTGGATACATTCGACTAGGTTCAGATCGCATTGTGATCCTAAGTGAATCCTTTTCACTCGATGGTTTATTTGTAATGGTTGAGTCGTCCAGTGAATCCATTGTTGAGGATACTATTGGCGCCCTAACACGGGTAATAGCACTCATTCCACTTTTCTTTTTTGCGACAAAAAATTTTATGAACTTTTTATCACTGTGAGTACCAACGAATTGCTTTACTTTTCTTGATGGAGAAACCTTTTTAATTCTAGTCAAATGTTCCTTATTACTCTTTCTCTTACTCTTTCTAATATAATAAAATATTAATAGAAATGAATTGATAATTAAACATGAAAATGTTACCGAAATTATTATTAATGTGTAATCACTATCAGATGCAAAAATATGAACCTTGTCATTAGATAAAGCACTAAGGATTGAAGTATCTGCATATTTATCATTTCGTAGACTAACATTGATATTGAATTTACCCGCTTTCGTTAAACGCATAGAGCAATTTATGAATACTTCATTTCTTTTTATGTTGGTGCAAAGATTATCACCAGCTTGGATAACTAGATACTCTGAAGAAGCCCTAATCAGTGGTTTGTCGAGTTCAATTGTTAGTCTTGTCCGTGAAGAAGGTCTAAACACTAAAGGTGCAATATTGATAATTTTGAAGCAATGATCGACTGTTAGTGTAGCCTTGTTCTTAGGTTGATCATCAGAAACACAAATTGAATTTGTCCAAATACAACCAGAATAAAGTCCATACATAATACATTGAGTACAAGTTTTTAGACGTGAACACACTTCAATGGGAATGAAAAGGATTTTATTAGTTTCTTTAAATACGTAAACAGCTCCATATGGAAGTTTATTAGTATGAAAATCGGCTTTATCGAATTCACTGATATCATAAGAGGAAATTGAGGAATTTAGATATGGAAAATCGCATTTTGGCGATCCAGCGTACCCTACAAAATATTCACAAATAACACTGTGTGTTAACGGTTTCACGTGGATTAATATTCTCGTTAAATCGTATGGATACGGCAGTGTAACAATCTCAATCTTATATGGAGCATAAAAATTAACATGCGTATGGTGAGGCTGTTCAAAAACGACAGCTGCAACGAGACTGACATTTCTCGAAGGAACAATGTTTCCTTTTGTTAAACAACTTTTATAAAGAGTCTTTCTACATTTGCCAACTTGGAATCTTAAATGCTGCCGTAATAAAGTGATGTTACTAGAACCAGAAGCACATTTTTTTGCAGTTTCAATAAACTTCGAAACAAAATTGTCAATATAATAGATATGATAAGCTTTTGTATTACTTGGAGGTTGTAATGTGATTGTGTGCACTTGGTAAGGATTGGTTTCATTATAAAAAGGTTTAGAAAGGAAAACGAAAAACAAATCAATTATCTTTTTAGACTCGAATGCTTCATCAGTAAAATGAATCTCGACTGCACTTGAAATAAGTTCACTTCCTTTGTTCAGACACAATCGTATTATTGATATCTCTTGAGTAACAGATTTAGACTTTGCCTTCGAAATACTTCGAAATATTAAAAGGTACAATTTATCGTCGAAATGAATATAATCCATCATTTTCCATTCCTTAATGAACTTCCAATCATCTTTGAGCCAAGGTAAGGATTGAATTACAGAAACCTCTTCATTTTTATCATCAAAATACAACAATTCCAGATAATTCCATTTATGAGCTGGTTTAGTTAAACTTGGATTGGATATTGTTGGTACATGAAGAGCTTCATTATCACCAAAAGCTATTATTGAATCACTCAATTCACCAGAATAATTCATTTGCTTGGTTCTCTGTCGATCAATCAGAATTTGAGGTTTCTTTTTATGGACGAACATCAATCTTTTTTCATTGGTATTGACCAATTTCCAATTGAGAATGTCAGACACATTAACAACACTTGTTGGTATATCAACTGTAATTGTTTGACCAGCCACATAAATACCATAAAATGTTGTGTGATTGAAAGGATTCGTCAAGAAAACACTGTCTCGTGATCTGTAATAAAACAATGAATCATGTTTTGGTGTTTTAAATGAATATGATTTTGGAATCAAAAGACAAAATTGAAAGGTCCATATTAGAAGGTGGATAAACATGATTATGATGTTAAATTTTATATAATCCTTGATTTCTTTCAAATTAAGATAAACGAATGAGCAAATAAACTGACAAATCCTAATATGCCATTCAAAAGTGAGTTAAAAGGAAGAAATTATAAAATTAAATTTAAATCAAAATCACAACAAAAATCCATTTGATCTCAAACAAAAAAGTTGATGTAAAAAGTGACATGACATGTATAGTCGCTTTGTGAACTACATTGAATCTTTTTCAGCGAAACTTGCAAACAATTTAGTGATATTTGGAATGCGGCAGCACTTGCATGTGTTTTGTAGTAAAAAACTAAATCATTTTCGAATGTTCTAAATGAATTTGTTATCTCAATTACACTAGACTCTAGTGAGTCACTAGTACAGGGACTAGAGTACCCGGTTAAAGCAACTTTCACAGTCACCAATGGTGACTGTGAAACCATTGCTTTTGAGATTCAAATTACAGATTCTTAGTAATTGATAAATCTTTCTGGTTGGCTTTACTTTGGGTTACTTTACTTTACTTAGAGTTAACTTCAAGTCAAATCTTTCTGCTTTTTTCTGTGTCTGTTATATTGATAGAATTTTTGTATTTTTGATAAACTAGTGTCTAAATTAAAGTAATGTCTAATTCTCAAGATAGTGCTTTTGATAGTTTAGTTAATTGTGATTCGCAACCTAAAAAACGTAAGTGTTGGAAATGGGATAACTTCGACGAAATTGATGGACAACGTTTAAAGTGTAAACTTTTGGAATAAAACATTTAGTGGGAAAACAAGTGCTGATTCACTGAAATATCATGCTAATAACCATACAAAAGTGTTAAATAACTATACATTGGATAAACATCTTCAATCAAATCGGCCTACAAAAACATTTGATGATTACTTAGTTAAATTCATCACCGAAGCCCATTTACCCTTCACTACAGTTGATGATAAAAATTTTCGCCAAATGTTGAATGTAATCAATCCAACGTTGAACATACCACATAAAGATAGCTTGAAAACAAAAGTGATCAACAAATTCAATGAAATGCGGAGACAAGTGAAGAGTAGGATTTTATCTTATGAAAAGTTTAACTTCGGATTTACCACTGATATTTGGTCAGCTTTAAACGGTCAACCATTCATGAGTATCACTATTCATTTTGTTGATGAAACCTTCGAACTGAACTCATTTGTCCTTGATTTTTGTTCTATCCCTTTTCCTCATTCTGGTGAAGAAATCGCTTCAAAATTATATGAGTGTTTACTTTTTTTTGGGATCAAAGATAAATTTACTGGTTTTACTTCTGACAATGCAACAAACAATTTGAAAGCAGTAAAAGAACTGAAAAATATGTTTGGTCCAGTCTTATTCGACGATTTCCATCAAAGATGTTTTTGCCATATTTTAAATTTAATTGTTCAATCCGGTTTAAATGAATGTAAAGAAAACTTTAAATCAATCCGTAAAATTGTCTCGACTTTACACGACTCGCCGAAAAAGCTTCAAACTCTTAAAGAAACTTGCTTGAAGCTCGAAGTTACTTTCAAAACACCTAAACTTGACGTTTGTACTCGTTGGAATTCAACTCTGTATATGTTGGAAAGTGCTGTTCATTTAAAATCAGTATTGAATTGGTTAACTAAAAATGATGATGACTTCAAACAATTTGATATTTTAGAAAATGATTGGAAAATAGCAAGTAAATTGATTGAGCTTTTGAAACCATTTGAAGAGATAACATTGGAAATGAGCTCTTCAAGCTATCCAACCCTTAATTTAATTTGGCCTAATTACCTTACATTGAAAAAATTTCTCGATAAATTTAACGAGCCCATGTTGATCAAATGTGTCAGTTCAATGGAATCCAAGCTTAATGATTACGAAAAAAAGTTAACCAATGAAATTTAAATTCTTGCGACTGTTTTGGATCCAAGATTCAAATTAAACTGCTTCAAAAAAAGTCCTATTGAAAATATGGCTAAAGACATCATTGATAAATATTTTACCAAGTTCAATGAATCGACCGATGTAACCCAATCTGAACCAATTGAAGACGCAAATTTTGCATCTGAAAAATTCAAAGACTTTTCCGATACTTCAATACAAAATGAAGTTGATGATTATTTAACTACTGTTGTTGAGAGTCACTGTGTTAAGCCACTACAATGGTGGAAACTGAATCAAGCTCGTTACCCTGTTTTGAGCAAAATGGCTGTTTCAGTTTTTTGTTTACCTGCTTCTAGTGTCAAATCTGAAGAGACATTTTCGGTAGCAGTAAATATTTTAACGAAAAAAAGATCAAGCTTAAAAAGCGAAACTGTAAAACCATTGGTTTTGTTTAAATCTTATTGTCAATTTTTGAATCTGTAGTAACATCAAATTAGACTTAGACTTAGACTTTAGATCAGGTCTAAGACTAAAGTTTTCAATAAAATCCAAGACTAAACTAAAATCTAAAGAAATAATTAGATGCCCAAGCTAAAATCTAACCATTTAGCTCTAAAGCCTAGACTTTTATTAGCTCTAGTCACCATCAATGATTTTCTACAAATTGCCATTGTTTTTATAATTTATATAATCCTTGCTTCCACCTGAATCTTAAGCGCTGTCACTTTCTGAAGCCCATTATCAATAGATGGAGACTCAGAAAAAATTGTTTTAACCGGGTACTTAAGTGTAATAATATGAAACATTATACAATTCTTGATTTCTTTTAAATTAACATAAACAAATGAGTGAATTAACTATCATATCCTAATATTGCCATTCAAAAGTGAGTGAAATGGAAGAGATTATATCACCGCCAACGCATTTAACTCGGCACCTTATGCAGAGTTACGAGACATTGCATTAATCCGACATTGATCTTCTTCAGCGAAAGATCAGAAACAAATTCTGATTAGTTCAGCTTTTGAAATGCTTGTTTAACAAATAAAGGAAGGTTATTTCTTTGATTGCAAAGCGTAAAACTTTTGTCTTTCAACAACTTTTAAACCCAATTTTCGACACCGTCAGCTACGAATTTAGCTACTTCTATCGTAAGATTACATGTAGAGTTACGAGACTTTGCATTTCTAACAAGAAGCTCAGCAACAGAATGCCGATTATCTAATGAATTGAAGTGGATACAGTTTAGACGTACTACGCTTTATTTAAAGATTGATCAAACATTCAATTTGCAAAGCAATTTCAAAGCTGTAAGAGCATGAACAAACTTGCAATGTCTCTAAATATTAATATAATAATCGCATGTTGGTCCAAATTTCAGACACTCAGACTTTAATTAAGTACAGTATGCAATGTAAATTGAAATAAATGAGTGAAAATTATTCTATTCCAAGAATGAGTTCTTGCATGTCCATATTGTCCATTCAATGACCCATTCCACCAGCCAAAGAGGCAATTAGAAGAAAAAGATTTGTTATGTTTTCGCAAATAACCTGAAATGAACAATATTGAAATACTTAGACACTTCAATGGCCATCGTAAGTTGATAAAATTGGTAAAACTGTACCAGACCAGAATAAAATGATAGTCATTGGTTAAATTGTAGCAACGAATTTGATCTTGAACTATAAAAAACGAAAATCGCAAAAAGCAAATCAATCAAGTTGTGAGAAATCGTTTGGTGATTATTTTCGTTTTGATGGAAGTAATTTTCTTCATGGATAAATTTGACGAGGTTCAGATTGCATTGTCCTCGAAAGTGGACACTGTTCACTCAATGGTTTATTTGTAAAGTTTGGTTAAGTCGTCAGTTTATCCATTGTTGAGGATACTATTGGCGCACTAACACGGCTTATAGAACTTAATTTACTTTTCGTTTTCGGGTGAAAAAATTTTATGAACTTTGCATCACTGTGAGTACCAACGAATCGCTTTACTTTTCTTGGTCGAGAAAACTTTTTGGGTCTATTTAAATGTTCCTTATTACTCTTTTTCTTATTCTTTATTTTATAATAAAATATTAATAGAAATGAATTGATAATTAACCATAAAAATAATACCAAAATTATTATTAATGTATAATCACTATCAGATGCAATAATACGAATCTTGTCCTTAGATACAGCACTAATGATTAAAGTGTCTGCATAATTATCACTTTGTAGACTAAGATCGATATTAAATTCACCCGATTTCGTTAAATCCATAGAGCAATTGATGAATGATCCATATATTAAAATGTCGTTGCAATGATTATCACCAGCTTGGATAACTAGATACTCTTGAGAGGCTTTAATCAGTGGTTTGTCGAGTGCAATTGTTAGTATTGTCGGTGAAGAAGAGTTCAAGATTAAGGGTGAAATGCTCATGATTTTAAAGCAATGGTCGACTGTTAGTGTAGCCTTGTTTTTGGGTTGATTATCATGAACACAAATTGAAGTGAACCAAATACAGCCAGAATAAAGTCCATACATAATACATTGAGTACAAGTTTTTAGACGCGAACACACTTCAATGGGAATGAAAAGGACTTTATTAGTTTCTTTAGTTACGTAAACAGCTCCATATGGAAGTTTATTAGTATGAAAATCGGCTTCATTGAATTCACTTACAACAGAAGTGATCCAGTTAAAATTAATAAGCATGCATCTTGGCGGTGCACCATACGGGTCATAATATTCGCAAATATCAGTTGTAGTGAACGGTTTTACGTGCATTGATATGCTGGCTGTATTGTATGGATACGGCAGTGCAACAAACTGAATCTTATAGTGTACATGAAAATTATACACCGAATCAAGATGACTTGATTCTTCTCCGGTTACTACGAGACTGACATCTCTTGAAGGAACAATATTTTCATTTGTTGAACAACTTTTATAAGAAGTTTTTTTACATTTACCGACTTCTGATCTTAAATGATGCCGTAATAAATTGATGTTACCAGAACCAGAGGCACAGTCATTTGAAGTTTCTTCAAACAATGAAACAAAATGCTCAATATAATAGACATTATATTTTGTATTATCTGAAGGTTCTAATGTGATTGTGTGCACTTGGTAACGATTGGTGTTACTATACAAAGGTTTAAAAAGGAAAACGAAAATCAAATCGATTATCTGATGAGTATTGAATTCTGGTCGAGTAAAATGAATCTCAACTGCACTTGAAATTAGTTCCCTTCCTTTACCAAGACACAATCGTATTATTGATATCTCTTGAGTAACAGATGAAGAATTTGCCTTAGAAATACTTCGCTTTATTAGAAGGTACAATTTATCGTCGAAATGAATATAATCTGTCATGTTCCATTCTATAATGAACTTCCAATCATCTTCCAGCCAAGGCAAGGATCGCCTTACAGAAACCTTTTCACTTTGAGCATCGAAATGGAACAATTCAATATAATTCCATTCAGGAACTGGTCCTGTTAAATTAGGATTGAATATTGTTGGTACATGAAGAGCTTCATCATCACCAAAAGCTATTATATAGCCACTCAATTCACCAGAATATTCCATTTCCCTGATAATTGTTCGATTAATCAGAATATACGGTTTATTTTGATGGACGAACATCAATCGATCTTTTTTGAGATTGACCACTTTCCATTTGAGGATGTCGGACACATTAACAACACTTGTTGGAATCTCAATTGTTATTGTTTTACCAGCCACATAAATACCATAAGATGTTGTGTGACTAGTGGGATTCGTCAAGGAAACACTTGCATGTGATTTATAATGGAACAATGCATCATGTTTGGGTGTTCTGAATGAATATGTTATTTGAATTAAAAGACAAAATTGAAAGATCCATATTAGAAGGTGAGTAAACATGATTATATAATATGCAATTTATATAATTCTTGATTACTTTCAAAGCAACTATCATATCCTAATATATGTATTGCCATTCAATTGTGAGGGAAAAGAAATTATATTACCGTCAACTACGAAACTATACGAACCAGAATAAAATGAAATAATGAATATCGTAAGGCCCCAAATATGGTGAAGAAATAGCGAGTTTCAACGTGTTCGAGATAAATTATGATGTTTAGTTCAATAGAACCATTGGTACAAAAAGTGCTCTTCTCAGTTGGGAACAATATTGATTGATCTGAATGGAAAAGCGAAAAAATGAAATTTTAACGTCAACTAATTTCGCGATATTAGGTTACAAGTTTAATGTTTTTGTTTCAAATCTGGACTTTTTGGTTAAATAAAGATCGATAAATTGTCTCGCCATTCAATTTCAAGTTATAAGTAATACCTTATGCTGTCCATAGGCACCAAGGATTCCATATAATCCATATCCAGGAATAAGAACTGATTGACTATAATTTAAAATTGATAGCTTTCGATGGCTACAATACTATTCCAATCTTCACCTTTCTCATAACTTCTAGGTCCAACTACCAAGTTATCTCTTTCACTGGTCAAGTGTTTACCAAAAAGATAGACTGAGAAGCCAAAAAGAGGACCAAAGTTAGCAGCATTACCAAGCACAACTAAACCTCCAACGACTGTGATGATTAACCAGAAGTTGCCAGGAATAGAAACTGATTGACTAGAATCCAGGAGACCCAACAAAAATATATTAAAGCCAAGTGTTTTCTGGTTGAACCAACAACCAGCGTTTAATCACCGAATAAGATAAACTGCTAACTTTATTTCGACTCATCAGTCACTAAATAGGTCAATTCGACTAGTTGGTAGCTTAGGTAACACAAAAAACAAGGATATCCATTCATGATTGATTAAACCATGGCTCAACTTTCTGGTGCTCGTAATGAAGTCCTCTGCATTCAAATGATAGTTATTGGTTAAATTGTGCAACGAATTTGATCTTGAACTTAAAAAACGTAAATCGTAAAAAGCAAATCAATCGAGTTGCGAGAAATCTTTTGGTGATTACTTTCGTTTTGGTTAAAGTAATTTTCTTCGTGGGTGAAAAGTATGAAAACATACGCTTCAACTCCTCAGATTGAAACGGAAATACCTCCACCCCCTTTCGCATGATTGATTTTACGCTCGACTGACCTAACGGCTGACCTTGACACCGTCTTTCGATATTAATGTTCTAATGCTTCAATGATTTTTGACATCATCTTACGGTATCTATTGTTTTAAATGCTTCAATGAATTTTACACTTGACCTTTTGTTTTTCTTGTGAAACAATAAATAAACAATAAACAATAATTACTTGAAGTTATTAATTATGTAATGACTAGATTAATGATTTGATTAGAATAATCTCGAAAATTCTAGAAATAGATAATTAGACTATTCACCCTTTTCTTTAGATGTAATTTAAGATAAATGATGTTAATTAGAGATAAATTTCAATATATAAAGAGAGACCAAAATCGTAACATTACAGTCATTATTCCTTGAGTCAGCGAAGACTCGGAAGAGATTAAATAAAGTCTTTTTATATTAAACCTTCGGTTTTCTTTAATTCTTCTTCATCTGGTGGCCATTATGAGGGCTTAGTTCCCATTGTTCCTGCTGTACCTGATCTCTGCTGCCTGATCTTTCCTGATCTTTACCTGAATTCATTGTTACTGTTGGTACTGACGCTAATTCAGTTCCAGCCACTCTTATATTGATCCGTATTCCTGCTATACACTGGTCCTGACGATTCATCCGGCTCCAGTCATTTATTCATTTGGCTTCTCAACTGATCTGACGTTCATCCAGCTCCAGCCGACTATACTTTCGGTCTTTGGTTCTATTGATCCTGGTCCTGCTAAATCATCCAGTTCCGGTTATTGGTTCTTACGACTATCCAGCCCCAGACTGTATCCTTGCCGCTGGTCCTGATTGTCTTCAGTTATTAGCTCCATTGCACTCCAGCATCAGTTGGTGACTGACTTAGAGAGATGAACCATCAAGGCCCGGTAGGCCAATTTTAAGTTACTCCGGTTCTCCTTTCCCTTATCTTTGTGTTTGTCCCATTCCCTTTACGTCCTTTGTGTCAACCTCAACGACGGCGATACGGTTGTTGAGTTCTTTTCTTTAGAAATTGCTAGGAATAAGTTTCTGTTTGACTTACGAGTCACTTGATTAAGAATGACTAACACAAGTCAGGATGCTTATGTCGGCTGATGTTAGTCCATTAAACCTCGCTGACAACCCAGTTGAAATTAAACCTTTCACTGATAGAGACGGTGAGGAAATAATAGATTGGTTAGCTGAATTTGAATCCCTTGCTGAAGCCTTAGGAGCGAACTAAATACTTTACTCTACCAGCCTATCTCAGAGAAAGGGCTAGTGACTGGTATACTTATTGAGTCACTTATAAAAGTAAACCACAAGACTATAAGGCACTCAAAACAGAACTAATCAAAGATCTCTGTTCCTTAGACTATCGAGCTTATTTAACAGATAGCTTAATGAACAAGAATTAGTGTGGGTCAAATGTCGAAATATCAAAATTAGCTTTTACCACTTATTTTATGCTAATTCTCTCATTTTAAGCTTATTTCAATGCTCAATTGTCTATCAACCTAATTTTGCTTGATTTCTGCACCTGCTGAAGTTTTATCTTCACCATATGAGTTCAATGATTTGATTATTGTGTTCATGTTTTCTTAAGCATGTTGGTTCAGTTTGAGCTGACAGATGAGGTGATTTATCACATTTACTATTCCGCAAACATGAGACTTCATTTATCAAATAATGAGTGCATGTTGTTCGAAATTCAAAGTGGCTAATGAAATCACCTTACTTCCAAATAAGGAGATTATTCATGAGCTGGTTTTTCCCTTTTCATGAATTGTAAAGTGATTAATGGAATTACTTAGCTGTCAGGTGCCCTAAATTTATCTCAAAGTTGTTTGGGAGTCTTGTATTTAAACTGAAATTTTCTTCAGTAAAGTATCACTTAGTTTTGACTCTTTACTTACAACATTACATCTCCGTTCTTATCTTCAACCATGGAAAACGGTAAGGATTCTTTTTCTTACTCCATGATTTGTTTTAATCTAATTTTGTTTTATTTTTGTTTTTCCTATACAGCCAACACTCAACTGACCCTTCGCTCCTCCTGCCGCAACAATCAGGCATTACAACAACAACCAGTCCAAGAAACCTCTCGACAGCTCGTTCGCGTACGCGATCAGTGTTCAGAATGGGGCTGCAGGACGACTTGCTGGGCCATTGATACTGAAGGAAACATCCAGGAGGCAGTCGCTTTCAACCAGGCCAGAGTTGCTCCGAGTGACCTGGAAAATCCTGACCCATTGAGGCCTGAGGACGGAATCAGCTGGACGGAAATGAGTAAAATCAAAACGTTGTACCGACAAGAAGCGGATGCAAGGACATCAATAACTGATGATCCCGTTCGATTCACATGCTTGTATTGTGGCTCAACTTTAAAAAAAATGAAGAGCTTCAAAGAGCATGTTGTCGGTCGGAAGCACTCAAGAGAAAATTTTGCATATTTTGGCATATTCAATGCATGGTCCGAAAGATAAGAGAAATAATCTCTGATGATGGATTTGTCCAGAAAGGTTTCTACCTTCCAATGATGTTTCCTTGGGACGGTTTCACCTGTGTCGATGCTGATTATGAGGAGGGAGTCGAAAAATTTACTATTGATTCAAAATTGCAAAATAAATTTGATTTATACCATATTGATTAGCCACAAAACTGTGAACCTGATGCGAATGAATGAATAAATAATTTTTTCATGAAAATTACTCATTTCATTTCTTTTCACGTCAAACAGATTGATCTCCATCTGTATGATCAAAAGATTATTGAACTCCACATTAGATTTAAATTAGATACATATTACAATCATTTTTTTTCTATTCATTGCAAAATGCAAATATTCCAAGTGCGGCAAAAAAATTTTTATGAGCAGCAAATTGAAGAGAGATCAGAGTATCTTAAATCGTTATTCAAACCCAAACAAGTGCACTCATGAAGAAACCAAAGCATTTTAAACAATGACTAATTTGCTGTTTGACATACAAGGAAAGTTGCAAAGCTGATTATCATATACCAAGTGCATTTCCCATTGAAAATCAATGGCAAATGTAACAATTGCTCATCAAGAAACTACAGAAATTTGAACATTTGTATTTATTTAAAATGCACTTGTATCAACACTTTATTTCAAGCTTTTAACAAATTGATTTTTGCCATAAAAATTATGTGGTCATTCAAGCGGTCAATTCAAGCTTATTAGTCGTATAAAAAAATTCGTTAATTTTACTGTTTATCATTTGCATGATTTAATGAGCAATTAATTCACGTGTGAAATACCTTCTCACGCCGTTCTGAAGATGTTATCGGTTGTTTACAAAGAGTTATCAGCAATCTGATGTTACTTACTTTAGTTCTCGGACCAATTAAATTTTACTTAATTTGTAAAGTATATTTTCAAAAACTATCCATGATTGAATTGATTGAAGCGAAATCCCTTCAACAATGAAACCTTTACTCCCCGGTGATACATCAATAATGAAATTGAAGGCACTTTCACGGAGATGAAAGAAATTATCGATCAATACACAGAAAGAGAAAGTTGATTTACGGT
The DNA here is from genome assembly GCF_039701765.1 of Tetranychus urticae. Lineage (NCBI taxonomy): Eukaryota > Metazoa > Arthropoda > Arachnida > Trombidiformes > Tetranychidae > Tetranychus > Tetranychus urticae. The sequence continues at coordinate 18,141,659 of NC_142960.1, forward strand.
TGTTGATAAATAGATTTTCTTTAGAGTCTACACCAAAAGGCCAGTATTTTGTAGGGTGGATGTACCAAAGCTTTATGGAAAGTTAAAAAAATAATTGGTGTTTGGATTAGAGAAACTGGTAATGCTTTGATCAAATTCAAATGGGGAAAAATGTTATGTACAATGGAATCAATGCATGATTTGGGTGATCTAATACCCACAGCTAACGAAAGAAGAGGTAGTCGAACATGCAGAGTGCTAAGAGGAGCGAAAGCAGCTGCTGTTGAGGAAGTTAAACAGAATCCGTTTATATTCCAATGCGATTATTGTAATGGTACCTTCAAGGCTTTGAAAGGATTGAAAGAACATCTCTTTGGTGTCGTAAGAGAAGCAAACGATAAAAATAGGTATAGAGTGGTCTCATGTGCTCAAAGATGTGCGCGAGACAAAGTGACTGGGTATGACAGATTGAAATTTCCGGTACAGCTGAATAAAGATCATCCCGTTAAAAAGAATGTTTGTGTGAAGAATAGTGAAGAGTAACGGAGTAACGTGGGGTTATTTCTGGCTTCTGGCTGTTCTGGTCAGATAAGCAAGCAAGGCTTTCACCATAGCTTCATCTGACCACCCTAATATTTTGGCTGCATATTCAAAATCAGCTAAACAATCCAAAATATCTACATCTCCATCTTCACTGAATGGTTGGATGGTGATGTTGATATTTTGCTTACCTGAAACTGAGTTTACAAAAATGGGACTTTGAGTGCCTTAGGTAGGATTTTTAGTCATGATGAATGCCTGAAATCGATTATTGGTCTGTTGACTGCAACAGGTAATAATGATAAAAGAATTTTACTAATTCCCTGACGAAGAAAATGATGGTTTTTAACTTGTGTTAATAAATATGATGGTTGTTTAAAGATGGTAAGTTGTTCAGTCAGAACTCAGACAATGAGTTCCGAACAGTTTAGAGTTGACTTAGAGAGTGTGTAAAATAGTTTTAGTGTTTCTCTTGATTTAAATAGTTAGAATTAATCTAGTTGATATTAAGAAAAAACTCTTGTCTAAAATCGACAAATACAATAAGACTATTGACGTGAATTAGTTCCTTATTTAACTGCATTTGCGTCAATAGAAATTGAATAATGGGAAATTCAGAAATTTGTTTTTTTGTCAATTCTGAGCTTATCTCAGAATAGTGCAGTAATTGAAGTATCAAATTAATACATTTACAGTGCTTACTGTTCATCAAAAAGAAAACATGACATTAATTAATTATCTCATGAATTCTGAACATTTTTCAATGTTATTTACAGCAAAATACAGAACTGAATCTGGACCTGAAATAATATCTGGAATTAGGTGCAATTGGTCTCAAACGATAGAACAACAGTTGATCTATCATATATTGTCCCTTTAAAACATAATTGCATTCATCATGGAAATATCATGAGATAAAGCTTATTTGACCAGCTACAAAAATGGTTGAAACATTAAGATTCTTTTGAAAGATTGATTCTTTTGATTCAGAAAGATTCTTTTGAAAATGTTAATGCTCTACTGCCTCCAAGAAGGGAAACAGTCGTTTCACTTCGAAACACTTCATTATCACCAAAAGCTGTTTCTAAATCACTCAATTCGCCAGAATAAGGCATTTTCTTGATTATCTGTCGATCAATCAGAATTTGAGGTTTCATTTCATGGACGAACATCAATCGATCTCTATTGAGATTGAGCACTTTCCAATCGAGGATGTCAGACGCATTAACAGCCACATAAGTATTATAAGATGATTTGTGATTGTTGGGATTCGTCAAGAAAACACTATCATGAGTTTTAAGATAAAACAATGAATCATCTGGTGTTCTGAATGAATAATGAATTTTTGAATCAAAAGACAAAATTGAAAGGTCCATATTAGAAGGTGAATAAACATGATTATTATAAATGATATGCATCATTATATAATTCTTGATCCTTTTCAAAGCAACTATTATATCCTAAAATTGCCATTCAAAAGTGCGTAAAAAGACGAAAATATATTACCGTCAACTACGATTTTTTCTACTTCTATCGTAATCGCACATCGGTCCAAATTTCAGACACTCAGACTTTAATCAAACACAGTATGCAATTCAAATTTTAATGAATGATTGAAAATTTCTCTATTCCAAGAATAAGTTCTTGCATTTCCGTATTGTCCATTCAATGACCCATTCTACCAGCCAAAGATGCAATTAGAAGAAGAAGATTTGCTATATTTTCGCAAATAAACAATATTTAAATACTCAGACACTTCAATCCATTAGCCATCGTTAAACTGATTTTGTTTAGTTAATAAAATTGATAAACTATACGAACCAGAATAAAATGAAATACAGTGAAATGTAATGAATACCGTAAGGCCCTAAATATAGTGAAGAAATAGCGAGTTTCAACGTGTTCGAGATAGATTATGATAATTCGTTTTATGTCAATAGAACTATTAGTAAAATTCGATAAGTAAAATGAACTGAGTGAGATAAGTTTCTAGGAATAAGAACTGATTGACTAGAATCCAGGAAACCCAACCAAAATATATCAAAGCCAAGTGTTTTCTGGTTGCCCCAGATATTTGCTCATGATTGATTCATCAGTCAAGTTGCGAGAAATCGTTTGGTCTTTGTTTTGGTTTTGATTGGAGTAACTTTCTTCGTGGAAAAATTTGACGAGGTACAGATCGCATTGTGATCCAAAGTGAAGCCTGTTCACTCGATGTTTCGTTTATAATCCTTGAGTCGTCTAGTGTAGCCATTGTTGAGGATACTATTTGCGCTTTAACAGGAGTTATAGCACTTAAGTCAGTTTGTTTTTTTGGTTCGAAAAATTTTATGAACTTTTTATCACTGAGAGTACCGACAAATTGCTTCACTTTTCTTGGTCGAGAAACCTTTTTGGATCTATTTAAATGTTTCTTATTACACTTTCTAAAATAAACTATGAATGCAAATGAATTGATAATTAAACATGAAAATAATACCGAAATTATTATTAATGTGTAATCACTATCAGATGCAAAAATATGAACCTTGTCACTAGATACAGCACTAATGATTGAAGTATCTGCATATCTATCATTTCGTAGACTAACATCGATATTGAATTCGCCCGATTTCGTTAAACGCATAGAGCAATTGATGAATTGTCCATTCATTGCTATGTCAGTGCAATGATTATCACCAGCTTGGATAACTAGTTGCTCTTGAGAAGCCATAATCAGTGGTTTGTCGAGTTCAATTGTTAGTATTGTCGGTGAAGAAGAGTTCAAGATTAAGGGTGAAATGTTCATGATTTTAAAGCAATGGTCGACTGTTAGTGTAACCTTATTTTTAGGTTGATTATCATGAACACAAATTGAAGTGAACCAAATACAGCCAGAATTAAGTCCATACATAATACATTGAGTACAAGTTTTTAGACGTGAACACACTTCAATGGGAATGAAAAGGATTTTATTAGTTTCTTTAGTTACGTAAACAGCTCCATATGGAAGTTTATTAGTATGAAAATCGGCTTCATTGAATTCACTTATATCATCTGGGGAAATCGAGTTTGCATGCAAATTTATGCATTCTAAGGGTACAGAGAACAGGTTACGATATTTACAAATTTTAGTCAAAAAGAAAGGCTTTGCGCGAATTAATATGGCTGCTCTATCGAATGGAGACGGCAGTGTAACAAACTGAGGTTTTGGCATAAAAATTGCAAGACCGTAAAGAGCTCCATCGAGAAGATCCGGTATCTGTCCTGTTACAATGAGACTGACATTTTTTGAAGGAACAATATTGGCCTTTGTTGAACAGCTTTGATAAGAAGTCTTTTTACATTTACCGATTTCTGATCTTAAATGATGCCGTAATAAAGTGATGTTACCAAAACCAGAAGCACATTCATTTGAAGTTTGTTCAAACAATGAAACAATATCATAAATAAAATAAATATAATATATTGTAAAGTTAGAAGGTTGCGATTGTGTTGTGTGTAATTGGTAACGTTGATTTTCGGTAATCAAAGGTCCAGAAAGGAAAACGAAAAACAAATCAATTATCTTATTATTCTCGAATGCTTCTTGAGTGAAATGAATCTCAACTGCACTTGAAATGAGTTCACTTCCTTTGTCGAGACACAATCGTACTATCGATATCTCTTGAGTAACTTTTGCAGACTTTTCATTCCAAATACTTCGCTTAATTGCAAGGTACAATTTATTGTCGAAATGAATATAATCTGTCATGTTCCATTCCTTAATGAACTTCCAATCATCTTTAAGCCAAGGTAAAAATCGACTTACAGAAACCTTTTCACTTTGATCATCGAAATGTAACAATTCAATATAATTCCAATCAGGAATTGGTTTAGTTAAATTTGGATTGAATATCGTTGAACCATGAAGAGCTTCATTATCACCAAAAGCTATTATTGAATCACTCAATTCACCAGAATATTCCATTTCACTGATAATTGTTTGATTAATCAAAATATACGGTTTATTTTGATGTACGAACATTAATTGATTTTTTTTAACATTGATTACTTTCCAATTGAGGATGTCGAACACGTTAGCTACACTTGTTGGTATATCAACTGTAATTGTTTGACCAGCCACATAAATACCATAAGATGTTGTGTGATTTAAGGGATTCGTCAAGAAAACACTTGCATGTGTTTTGTAATAAAACAATGAATCATGTTTGGGTGTTCTGAATGAATATGTTTCTTGAATCAACAGGCAAAATTGAAAGGTCCATATTATTAATAGAAGGTGAATAAACATGTTCATGGTAAATGATGTGCAACATTATATAATTCTTGATTCCTTTCAAATTAACTATCATATCCTAATATTGCCATTCAAAAGTGAGTGGAAAGGAAGAAATTATAATACTGTCAACTACAAATTTTAATAAAATGCTTCTATCGTAAGATTATAAAGGGTATGTACGGTGTTTGTGAACAAATTTAACCAGTTTTTTTTCAGATACTATTTATTTTTTGCCTGTTCAATTGCCTTCTTGACGATTTCTTTGAGTCTAAGATTCCATGAATCAAACTCTCACAAGATCATTTCTGATTCGATTCTTGACCGATTCGGCACATCAAAATTTTGCTCAACTTTGAAATCGATTGTTTACTCTTTTTTGTTCGATATCGCTGTACTCAAATTTGTTTATAAACATCGTAAATGCCTATGTAGAGTTACGAGACATTACATTAATCCAGCAAGCACATCAGCAACAGAATACCGATCATTTTGCGAGTTGAAGTGGATACAGTACGCTCGTACTTCGATTTATGCAAAGATTGATCAAACATTCAATTAGCAAAGCAATTTCAAAGCTGTAAGAACATGAACAAACTTCCAATGTCTCATGAAATTTCAGACACTCAGACTTTAATTATTAAACCAGTATTATTAATAAATATAGTATGCAATGTAAAGTGAAATAAATGAGTGAAAATTTTTCTGTTCCAAGAATGAGTTCTTGCATGTCCATATTCTCCATTCAATGACCCATTCCACCAGCCAAAGATGCAATTAGAAGAAGAAGATTTGTTATGTTTTCGCGAAGAACATGAAATAAACAATATTGAAATACTTCAATCCACCAGCCATTGTTAAGTTTGATTCTGTTTAGTTGATAAATTTGGTGCGACTAAAACGAAAATGAAATAATGAATATCGTAAGGCCCCAAATATGTGAAGAAATAGCGAGTTTCAACGTGTTCGAGATAAATTATGATGTTTAGTTTCATTTCAATAGAACCATTGGTACAAAAAGTGCTCTTCTCAGTTGGGAACAATATTGATTGATCTAAAAGGCAAAGCGAAAAATTGAAATTTTAACATCAATTAATTTCGTGATATTAAGTTACAAGTTTAATGTTTTTGTTTCAAATCTGGACTTTTTGGTTAAATAAAGATCGATAAATTGTCTCGCCATTTAATCTCAAGTTATAAGTAATACCTTATGCTGTCCATAGGCACCAAAGATTCCATATAATTCATATTCAGGAATAAGAATTGATTGACTAGAATCCAAAATTGATAGGTTTCGATGAATCCTTTCAATTGAGTTGTGCTTGTTTTCATTGAATTGGCTACAATAGTATTCCAATTTTCACCTTTCCCATAACTTTTAGTTTCAACTATCAAGTTATCCTTTTCCCTGGTCAAGTGTTTACCAAAAAGATAGACTGAGAATCCAAAAAGAGGACCAAAGTTAGCAGCATTACCAAGCACAACTAAACCTCCAACGGCTGTGATGATTAACCAGAAGTTGCCAGGAATAGAAACTGATTGACTAGAATCCAGGAAACCCAACAAAAATATATTAAAGCCAAGTGTTTTCTGGTTGAACCAACAACCAGCGTTTAATCACCGAATAAGATAAACTACTAACTTTATTTCGACTCATCAGTCACTAAATAGGTCAATTCGACCAGTTGGTAGCTTAAGTAACACCGAAAAACAAGGATATCAATTCATGATTGATTAAACCATGGCGCAACTTGCTGGTGCTCTTCATGTAGCCCTCTGCATTCAAATGATAGTTATTGGTTAAATTGTAGCAACGAATTTGATCTTGAACTTAAAAAACGTAAATCGTAAAAAGCAAATCAATCGAGTTGCGAGAAATCTTTTGGTGATTACTTTCGTTTTGATTAAAGTAATTTTCTTCGTGGGTGCATTCGACGAGGTTCAGATCGCATTGTCCTCCTAAGTGAATCCTGTTCAGTCGATGGTCCATTTGTAATGGTTGAGTCGCTCAGTGTACTCATTGTTGAAGATGCTATTCGCGCACTAACACGGGTTATAGCACTTAATTTACTTGTCTTTTTCGAGTCCAAATATTCTATGAACTTTTTATCACTAAGAGTACCAACAAATCGCTTCTTTTTTCTTCGCCGAGAAACCTTTTTGAATCTATTTAAATTTTCCTTATAAATCTTTCTATAATAAAATATTAATGCGAATGAAGTGATAATCAAACATAAAAATAATAGTAAAATTATTATTAATGCGTAATCAGATTCAAAAATATGAACCTTGTCATTAGATATAGCACTAATGATTGAAGTATCTGCATATCTATCATTTCGTAGACTAACATGGATATTAAATTTGCCCGATTTTGTTAAATCCATAGAGCAAATGATGAATAATTCATATATTATAATGTCAGTGCAATGATTGTCACCAGCTTGGATAACTACTTGCTCTTGATCCTCCTTAATCAGTGGCTTATCGAGTTCAATTTTTAGTATTGTTGGTGAAGAAGCTTCGAAGATTAAGGGGGAAATGTTGATGATTTTGAAGCAACTGTTGACTGTTATTACAGCCTTGTTCTTAGGTTGATTATCATGAACACAAATTGAATTTGACCAAATGCAGTCAAAATAAAGTCCATACATAATACATTGAGTACAAGTTTTTAGACGAAAACACACTTCAATGGGCATGAAAAAGGTTTGATTAGATTCTTTAGTTACGAAAAGAGCTCCGTGTGGACGTTTATTAGTATGAAAAACGGCTTCACCGAATGCATTTATAAAAGAGGACGACTTTGCAGAAATACTCATGCATATTGGTGTTTCAGCGACATTATATTCACAAATATCAGTTTGCACGAAAGGGTTATCCGGCATTATTATGCTCGCTGTATCAAATGGATAGGGCAGTGCAACAAACTGTATCTTATGGGGTACAGTTAACCGAAAATTATAACGCGCATTAAGAGAAGTTGATAATTTTCCAGTTACAACGAGACTGACATCTCTTGAAGGAACAATATTTTCCTTCGTTGAACAACTTTTATAAGAAGTCTTTTTACATTTACCGACTTCTGATCCTAAGTGATGCCGTAATAAAGTGATGTTACCAAAACCAGAGGCACAGTCATTTGAAGTTTCTTCAAACAATGAAACAAAATGGTCAATATAATAGACATAATAAGCTTTTGTATTATCTGAAGTCTGTAATTGTGTTGTGTGCACTTGGTAACGAATGGTGTCATTATATAAAGGTTTAAAAAGGAAAACGAAAAACAAATCAATTATCTTGTTGGACTTGAATTCTTCTTGAGTAAAATGAATATCAACTGCACTTGAAATAAGTTCACTTCCTTTATCGTATTATTGATATCTCTTGAATAACAGATAGATCATCATCTAAAATACTTCGCTTTATAAGAAGGTACAATTTATCGTCGAAATGAATATAATCTGTCATGTTCCATTCTATAATGAATTCCCAATCCTCATCCAGCCAAGGTAAGGATCGAATCACAGAAACCTTTTCATTTTCAGCATCGAAATGCAACAATTCAATATAATTCCAATCAGGAATTGGTTTAGTTAAACTTGGATTGAATATTATTGGAACATGAAGAGCTTCATTATCACCAAAAGCTATTATTGAATCACTTAATTCACCAGAATAATTCATTTGCATGATTGTCTGTCGATTAATCAGAATTTGAGGTTTCTTTTTATGGACGAACATCAATCTTTTTTCATTGAGATTGACCACTTTCCAATTGAGGATCTCAGACACACTAACAACACTTGTTGGTATATCAATTGTTATTGTTTTACCAGCCACATAAATATCATAAGATGTTGTGTGATTAGTGGGATTCGTCATTAAAATACTGTCATGTGTTTTATAATAAAATAATGAATCATGTTTCGGTGTTCTGAATGAATATGTTTCTTGAATCAAAAGACAAAATTGAAAGGTCCATATTAGAAGGTGAAAAAACATGACTATTATAAATGATATGCTACATTATATAATTCTTGATTCCTTTCAAGCAACTATCATATCCTAATATTGCCATTTAAAAAAGAGTGAAAAGGAAGAAATTATATTCTCGTCAACTACATATTTTGCCACTTCTATCGTAAGATTACATGTAGAGTTAAGAGACTTTGCATTTATGCAACAAGAAGCTCAGCAACAGAATACCGATTATCTTGCGAGTTGAATTGGATACGGTTCACCCGTACTTTGCTTTATTCAAAGATTGTTCAAACATTTAATTTGCAAAAGTCTTAAGGTCTAAATTTCAGGCACTCAGACTGCAATTAAATACAGTATGCAATGTAAATTGAAATAAATGAATGAAAATTTTTATATCCCAAGAATAAGTTCTTGCATTTCCATATTGTCCATTCAATGACCCATTCCACCAGCCAAAGATGCAATTAGAAGAAGAAGATTTGTTATGTTTTCGCAAATAACCTGAAATAAACGATATTTAAATACTTAGACATCATTAAGTTGATTTTGTTTAGTTGATAAAATTGGTAAACTATACGAACCAGAATAAAATGAAAAAATGAATATCGTAAGGCCCCAAATATGGTGAAGAAATAGCGAGTTTCAACGTGTTCGAGATAAATTATGATGTTTAGTTTCATGTCAATAGAACCATTAGTAAAAAGTGCTCTTCTCAATTGGGAACAATATTGATTGATCTAAAAGGAAAGCAACTTTTTTGGTTAAATAAAGGGTCGATAAATTGTCTCGCCATTCAATCTCAACCAATAAATTGTTCAAGTCATACCTTATGCTGTCCATAAGCACCAAGCCAGAAATGGACGGATAATCCACTAATGAAATTGATTACTCCAAAGGCAATCAAAGAGATTCGTAAAAATTTATGTACTTCAACGAAAAAAATTAGATAAAGTAAAATGAACTGAGCGAGATAAGTTGCCAGGAATAAGAATTGGTTGACTAGAATCCAAAATTGATAGCTTTCGATCAATCCTTTCAATTGATTTGTGCTTGATCTCATTGAATTGGCTACAATAGTATTCCAATCTTCACCTTTCTCATAACTTTTAGTTTCAACTATCAAGTTATCCTTTTCACTGGTCAAGTGTTTACCAAAAAGATAGACTGAGAATCCAAAAAGAGGACCAAAGTTAGCAGCATTACCAAGCACAACTAAACCTCCAACGGCTGTGATGAGCAACCAGAAGACCAAGTAAATGATAAACTGTGATGGATAAATAAAGAGCGAAGGTGTGCCACAAAGGAAAGCAGCTAAACCACCAAGAATATACGAAATGTGACTCAATTTGATAAAGTATTTGTGTACAATTGTTGGTAAACCAGAATGTGGGTGAACTTTGGTTGAACCAAATTGATCAAAAATGACTCCAATGGAAACCCATTTTTGCAGTGAAGGTTTAAACTGTGAAACATAAAGTGCCAGTGAACAAGTGAATGCAGCGGAAAACCAACCAAAATATATTAAAGTCAAGTGTTTTCTGGTTGCACCAACAACAAGTGTTAAATCACCGAGGTAATAGGATAAACTGGTAACTTCACTTTGACTCAGGTTAATCAGTTGTTTGATCATATTTGTTAGGCAAACGGCAAATGATAATGGGAAAAACAACTTGAAAGACTTGGATTCATCAGTCACTAAATAGGTTAAATCAACCAGTTGATAGTTTAGGTAACGACGAAAACCGGGATATCTATTCATTGTTAGTCTTGTCCGAGTCGACTATTAAACCATGATTTACTTTTCTGGTGCTCGTCGTGTAGCCTAAGACATTCAAATGGCAGTCATTGGTTAAATTTTAAAATTAATTTTAAATGTTATTGCATTTGCTCAATGGAATTGAAAATTTCAACTTTTGGTTCGTCATTTGTCTAAGTTAATTATCGAATCGATTTTTTATTTCTTAATGCCTTTGTTTACCAATTTATGTAATCAATTTGAAACATGAACTTTTCTCATTGTTTTTACCTTATTCTCGTCATTCTTAACTTTTCATGTCAACCAAATACAATGGTTTACATCGTTTTTTACTTCGATTAATCAACTTTTCATAATTTCCAACAAAATAAATGGTCGTTAAATTAACCATAACATGCATATTTCAAATGTATCATTTGCATACCTGCATTGATTCATGTTTTTACAAGCATTTCTTTTCTCTAAATTTGTTAAAGATTCATTAAGATTACTCTGGAGATCAATAAAATAGGACCATTTAGGATTACGTCTTGTAAATTGATTTCGAGTTTAAAAATCAATTCATTGATGTTGTTGCTGTTGAACCTTTGCTATTCCTATTCATCTTCAACTGAACTAATTTTCTGGTTAAAATTAAACTGTAAAAAATCTCTATTACACATCATGAAAAACATCATATTTTTCGAGGCTGTGCAAGCTTTTAATGTTTACGAAAGCATGGTTCCTTTAGAATCCCTCATATCTCCATGTTAAATCTCCATCTTTATTTTTTTTCTTGTATTTTTCATCTTTTTTATATTTTGTTGTCAGTTCCACTGATCAGTTATGACGTCTTATAGCTTCATTGAATCAATTAAAGGTTACGATCTATAAGTGTACTTAATGCGATCAAAGGTCAGTCAAAAGAATCAATCAAAACAAAATAATTTCATTGTCAATCTCAAAATGAATATTCATATAAAACAAATGTTCATTGATTAGTGAGAAATCTTGCTCATTCAGAATAACAAATTGAAATGTATAAAAATAAGTCCTTTTGTATGATTAATAATGTTTTTTCAGTTAGTGAAAAAAGTTGATTCCCACTTCAGTCGAGATGAAGAAACTGTTGAATATCAAGTTTCCAAAAGTACCGGATGTGGCAAAAGTCATGGTCAGCTTATTTTCCGCTTTTTCTCAGTAACTGTGATAGCTATCGTGTGCTAGGTGTTTTTTTCGAGCCGGTTGAGTTTTGTAGTAGTTTCTATCAATAGTTATTCACAAAGATATGCTGTACCTGACTTATGCCCCAACCGATAAATAAAAGATTTGCTGTTAGTAGTATTGAAACATATTCTCCTGGCTCATAAACCGGAAATGGAAATGGGGGAAATTCGCGCGCCCCTCAGTACCCCTCAGTAGTAGGAAACATACGCTTCAAGCACAGGAAGTCGGAAATAGGGAAGACTTCCGGTTTCAGTACCAAATCACCGATTTTTGTAAATTGGTGCAGATATATTCAAGTTAATTTTTTTTTGTGTTTTGTTGGCTGAGAAACCTAAAAATTTGTGGATAAGCATAAAGTTGATGTTGTACTGACTCACACAAACACACCAACTCTAACACACACACACTAGATTGAAAAAAAGAAACAAGCAATGAGTTGAGAGTTGAAAGTGATTCAGGAAAAACGCGCGCGCGCCGAACTCGCGAGATCATTGTTAGCGTTGATTTCCGTGAACCCGCGAGAACAAGGATATCATTGAACTCGCGAGATTAAGGATTTCCATGTTTACGGCAGATCAAAGAAATCAGTTTTTAATGTTTAATCATTTTTTATTATGTTTGCCTGGTCGTTTTAACGGTTTTTAGGTGCAAATCGGATTTGACCACAGTTACAATATGTTGGTTGATATTGTTTAATAAAACAATTGATATAATTTATTTTTTTGGGCGCACAACTCTTGAAAAATTGAGGTGACGTTCATCCACCATTAAATCATCCATTTATTTTTTTATCTCGGCAGGTACATTAAAATATTTTATTTTATTTCCAGCTTCGTCAACTCTCTCTTTGAATTTCGACGGGTCTCTACAGAAGACCTGTCCCTATGGAAATTTACAGGGACGAGAGTTTTTTACTTTTCCAAGTTTTTAATACCTTATTCTACTGCTCTAGAATTGCAGGCTATAGTTTAAAAATTCAGAGAATCTCTGGTTCTACCAATCACATGTTCTTTAAGTTGTTCATATGTAGTTTCACAATAGGCACATTTGAATACAATAGGCTGTTCTGTAATTTCCTTTAAAGCAATGTCTTTCTACTTGTCGATATGATTTGCAGAACCTCCAGCCCATTTATACAATGCTTCCACACTAACTTGCTCCATGGTTTCCAGCTCATCTGGACCACAAAATCTATCTTCAGGGATTATGGATCGATCACATTCATCACCTTTTAAAATTTGATTGTCAGGAGTGATTGCAAAAATAGGTGTTGTGACAGGATAGTGTAACATGCAAGAGGAGACGGCTACAGTTTGTTGTGGTTTTATTGGTTTTTTTATTTCGACGTTTTCTTTTCTTATGTTTTACCTGAGTGGAAGTTGAAGCACATGGCTCTGAGTCTGAATATTCATGTTCAATCCAGATTCAGATTCAAATTCATGTTCATTCTGATATTCATGGGTGTCATCATTTTCTTCATTATTACCCTCGTTCCTCTATTCATGACTCGGCCCGGCCTCACCAAAATCGTTATTATACTCATCTACATCCATGATGAGATCATCTTCACCGTCAAGCTGAAACATATCTGGCACTGTAGCCAAAGGAAGTCTAGTGGCTTGCGGTTGAGCTTCTCTGTCAGTACGTTTTGTTTTTGCAGCAGAGTTCAATACAATAATTCCTAACATGAAAAAGAGATTTTAAAAATTATTTTTTGATTGCAATTTATCATTATTGATCTAAGAATGAATAAATGTATGTTATTTGCAAAAACCACTAAATATTTATTTTTAGGTTTAAATTGGTGTCGAAAACAATATCAGTCATTATTAAACCAAAAATCCAAAACGTTATTTTTCATCTAAATTCAAATTTAAAAATTATTTTTTAATCACAAATTGTGCACTAACTAATCATCAACGAAAAATGACTGAAACAAGTCCACAAAATGTTTGCGGTCAGTTGAAAATTTAAAAATAAACATGGTACATTTTAACATCAAAATGTTGATATCAAAGCAAACGATATGATATTTATCTATATGGTGCAAATACTCATATCGAACACCTCTAGAATAAAAATAAAAAGCTGGTCACCACATAATAATGATCCAAACAAGTAGAAATTTTCCATCTTAGTTATGTTCATCTGATGTGAGCTAAATAAAAAATAAATAAATGGATTACACAAATTCAGAGATTAAGAGATTAAAATCAGGATATTATATATATATATATATATATTTTGATAAATTAAACTCACTTGTTTTTAACAGGATTCGTTTTAATCTGATAAATATGTTTAGAGCACTTGTAATAAAATTTGAGCAGCACAATATAAATCATGTTTTAACTTACTAGTTTAAAACTACATTTGATAGTGTTAGAAAAATCAGCTCAAAATTTGTTTTTATATGCACTTAAAATGATGTGGACTTAGATGAAAAAAGTTGTTTCATTTGCTCATTATTTATTCAACAATTTTGCTACCATCAAGCAAGCTGAACCTCCAATTGCTGTATTTTAATAACATAATTTGCATTTAAATTGATTTTTCCACTTGAAAAAGGCCCAAATTCATGGTGATTTGTTCCACATGAAGCAAACCGGTTTCCAATAAACTTGTTTTATTTGTTCAGCTTTAAAATGTATCAATTTTGATACTGTTAAGAATCAACTCTAAATTGGATTTGGAGTTTTTGACAACTTGGTTTATTTTCTCAGCTGCACAATGTATCAATTTTACTTCTATCAATCAAACTAAGTATTCACAACAAATTTGTTGCGCATAAAACAACCAATCAACGAGTTTAAACTCGTGCAAGTAACCTTTTGAAAGTTCATTTAAGTTTAATCAGTTTGAGGATTTTAATGTCATTCCAAATAAATAAGAATCAAAGCAAAAAAAATTGGAAATTGAATCAACTCAAATTAAAAAAAAATTAAATAAGAAGTTCAGAATATACATTTATCTGCATTGATAAAAGATGTACACTATTTACTTAAAGCATCCTTTTACCATGCTGTATGCTGGTCCAAGTGGCTGTGGAAAGACGTTTTGGCTTGCTTCACTCTTGAAAAGTTTGAATTAATTTATTCACCCAATATCATTAACAGTCGACTATTTTTATGCTGAGTACCAACAGCTGTTTTCCACAATGCAAAACGTTAACTTCATACTAGGTTTACCTGCTTTTGAGAAAATAAATAAAAATTCGCCTAAATTGGTAATCATAGACGATATGATGACAGAATCCTCGAATTCAAAGTTAATTTCACAGCTTTCCACACGTGGTAGTAACCATAAAAATCTTTCGGTCATACTTATCGTTCAAAATTTATTCGTCAAAGGTGCAGAAAGCCGTAATATATCGCTTAACGCACATTACATAGTGCTCTTCAAAAATCCTAGAGATAAGTCAATTTCCGCAATGTTGGCTAGACAAATGTTTCCAAATAAGATAGTAAAGTTTCGGATAATATGTGATACATATTTGTTTATCTCTCCAATAAATGGCTGGATAGATTTCCGGTTCATATGAAACATTATTATTAGATTGTACCAATTTTGTAACATCAATCAAATATTTGGTTTTTCCTGTTCCGGTCATATTCACAACTTTAATGAATTCGATTTTGTCGAGCGGGAAAATTTGCTGAATGAACTTACCTCCATCCTTGATCAAAGTGAATCCTGTTGCAACGATCTTGCCAGACTCGAAAATACAGTAAACTTTTCTTTCCGTTCTTGACAACATCAGAATTGAATCTTTTGTCTGTCTTACCGGATTCCCCTACAATATTTGTTTTTCTACCGAGATCACAAAGAGTCACAATATTAACAACTTTCAGTAAGGTTAATTTCTTCATATTGATACAATTATAAAGACAAGTACGCTGAAAGTCGACAAATGACATTTTGAATTTGTTTTCTTATATATATACCAATAAGAACTATCCTTTCAATCATTCATTCATTCATCATCATCCGTGTATGTAACATGGATAAAGTGTGTGGTCTCTTTGCATTGAGGAGAGAAGATAACTATGCTTGCTACTATTCTTTGAAAGACAGAATATTACATAAATTGAAGTTTTACTCTTTAGCTGAACTTCAAAATTATTTGTTATTTTTCATGGATGTTGGCCCTATTGCCTGTGCCAGTGCAGAAGCGGAATATGTTTTGAGCGGTTTTGACATCCATGTTATAAATATTATAAAGTTTGGTGCAATCATCAAACTTGAAGTCACTGATGAACTCGGTGTGTTTGTGTGAGTCAGAACAACATCATCTTTATGCTTATCCACAAATTTTTAGGTTTCTCAGCCAACACAAACACAAAAAAAAATTAACTGGAATATGTCTGCACCAATTTTGTAAATCGGTGATTTAGTACTGAAACCGGAAGTCTTCCCTATTTTCGACTTCCTGTGCTTAAAGCGTATGTTTCCTTACTACTCCCCTCACAACGCTGATCTTCGGTAATCAAAGGTCCAGAAAGGAAAACGAAAAACAAATCAATTATCTTATTATTCTCGAATGCTTCTCGAGTAAAATGGATCTAAACTGCACTTGAAATGAGTTCACTTCCTTTGTCGAGACACAATCGTACTATCGATATCTCTTGAGTAACTTTTGCAGACTTTTCATTCCAAATACTTCGCTTAATTGCAAGGTACAATCTATTGTCGAAATGAATATAATCTGTCATGTTCCATTTCTTTAATGAACTTCCAATCATCTTTAAGCCAAGGTAAGGATCGACTTACAGAAACCTTTTCACTTTGATCATGGAAATGCAACAATTCAATATAATTCCAATCAGGAATTGGTTTAGTTAAACTTGGATTGAATATCGTTGGAACATGAAGAGCCTCATTATCACCAAAAGCTATTATTGAATCACTCAATTCGCCTGGATATGTCATTTCACTGATAATGCCTTGATGTTTTAAAATAAAACAATTAATCATGTTTGGCTGTTCTGAATGAATATGATTTTTGAATCAAAAGACAAAATTGAAAGGTCCAAATTAGAAGGTGAATAAACCTGATTATTATAAATGATATGCATCATTATACATCTTGTATAATTCTTGATTCTTTTCAAATTAACTATCATATCCTAATATTGCCATTTAAAAGTGAGTGGAAAGGAAGAAATTATAATACTGTCAACTACGAATTTCAATATACAGGGTGTTAGAAAATCAACTAGACCTGTTTGCGCTTCAATATTTTTCGAACCAAGCAGAGTAAACAGACTCGTGATATATTTTTAGAATCGTCTTTGACTAGAAAACATATTAGAATGAAAAAAAGAACTTTCGCATTACTTTAGCTCTCAAAAATGGACGAAAACTATTTTTTTTTCTCTTTTGGTTTTTCGAATTTTTCATTGATTTCGGATTCGAATTTTTCTTACTTTTTAGGGTCAAAAGAATCTTGAATGCATGTCGAAAAATATGCTTTAACTTTTTATTCCAATTAATTATCTAGCAAAAATTTTCCCTATTATTGAATTTTCATCCCATAGTAAAATTAACCAAAATTTCTTCAAATTTCACCTAAAATTTTCCCAATTTTTTTGCATCGTCTGGGATTGGTAGTTCGGCCTAGAATTTTCCTTTTTGAAAATGAACAAATTTTTTAAGTTAGACTTTCAGCTTTCTAATGATACCAAAAATAAAAAAAATGGCCCAGCAATTTCGAAGTTATTATCATTCAAACAGGTCTAGTTGATTTTCTAACACCCCGTATAATAATACTCCTATCGTAAGATTATAAAGGGTATGTACGATGTTTATGAACAAATTTAATCAGTTTTTCAGATACTCTTTTTGAATATTATTGACCTATTCAATATGCTTTCTTGACGATTTATTTGAGTCTATGATTCCATGAATTAAACTCTCACAAGACCATTTCTGAGTCGATTCTTGACCGAGTCGTCACATCAAAATTTTGCTAAACTTTGAAATCGATTGTTCACTCCTTTTTGGCTTTTTGCATAACCATATTGTCCATTCAATTACCCATTCCACCAGCCAAAGATTTGTTTTCGCAAATAAACAATATTTAAATACTTAGACACTTTAATCCATTAGCCATTTTTAAGTTGATTTTTGTTAGTTAGTAAAACTATACGAACCAGAATAAAATGAAATAATGAATACCGTAAGGCCGCAAATATCGAGAAAGAAAGAAATAGCAAGTTTCAACGTGTTCAAGATAGATTATGATGTTTCACTCCATGTCAATAGAACCATTAGTAAGAAGTGCTTTTCTCAGTTGGGAACAATATTTATTGATCTGAATGGAAAAGTGAAAAATTGAAATTTTGACATCAATTGATTCGCGATATTAAGTTACAAGTTTAATGTTTATGTTTCAAGTCTGGACTTTTTGGTTGAATAAAGGGTCGATAAATTGTATCGCCTTTCAATCTCGTAAAAACTTATGAACTTCAACGAAAAAAATTGATTGATTAGAATCCAGGAAAACCAGCTAAAATAGACTAAATTCAAGTGTTTTCTGGTTGAACCAATGACCAGTGTTTAATCACCGAGGTAATGCGATAAACTGATAACTTCATTTGGAGTCATCAGTCACTACATAAGTTAATTCGACCAGTTGGTAGTTTAGGTAATGCCGTAAAGCAAGCTATCTATTAATGATTGATTAAACCATGTCTCAACTTGCTGGTGCTCTTCATGTAGCCCTCTGCATTCAAATGATAGTCATTGGTTAAATTGTAGCAACGAACTTGATCCTAAACTATGAAAAACGTAAATCGCGCAAAGCAAATTAATCAAATTGCGAGAAATCGTTTGGTGATTATTTTCGTTTTGATGAAAGTAATTTTCTTCGTGGATACATTTGACGAAGTTCAGATCGCATTGTCCTCCCAAGTGAATCCTGTTCCCACGATGGTTTATTTGTAATGGTTGAGTCGTCTAGTGTATCCATTGTTGAGGATACTATTGGCACACTAACACGACTTTTAGCGCTTAATTTACTTTTCTTTTTTGAGTCAAAAAATTTTATGAACTTTGCATCACTAAGAGTACCAACGAATCGCTCCACTTTTCTTGGTCGAGAAACCTTTTTGAATCTATTTAAAAGTTCCTTATAAATCTTTCTATAATAAAATATTAATGCGAATGAAGTGATAATCAAACATAAAAATAATAGTAAAATTATTATTAATGCGTAATCAGATTCAAAAATATGAACCTTGTCATTAGATATAGCACTAATGATTGAAGTATCTGCATATCTATCATTTCGTAGACTAACATGGATATTAAATTTGCCCGATTTTGTTAAATTCATAGAGCAAATGATGAATAATTCATATATTATAATGTCATTGCAATGATCGTCACCAGCTTGGATAACTAGTTGCTCTTGATCCTCCTTAATCAGTGGCTTATCGAGTTCAATTGTTAGTATTGTTGGTGAAGAAGCTTCTAAGATTAAGGGGGAAATGTTGATGATTTTGAAGCAATGGTCGACTGTTAGTGTAGCTTTGTTTTTGGGTTGATCATCACGAGTACAAATTGAATTTGACCAAATACAGTCAGAATAAAGTCCATACATAATACATTGAGTACAAGTTTTTAGATGTGAACACATTTCAATGGGAATGAAAAGGATTTTATTAGTTTCTTTCGTTACGAAAAGAGCTCCGTATGGACGTTTATTAGTATGAAAAACGACTTCACTGGATGCATTTATAAAAGAGGACGACTTTGCAGAAACACTCATGCATATTGGTTGTTCAGCGAAATCATATTCACAAATATCAGTTTGCTCAGGGTTATCCGGCATTATTATGCTCGCTGTATCAAATGGATAGGGCAGTGCAACAAACTGTATCTTATGAGCTACAGTTAACCGAAAATTATTACGCAAGTTAAGAGAAGTTGATAATTCTCCAGTTACAACGAGACTGACATCTCTTGAAGGAACAATATTTTCCTTCGTTGAACAGTTTTTATAAGAAGTCTTTTTACATTCACCGACTTCTGATCTTAAATGGGGTCGTAATAAAGTGATGTTACCAAAACCAGAGGCACAGTCATTTGCGGTTTCTTCAAACAATGAAACAAAATTGCCAATATAATAGACTTGATAAGCTTTTGTATTATCTGAAGTCTTTAATTGTGTTGTGTGCACTTGGTAACGAATGGTGTCATTATATAAAGGTTTAAAAAGGAAAACGAAAAACAAATCAATTATCTTGTTGGACTGGAACGCTTCTTGAGTAAAACGAATCTCAACTGCACTTGAAATAAGTTCTATTCCTTTGTCGAGACACAATCGTATTATTGATATCTCTTGAGTAACAGATTGATCATCATTGCTAATACTTCGCTTTATAAGAAGGTACAATTTATTGTCGAAATGAATATAATCTGTCATGTTCCATTCTATAATGAATTGATAATCATCTTCTGACAGCCAAGGTAAATATCGTCTTACAGAAACCTTTTCATTTTCAGCATCGAAATGCAACAATTCAATATAGTTCCATTTAGGAATTGGTTCAAATAAACCTGGATTCTTTATTGTTGGAACATGAAGAGCTTCATTGTCACCAAAAGCTATAATTGAGCCACTCAATTCATCATCATATTCCATTCCCCTGATAATTTCTTGATTAATCAGAATATACGGTTTGTTTTTATGGACAAACATCAAGCGATCTTTTTTGAAATCGACCACTTTCCAATCGAGGATGTCGGACATCTTAGCTACACTTGTTGGAATATCAATTGTTATTGTTTTACCAGCTACATAAATACCATAAGATGTTGTGTGATTTTTGGGATTCGTCAAGAAAACACTGTCATGTGTTTTATAATAAAACATTGAATCATGTTTGGGTGTTCTGAATAAATATGTTTTTTGAATCAAAAGACAAAATTGAAAGGTCCATATTAGAAGGTGAAAAAACATGACTATTATAAATGATATGCTACATTATATAATTCTTGATTACTTTCAAAGCAACTATCATATCCTAATATTGCCATTTAAAAAAGAGTGAAAAGGAAGAAATTATATTCTCGTCAACTACGTATTTTGCTACTTCTATCGTAAGATTACATGTAGAGTTGCTAGAATTTGAATTTATCCAACAAGAAGCTCAGCAACAGAATACCGATTATCTTTCGAGTTGACTGGATACAGTTTACTCGTACTCTGCTCTATTCAAAAATTGTTCAAACATTCAATTTGCAAAAATCCAAAGGCCCAAATTTCAGACACTAAACAGATTTCAGACAGTAAATTAAAATAAATGAGTGAAAATTTTCCTATCCCAAGAATAAGTTCTTGCATGTCCATTCAATGACCCATTCTACCAGACAAGGATGCAATTAGAAGAAGAAGATTTGTTATGTTTTCGCAAAGAACTTGAAATAAACAATACTCAGAATACCTGAATTACTTACGAGGGAAGTATCCCAAGTGGTAGGCTCATTTTCGATTTTTTTTGGGTTCATATTGTAAAAGCCAAAATACAGCCACGGAAAATGAGATGCGAAAATTTTTGAGAAAGTTGACGCATAAATTGATAACTTATCAACTTGATTTTGATAAAAATTAAAGATTAAAGGCTTGTTGTATTGATTCACCTTATTCAACAGCATTCAAATCAATTGAAAATGTTTGGGGTGAATGTAAATACTGAAAATGATGGATTTCTGATTAAATACTGATACAAACTATCATCACTGATAAATAAAATGTAATCTTTATATGCGCAATTGATACCAAAAGTATTCGCATCTCATTTTCCGTGGCTGTACTGTCTAATAATTTTGGATCCTTTCCTTTTCTCTTTCTTTCTCTCTTTCCTTTTCTCTTTCTTTCTCTCTCTTTCTTTCTTGTTTATTAATTTAATTTATTTCTTATTTTCACGAAAAATTTAATTTAATTTAATTTAATTGACAATAGATGGAGTAAATTTTCAATTTTGTTATCAAATTTATTGATAACAGGCACCCAATTAGGTTTAGTCAACATTTAGACCTCAGACAGTTTTGTTTGTTACACCCTTTAGGTTACAAGTTTAATGTTTTAGTTTTTGTTTCAAATCTGGACTAAATGGTTAAATAAAGATCGATAAATTGTCTCGCCATTCAATTTGAAGTTATAAGTAATACCTTATGCTGTCCATAGGCACCAAGGATTCCATATAATCCATATCCAGGAATAAGAACTGATTGACTATAATTTAAAATTGATAGCTTTCGATGGCTACAATACTATTCCAATCTTCACCTTTCTCATAACTTCTAAGTCCAACTATCAAGTTATCCTTTTCACTGGTTAAGTGTTTGCCAAAAAGATAGACTGAGAAGCCAAAAAGAGGACCAAAGTTAGCAGCATTACCAAGCACAACTAAACCTCCAACGGCTGTGATGAGCAACCAGAAGACCAAGTAAATGATAAACTGTGATGGATAAATAAAGAGCGAAGGTGTGCCACAAAGGAAAGCAGCTAAACCACCAAGAATATACGAAAAGTGACTCAATTTGATAAAGTATTTGTGTACAATTGTTGGTAAACCAGAATGTGGGTGAACTTTGGTTGAACCAAATTCATCAAAAATGACTCCAATGGAAACCCATTTTTGCAATGAAGGTTTAAACTGTGAAGCATAAAGTGCCAGTGAACAAGTAAATGCACAGGAAAAACCAAAATATATTAAAGTCAAGTGTTTTCTGGTTGCACCAACAACCAGTGTTAAATCACCGAGGTAATAGGATAAACTGGTAACTTCACTTTGATTCAAGTTAATCAGTTGTTTGATCATATTTGTTAGGCAAACGGCAAATGATAATGGGAAAAACAACTTGAAAGACTTGGATTCATCAGTCACTAAATAGGTTAAATCAACCAGTTGATAGTTTAGGTAACGACGAAAACCAGGATATCTATTCATTGTTATTCTTGTCCGAGTCGACTATTAAACCATGATTTACTTTTCTGGTGCTCGTCGTGTAGCCTAAGACATTCAAATGGCAGTCATTGGTTAAATTTTAAAATTAATTTTAAATGTTATTGCATTTGCTCAATGGAATGGAAAATTTCAACTTTTGGGAAACGAATCGACTTAGTTCGTCATTTGTCTAACAAGGGAAGTAACCTCGTTGGTACGGGCAGATCGAAATGAAAGTGGGTTTAATGGAAAGCCCATGTCAGAAAACCCTTAAAAACACTAATCTCCCGTGGAGGAAATCGATCTGAAAAAAGTTACAGGGTCGCAAATTCGAAAAAATAGCAAAAAACCGCATAAATGTTTGTATTGAAGCTTCATTTTAAAGAAAGTTTTTTTTCATATTTGAATTTTATCCAGAAATTTTTAGCGACTGTTTTCGTGGTTTTTTGCGATTTTTTCGAAAACAAAAAACTTCTTAATGCCTTTGTTTACCAATTTATGTAATCAATTTGAAACATGAACTTTTCTCATTGTTTTTACCTTATTCTCGTCATTCTTGCCTTTTCATGTCAACCAAAAACAATGTTTAAATCGTTTTTTACTTCGATTAATCAACTTTTCATAATTCCCAACAAAATAAATGGTCGTTAAATTAACCATAACATGCATATTTCAAATATATCATTTGCATACCTGCATTGATTCATATTTTTACAAGCATTTCTTTTCTCTAAATTTGTTAAAGATTCATTGAGATTACTCTGGAGATCAATAAAATAGGACCATTTAGGATTACGTCTTGAAAATTGATTTCGAGTTTGAAAATCAATTCATTGATGTTGTTGCTGTTGAACCTTTGCTATTCCTATTCATCTTCAACTGAACTAATTTTCTGATTAAAATTAAAAGGCATTAAACTGTTGAAAAAATTCGTCATTGCACATCATGAAAAACACTATCTTTTTCGATGCTGTGCAAGCTTTCAATGTTCGAGAAAGCATGGTTCCTTTAGAACCTCTAATATCTCCATGTTCTTTTTTTCTTGTATTTTTCATCTTTTTTATATTTTGTTTGCAGTTTCACTGATCAGTTATGACGTCTTATAGCTTCATTGAGTCAAGTAAAGGTTACGATCTATAAATGTATTCAATGCGACCAAAGGTCAGACAAAAGAATCAATCAAATGAAAATAATTTTATTGTCAATCTCAAAATGAATATTCATATAAAACAGATGTTCATTGATTAGGGAGAAATCTTGCTCATTCAGACTAAAAATCGAAACTGGATAAAAATAGGTCCTTTGTATCATTAATAATGTTTTTTCTGTTAGTAGAAAAAGTTGATTCACACTTCAGTCGAGATGCAGAAACTGTTGAATATCAAGTTTCTAAAAAGTAAATCAAAGATTTGGATTTGCTGTTTTATTTTATGTGCTTGTCAATCGATTGATTTGATCAACAATTTTATTCAATTTGATGTTCGAACCGAAATCATTTACAACTTCTCTCAGCCACTTGAAGTTCCAGATGTAGATTTCTTCTTTCCAATGGTTACTGTATTGAATTTCAGTGCGTTTTATCACCGGCGTCCAACTGAACTGGTTCATTGGTGTAAGATTCTATTCAACAAATCAAATGTAACGATAAACTCGGTTCAAGAATTTGATCAGCATTGTTCCAATCTGAGTTTGTTGATAGGTCAATCCAGTACATGGTTACCAGCACTGTTAACAGTTGGCGATGTTGAAGAGTTGACTCAAGATCCGAGGGAACTTATTGATGAAATTTACACTTTCAATAGCATTCGAAAAAATTTGTTTGATACAAAAATTTGCACGAAAAAACGTTTTCTCAATGGATACGGTCTTTTGGTTCGAATATCTTGTCGCAATGGTTCCCTTCCATTTACAAGAGAAAACACAAGTGGTCTCGGTGGTAACAATTTTATCCTCAGTATTAAAAATCGAATCAAACGACCTTTTGGATTTCGATTATCATCTAGTAAAAGAATTGTGAATCAAGGCAGTCAATATATTTCAATTGACCCACCAATCGATAAATATTATACAGTTACTTCATACTTTACTCGACAAGTTACGACTAGTTTACCTTGGCCATACAAAACTAAATGCCTTCATTACGATAAGGATAAAACTATGACCGATTGTTTGAACAGTCATCTGCTTAATCAATCCAATCAAGCAATCACTATCGACTCTGTTGCACCGTTTAAATTTTATCCCAAAAAAGCTCGATTCACAAATGGTTTACTAGATTCTACTGGTGCGTTCATGAGCTTCTTAAACCAATGCAGTAAACTTATTGATAAATCTGAATGTTATGAGGTTAATTATTATACAAGTGCTAAAATTTACATTGATCAAGAATATTCTAAGTCTTCATGCATGTTTCAAGTCGATATACCTATTAATCCAGACGTGTACTTCATCGCACAGGAAAAATTGACACTTACTGAACTTTTAGTCTCTTTATATAGTGTTTTGGGAGTCTATTTTGGTGTAACTGTTTATGATAAATTGAAATTAAGATTGCAAGATGTGAATAAATGCTTCACGAAGTCAGACAATGAGCAGAAACTTGGTCCAAAGAAACGAGCTTTCATAATTGTCGGTCCCAATAGAGAGGTACCTTTATATTATTAGAAAACTTAATGCATTCCAATACTTTTTTTTTAATAAAAAAATAACTTAATTACTTATTTCAATGGATTTTAAATTGAATAGTCATTTTAATGAGAATGAAATTGCATTATTGTATGAGTAGTATAGAAACACACGCTTCTGGCTCACAGATCGAAAACTGAAATAGGGGAAAAACTCGCGCATCATCTTTTCACGCCTATTTCATACCCTGAGGCACTTCCGGTTAAACTCCGTCTTTCAACTAGTATTTGATGTGGTGTGATCTTCATTCTTAGTTTACTAAGACCTGAAGAATTTGTTGCATGTATGGTCATCTATGTTTACAACTAACAACAGTTCAACGAAATTTTTTTTATCCTAGGGCTTCAACATCTTCCAATGTCAGTAGTATAAAAACATACGCTTCTGAGCCACAGAACGGAAACGGAAATAGGGGAAAAACTCGTACGTCCCCTCAGTCACTGACCCCTCGACAAACACCAGCTTTCAACGGCTATTTTATACCCTGAGGCACTGCCGCTTGAACACCGTCTGACATTTCCGGTTGAACACCATCTTTTAACGTATTAATTTAACCTTGCATTCTTTTTGTCGATTCACATTATCTTTAACGACAATTTAATACCCTAATACCCTAATACCTTAATACCCTTTCCCTTCTTGAAGGCCGTAAAGCATCAAAATTTACAAATGAATCAATTTGATGCTTTAACCATCTTTCTAGCGGCATGTAGATAAGTTTACAGGGGATAGACTATGGTATATTAACTATTGAGCTATCAAATAAATCATGTTTGAAATGAATTTCTACGGATTCAAGTTCCCAGAATTTCGATATTTAGAAAAACAAGGCTAAGATGTATAAGTAAATACATTTAGTAGAATAAAGGTGTAAAATTCTTAAGGGTGCGATCAGCTTTTCAACGGGATGATCTTTATGCAACTTTACCGGACATTTCAATCTGTCGTACCCGATCACTTTGAGGACAGGAGACCACTCTATACCTATTTTTATCGTTTCCTTCTCTTACGACACCAAAGAGATGTTCTTTCAATCCTTTCAAAGCCTTGAAGGTACCTTTACAATAATCGCATTGGAATATAGTTGGATTCTGTTTAACTTCCTCAACAGCAGCTGCTTCCGCCTCCTCATAGCACTCTGCATCCTCGACTACCTTTTCTTTCGTTAGTTGTGGGTATTGGTCTAGATCACCCAAATCTGCATTGATTCCGGTGTGCAAAACATTTTTCCGCATTTGAATTTGATCAAAGCATTACCAGTTTTACTAATCCAAACACCAATTATTTTTTTAACTTTCCATAAAGATTTAGTACAACTTACCTCACAAAACACTGGGCCTTTTGGTGTAGACTCTAAAGGAAATCTATCTATCAAGAACCAGTTTTTCAGGTTTAAAATAAATTTACTTTGAAAAGAAAGAAGTCCAAGATGTCGTATTCTTCTAGTTGAAGTCGAAGGTGTTGGTTCATTGTCCACCGTTCCAGATTGTTCATCACCCTGTCCACTTACCTGTCCATCCATTTCATTGGTCATTTGTTCATCAATATGATGAGGTTGGTGATATTGGCACTTCATTGTCACTTCCTGAATAAACACATTAATCCAATGGTTAAAAACAATAATCTATTGATAAAACATACGCAAAACTTACCTGTCAGCATTAACACAAAAAATACAGTAATTAAGCAATTCATTTTTGTTGATTAAAGATGAAGACATCAATCACAAATTTGATCTATTTAACTTGTCAGTCTATGTCTATACAAACAGCTGATTTATCGTTGCTGTGCAACAATGTGCACACGCGCAGTAAATTTTTTGAGCGGTCAATTCAAAGCGATAAGCTTTTCATAAATAGGTGAAATTATCTAGTTTTTCAAATATCAATAAATGCGATCATGTTGCTTTTCTGATGTCATTTCTTGCTTGAGTAATTCAATGTTACAATTTTGCATATAGCCAAAAGGCTTCCTGCAATGATTTTCGATTACCAAACGTTGTACATGAGCGATTTCCTTTGCTAATTTCTGAGCAAATAAATAGCACGAAGAAATTTCAGAACGATTTAGACAAAAATTTGCTTTCATTTATAACAAATTCTTTTGTGTTGTCCTAAATTTAAATTTACTGATATCAGTTTTTTTGCAACTTTGCAGGAGGTGAATACCATTATAAATCTATCCCTTTTTGAAATGAGTGAAATCATGAGGCGATTGAAAAAATTAATAAAATAACTTATGAAGACGAGCGAAGGAAATCTCTGAATGCGCTAAGGAATATGCTGTGACTGCGACTTCGTAATAAAGCCTTTGCATACATGAAACGAGAAAGAAAAATATTGAAAAAAATTGGTTCAGAAGAAACAAAAATGTTATGTGACCTCCTTGATGTTCACTTGTGAATTGTCAAGAGGACAATCAAGCGTGATTATACCATTACCCATATATAATTTTTTCATTTTTGAACAATAAAGATTCATTTTTTGTATTTAAATTTTGACTGATTTCGACGCGTTCTTTTCTATTTTAGATGTGTGCTTGTTGCAAAAAAGCTTATAAGACGTTGGGCGATTTAATAATTCACAACTGTAACTGTAGATACCGAATTGTAAAATTTTTGATACTGTTGAAGAGCCACCAGCAAAAAAAGACTGTTTAAGATGTCCTTGTTGTGGAAAGGAAGCTGAGCACTTAGCTGAATATCTGATACATCAATGCACATGTGAAACTAACTGCAAAAGGCTTGAACCTTTTTTGACAAAGAACTTGTGATTCAGGATGCTCCATGTGTCAAGGCCATCAGCACGTAAAATGAAAAAAGAATGTGCAAAATGTAAAAAAGCTACGTAAATGAAGCACGATACCGAGCAAATCAAAGAACATGTTCTAGCCTATCTATCCTAGATTTACCTTCTCCATTATTCAAAAGTGACTATAAACCTATTGATTCTGCCTCTCACCGAAAATTCCGTGTATATACTAACGACATGACAACCTTCACAACCGAAGCTTATTCCGAAGAACATTGGGGCTTTGCGTTGCTCAGCTTCAAGTGAAAGTGTCTATCCATTTATTCAATCACTTCATTTAACTCCCGTTGCTTGTGAAACGAAAAGTTCGATAATTTTTCATTTACCTCCTGTCACATAAATGCAAAAAAGTTAATCCAAATGCATTGAATCATTCGAGCATGGAATAAGATTCGAGAAAGTCAGGCATGAGTAATATGCACCATGAAAAGATAAACGATATGTCTTTTGATAGATATTCATGTCTACTATGATTTCTGTGCATAAAAAATGATTTGAGCATATATATAATATTTATCTCCAACTAGTGAAGGAGTCAAATCCAGACGGCTCACCAACAAATCCACAGGACATGAAAGATCAGTGGTTCAGGGAAATTTTACCGAAATATCTACTGAATGAAATTGTATTACCATAAACTACTTTTATAATATGTATTTCTTTCTTTTCAATACTCATATTTTAGACTAACAACCTCGTTTACATTTGTATTGCTAATACACTACAATATCACATGATATTCTGTAACGCTTCGATGGAACAAATATATGATATAGTAAGATAAATTTTGTGTCGACTAATTCGGAATGTTTGGGCATGACTAAAATGATTTGAGCACAGAATGTGATTTTTACATAGGTTAGAAGGTAAATGTCCCTTTCATCATATCTGGTGAAATATTAGGTCTAGGAAGATAATTGCGGTATCAAAATACTTGTCTGTATATAATAAAAAGAACAAGACTTAGGGTGTTAAATTGTCGTTAAAAATGGTGTCAACTGTAAACATGACCTTCAAATAGTCGTTGAAAGACGGTGTTCGACCGGAAATGTCATTCAAGCGGAAGTGCCTCAGGGTATAAATAGCCGTTAAAAGATGGGGTCAGTGACTGAGGTCCGTTTTCGGTTTCTGAGCCAGAAGCCGGAAACGGCCGTTTGAAGAAGCGTATGTTTCTATTAGGTAAACCGGAAAGTTTTTGCACTCTTGAAGTGTATTAATTTTGAACAATTAATTAATTTAGTAAAATATATTCAAATGATTCGATTTTTTCTAAAATATTAAATCA
The DNA here is from genome assembly GCF_039701765.1 of Tetranychus urticae. Classification (NCBI taxonomy): domain Eukaryota; kingdom Metazoa; phylum Arthropoda; class Arachnida; order Trombidiformes; family Tetranychidae; genus Tetranychus; species Tetranychus urticae. Next base: position 18,171,117 of record NC_142960.1, read on the forward strand.
ATGTTTTTTCTTCAATTTAAATCCAATTTCATGATTGAAAACATTGATTTACTTATTTAAATTTGGATACAATTAAATCATAATTATTTGAAATTTTTGACGCTCAATTTAAATTGATGATTAAACATGATCAACAATTCAAAATTGAGAAAAATTGAATAGCGCCCGATAGCTTGACTACCATATAATCACTGATGAAAATTTCAAAATTCTAATCATTATCACTGGTTAATTATTCAGTTTAATTGCTGATAAAATTATGTATTTTTGACCATTTTCTATGAGATTTTTCAATAGCATTTTTATTGAAATCTCAAAAAAAATCAAAAATACCCTCTCTATGGAGATTCAATGTTAAACTGAATTTTGATTAACATGAAATAATTAACTAATGATAATGATTAGAATTTTGAAATTTTTATCAGTGATTATATGGAATTTAAGCTTTCGGTCGATACTAATTTTTCTTAATTTTGAATTGTTGATCATTTTTAATCAACAATTTGAATTGATCATCCAAAATTTCAACAAATGATGATTTAATTAAATCAAAATTTGAACACGTTAATCAATGTTTTCAATCATGAAATTAGATTTAAATTAAAGAAAAAACATTGATTTAATATTTTAGAAAAAATCGAATCATTCGAATAAATTTTACTAAATTAATTAATTGTTCAAATTAATACACTTCAAGAGTGCAAAAACTTTCCGGTTTCCCTAATATACTACTGTCATATATTTTTATTACTACTCAATTCAATATTTTTAATGACTTTCAATTTCAGGTGTTTTGTGCTTGCTAAATGGTGCATTGGATTGGTAGATCAATTCCTTCGATGCCACTCAGTGCCGTTCGCTCATGCTTGTTAATTGACTGGACCAATACACCATGGAAACAGAGGGAAAATATTATTGTAATGAGTAAAATTAAAGATTCTAGTTTTGGCAGGTTGGGGTCTAGTTCTAGAACTTAAAGAACTTAAAGTACTTAAAGAATCTAGTTTCGGGAATCTTACGAGAAGTCAATTACAAAATTGTGAAATTAGTCTGCAAAAAAATTATTTTCTGGTCATATTTATATTTTGTTTTCAGTTTTACCGATGTACTGATCCCTTATAACGGGTTTTAGTTTGATTGAATCAAATAAAGGATACGATCTGTGGGTTTACAATGATCAAGTGTATTCAATGCGACCAAAGGTCAGTCATAGCTAAGTGGATTTTTAGAAAAAACTATTCGATTCTCATCAATCAAAATAAAATAATTTTGTTGTCAGTCTCAGAATCAATATTTCTCAATAAATATATTCCAAATGTTCATTGATTATCGAGGAGTCTTGCTCATTCAAAATAACAAATTGAAAATGCATAAAAATTGATTATATTATGTTCATATTTCAATTTTTGGAAAAAGGTTGATTCACAATCAAGTCAAGTCGAGAAAAATGAAGTTCAAGTTTCTAAAAGATAGACCAAAAATTTGGATTTGCTGTTTTATTTTATGCGCTTTTCAATCGTATGATTTAATTAAAAATTTTATTGAATTTGATGTTCGATCCGAAATTATTTACAATTTTTCTCAGCCACTTGAAGTTCCAGATATAGATTTCTTCTTTCCAATCGCCACGTTATTGAATTTCAGTGCGTACTATCAACGGCGTCCAACCGAACTGGTCTATTTGTGCAAAATTTTATTCAACAAACCAAATGTAACGATAAACTCGGTTCAAGAATTTGATCAGCATTGTTCCAATCTGAGTTTATTAGTAACTCAATCCACTTCATGGTTACCGGCAATGTTAACAGTTGGCGATGTTGAAGAGTTGACTCAAGATCCAAGGGAACTTATTGATGAAATTTACTCTTTCAATGACATTCGAAAAAATTTATTTGAGACAAAAGTTTGTACAAAAAACCGTTTTTTCAATGGAGTTGGTGTTTATGTTCGAATCTCTTGTCGCAATGGTTCCCTTCCATTAACAAGAGAAAACACAAGTGGCCTTGGTGGTAATAATTTTATCCTCGGTATTAAAAATCGCATCCAAAAACCTTTTTTATTTCGATTTGCATCTGGTGAGAGAATCATTGCAACGCAAGCCAGTCGATATGTGTTTGTTAACCCACCAAACAATAAATACTATACTATTATTTCGTACTTCAGTCGACAAGTGACGACCAGTTTACCTTGGCCATACAAAACTAAATGCCTTCATTACGATAAAGATAAAAGTTTGAATCAATGTATGAACAAGCATCTTCTTAATCTATCTAATCCAACATTATCTCTTGACGCTGTTATACAGTTTAATCAGCATCCCAAAAATACTCGATTCACAAATGGCTTACTAGATTCTACTGGTGCGTTCATGAACTTCTTAAACCAATGCAGTAAGCTTATTGATAAACCTGAATGTTATGAAGTTATTTATCATACAAGTGCTAAAATTTACATTGATCAAGAGTCTTCTGGTTCCAGCAGTACGTTTGCAGTCGATGTGCCAATTGAACCAGATGTGAACTTCATTGCACATGAGAAATTGACACTTATTGAACTTTTAGTTGCTTCATATAGTGTTTTGGGAGTCTATTTTGGTGTAACTGTTTATGATAAATTGAAATTAAGATTGCAAGATGTGAATAAATGCTTCACGAAGTCAGACAATGGGCAGAAACTTGGTCCAAAGAAACGAGCTTTTATAATTGTTGGTCCCAATAGAGAGGTACCTTTATATTATTAAATAATATTAATGCATTCCAGAATTTGTTTTTTATAATAATAATAAAAAAATACCATAATTACTTATTTCAAATTAAAAGTCATTTTGATGTGAACCAAATTTCATTATTGTATACGTGTGACGATCAATTAATATCAAAGACCAGATCTGATGAACAGTCAAGTTTATGGGCATGAATTTCAAATGATCAAGAAACGATTTGACTGTTCGAATTGGGTTTCTTATTTTCTAACTCTGTCTCTTTTCTCTTTTTAACGTTTCTCGAAATAAAAACTTTTTCAGACCAAAAGGTCGAATTCAGAACACTGTAGCTCAGGTCAAACATCTTAGGGCACTCTGGGCAGATTTAAAGGTACACTAAACTTTCCTCTACAACCTGACCTACTTTTCAAATCCCGACTTGTTGCGCCTTTTTATGACTAACGATAAGCGTATCGTAAGCATTTAAATAAATGATCACTTACCAAAATTAATGAAAAAGAAAGACTTTTAATTGGATAGAGGATCTCCATCGATCGGAAAATCGACCACCAACGTATCCAAAGGGCCGATTTCGAAAGCTAAAGGGACCCCGTCGGTCCCTGGTTTAAGAACTGAAGTCAATAAAAAATTGTTAGGTGGCTCTAACTCAAGTATTTATTTGTATTAATATTATATTTCAGCAAATCTGCGGACCATTTGGGGACCAAATCTGCGCTACGCTCAGAGCAGACTGAAAATTGATAAATTCATCTGAATGTCTGAAACAAACTATTATTCATATATTCTGGTTATTATTATATTTTGTTTTCGGTTTCACTAATAACTTATGAAGACTCGAAGCTCGAAGATATTTAATCATTGAATCAAATAAAGGATACGATTTATGGAGATGATTAAGTTTAGTCAATTCAAATGAAAGTCATTCCTTGTGAAGTGGACTTTTATGAAAAAACAACTCGATTCTAATCAATCAAAAGAAAATAATTTTACTGTCAATCTCAAAATGAATATTTATATAAATTTAATTGTTCATTGATTATCGAGGAGTCTTGCTCATTCAAAATAACAAATTGAAAATGGATAAAAATTGATTATATTATGTTCATTCATATTATTTTCAATTCTTGCTAAAGGTTGATTCCCACTCAAGTCGAGTTGAAAAAAATGTTGAACATCAAGTTTCTAAAAAATAAATCAAAGATTTGGATTCTCTGTTTTATTTTATGCGCTTATCAATCCATTTATTCAATCCACAATTTTATTCAATTTGATGTTCGATCCGAAATTATCTACAATTTTTCTCAGCCACTTGAAGTTCCAGATATAGATTTCTTCTTTTCAATGGTCACTGTATTCAATTTCAGTGCGTTTTATCACCGACGTCCAACTGAACTGGTTCATTGGTGTAAGATTTTATTCAACAAACCAAATGTAACGATAAACTCGGTTCAAGAATTTGATCAACATTGTTCCAATCTGAGTTTGTTGATAACTCAATCCAGTACGTGGTTACCAGCACTGTTAACAGTTGGCGATGTTGAAGAGTTGACTCAAGATCCGAGGGAACTTATTGATGAAATTTACTCTTTCAATGACATTCGAAAAAATTTGTTTGATACAAAAATATGCACGAAAAAACGTTTCCTCAATGGATACGGTCTTTTCGTTCGAATCTCTTGTCGCAATGGTTCCCTTCCATTTACAAGAGAAAACACAAGTGGTCTCGGTGGTAACAATTTCATCCTCGGTATCAAGAATCGAATCAAGTTCCCTTATACATTCCGATTCGCATCTGGTAATAGAAGCATTGGGAATCAAGGCAGTCAATATATTTTCATTGAACCACCGAAAAATAAATACTATACTGTTATCACTTACTTTACCCGACAAGTGACGACCAGTTTACCTTGGCCATACAAGACTAAATGCCTTCATTACGACAAGGATAAAACTATTACCGATTGTTTGAACAGTCATCTGCTTAACCTGTCTGACCCAGCAATATCTATCGACTCTGTTGTACCGTTTAAACATTATCCCAAAAATACTCGATTCACAAATGGCTATCTGGATTCTTCTGGTGTGTTTGTGAATCTTTTAAACAAATGCAATAAGCTGGCCGAGAATCCTGAATGTCGAGAAGTTGTTTATCGTACAAGTTTTAAAATTTATACTGATGAAGCGCCTGCTGTTGCTTCGTGTATGATGCTCGTCGATGTACCTACTGATCCAGACGTGAACTTCATTGCACATGAGAAATGGACACTGACTGAACTTTTAGTTGCTTTATATAGTGTTCTGGCAGTCTATTTTGGTGTCAATGTTTACGATAAATTGAAATCAAGATTGGAAGGTCTGAATAAATGCTTCAAGAAATCATGCAATCAGCAGCAAATTGTACCAAAAGAACGGGTTTTCATAATTGTACGTCCCAATAGGCACGTTCCTTCATACTAAAAATAATATTTCAGCATTTCTGGTTGGCTTCACTTTTGCTTTCAATTCAAAAAGTATAACTGTTACTCTTTGTTTCAATTTGTGTTTTAATAAAAAATGCCATAAATTATTTATTTACAATTGATTTTGTATTGTAGGGTGATGAACAGATTTGCATTCATTTGATCAGTTTGAATAAGATACAATGCGATAAAAAAATGATCAACTAAATTAACAAGTGGTTTACTGTTTAACAAAACCAGTGTTGATGGTGACTCGATAATTTAGGAAAGCAACTAAAATAATCAATGAGTGAACATCTTTGGGAATCAAGTCCATTCAGTATTTGTAATGGCTTTCAATTACAGATGTTTGTGCTGGCTAAATGTTGCATTGGATTGGTAGATCAATTCCTAGATCGATGCCACTCAGTGCCGATCGATCATGCTTGTTAATTGAATGGACCGCTACACCATGGAAACACAGTAAAAATATTATTCAAATGGGTAAAATTAAAGATTCTAGTTTGGCAGGTTGGGGTTTGCTGAGTGTTAGCCGTTCAGGCAATTGATACTGTTGCGTTGATTTAATCCAATTGCTTGACTTGTTCGAAAATTTTCAATGTACATTTTTTGAGTGCGAAACCAAAAAAAACAATGATTTGTACAAATGGATGATGAATGTTAACAATGGATTGTGTTGAATAGCAGGTGAAGATGGAATGAGATGAAAGAGTTGATGGTCTTTTCATGAGCATGATATACTAGATAGGAAATTGTTGACTAACAATGAGTTTTCCAATCCATTGTTCAACAATTTTAAGGTAGAGATTGATGAATTATTTCATTTGAGTCAGATTAACCACCATTTAATGAATTATCACAGGGTTTTAAGGTGCTCCAAATGATTACAGATGTTGAGAAATGTTCAGGTTGAATATTGCGTTGAAACATTTTGAAATGGTTAACCAACATTCAATTGATCAATGGATTAGGCAAGGGTAAAATTTGATATAAATCTCATTTTGAATAATTATTAATTTGGTCTCTTCTGATACAATTATAACCAGAAATACTCGTTGAATAAAAGCCTTCAGCCAATTTTATAATCCAACTTCTTAGCATTAGCAGCTAAGAAGATTAGAGCTTCTCTACTCTTTGATTAGCAGTCAACGCAGCACAACCTTACGTTCAAAATAAGCACTTGAATCACCTTTGTTTTAAGCTGAGCAACCATTATCTTATGTTTCAATTTTGATTGTTTTGGTTCAAAGATATGATTCTGATATTTCAAAATCTGATGGTCTGGAGCCACGAGCAGATTGATAACCTGAGTCAGTTGCTGGGTCAACATGGATTGTACCAATAGTCCTTGGTTCATCAGGCTCTTGAATTCGTACAGCTTTTTTCGTGTGTTTTGGTTCGCTTTCCTTCTTTTTCATTATTTCTTCCATTTGTTTACGTACTTCGTCAATTTGAGACTCTTTTTCAGCTATTTTGGCCTGTAAAGATTAAGTGAAGGTAAGTTGAAATTAATGACCATTCAAATTATTGCGCTCATTACTCATTTACCTGAAGTTCTTCATTTTCTAAGGTTAGCTTTTTCAACCTTTCTTCCTGTTCTTGAATTGTTAGTGTCTCATGGAAAGTTCCATTCATGTAGGACCCACCAAAGGAAAGATGGGAACCGCGCTTCCTAACCAGCTCAACTATTTTGGGTATAAATATCAGTGCCATGGAGATGAAACAGCAGAAGATTATAGTGAATGTTATGAAGGCGAAGTGAGCATCTACATGGTTAACTATAACAAGTGATACCGGGCCAGTAATCATACAAAGGATCTATACATAATAAAGGTTAACAAAAATGGAAGTTAAATTAGTCAAACCTTATTGGGTTAAGTATCCAACTCGTCGTATTGTCAATACTTACAACAACATTGTATATACTCATACCAACGAGTCTAGAATCATTGAGTCGCTTCAATTTAACACTTCGAGTTTCGTAGGCTAAAAAGAGGCCAAAAAGTAGAAGAAGGCCCTTATAACCGAAGAGAATGCAATACCAAACTAGATTGGCGTCACATCGTTCTAATCGCCGAACAATCTATATCGATTGATAGGAAAAGAGGTTAGTATTTATGAAAGATAATTAAGACACTAGTGACTCAAAATTTACCTTGATATTTTCATCATTTGGATCTACATCTTCTTGTTCCAGCTTTTCAGTTATCCGGATCATTGGGCTTTTGATAAACCAACTGGTCAAAATTGCGACATCAATCAAGCAGAATAAAGATATCATCAAGACTACCTGAGCATTCTCAACCTTTTGCTGTGTATTGAAAAACAAATATTATATTGAGTGTCTTCAATTTGGCGATTTCATCGGAGAGTCACTATTTACCTTTGATTTACTCGATTGCTCCAATTGAGTGGATAATCTGTATGCAAACCAGACCTTTGTGAACATGGCTCCGAAAAAGAGAGAGAAACTTATTGAAAGTAACACAGCTCGACTCTAAAAAATCAAGAATAAAAGAAAGGATTTAAAATTGGATATTTGGGTGATATACTTCATCATTAGGATTCAATTCAGCTTACATGACAGAGTTTGGTGAAATCTCTCGCATTAATCTTTTGACTGTCCAGGCCAAAAAGTATCACTGAGGATAAACAGCCGATACATCCTACCAACATTATATAATTGGATAATGGTTGTGACATTTGGATGTATCTAGAAATGTTTAAAATATTTAGAGTCGAAAAATTCAAGATACGCTGTTAGTCTGAACACTTACCGAAATTTTCTAAATTTGAAATTAAAGCAGATAAGTCCGATTGACCAGATAATTCCTATGGCGGCTATTGCGTTGAGGGTTACAAAAAAGGAGAGTGAAACTGTTTTCAGTTGTTCAACAATTACTGTTCGATCTTTTGGTGGTGATCCAGTTTCAAGCCATTGAGGTGCACTCGCCCAACTTAAATTATCATCTTGAGTATCATAATAGCCCAGCAAATTGTAATTACCATTGACCATTTGTTCAATTTGAGTTAAAGCTATACGATCACCTGAAATTTGAATGGAACAAATCGATTATTTCTTTTGGATAATCTGTACAATTATTCAATGCAATTTTACCTTCATCAGTGAATTTGACTTCACCCGATACTCCTAGAAAAAAAGTGTCTCGCAATGAATTTTGAATCTCTTGGCTAATCAATTTATTTTCATAATTGAAGCTTTCGATGGCGATCCCGCGTTTCTTAAGTTTGTGCATAGTCGCATTTAAAGCTAAGGCCACGGCCCAAATTGCATCGTAGGCTAACGGAGCTTCTTGGTAACCTGATCACCATTCAAAGTAAGATTAACATGAAATACAGTTAGACCATTTAAAAATATCCAAAGTCAAAATGATAAAACCCATCAATGAAAATAAACCCTTGCAATAAAGATAATGGAAAGTTACCTTCAGGTCTTACAGAAGTTCCTAAATTTTGGTTCAAACGTTGATGATATTTATCCAGCCATTGTTGGGCAGTTATACCAGCAACTGTTTGTTTATTGTCTCGATTCAAAATAATGGCTTCTGTCGTAAAATGGCCCTGGACCACTTTGAGCATCTCTTCTTTGGTACAATTGAGTCCTTTCACTGGTAAATACCAGTTATCTTCATACCAACCAAGAAGAAACCAAACATATTGTTTTCCGTAAAGATTTTGTTTATATGCTTCACACATGACTTTACGTGCTTCACCACCGTAAAATATGCCTACAATTATTCGTGCGTCTTGTCGAGCCAAGCTTTTGACGGCATCCGATGGATCAGAAAGGAATGTTACTCGAGTCAAAACTTCAATTCCAGCCTTTTTACATTGATACTCCAAATCTTTGGCAGTCTAAATTCGGGTTAAAAGATAAAGTGAAATAAAAGATTACTTTAGGATTTAATAATGTATCATGCAAATGCACCCCTGAAATGAAGGTTATGATATCTTACGGTGACAAAAACTTCTTCAGCTTCGAGAATTATTGCAATCCTTTGCCACTTGAATTCCTTGAAAAGCTTAACTCGAGTTGGATTGTGTATAGTTGCAGATGGATGTGTGCGGAAGAAGGTTGGGAAGCGACTTCGATTAGATAAAGCTGGAGATGAGGATCCATAACCAAAGACTACGAGATTGTACATTTTAGCTGTTTCAGCAATTGTTGAGCATACAATTGAACAACCACCCAGTATCATTATTTTAGTTGGTGGCTCATAGACGAGTTCATAAAGTAAAGCAGAGGCTAAACCAGAATCACACTGAATAAATGAAAAGAGACTGTAAACTGACTTGCATTCAACCTTTCATGTTACTCTTATTTCACTTACCTTACTATCGTTTGGAGTAAGGGAAAGATAATAACCCGGGAGTAAATCCGGTCTACTATTTACATCTTCCAGTGCCATTTCCACTGCTGGTTGACAACCTTGGCCTCCGAGCCAACCTCCAGTCCCAGTCATTGGAAATAAACCTCCAATATGAAGCTTGGTTAATGGCATTTCTGTTGTTGTTTCCAGAGATGTCGAGGAAGATTGATTAAATACAAATGGTTTGGGAAGCGCTTGAGTCGGTATTCTGGATGGTATGAAACACAAGGTTGGACCAACCATTTCAACAATTATTAAACCTAAAATATGAGTTATCACAATTGAAAACATTATGAATTGAACAAAAACAAGTAACAAAAAAAACAACCAGTCTACATCAAACCAGGAATCTAGTGGAGTTGAAATTTCATTGAACTCCCTGTTGAAAAAAATATCAAAACTACGCAAGACTTATGCAATTCTCTCTCTTTCTCTTCGATTCATTCTCTTTCTTTTTTCCAATGCTTTATCAAAGGATTTCCTCTTATCACTGAACCTGGATATTTCCTAAAATTTTTGCTGAAATGCTCTGTTAAGGTGAATTTCCAGGCTTGAACTATCTAAGAAAGAAATCCTTTTTTCTTTGACTCTTGACTTGTTCAAATGAGCATCAAGAGATTAAGTTAAAATGGCCACTTCAATTGTAGTTAATGTTTGGGAGATAATTCGAATCACTTGATTCTAACTGTAAGTCCGGAAACCCAGACTAAACATTTTTTTCAGCTCAAAAATGTTTTACTTTTTGTCACTTCAATTAATGAAGTAACTGACGGATGATCAATGAAATAATGATTGACTATTTTACTTGCAGAAAATAGATTGAATCAAGTTTAAGTAAGCCTAATAAGTTTGCCATTAATGAAATCATCTAAAAAATCATCAAAATCATTTATATAATATAGCGTCAGAAAAAAACAGCTGATGATTAATGAAGATTTCTCGAAGCGTAGCGAAGATGATTTTTGTTTGTTTCAACTGAAGATGATTAAAAATTTAATTTGCAGTATTAAATAGCAACATTCATCAATAACGGGTTTTGCTCACTTAAACACAAATTTTGTTTCATTACAGTCTATCAATAATTGCTCAAATTTCATCCGAGCATCGAGTTGTCAGTTGGATTACGGTTATATTGTTGTGTGCCACAATTGAACAAGTTGGACTCTTTCAAATTAATATGTTGAATCAAATTAGTTGATTAATATGAAAGCAACCGTCATTTTGGGCTCAGTGGAAATTTGTATTGTGATTATTCTGATTGTTTCAATTTTTGGTTCATCTGGAAGGCGTCCTGGAAGGATTCAATATCATAGACATGTGAGTTGATTATTTCCAATTTTATTGATAAGGTTGATTCTACCTCTTGTTTTATTGTTGTTTCAGGGTTATAATGGCGGAGATAGTTATGAATTCGGTTTCATTTCCTTTTCTAAAGTTAATCCACAAAGTCGCCATGAAGAAAGAGATGAATCTGGACATGTTAGAGGATATTATTCGTATAAAGATCCTTATGGGTTGATAAAATATGTTCAATATATGGCTTCGCCTGAAACAGGTTTCAGAATCACTAGAAGCTGTTTATTTGATCCAAACACAGGTAATTTGGTGCATCAAGTTAACAATCGAGTGACTAGGTTGAAACGTAAAAGGAAAGGGCCAGTCTGAGACAATTTGAATCATTTTTTAACTAGTTAGCTATCATTTCTCGATTAAGTACAAGTTGATGGAATGGTGATGGGCAAATATAATCATTTGTATCGACATTCAATGGAAAGCTTTTCGAATTTTCCTTGTAAAATAAGATTATGGTCATGATATTCATGATTTGAACATTTCTGCAAATAATTGAAAGCTGCACTGCTAAAGGTTTGTGTACTTTGTTTTATTTATAACTTGAATTGAACAGTTTTGTTTTTTATTGTGATGCTGTAATTTTGAAAACAATAAATTGATCATGAAGTTTTTCTGCTCCATTACTGTTAACTAATTGTTGGTCAATGAGCTTCAATCATGTCACAATAATAAGAGCACACTGCGGGTCAGTATTTTTTTATCATATGTAGTGAATAATCACAAGAGGAGTTACCACAGAAAGTGAAGAAAAGCGGAAATTGTATAGAGTTTGATATAACCATCAAATCAAGTAATTAAATCCTTTGCTTTTCGGTCAAGATCCAGTCCTAATATCCAGTCAACTCAGCGAAAGTTTGATCCATTTCATCACTGATAGCTTTGTATTTCTCCTTTTCATGGGCCCATTCATCTGAAAAGCCAAATAAATTTAAAATATTAGTAAACTCCTTAAACAATAGTATTGAAGTTTCGAAGCGATCAAAAGTAAACCAACCTTCAAGCCTATCTACATCCTTTTGTAATTTCATGACTGTTCGTTCGGCAAATTCAGCTCGAGCCTCAGCCTGAAAATGAAACGGTAAAGACAAAATTACTTGACTGTAAAGAGAAATGTTGTTTGGAATAAAAATACTCACCTCTTTGAGTTGAGCACTGATTATCCTGATTTGCTGTTCAAAAGCATCTTCTCTTTGCATTGCCTGTGTAAAAAAACAGAAAAAATGTAAAAATAAATAATTAAATAGCTATCCTTATTTAGCTATCAAGCAAATTGGCTCAACTTATTTCTTATTACATTACAATGTAGTGGATGGTTAAAGTTGCCATATTTTTAAAAATTGTCGACTTACCTTTTCTTCACTGACTTCCAATGATTTGACATTGTTCCCCACAACTTTAAGCTCCTCTTCCAACTCTAATATTTTACTGTAAATTGAAAATCAAGCACAAAATCAATAAAATTAATTAAATTAAAAGAAAATAAATAAACGTTAAACCTTTGTTGTTGTAAATTGAAGTACTCACAGTTCACCAGTTTGAGCTCTCTCTTCAGCTCTCTCCAAATCATCTTCAACTTGAGCTAATTTACGAGCAACCTTTTAAAAACAATAGGCATCAATTTGAAAAAATCCGTTATTATTCCGTTCTTAAGTAGCATATGTAATTGTTAGACAAATTAATATTTAAAATTATTTTTATATTTAAAATCAATAGTTTCAATATTATTTTCAAGTGACAAGCTAATATTTTTTGTGTTCCTTCCTCTACGATGAAAAGCACTCGCAGGATTGGGATCAAGCCATGAAAAGGTGAGAATAGTTGAAGCTACTCTAAGCGCAGCTACTGCGTTACTAATCTAAATCTCTAATGAATCATTGATATTTACATTTTTTTTTCGTCGATAGAACCAATTGACTGTTGAACATGATAATGGTTTAACCCTTTTCAACCCACTCGCTCTGAATATTTAGCAGAAACCTGAAAATGTCAATTGTTGAAAGACACAGGCAAAGTATCACATTAGAAGCTATCAATTCATTTTCATAATTGTGGCTTTGGAAAAGAAAGCTAAAAATTGGATAACTTTTATTCAACCAACACTCATCCAGTATAATCATTGCGATTCTCGGTTCATCTGAGCTAAATTAGTATGTAGTGTTAATGTTGACATGGATGATTGATTCTCTCCTTTTCCATTCGTTTCTTGGTCTCCCTGATAAAAATTGAACTGTTTCCAAGAAATCTGTTTATGCTGAAAATTTAACTGTTATCTTGCTGATTTTTATTCCTTGGAATATTCCTGATTACTCTCTTTGGAAATCAACTCACTAAGTCAATGGTGTTATTATTGGCCTAGAAAAAGTTGCCTCTTTCAATGGTATTTTTGGTGATTTTTACGTTTCAACAAATCCCTTTCTTATGCTTTTTTCCTTCTCTACAGACTCTATAGATCTCCAAAGCCATTCAGGATTCAGGAAAATCAAAGGCTTGACGGTCAAAGATACACTTTTTGAAAGATGACCTCTGGCTTAATCCAATCATTTTGTCAACCTGGATACACTTAAAGATAAGACAAAGTAAATACCTCATCATATTTACGATCAGCATCTTCAGCTGCATTCCTTGCTTCCTTCAATTGAGCCTCCAATTGTCTCATACGATCATTATCCGTTGCACTACGATGTTCCAACATTTTTCTTATTCTATTTTCAGTGGACAGATAAAGTGATAGACAAATGAATAGGATCAAATAATTGGCTCAATAACAGTTAGATTTATGGTTTGCCAGCTAAAAGCTAACCTTTCACTTTCATCGGCAGCAGCTGAAGCTTGTTCCATCTTGACGATAGCAACTTTGGTTTTCTCCTCGGATCTTTCCAAATCTTCCACTAATTGTTGAACTTTTTTGTTAAGAGCATTCATTTCAGCCTCAGCCTGAGAAAGAATTAATGATATTTTGATTAGAATTTATTTTTCTTTTTAGCTTTTCAATGTTTTCTTGAAAACACTTAGATACAGTTGAATAAGTTGATGAAAAATTGCTTCTGTAACTTGGCTCGAAAATCTTAACCGTTTAATACCAATTTAGTTAACCTGCTATTATTTAATCAGCTATTTAAGTGTTTTCACTCTCTTGTCATGATAACATCGATCATTGTTGACATTGATTTGATGTATCTTGTAGTTTACATTACAATCACCGTAAACAACAAACCCCTTAATCAACTATGTAAATACGATTTTCTTTGCTTACTTAACTTTTAATTCATCACTTTGATTTTAAATCAACATTTTCCTCTGTATCTAGTTTATTTTCATGAGATATTTTTGATTTTTTGAGAAATTTTTGAGACTCACATTAGCAAAAGCCTTTTCCTTTTCATCCAATTGTTCATTGACTCTTTCCAATTCCTGTTGAGATTCTGTCAATTCATTTTCAATTTGTTCCAACTTCTTCTGGAGATTCATTACTTCTTCATTTGCCTGTATAAGGAATGTTCAAAGATTAATCCGATTTCATTGGAATTTTTAACTTATCACAATTAGGAATCATTGATAAATGGTCAAAAAACAATGGAGGAGCAACATTATCACAATGGATTCACTTGGATGGATGGTAAATTACATCGACCCCAGGATTAATGTTACCGAATAAACTTCCATGGGATTCACCAAGGCAATGATCCAAAGATTGATTATCTGATAATGGTCTTATCAATCTTACCTTGTCAACCCGAAGATTAGCATCACGAAGCTGGTTTTCGGCAGCTTCAGCCCGGTCCATTGCATTGTCCTTTTCAATTTTAAGGGCTTGCATTTTCTTCTTAATGGCATCCATTTTGATTTCTTATTGGTACTTTGCAACGGTCAAATCAAACTGGAAACTGGTGAAATGTATAACAAGACACAAAACAAAAAAAATAATCTCACAATATTTCACCCAAAATATTTGAGTGGAAACAATTTTATGGAAGAAAGTGAAAAAAGTGACAATCAAAGATTTAAAGCAAGGCGTTTAAGGTAAGGCTCAATAACTGAAGAGCGAAATGTTTTTTTCTCACTTTTTTCAGATTCTTCAGCCAAAAAATTTACTATTTGGTTGACACCGATGGTTTTAAAAGTAATAGGCAAAGAGTACAGGCGCTAGCAGACAACATGAGATGAAGAGAAGAGAAGAGAGAAATAGAAAGAAAAGAAAGAGAAAAAGTCATAGATTACATGCGAGTATTTCGTTCGCTAAAAGTGACTTCTCTTTCTATTCCCTGTTTCTCTCTTGTCTTACTCTTCTTACATTTCTTCATCTCTCTCTCCTCCTACTATTTACAAGCCTGATCTTCATCTTCTCACCTATCTTTCTCTTCTTATTTTCTTAGGTTTATTGGATAAATCGAGCGACTCGCCATTATCCTAATCATAAACATCATCATCATTCTCATCACCACCATCATGCAACTCTCAAGGCTTGGTTAACTTTTTCCTCCAAGAGGCGTGTTGATTGAATGATTTTTTTTCCTCACAACTCGAACCATATAAGTTTAAGAGTCGAAGATGAACATAAACTTGTTCATAGATACCAATAGATACCAAAAAATCTAAAAGTGGTTCTTCTAGTTACTCTCCCTTTGAACTCAATTGATTTCAATCTGCCTCTCGTCCAACCTCTTACCGTCTGTTATCTCTGTGGAAAAGGCAAAACTCATCAATCAGGAGTTTCAATTTTCACTTGGAAAATCAGTATTTTTTGGGCGAATATTGGAAATATTCCTTTGAAATTGCTTCCTTCTTACTAATCTACAAAGGATTCCTGGTGCACCAACTTTACCTGAACCAGATTCCACATTGTTTACTGTAAACAATGAGATACAAGCTTTTGTAATTTTTGTAATTACTTTGATATCATTACATCATTACATCATTACATCTTTACATCTTTACTGTCTTGTACATGTAATAGTGAAAACTGCATCAAATGGAAGCAAGTTGGTTAATTTTGGAAGCTAAATTTAGATCGAGGAAAGGCGCAAAATTTTCTTACCCAACACCATCAATTGTGAAGGAAAGGCAAAATCACAGGAAATATGGATCTCACAATGTTTAAATAACATTTTCCGCTATTTTTGGTCCTCAAATGATCTTTTTTTCACCTTATTAAATTTACCGAGTTCACATATTGTACAGTTTAAAGAGACGACCTTTAATTTAGTTTTTTTTTATGGTTAAAGAATGGTAGACATTGTTAATTTTGATAGTTTGTATTTTTTCGCCTTCAATCCTCGCGATTTATAATCAAAGAGACCTTTAGTCTCATCAGTTACTAATTACATAATCCATGTGTTTTCATTGTTGGTGAATGAGTTTACGTTTTTACACTCACTGAACAGTTTGTCAATGCAAAATCAAGTGAATTGCCAAAAATTTATCCAGACTTCTATATCTTTCAAATAATCTGTAATTTGATCGCTGTCGATGTGATTGTTAACAATTGAATGATATTGACAAAATACAGATTGTTAACTGATTAGCTGGATTATTTTGACATGTTAATTCCCAGCCAATTTACTTGATGTATTATGATTTTCAGTTAACCCATTGTTATTATTATACAATTTGCAACCTACAGTCTAACCGTCAAGTTAAATTTAAATCTTTAAATCAATCTAACAATTTGAAAATTGCGAACTTTTTGATCAACATAAAATTGTCTCTTTAGAGAGCTACAGATTTTGTTATAGTGAACTATTGATATTTATAAATATCATAATTTGATTGCTATTGATCGTATAGACTAGTTGAATTATGATTAAATCGATGCAAAAATCGGGCTCAAATGTCACTGGTTCACCCAGTCAATTCACATGAATATCAGTCAGTTTTTTCAGTCGTTGTTTAATTGTTTCCATTTTTGTAAGGAAACATCTCGATTCTAATCAATCAAAACTTTTATTGTTAATCTTAAAATGGATAATGTCCATTGTTGAAATGAATAGATAACAAATGTCCATTTATTATCGAGAAATCTTGCCTATTCAAAATAACAAATTGAAAATGCATAAAAATTGATTATATTATGTTCATATTTCAATTTTTGGAAAAAGGTTTATTCACAATCAAGTCAAGTCGAGAAAAATGAAGTTCAAGTTTCTAAAAGGTAGACCAAAAATTTGGATTTGCTGTTTTATTTTATGCGCTCTTCAATCGTATGATTTAATTAAAAATTTTATTGAATTTGATGTTCGATCCGAAATTATTTACAATTTTTCTGAGCCAATTGAAGTTCCAGATATGGATTTCTTCTTTCCAATAGTTACTTTATTGAATTTCAGTGCGTTTTATCACCGGCGTCCAACTGAACTGGTTTATTGGTGTAAGACTTTATTCAACAAACCAAATGTAACGATAAACTCGGTTCAAGAATTTGATCAGCATTGTTCCAATCTGAGTTTGTTGATAACTCAATCCAGTACATGGTTACCAGCACTGTTAACAGTTGGCGATGTTGAAGAGTTGACTCAAGATCCAAGAGAAGTAATTGATGGAATCACCAACATGGAAGGCACTCCATATGAAATGTTTAGTAGAAAAATTTGCACAAAAAAACGTTTTCTTTGTGGATTTGGCGTTTTCGTTCGAATCTCTTGTCGCAATGGTTCCCTTCCATTAACAAGCGAAAAAGGTGGTCTTGGTGGAAATAATTATATCCTCACTATTCAGCATCGGATTGATCAAACTTTTGGATTTCGATTTGCATCTCATAAGAGGAACATAAAAAGTAAAGCGAGTGAATATTTGTTTATTGAGCCGTCTAAAGATCATTTTTATTCTGTTTTTGCTTACTTCAATCGACAAGTCACAACCAGCTTACCTTGGCCATACAAAACTAAATGCATTAATTACAATAAGGATAAAACTATGGCCGAATGTTTGAACAGTCATCTTCTTAATCTGTCTAAGCCAACAATCTCTCTTGACTCTGTTATACCGTTTAAATATTATCCCAGAAATACTCGATTCACAAATGGATTTTTGGAGTCTTCTGGTCTGTTCATGGAATTTTTAGGCCAATGCACCAAGCTTGTTGAGAAACCTGAATGTCGTGAAGTTGCTTATCATACAAATGCTAAAATTTACGTTGATTCAGCGCCTGCTGCTGGTTCAAGTACGATGAGTACGATGATAGTCGATAAACCAATTGATCCTGATTTGCATGTTATAGCACATGAAAAATGGACATTCGTTGAATTTTTAGTTTCTTTGTATAGTATTCTGGCAATATACTTTGGTGTTAATGTTTTCTTTAAACTGAAACAAAGATTGACAACTCTGAATAAATGCTTCGACAAATCACACAATGATCAGAAAAATGGTCCAAAGAAACGAGCTTTTATAATTGTTGATCCCAATAGAACTTTTCCCTTATATTATTAGAGAATTGGAAAGACACATTATTATTATTACAAGTGAGTAAACTGTTTTCATCCAATATTTTAAGTAATAACAGCAAAAAAGTCATTTTCAAAGGCACAAATAAAAAACTCTTAAGCACAACCTTTGCTAATTTCAGTATACAGCTGGAGTTTCATGATGAAAAGAGTGGTTTTCCTGAAAATAATGAAGTTAGCCGGTTACCTAAGTATTTACATACCATTTCAATTATGCTTTCACTTTAAACAATCAATAGATCTGTAAACTTCACAAATTAATTGACTCTAATCATAGATATAAGAAATTTGTAAACAGACTTGAATTTATCAAATAAAATCATCGATATATCGAAAACATGTTTTGTTTACGTTTAGCTTGGCAAAAATTGTTTTTGTGTTTCACTTTCGTCTCTGATAAACATGTTTTCAATGATTTAGAGATAATTTGTCTGGAATCGAAAACACGGAATGAAATAAAAGTTAAAAATATAAAATTTGAGTTTTTAATACTTCTCAGAAATAAACAAAAAATAATTGACTAAAAACCTCGACTTTTTTGAGCCGCCACAAATTCTGGATAATCAATAAAACCATCCATATTACGGTCATCAATTTGTAAAATAGGATCAATCATGTTGGACAATTCAGCATCCGTAAAAATTTTTGTTGTACCACCGGGTGGTGCATTTTGGCCAAGATGTTTGTGTTCCTCAACTATGGAAGAGATTAAAGAATTAATTAGTTGTATTTACATTTCAATGAGTTTGAATAAAAGATATTTCAGATATAAAATAGCAGTAGACATTAACTTTTGTATAAAAAAAGTCAAGTTGTTTCGCTGCAGATGAAACTTACCATGCCAATGAATCAGAGATTTAATCAATTCACTGCCATCCAGCTTGTTGTTGTTATCACTGTCATGCATTTTGAAATAATGAAATTGCAATTCCTCCTCAGACATTTTACCTAAATCTGGATCACCAATGATTCCTCCTAAATGTTCTTTGATGTGTTCACGGTCTTGTATTCTAGCTTTATCGTGCAATAAATTTTGACCTGGTTGTGCTGGTTGACCATAATGCTGAGGTTGTGCTGGTGGCTGACCGGGTTGACCATATGGAACGGCTTGTTGTGCGTGTTGATGGGAAGCTCCTTGGTATTGGGTGAAGACGGGTGTCATAAATAATTGGAAAACACTTAATATAAGACACCCGGAGGCAGTAAAGTCGCTTTGAAACATCTTCAAGTGTATGTGAAACTTAAGTGTAAATAAACCTGTAGACAAACGAATCAAGAGTGACAAGAATGAAATATCGAATTAAAGGCAATGAATTACGGCGTTATTTGAACAAAATTAATGTAAATTAAGATTAAAATTTACTCACCTTCAAATATATCAGCTGTTAATTTTGGTTAATTTAACAGTTGAAAACATGAATCACAGAATATTTAACTCATGATTGCGTGGCTTAAATTTTTACCGATGACATTCACTGCCATCTATGTTCTCTCAGTAGACTTAAATCAAAGTTTTTGGTTGGACAATTAAAATAAAGTGACTTCTGGTTTGTAATTACATTGACTTTCAGGTTTCAAAAATTAGAATTGATTTTCAATCAGCTTTAAGAAGCGATTCCGAGATATTTAATGTTCAAATTCAAGTTACAATGATTGATGTACTTTGCATGAAACATATGTCAAAATTACGCTTTCAAGTTATTGAAAAAACTAACAATTTGTGAGTTGATATTGAATATAATTGAATTAATCAACCTAACCCTAAGCATACAAACAAAGAAAATGCTAGTCAACAGTTCCTTTATAAAGATTTATGCACAAAATTAAAGTTACTTTCATTTCTACCTTAAAGTTGAACTTTCTGTGTGACAATTATTCACTCCACCAATTAAATAAAACCATTCCAATATAATTTTCCACATAATTTCCCGTGTGATGTAAGAAGTAAGAATTTCATTTAATAGATTCTGATAACTATTGTAATGATTTCAATCATTTGATAACTAACTTTCAATCCATTCATATTAGATTCAAAAATAGTAAACAAAACCTTCAAGAATTAAAACTGTAGATATATCGAAATGATATCTCGATATCGATATTTGTTTGTTTACGTTTAGTTTAGCTTAAATTCAATTTTTGCTAAATGTCAATCTTGTATTCATCTTGAAATTAATTTGACTGTAGCTCAATTTAATTTCATTCCATTATTTACGATATAGTTTTTTCATTAAGTAGACTTGATTTGTTTTGCAACTTGATCTATTATATCATAATGTGAGTACTTTCATTTTTGTCATTTGTATCTTTAATTTTACTTGTACATATGCATTTGTTGTTGCAGTGGTTTAATTTCAAACAAATCTTTCTGAATGTATTTAATTTTTAATTCCATATTTCATCATGTCTTATTTTATTTGCAGAACTATTCTATCTCCACGATTGCTCCAACGCTGCTAGAAAATCATGATTTCACTGAGTGAACTTATAGCAGCTGATCCTAGTCTTAAGCCGGCTAATCAATACGAATTGGAAGTTATTCAAATGATATCCGCTGATCAAAAAATGTTTCGTTTGTACAAAGATCCTAAGCTATTCGATAAAATTAAAAAGGTTGTTCCTCTAACTGAATTGACTAACAAATGTGCCCAAAGGCTGTTGCAACTTAAAGCTCAGTCAGGAAATTCCGTGGATGGGAACAGTCAACAGCAATTAGAAAGTCGTGATGTTTTTTTTCTCCTTCTGTTAGAATGGTTTAAAAAGGAATTTTTCACTTGGTTCGATTGTGCATATTGTAAAGAGTGTCAAAAACAAATGAAACTATTCGGTCGAAGTCCTCCAACTCAAGAAGAGACACTTTGGGATGCCGCTAATGTTGAAATTTATCGGTGTGACAGTTGCTTAGCCATTGAAAGATTTCCCCGTTATAACCACCCAATGAAGTTATTAGAGACCCGTAAAGGTAAGCATGCCATAACTATTTAACGAAAATAGCATGATTAATTTTCCTATTCCTTACATTTAAACATTAGGTCGATGTGGAGAATGGCGAAACTGTTTCTCAGCAATTTGTGTCGCTTTTAATTATGAAATACGTTTGGTACATGACTTTCAAGACCATGTTTGGAATGAAGTGTACTTTGAATCACAGAAAAGATGGATTCATTGTGACTGTTGTGAGAATGCCTTCGATACTCCATTGATGTATGAAGCTGGATGGGGAAAGAAATTTGTTTATTGTATTGGTACCTCTGAATTTGAAAGTCAGGATATTACTATGAGATACATTCATGACTATCACGAACTGATAGAAAGAAGAAAAGGTCGATGTCGTCCAGACTGGCTTAATCGTTATCTTCTTTACGTTTCATTTCGCCTTCAACGTAACTGTGATCCAACTCTAAAATCCAAATTTCTTGACCGTCGTTTAGCAGAAATTTCTTCCCTCGTATTTATCCCTGGAATCGAGAAACAAGTGAAAGAAAGTGAAAAGCAAGGGCGCTCTTCTGGATCCATTGATTGGCGCGTTGCTCGTGGTGAATGTTCATCTACTCAAACCAAGATAAAGAATTTTATCATTAAATTTAATGACAATACAAAGGATGGAAAATATCGTTTTACTTACCATTCTGTTTCTGATAAATATTTTATCAATGATTTTCAGTTAAATGGCTGGGAAAGCGCAGTTTTTAATTTTGATAATATATTTAAAAAGGTTGAAAAGGACTGGAACATGATTTACCTTTCTCGCCAAGAAAATAGTGATTGCTCCAAAAAAGGAACTTTAACCTACAAATTTGATGTTCGATTCAACTGGACAGCAATGATAATTAAAATAAACACAAAAGTTTACGATACTGGCCGAGTATCTATTTTATTAACAAGTGAACCTGAATTTTTAAACAAAGAAATAGATCCAGATAGTGTTAATGGATTGAAAAAATCTTGTCTAAAAAAAGATGTTGACTACATAATAATGACCATGACTTTATCAGGTGGCTCTGGAAACATTGGATGGCAGCAAGCTCAACTGTTCCGTCAATCAACTTTGGCTGCTGCAACCGATTATTCATTAGATGTAATTTTCACCAAAGATGAAGAAGCTACCTAGCCTTGGAACAATTCAATTTAATTTGAAATACAATTTTTAAAGATATTTTTCAAGATATTACAATCATCAGACTCTCCGAATATTTCTCGAACAAAATTATTGACTTTTTTATGTGTATTTTATCCCAGAAATTTAATTTAAATCAATGTTATTGGATGTCTGAACAAGTCAACTTGAATTTATAAATAAAATTTGGTTTGTGATGAACGTTTTTTTAAAAAACAGATCAAGACTTTACAAAAATTTCACTCGCAATTTAAAAGCTTTTAACAAAATCTCTATTTGATACTAAATTTCATTCAACGTTTAAGTTATCTACTTAGCGATTAAATTAAATTACCAAATGCTGTAGTCTTGAATTATTTAGATGAAAGCTAAAAGCCTAAGATAAATGGAAACAGAAAATCTAGAAAACTTCTCAAGCAAATCCGATCAATAGTAGTTAGAAACATCTCATGATATGAATTGCTTCCCTCTACAATGGTAATGATAAAAACGCTCAAGTTTGGAGTAAAAGAAGAAAATTAATTTCTTTGAATATAAAGATATAAAGATGATTATTATGATGTTAAAGAATGAAAATTTGTTTGTGAATATGATTTATCAAATCAATAGACAACAAATGATCATTAACCGAGAAAAAAAAACTGGATAAAAAGCAACTCTTGTGAGTTGAAGATGGGAATGAGGAACAATGAAATGAACTTAGATTATGATCATGTTCAAATCTTGTCTTCCTAAATGAATGACAAAAGTGTCTCAGGAAAAACAGAAAAAAAGGAGAAATTCAACTTGAAACAGAATCCATGATTATCATTAAACGAGAGACGGATGAAAGAATCCATTTTGCTGAAGATTCAATTAGATTACAGTTTTATTGATTAGCAGCATTTCATGTTATAGCTTGAGATTTGATCTGTTTTTGTTTCTGTATTTGTCACAATTTGCTAACTCAATTCATGTGTAAACATTAATCAACTTTAACCAATAAATGTTAATGCATTGGATTGAGTTAACTTGGCCGATTCAGCCTTTAATATTATTTTAAAGAGTCAATCTTTCAACCTTTTTTGCATTACCACTTATTATGATTAAATCATCACCATCTGAATTTCAGTCCATCCGACTCTTCATTTCTCAAGCTTTCATGATTATCTCTTGAAATTTACAAATAACACGATATTTGAAAGATAATAATTCTAATGGATTATCGTGTCCAATTTCATTGTTATCTTCCTTCCAAAACTATTACAATAATTGAAACAATTTTAGACTCAAATTTAGTTTAGAGTTTCCATATTTGATATTATCTACCATTTAGATTGGACTTAAGTTATGAAAACAGTTTGATAGGAATAGACTGAAATCTGGTTTAATTATGTTGGGTGAAGATTAATTTACCTCAGATTGATGTGAACTTTGTTGATATTTTAATCAATCATAATGGCTTTGCTTTTATGTGTCAATATATCAAATGATGCTTTCATCGGACAATCAACGTTCATTTAGTGTCATTTGATAATCACAGCAGCAGGGTTGGTATACTGAAATGATAATTAAACAAAATTGACATTTCTGATTTATTTGCTGCCTTTTTATGCTGATCATCTTTTACCATTAAAGGTTGACAAGATGAAATTGGTCAACCATTTAACTAGAAAGGCTGAACAGTAAAAATAAAAGATCAATGACAATCTAATCAATAAAATACCAAGAGATGGTTAAAAGGGTAAAAGAAATGATGATGATGTGAGGAGAAGAGGAAGAAAAAATGATTTGAGTCACTTTATTCCCAAAAAAGGTCTAATTTAGCAACATCTAGTTAAACATGCGCTGGGTTGTCTTGATTGCGAACAATCATTTGCCTCTATTTTGGTGAGATTCACTCGTTACTAGATAACAGCTATTCAAATCTTCAAGATAATCAAATTGGACGCAAGTTAAATTGGCTTTTAATCATCAACCAACTGATCCAACTCAATTTCATTCTTGTTCTGCCTGGTGCATTCAACTTTTTCAGTTTGTCTTTTCATTTTCTTTTAACTTTTTTATCCTTCCAACATCAAATTAGTTGTTAAATTAGCCTTTACTCATCAATCGTTGACAATTTTTACCAACTTTAACTGTCAAAGTTTAATCTTGGTTCCATCAATCTCCTGATAAACTTTTAAATTGTGAAAAAAAATCTTATCGTCCAGACATGATAGTTCATTGTGATGAAGTTTCAAAGGAATTATCTGTGATTTTTTAAAAATTCATTTTAAGATTCACTTTCTTTTGATCATCGACTTAATTTTCTGCTAGTCGCGCTTTTAATCAACGGTCCCTCTACACGTGATTCACTTGTTTTACAGTTAAAGTTGAAACATTTTATAAACTGTTATATCAAAGAGTAGCTATTCTTTGATTGTTATGGTGAATGAAGATAATCATTTTTTGGAAGCTAAAGAAATCGATTCTAAAGTGTTTTTAGAGCCAGTTGATGAAAAAATTTTAAACGAGAATGAACCTAATAATTGTATACCCGTTAGAAAGCAGCGAAAGAAGAAGAAGAAGAAGAAAGGTTTGTTTAACAATTTTTAATTTTATTTTGATATTCATAATGTGTTTTTCATTCCCATCTCTTCGTATTTTTTAAAGGGATTGGAACTGGAACTGACGAGTTGGGTTCATTATTACAGAGCAATGAAAAGGTTGGAAGCCATGAAAGTGACAAATCTCAAGAAGGTTACGCGCCAAAACCAGCAACGGATTGTGTGATAAAGAAAAGGAATAAAAAACGAAAGAAAAAAACTTCAAGTGATGTTAAGATTGAAGAAAAAGAATCAACTTCTGTTGAAAATGATAAAACCGTTCCATTGTTCATTCCTGTTAAGCAGCTTTTCTCCGATTCAGACTATCCCATAGGTGAAATTATGGAATATCCTAAAGTTGAACTTGACAGGTGAGAAATAGTTTCTTATTGAATTGGTTCATGTATTTTATGATTGTTTCTTTGTTCCCTTCATCTAGTCGCACTGCCATTAACCGAACAAGTAATGCTGAAAAGAAGGCCTTGGACTCTGCTAATATCGATATGTACAAAGAATTAAGACAAGCTGCTGAAGCTCATCGTCAAACTCGAAAATTTATGCAAAAATTCATAAAACCAGGAATGAAGATGATTTATATTTGGTAATTCACCAGATTGTTCAGCTCTTTAAAGACTTTTATTTTGGTTATTTTTTTACATTAAGCATGTTTGGTATTATATTTTCAAGCATTTTATCTAGAAATTTTGAGCTAATTGTTTTTACTTTTCTGTTTGGGTTTAGTGAAATTTTGGAAGATATTGCTCGTAAATTGATTGATGAAAAAGGCTTGGAGGCCGGACTTGCTTTTCCGACAGGCTGTTCATTAAATAATTGTGCTGCTCATTATACACCAAATAGTGGAGATAATACCGTTTTTGAATACGACGATGTTTGCAAAATTGATATTGGAACTCATATAAATGGTCGAATAATTGATTCCGCTTTTACGATGACATTTAATTCAAAGTATGACAAACTTTTGGAGGCTGTTCGTGAAGCAACCAATACTGGTATCAAAGCAGCTGGTATTGATGTACGACTCTGTGATATTGGTGAACAAATTCAAGAAGTTATGGAATCATATGAGGTTGAAATCGATGGGAAAACTTACCAAGGTAGGAACGCTGTTATGTTTAAACGCTTGTTAGCTTTCAACCAAGAAATCTTTTTTCTCGCTTCAGTAAAACCGATTCGTAATTTAAGTGGTCATTCAATACACCCTTATCGAGTTCATGCTGACAAAAATGTTCCAATCACGAAAAATGCTGATCAAACAAGGATGGAGGTGATAATTTTCTCATTAACAATCGCTTTGATTTATCTAACTTTAATTTTTCTGTTCTAAAGGAAGGTGAAATCTATGCAATTGAAACTTTTGGTAGCACTGGACGTGGTTATGCTGTGGCTACTGCTGATCAAGAGTTTTCTCATTATATGAAAAATTACGAAACTGTCAATGTTCCAATGAGGTTTGTATCGTCATATTAAGTGCCACAAGTCTATTTCTGGTGCTAATTTTTTCTATTTTGTTGTATATTTTCAGATCAACAAAGTCCAAGCAATTGCTAAACGTAATCAACCAAAATTTTGGCACATTAGCTTTTTGCCGTCGCTGGTTAGACAGGCTGGGCCAGAGCAAATACCTTCTTTCTCTCAATGATTTATGCCAAAAAGGAATCGTTTCACCATACCCTGCATTATTTGATATAAAGAAGAGTTATTCAGCTCAATATGAGCATACAATAATTTTAAGACCAACCTGTAAGGAAGTTGTTAGCCGGGGCGATGACTATTGATCTACACTTTCATCTTTTTTTGTCAAAGATTGACTCTAGTTTTGTTTATCAATCTTTTAGATTTTCAAAAAATTTAGTAAAATACAAAATACTTTGATTATCGAAGCTAATTAAATTCATTCATATTATGATAGATAAAATTATTGTAAGATTACTCAATAAAAATTTGAATTTTTTCTTATAATCTTGATGTGTCTAACAATTACCGTAAAATTGAAAACTGGCAAAAAAACAAGAAACAAGATGCTTCAATCGATTAATATTTGAAGAGCTAATGTGACATTAGTAATGTCAATGTAAAATTCATCTGATGTTCAAAAACACCAAGTTGTTTGTTTAATTTGCATTCACAATTAATGAGTATGTAACGGTACAAGAAGAGATAAAATTAATGATTGAATTATTGAAACATTCAGTTCAGGTACTACATTTGCGCGATTTACATGTCTTGATATAATTTTACTGCACACCATTATTTATATAATTGAGTTAGACCAAAAAATGAGGAAATAAATTATTAACATTTTACACTTACTGTTACAGTAAAAAGAGCAAATGTTAAATGTCAACAAATAATGCTTGACGAGGAGGAGATATCTGTGTTGGATCTGATAGGATCTGATATTCAACATATGTTCTCAGTTGTAAATTACAACTTGTAATCCGTAATTGTTTTTAAACTTTAATGGTGCTGGTAAATGATAATAAATCAATTATAAAGGATTTAAGAACAATCGACATACCTTTGACTTGTGTTATATCTGTTTTCGTCTTACATCTTCACAATTTATAAAAATATCTTAAGATGTCCGTTTTAGAGAAAGATCTTCGTCGACTACAGTATAACAAACTAACACCAAGACCTATTGGATTACCAACTGGCAGCTCTAATCGTTCTGGAGGTTCTCGTTATAAAAGAGATTTTAGTCCCATTCTGTATAAAGATTATTTTGATTGCTTTAAAACAATCAAATTACCCGATTCGGATGACACTTTCAGGGTTTATTTGTCCGGATTTCAAGTCGAGCCATCAAATTCATTGGTTTTGGTACTTCTTCATGGAGGTGGTTATTCCGGTTTGACTTGGTCTTTATTCACAAAACATATTAGAGAATTGTGTGTGTGTCGTGTAATTGCTATTGATCTCCGAGGACATGGAGGATCTTTGAGCCAAAATGAAAGTGATTTATCAGTATCCACTTTAACTAGTGATATTGGAAAAGTGTGTAAAGGTAAGCTAAATGCAAGTTGTCATGTAAAAAAATGTTGATACAATTTTCTATTCCTAAATTTACAGCTGTTTTAGATGAAAAAAATGAAGACATTGAACTACCACCAATCGTGATTATCGGCCATAGTATGGGGGGTGCTCTTGCAGTACATTGTGCACATCAATTGCAGGAAATACTGCCATCAATTATGGGTATTATTGTCATTGATGTAGTCGAAGGAACAGCTTTAGATGCTTTACAATCGATGCAATCTTTATTAAAAGGTCGCCCAAAATCATTCCAAAATCTAGAAAATGCTATTGAATGGTGGTAAGTACGAATCTATCAGTTCATCTTCCCTTAATTTTTTTAATCGAAACATTTATCCATTTCTTAATAGTCTAAAAAGTGGCCAAACACGTAATTTGGAGTCAGCTCGAGTATCAATGCCTGGTCAGCTAACAAAGTAAGTATTGTTACTCATTTAGAAACTTCTGATTATTAATAAATTTATTTATTTAACAATTATTAGTTCACTCACTGGTTCACCAGCTACTGATGATATAACCGAACATACGACACATGACACCTCTGGTGATAGTAAAGAAGACGAAGCTGACAAAAGTACTTGTGGGCGAAGACTGTTTGACTCTAGTGATCAAATACCAGAAGAAAACGAAAGTAACGATGAAGAAGAGACCGAAACAAGTCAATCAACTACGACAGCAAATCTAACACCAAGAGATGAACACGAAGAACAAGAAACGCCAAAGTCTCCTGAAAGTGATGATAGACAGAAACCAGAGTATGTATGGCGGATAAATTTATCTAAAACAGAGTCATATTGGAAAGGATGGTTTCAAGGTTTATCTGAACTTTTCCTAAATGCTCCAGTTCATGGCAAAATGTTATTACTTGCCGGAATTGATAATCTTGACAGACAGTTGACAATTGGTCAGATGCAAGGTTTGTTAATAATTTATTCACAATATAACAGAAATTCACTTACTAAAATTGTATAAATTTACACAACGTTCAATTTCTAGGCAAATTTCAACTTCAAGTTTTACCGCAATGTGGTCATGCTGTTCATGAAGATGTGCCAGAAAAGGTTTGTAATAATTATCAGATCAAAGTTAGGTTACTATTCAAAAATATGGAATTATTAATTTCTTGTTTTCTATTCACTTACAGGTTGCTGATACAATTGCTACTTTCCTTGTGAGGAATAGATTTACGGAAGCAATCAAAGAATTCGGACGTCCTTTTCCATCATGTTAAAAGACTATTAACATCCATTATGTTATCATTGTATCATTACGTTATCCTTGTGCTAATTAAATCGTCCCAAAAGTGTGATTAAACATAACTCTGAAATTGTTCGTACAATCAATTTTTTTATTTGAAAATAAGTTACAAATCAGTATTAAATAACATTCTCAGTTTGTTCGCACAATTATGGGGCTTATTAAAGCTTAAAAAATTGTAATAGCATTCATAGATGCTATAATAACAATTAAAGACTCATAAAACGTTTTATTACTTTATTACTATATGTATTAGTTTGAGAAAGGAATGAGAATTATTGCCTCAGAACAAAATCAGGATATCAAAAAATAAATTGGCAGTCCATGTTCATCTTGATCATCAGAAATTTTGTTTTAAGTTTAAGATCTTGGAAATGATTCACAGGATTATAATCTCTTTGAGCACCAACTATTAAAACCTTTTTCTCTTGTAGAAACTTTATGGCGTGGAACATTGGTAAATCTTTGGTCCGATTCGTTGTTTAAAACGTAATTAGCCAAATAGTTTGACTTGTAGCTATTTCTTTTGTCGTATTTGCGATTTTCACCGCGAGAATCACCACGAGAATCACTATCTTGAATAGAGTTGTTATGAAAAAGCCTGACTAATTCTTTTAGATGAACCTTTTCAATTTCCTTTTTCTTCCTCATGGTTCTAAATTCGGAAAGATAAGGGACTTTGCTACCCAATTTTTCGATGTCTCTCATGATATCACGGTGGTATTTGACTCCTAAAGTTTCAATGTTGACGAATAGCTGAGCCAAAGTAGTTAATTTTTCGGCTGCAAATTTCTCACTGTGGGCCTTGATAAAACCTTCTCTCAGAAGCCAATGGTCCTTCAACTCGCATGGTTTCCTACGGAGAATGGTCTTTTCGGTCATTTTAACACAAAAAAATAGTTAAAAGTAATTTAGACTAGAATAAAAAGAGATCAAAAGTTGTCATACGATAGAGACGTAGCAGTTACATAAGTGTGGTAAGTAACAGAAGTTAACAGTTAACTCACCCCCAATTGTTTGTTAGCGGTTGCTTGATGGTTACAATTTAAAGCGCCAAGATTTGAAAATTAAAAAACGAAATTTTATAAAGATTGAATAAAGAACTTTTATTTACCTTTCAAAATGGCCAATTAGAGCAACCAAGATCGGTAACGGCTGCGACAAGAGGTAGTTAAAAACTACATGAGTTGATATGAAATTTAACAGATGAGGCGAGATTAACGAGAAAAGGTTCAAACCATTTAAAGAGCAAAAGTAAAAAAATGACAAAATTGTATTGACTTTAAATGATAATTAGTTCGAAGCACAGCTTTCATTCTGTAGCATTCAAATTGCAATCTGTCCAATAAGTCTGAAATTATTTATTAGATTCATTGATTTCAGCCTCCGACCAAGTTCTCAGTCCCTAAAATCTGCAATCATGAAAGCAAAAAAATGTTCTACTCTAATTGTTCCATTTCAATAAATTTATTTGTTTTTCAAACAATAAGGGAATGCAAGTCAAACACTAAATGATTCACACTTTTTAAGCTTTAATTGTTCAAATAAAGATTTTTTTTATTTTGAGAATGAGAAATTAAGATCTATTGAATCGAGAAAAAGTAAAATACGATCCAAATAACTTATTTAATTGCTGTTTGAAGATATGTTTAAATACAATATTTCTTAACCTTTTATTGGAAGATCATTAATCTTTAATAAAATAAGAGGTTGTCTATTTTTTTCGCTTCCGATGGTAGATATTACAAATTTGATGAATAATGGTGTGTGAAGTGAAGTTTGATGTGTTCCGGCTTTGGTGGAGTTTAGACAAAAACATGATTGAATAAGAAATATGAAGAGATCAAGGAAGGAGAGAAAGAAAAAAGGTATGAAAGAGAAAGGATAAGAGTTAAGAAATTTGAATTTCCTATTAATATAATGTAACTTGATAAATCATTTTCGACGCAGATCTTTGGAAACAATAACGTAACGCTGAGGTACAGATAGAGCAGGTGAATACCCATCAGGATAACTTGAATCTTCAAATAAAACTTGATACTCGTCTTGAGCATTTTTTGGTGGCTCTTGGACTATTGCTCGGTAAAAACATGTAGTTTGAGGATATAAAGCTAAGATGAGGGTTCCTTTCTCGAAAAGGGCTTCATGATCTGTCTCAGGATTGGCTCTCATTAATGGAAGTGGTATCACTCTTCTTCGACTCAATGTATGTCTTTCCTTCTGTTCTTCATCAATATCATCAATCTCGTACTTATTTGTATTCGAATTGTAGGAAACAATTTCCGCGAGAATCCAATTCTCATCTTCATCAGGACCTTTGACCAGCGCTGCTACCATGTCACCAACTTTTCCGACATAATTGGGTTCAGCAGGGACAGAGCCACAAAGTGGAGGAGTTTTACCCTCCTTGTTGCGACGGATAAATAGTGGTAGAGTTAAAGCACTTTGTTGCAACATCTTCATTAAAGCTCCTCTTCTTATTGACGTTTCCTTGGTAAACAGGCTAAGGCCACTCTTTCGGGGGCGTTTCTTGATTAACGTCCGAATTTCAAATATTTGATCCAAAGATTTAGAAAGGACTTCAATTTCTGAATCGCAATCTTGAATCGCACCTTTATACAGAGTTCTCAATTTTTGCTTGAAGTAAGGCTTTTGTGGCTCATTTTGCATCTTCTCGTGAGTTTTCCGAATATTTGATAGATTGCCTTCACTTTTATTCCTTTCTTCATGACACTGTTCAATAAGGGAATACAGATCTCGCAGTTTATCATAGATTATTTCTTCGCTAGAACTATTATCACCATTATCCATCAGTCTTTGCATGGTAATATCCAAAACACACGATAGTAAAGATATTAAAGATGAAATATTGATTACTTTTGTAGATGTAAATTACCACCTAGAAGATAATTTTGTTTCAAATGAAATTATTTAGATGTTTACTCATTATTTAGATAAATTTGATATTTATCACACGATCAGCTGATAAGCTGATTAAAGTTTAATAGCAATAGGGATAGCAGTTTGAACTTGGATATAAAACATAGGTAGACTTAAGTGAACTTGTGATTGTTAATGTAAATCATTTTTAAAATACGAATGATTTGAGAATGAAAATATTGAATGAATTATTATTTAAAATCTAGTTGATGTTTTCAAAACAAAATCACAATCAAAACAACTTCCAATGAGAAACATTAAAAGTAAAAGTCAAAAAATCTCTCTTCTTATTGTCATAGACACGCCATGGCAACCTATTTGCGCGGGTTTTTTCTGGCTTCAGGATCAGTCTTTATGTGATTATTTACTCCATACTGCTAAGCTCTTTCTTAATCTTTATTGTAATTTACGTTTTAATTTGTTGTTCATTCACTGATATCGTACTTCGTCCATCTCAGTTCATCTTAAGCCTGATCTCTTGGTTATTACATTATTTCAAGAAAATTCAAAACTGTTCTGCTCTCACGAAACTCATCCTTTTTGGCTTTTCATTTCTGTGTGCCTTTGCCTGGTTAACATTAATATTCGTGTATATCTCATAAATCCTTTGATTGTTTTGATTCCTCATCAATTAAATACTTTTAATATCTTCATTCAAGGTAAGAAATACTTTTAGTTTGATTCACCCATTCATAAGCTCTATAATATGTGAAATTAACTGCATACTTTTTATCTTTGCTCATAGGACTAACTTATGCTATATGTCAGAGTTCATCAAGTGTTCTTTTCGTTGATTGAATAAAAGCCCATAATCCTGAAAATCCTATAGATACAAGAGCTATAAAAATGGAACCTCCGCCAAGTAATTCAAGAAAGGGATTTCTTGACAAATTTGCTGGTGCATTTACTTGTCATTCTATGTCATTAAAAAAAGACAAGAAGAGGCCAATGGTTGATGGTTCTCCCCCAGAATCTGAGCTGTGTCCCACTGGATTTAAAAAGATAATGTTTGATAATCAAAAAGGACTCCCATTTGTTGACATTTTAAAGCCTACGTCGCGAAGCGATCTCTTAGTCCACCCGAAAAAAATAAGTGAGGTTGATTGCTGGTTAACCTCCATTTTTGGCACCAGATCTTCAAATCCGAAATTATTTCTTATTGTTAGTGGACCTTCAGGGTCTGGTAAAATGACAACTCTTCAGTTACTTGCACGAGAACGTGGAATCAAGACTATTGAATTTTCGGAGGTCAGTTACGTCAAAGAAATTTTCTCAGTGGAAGACGAGAAAAGTTATTCTTATGGAGAGCATCTGAATAATCGTAGTCAAAGTGAAAACGTTAGAAATTTCCTCATCCAAGCTAACGTTAAATCTATTGTAGATAAAAGTCCTAAAAACAAAAAACTACTAGTCTTCAAAGATCTTCCTTTCACTTTGGTGAAAGAGCCAGAGAAATACCATAAATTATGGACGTGGTATTATGAAAAATTCAGCGCAGATGGAGTTCCTGTTGTTTTCATTCTCTCAAACGATCCCAGTAGAGAACAAATCAAAATTTTCTCGAGCCAGCTCAGGTCGCGTCTAAATGTAGTAGAAATTCAATTTAATCCATTCGTTAAAACTCGTATAGTTAAATGGTTGACTGATAAATTGGAGAAGAAAGTATCAAAACCAGATATTGAGGCCATTGTCGACGAAGGGAAAGGTGATTTCAGGAATATACTCAACTGTTTTGAGCTAAAATGCAGTTCAAGTCTCGCAAAACAAAGATCCTTTACTAACTTCAAAAGAGGGGCCAAAAAGCTAAAAACTGACGATAATCTGTCTAAGGATCCTGGATCAAGTGCAATTTGGGGTCGTGATGTATCTTTAGAATTGTACCACTTTTTGGGAAAAATTTTATTCAGCAAGCGACACTACGATAAACCAGTGCAGAGAACATTGCCCGATGAACTATTGAAATTTGAGCGCCATCCTTTAGTTGAAGACCCTTTTCAATTAGTTGAAACTCATGACATCTCCTCTAATACACTGAATCTATTTTTACATCAAAACTATCTAAATCATTCTGAAAATTTGGAAAGCGCAGCTAACTCTATTGAATGGTTGAGTCAATCTGATTGTTTAAGAGATGATGTATATGATGGCAATTCTCCATTAGAAAGTTACCAAAAGGCTCTATCAGGAGCAGGTTTAATGTTTAATTTAAGTCCAAATGGACCGGTTAAAGTGAAATATCTCGATACAAGAAAAGCTAAGGATACCCATTCCAAGCCATCCTTAATATCTTCCAATAGGCCCTGGCATATTAATCAAGAAAAAATTAAGGAGACAAAATCAACTTTAAAAGCTTGTATTAACGAGAAATCTAAATCTCTAAATTACCAGGATTTCATTTTAGATTTTCTTCCATATGCATCAGTGATGAATATTTCAATGAAAAGGTTTACTGGTGATCTTTTGAAAATCTCATGTTTTCCCAATATAAGTTATGGTGGTTTTAACAAGACTCATGAGCCATTTGTTATGCGTCCATCAACAGTTCAATTGCGATGCGAAACCTCAGATATACCGATAAATGAGCGCGATGAAAGTGATGATGAAAAATTGTATTTTATTGAAGACGTATCTGATTGAGTATTCCGCCAATGTAAAGTTTATGCTACCAATAAATTGTTAATTATTTATATTTATGATTAAGATTTGTTTAGTTTTGATTTAAACCCATTATGGCTACCGAAACAAAAGTTAACAAAGGGCAGAATGAAATATTCAGATTGTAACAGAAATACTAATGACATTTTTTGAAAAATTGTGCGATCCATTCAAATTAAGTTTACTTTTTTAAATCATTTATTGAGTCATCATTAACAATTTCATCAGCTACAGTGACAAAATATCGTTAAAGATTTTCAACTTGTCAAAATTTGAATCAGTGTAAACATAAATAAAAGTTTATAATGGAAATAATCAAATTAGATGTCTTGAGTGAGAAAACCATCTGAATTTGGATGAAATGATACCTTTACATATCAAAAAGGAGTAATTAAGGGCAAATTGAGGAACTGGCTATGAAGATCAAGATGAAAGAGAGTCTTTTTTATTTAAAGCTGACCAGTTTTCTTGTGTTTGCTAGGATTTACATTGGCTGCATCCTTTAAAAACCCTTTATACAAAGTCAAGGCAAGGTCTTAGTCGAAATCGATCATTGAAGGTTCTTTTTTACTTGACTTTTCACTTATTTCGATAGCAGCTAACATTTTTTCCCAGGTAATCATTTTATTCTTTAGTCTAAACATCAGCTGATGATAGTTTCGTATGAGATCTTGTGTCTCTTCACTCAATTTGCTGGCTTGCTCATCTTGACGAATAAGTAACTCTCTTATTTTTTCCAATTTAGGTAAAAGAGGATCAATATCTTTTAACGCATTTGAATCTACGACATCTTTTTTGGAAACGATTGATTCAATTAATGTAGCTTTATCTCTCAATTTATCTTCCTGGGCCAAAATATGTTCCCATTTAACGGCATCTGGCTCAACGTTTCCTTCAAATTGGTCTAGTTTATCAATAAAGTCACCATATTCTTCGTATTGTTTGGCAAGTTGATTATAATTATCTCGGCTAGCAGTAAGAGACCTCAGTTTAGTTATGATTTCAAGCAGCGGATCAACCAAACTGTTCTCATCATCACAGTTAGCCTTTGATCCCATGACAAGTCCTTCAATCATGGCGACACGTTCTTCCAAGCGAAGCAGAGCTTCTTCAGGACTACTTAAACCTTCAGCTTGGTCCATTTTAATAAAGAGATGACACTGAAAATTAACAAAATAAAGATACACTTAATCTAGCAATGTTTTGATGATTTCAAGCAGATTTCCTCTTATAAGCTATTTATTGGGGAGGAGTCCAGTCTCTTAGTGGAATAGACTTATAGCTTTTACAGGCGCCAATTGCAAAATTCATTATGTAAGTTTGGTTGAATCTCGACTGATTCTCATGACGATTCGTCCAATTTTATATTCTTGATGAATGCATGCAGACCAGAATTACTGAACAAGAGGATTTGTAGTTTTTACAGCCACATGCAATTACAAAATCTAAAACAATCAAAGTTGCTAAGCAACTGAAGTATACAAATCAGGAAAAGCTGAGTTTAAATTTATTCAGTTTTTATCTTGACTCTTATGTAATTGCTAATTAAATCAAATTAATTAGAATTGTGCATTATAAATTTTAATTAACTTATATACAATGCTAAATTTTCATTAATCATTGAATTAAATAAAGCTCAAGATCTTTTCATCGAATAATTAATCTCAAAATGTGATCTCTACTTTAGTTGTAAAAGTGAACAAAT
Source organism: Tetranychus urticae (assembly GCF_039701765.1). Classification (NCBI taxonomy): domain Eukaryota; kingdom Metazoa; phylum Arthropoda; class Arachnida; order Trombidiformes; family Tetranychidae; genus Tetranychus; species Tetranychus urticae. The sequence goes on from NC_142960.1 coordinate 18,207,779, forward strand.
CATCACGTTGAACCGTAGATTTTGACACACTTTAGCCTCGTAAATCATTCCGTTTATGACAGATTGAAATTGAAAATGTGCTAATCAAATCAATTATCGGAATAATACAAATGCAAACTCGTGCTCAACGTTTTCATGAACTTTTAACTTAACACTGGTTACCGTTACCATTCTAATATTTTTTTTTCTTTCTTCTACTCAGGTTAACAAGTCTTGTGTTTCGTTTTGTTTTTTGACAGTCAAATGGATTCATCGAGAATATGTATGAGTTTTCACAGAAGCTGCATGACCAAACACAAAGTGGACAGCAAACAAGATTGAACAAAAGAAAGAACCAGCTAATGATGACCACAAGGAATACCACAGAAGCTGTGTCAACCTATGCTAATGAGTGTGTAAAGCAAAAATATTTGGACCGCAGTTTCTTTTACCATAAAAATATATACAAGGCCAACGATGCTTTGAATAATGAGTATCAGTTAATTTATTAAAATTACTTTTACAATTCAAATATATGGAAATCAAAAACATTATATGGGCTTTGGAATCTGATGGTAAAGCCAATTAGATGTAATCTATTTCCTATTCGGACACTCATTTGTGGTTTCACTATTTTCCTATGCAAGAAAAGGTAAATTTTTTGTAATCAATTTTACTATTTTTTTTACTTACAATTTACTCTCACCTTACTAATTACCTTGACAATAATAATTTTCCTACTTATTTTAATTTTCCACAACTTATTATAGCATTCCCTTTGGCTATTTGAAGACGATGCCCTAGCATAACATGTATTTCTATAGGACTTTTCATCATTTAACTATTCCTGTTGTTGGATTATTTTCTTATTTCTACCTACACCATTCTCCGTTTATCTTGGTAATCTTATTAGACTGCCATATTATTCAAATTTATGCTCACCTAACAGTCAATTATCTGAATTATAGTAAATTCCAGGTATTGAAATTTTGAATGTAAGCCACCATCTAATTTGTTTATGTTCATTCCAATCTAATTCTTTCATTTTTTCTTTTTCCTCTCATCCTGATTTCACTCAATAGCATTAACCATTCAAGTTTTAATGGAGATCTTGATTGCAGCCTTTATCGGACAATGTGCTAAATTATTAAATTGGTGAACTGTAAATGTTATCCCGAAACGACTACAACAACAGTTTTCCTTTCTTTCAAGTTATTAAATAAGCGTTAAAAACTCCTCTCACAATACAAGTAAATCAATTTTTCAACAATTCTTCACCTAAAATGGGCCAAGCTTTCACTTACATCATTACGCTGGTCAAGATTTCTTAATCAATTCTCGGAGTCCGTCAATAAAATAAAGAAACTGTTATAAGTTGATTTATATAATTGATTGTGGTTGCAGTTGCATGTCAATTTCATTTAAATGATCACTCCATGCATATTTTTCACCAATCCTGTAAAATTTAAAACTAGCCGGTATGAACAACAAACATTTTTACCTTTTGGTGTTTATTTGTTTAACCTTCAATCATCTTTCTCTATTTATTTTAGCATTGATATCCGTCTCAAATTTTCAGTTGGCCAGCGTTTCTTACAATGTTAAAAGGAGTGAATTTTATTGCTTCAACCCAAGGCACCCAGAAAGGTTACGATGACACTTAATATCACTCAAGAATCTTGAAAGATATTCTTACATATTTTTGGATAATTGACAAAGTTATAGCTCTTTCAATCCATTCGAGTATCAAGGAGGAAAAAAAGCTGACAATTTATACTGCACCGTTTCCCTACTTTTGTTTGAACTAACACAATTCATGGTCAACACAAAAGTTATCGAGATGCTGTTAAACCTTAATTACAGGGGCTAAAGTAACATGGACTACAATCTTAAAAACAACAAATTCTTGGTAAAGTTGAAGTGAAAAAGAAAGGATGAAGGAGAAGAAGAAGGCGAATATACCTCAAATGGATTATACTTCAAGTTAGTGTTATTTGGTGTTGTTGCTTCTGTCGTTTAAAAACATGACTTTTCTAAGTCAATTTTCTTCAACATCTCTTCTCTTCACTTATCTGTGTAAATTTTCAAAGCTATATATGAGCAATTTTCCCTTTCCTTACATTCCTAACGAACCTTTACTACCTATTCATAGACTCAATCAATTCGTTTGTTTGGAAGCTAATATTGGTCTAATATTGGCTTTTGAGCACAGTAAACATTACCGGACAACCTCTTGAACCACTGTGAACTATACTTTTTGATCATCTTTTACTTTACTTTCTCTAATCTTGTGTTGACCTATTACCTTTCTTTCACCCCCTTGCATCTCTTTTTTGGCTTGACTCTGTTAAAATCTTGAAAACAATTTAACTTTTAGTAATGCTCAGTTTTTTTTCTTATTTAGAGGAAAACACAAATCCAGCAAAAAGAAGGAAAAAACTGTTTTGTTGCTTGTCAAAGTTGATTCCTTAATTGCTAGTTGATCAATAAGAGGAAAAGTAAAAGGAAGAGAAAGTAAAAGCTCCTAAGCCCATCGCCATCATCATCATCATCATCAACATCATCTTCATAATCCTCATCAATAGCTTATCTCGGCCTCTTTGCAGCTTCTGGTAATCATTTCACCTTAAAAAATATTTACCCTTTCATTATTACCCTGACCACTTTAGTTTTACTCTTTCATCCTCTGTGTGTTTCCAAGTTTAACATATAGTTAATGAGTTCTTACCGTTCCTTGAATTTAAATTAACCATGAACAAAGTCAAAAAAAACAATGAATCTTGTTTTGTTTTGTTTTTTACCAAAAAAACATAGAAACTGAAATTTTTGATTTTGACAGAATCACAAATAATTTATGATAGGCTCACACACTGAGTATCATTTTGTTTCAAACAATTAGAAAAGACATTTATCAAAATGCTCTGCAGAATCAACCATTTGCAAAAGAGCAAGAAATTTTGATGAAATGTTAACCATCAATTGAAATCAAATAATTTCCTCAACCAACCTATCATTGTGGTTTGTATGTTTAAGAAACGGTAATGCACTTTTTTTGATGAAAAATTCATGCAAAATCTAATTTTTTGTTTCTTTTTTTCCTCCATTCCAGTCTTCATGGTTATATTGTACAACTGGATAACGTTGCCTTTCAATTGGATATCAAAGTAATTGTCAAAAAGGGGAAGTGGTCAGCAAAATATAAGCAAACACTAGCAAACAATGGATCCAAGATGGTGTTGAAGGTTGGCAAGATAGATGGACGTTTGATGATGTTACCTTTCCTCTCCATGATTGCCTTTCTACCTGTCTCTCCATTTCTCTGTCTACCTTTCTCTCTTTTTCTCTTTACATTTATTAGTTATTTATTTTTCTCAACTTTACTTCAACTTGTTGGAGGAGAAATCAACTGACATTGTTAAACCAGTCTCTCAAAGTTCCGGGTCAATCTCTTTCTTTCTTTCAATTCTACTGTAAAAAAAGGTTTACCTTTGGTTGTTTCATGGCAAAGGTAGGGCGTAATTAAGGATATCACGACTTAAATCACGATTTGGTGTAGGTGGGTCCACATTGAGTCAAAAATGAATGTAACATTTAAAGATGAAAATAACCTCTATCATATCTTTTCTTTTCAATACAGAGTCTTTTCTTACTTACTCCTGCTGACTGATCATCAGCATCAGTTTACTGGTTTACCTGTAAAAATAAAGCCTTACCGTTGACCACGAAAGTATCAAAATGGAGTACAAAAAAAGAGAGACACACAAATGCATAGGAAAAGGGCCAAAAGAAGAAGAAACGCTGATGATTATGATTATGATGACTTTTAATCTCTACTTTCTCAGAAAGATGCATTTTTGCATGAATCTATCCTCCCACCAAAACTATGGATATTCATACTAATCTTCATCTCGCCCTCAACCTCCCTCTCATCATAATCATCCGAATGATCATCTCAACTCTCATTCCCATTCTTTTCAGATGTAATGATTAAAGAGAGGAATAATTTTACTTTTTCTCTTTTTTTTGCTCTCAAAGTTAATGGCGACGGAGATTTGATTGTGTTTTTATCCATTATTATTGATGTTAACAGTCATTTTGTTTTGCTGTTATACATATTACATACAATTTGATAAACTCTTATAATGTTTTTGAGCTGTTTACTCCTTTTCAAGTTAACCAGACTTGATTAAAGTTTAACAGCAACAAATCATTATTTAACAAAAACCTAATATTTGGTGATTGATCCAATGTTGCTGTTAATTTGTAAGCTATGCTTTATGTTTCAAATCAAATAACTGTTTTGATATAATCATTGTAATCATTTTAATGATGATAATTATCATTGTATTTCAGGTCATCATGATATTTCAATTTTTTTCTTCTTTTTTTACAGAAAACAAAATTCATATCTTCTGAAGCACCCATTCATTGGATGGAATCGTGATAATCAAATATTAAAGAAGTCAAACAAATGAATAACCGTGGAATGGTCAAGCCATAATACAAAGCTTTAATGTAACGATGAAAGACACCAAATGATAAGCCAAAAATAACTGATGTGCAAAGTTCAATCAAAAAATAAGGAAAAGGTTCATCTTGATTCTTCTTTAATGATCACATGAAATATACTTAATATTGATGTTCATCTCAACATTAATAACATATGACTTTTACCCTGTCATCAAAAGAAATGATCAATTTTGATTTAACATTATTTTAGGTTATTTCATGTGGTTCAAGGGTGAAATAGTGTTTCAAACTATAGCTTTAAATTGTTGATGTGAATAAGTTGAGTTTGCACAAAAGTCTCTCTATAGTTCTGAATCTTTTTTATTCTGAACCTTTTCTCATTCAAGAGCCAAGAATCTCTTTTTCACTTACACTCCTGTTCACTGATCATCAGGCTCAGTTTACTGGTTACTTGACAACAACATTACCAAGCAAAAAGCACTCACAAGTAAAGATATTAAAGCTAGAAACAGGTAAATCTCTCCACCTTTTTTCTGCCTTTTCATCTGAACATTACCATGAAAAACGTTTCCTCCCAAACAGAACCATGAATCTTTTTTAATAAACTTCAATTAACTCTTTATGTTGTTTCCACTCTTATAGATGTTTCAAAGATTGTTAATGGTCAATTAGATTTGTAAGAGGAAAAATATGGCCAAAAAACATTTTAACAAAACGACCAAAAAAACCATAATCAATGCTGAAAATGACCATTAAAAGAAAGGATCAGACAAAGTTCATGATAAAAAAAGACTTTTCCTTTTACCAAATTTTCTCATATTTACATAAATTACATTCACCAGAAAACTAGAGTTAATGGTGTTGATTGATTTACATTGTTAACCAATGCTTTTATTGATCATCTAAACCTTTTAATGGATCAAACCATTGACTTGAGCCCAGTTATTGATTCATCAGTTTCATCATGTAATCTATGATAATGTTCAATCTATTTTGACAATTTGTTAATCTTGCTTTTTTACCTTAACTGGACTTTGATGCCTCAAGGTGGATAAACAAGATTAACAATATTAACTGAGTGGACATAATTACTAGTATCGGTTATGTGACCAAGTATAATCCAAAAGCTACCAAAAAAAGCCAAAAGCAAATGATTTTGACCATTTTTATGGCTCAAGTCAATTGATGTTTAACGTTAATCATAAGCGTCAAGACTAATTATAGACATTACATTGAACAATGTTCAATTTTTCATAACTCATCATCTAGATATAAATTATATAACCTGATATTCAATCATTTCCTGAATACTGTTATTGTTTACCTTAAGGTAACAATTAGAGTAACAAATCTGAGGAGTTAAACGTAATTATAATATTATGCACATTATAATTATAAACAATGTTAGATATTAATTATTATAATAATTTCTGTTGGTCACCCAATGTTGGTCCACCAAAAGCCAATGGATTTTCACACTTTGGTTATAAATCAAATGGTAAAATGTTTGATTATTTTTAAAGGCAATTTTAAACCTTTTACATCAATATCCACATTAACCATTGAGATTATCAACAAATATTCAACATTTTTCCAAATTAATTGTTTCCTTAATTTTTCATCATTTTCTCTCAATTGTCACAGTTAATTGCAACTAGGCTTGGTCTTAAAATATGTTGTGATAATTGGGTTTAATAATACTTTATTTCGAGTTCCTTTTTTGCCTTTTTCACCTCAAAAATGAATCTTTTTTTTCTTACCTTGTTATACACAGTTAAAGGATCCATAACTATCATTATGGCAATTAAAGTTGGCCAGTTCAATTACAATTTACTTTCAGTTAGTTACAATTTAGTTGCTCTTTAACTTTCATTTGTCTCGTTAAATGGATTATAATTGCATTTATTGTTACCTTTTTTCACTCAAAACAATTTAGATCAACTAAAATAACGTTATTAACTAACTGTTCAATTACAATCAAATATCATTATTTTCAACCTTGAAGGTACAAAAACAAAAGCATCTCAATTGACGTTAAAAATTACTCTCTTTAATCACAATTAATTTACTAATTTATCAATTTTCAACATTTGCTAAATTTTTCACCAAAAAAAAGGAAAATAATTTCAATCAAAAATTCAAACAAAACTGAGAAACGATTGTAATTCAAATCACAAATGGAAACACTGAATGAAGATTCTTGATCAATTATAATCAAGTTTAACCGTTAATCACATTCGTGTGTCTTTAATTAATACAACTAAGAAAAACGTGTTTTCTTTACAAATTGTTAATGGTTATGTTAATTGTTACAATTAGGAAAGTTTAAAGCTTAAAGCTTTTCTTTTAAACCAAAGCCTGATGAGGCTCATTAGTTAAGCTAAATTTACTCCAATCATGTCTTAATTGGTTTGTAAAAAGTCATGAATTAATTTAACAAAAAAGCACAAAAAAGCCTCAAAAAAAGTCTTCAATGAAAGATACCAAATATCGTGATTATTACACCTTAACTTGAATGTTTGAAGGTTCACCAAAAGTGTCATTGAAAGAATCAATTTTGATTCCAATTTGTCTAATTGTTGCTTGGAAAATTGATTGTGCTTTTAATGGAGGAATACATTTAAACCAAATTGATAGAAACACTTGAATTGTTTATTAATTTTTACCTAAGATTCATATCAACAGGGGAGCTAATTGAAAGTGATTGGAATCAATCAAAGCTAAGCTGCAACACCAAACCCTAAATAGTTCAGTTAATCAGCTAATTTAAATTGAATAATCACCCATCACAGTTGTTGGTAACAATTTAAATTGGCAAAGTGTTCCAAGTGTTTGACCACAAATAATTAACCAAAAAACGTTAATCTGATTAAAGCTTTTTGTATTACAGATTTTACATTATAATCTGTTTATCTGATTATAACTGAACACAATATATCAGAATCACAATTAGACCCGAAACAAATTGATTAACCATTTAACCAACCTTAGACATTAAAGTTGCAATAAAATTTCAATCACAAATTCAATTGTTGAATTGAAACCAACATTAACACTTAAATTGTATTCTTTTCAATTAAACTCTGTTCAACAATTAAAATGTTGATGTAAACCCAATCGTGACCAAAGAAGCAAAACTGATTACAATTAACAATAACCAGTCTCGAGCAAATTTAGAATCAAAGAGTTTCTTTAAAAAATGAATTTTCTCGGCAAAACCTTTTCTCTTCGGTAAACAATTGCCTGACTGTTAAGCCCTTTGATTAAACAACAATAAATTTGATTAACTAACTGGCAAATTGACTTCCTTTGACAAATTGATTTGTAAATCATTTACTATTTATTGTAACCGGTAAATGAAAATTTCCGGTTGCAATTAGATTGAAATGTTTAGTTGTCAAATACAATTGAAACCGACAGTAGTTAATCAATCCCATTTTGAGCAACTATTTTACCATTCTGTTGATTCTCAGTGTTTCTTGTGTATATAATTATTGAATAATTGAAACCGGTTTCAGTTTTTTATGTTAAAATTGAGCACAAAAAACGCCTTTTGAATGGCTACTTCAACTCACGTGAGTGTTATTAAACACTATTTCATTGGTTTATTTCATACAAAATAGTTTCAATATCACGCCTTAAAACTAGTTTTGCGCTTGAGCATTTATTCAGTGTTCATCATTTTATATCCTCATCCTTATCATGGCAAATGATTGGCTTTGAACAACTTTTAAATGGTCTATTGCATGATACAAGTAAATATTGGATATTCATCTAGAATGCAATAATGTTCAACTTGAATGGCAAATGAAAGGTGAAATGCATTTCTCTTCAATTGTAATCATTGTGTGATGAAAGCAAATAAATCAGACAAATTCTGGAAATGAGAATGAAAAACTCTGATTGGACACACCTAAAGCCCAATGATTTACCCATTTTCCTCTTGATTGTAATGATAATAATAATGTCCATTACAATAATGTTTCATTCACTTGTTCAATCATCTTCATTTATACGATTAGCCTTTCCATAAAATTGACTAAATGATACAACAATGAGAAATGCAAGGCAAAAGGTTTAATAAGGATTGAAGGATAAAACCAGTTGAAAGATTCCAGTCCAACAGCAATTATTTTTAAACATTTGTAGGTTGACTGTTAATCAGTTGAAATCAATCAAGAAAAATTAAATTAAATTGAAAGAAACACAAAAAAAGGTCAACCATTCTGGTTGTGTAAAAATATAAAAATGGGTAACAAAAGGAAAGCATGAAAATCAGATATTTCACTTTTGTTGCTGTTGTTGCTGTTGTTGATGGTTTTGCTGTTTAATAATTAAATTTATCATAATCATTTAGTTAAATTATTTAGATTCTGATAGGAACATGATGATGAAAATGATGAGAAAAGATCACGAGAAGAAAAGGGCTTGGCTCACGCCTTCAACATGATTATCAGATGAATTGTTGATTGTGCATAAGCTACTTGGCGTTGATTGATTGCTGTTTCTAGGTCATCTTTTTTACCACCACCATCATCATCATGGCAATCATCATGATTATCCTGTAATCACAAGTATCAAGAGTATCTAGGGAAACCTGCAAGGCGACAAGTTGTCATAAAGATTCTTAATTCACATTTTCAGCTTTTTTCCTTCTTCTCCTACTTTCAAGTGTTTCCTTTTCCTATTTTTCACCTTCTCATCATTTTTTTACCGAGTAACACCAATCATCTTGATCATCACCTTCATCAATACTGAACCGGAAAGGTTTTAATAGTTTCAGTTGATTCTGTCAACAGTCGATTAATGGGATCCCTTGACAAGCTCAATGTTGCCTTTTATCAAACACTTTTCCCATCAAACTTGACTTTACCATTTGCCTTTTCCTCACCATTTTCATCCTGTTCAAAGTTTCTCATCATCTTGTGATGATTATCATGATAAACATTTGAACACTTTTTTCAAACATCTTTTGTCTTTCCTTTCAATCCTAATCCTAATCATCATGAAAATCATCATAAAACCCTCGACTTATCTTTTGAATTTGTAGTTTCTGTCTTTAATGCTTACCCAACCATTTTGACAGTTTTAAGTGTTTAATGTCGATTATATTAGGGTAAATATATATTTATATTGTTAATTAACATAATCAAATATTGATTTAACTTCTTAATAACTTGAATCTTTTCCGATAAATGTTATTTACTCTAATTTATATATTTTTTAAAATATATAAAAATGCTGTAAACAAGACACTTTCACCCAACACTGAAAAAAAACACATTTCCGTTTACAATCAACATTTTGTTTACTAATTTACTTGTAATTTTACCTTATTTGAGGTGACCATTTATTTATTTGGTTAAGTGTCCAAAGTACAATCAAGGTCAATTATTGTCTAATTGTTGATATTTCCTTCTTAGTAACGTTCAAGTGATTTACTGATTATTACAACCACTTAGACTAACCATCTTGTAACATTGTAATGTTAAAATGATTAACAGCTCTAATCAAACTTGATCAATGCATTTTTCAAGTCAATCCGCAATTTCCAGCTTCAATCACTAATCGATTGTAAAAATAGTCATTTTTACTGTAAATTTGACTTTTCAATATCAGGCCTTTCCTTGATTGTTCATGTCAAGTGTTGGTTTAAAATTTGTGACCAAATTGTTTCTTCCATTGATTTATATATTGGTTGAATTGTAAAGGTGAGAAAATGGTTTAATAACAATTGAATAAAGTCAGATAATGTAATAATTGGCTCTTTTGGTCTCCATTGTGTCATCATTTAGACCTGTTAATGTAGGCCTGAAATTGATAGTGATATTGTTATCAATGCATTTTATATTTATATTTGTTTAAAGTAAAGGTGAAAAGATGGCGAGTTTTTGTTTACCTTTGAGCCCTCACTTTACAGGTAAGAGAGAGAGAGAAGAAAGAAGTGTTCAAGTGATTAATTTAAAGGTAAATGGTGTGCTTTTATATTGTATGTTTATATTGGGTGGTCAACAATTTGATCGCTTTATTTTGTGTTCTGGGTGTGGACGAGACTTGAAAAGGTCTCAAACTGGACACAATGGTAAACAATAGTAAAGTCAATCTTTGAAGACAAAAAGGTAAAGTTGGATAGAGCATAATAACAACAGATCTGAATACAAAATACTGTAGGAAAGGAAGATGAAGAAGAGGATGATTATTATGATGATGATAATGATGTATCGAAGTGATACTAAGCCAACCTGAGTCAAGTTTTAGCTTATTGATTAGTTGATTGAATGGTTAAAACCTGATCAAGGTAAAAGTGTGCAGAAATAAAGGCTTTCTCTGTTGAATTATTTCCATTGGCAATTGACATTACTCTTGATAAATGGTCAACTAATAAAGGTCTTATTGGCCAGTCTCTCCGATCACTTGGTATTATGTAAAGTTGAATATCTTTATATAATGTTACCATTGTCACCATTGATAATGACATTGCCTATTATAGATTATAAACTTTGTGGGCCTTTTTGTGTCGCTCTTCATGTCCTTTGGCTTGAATGATAGATTGACAATAGATGAATGGCTTGATCGAGTAACGATATTGACCTTAGACCAATAAATCGTGTTTTGCCTCTGGAAAATCACCTTTTGAAATAATCTGGAAAAAGAAGAGAGAAAAGGTAAAAGATGTAATAAACTTAGCGCTAAATTACAACAGTAAACAACGGTAAAAGCAGATGTAATCAAAGTACAAAAATATATTAAAAAAAAGGTAATGGTTTCTATGGGCACATGAAAATTGCGTTCAACACGCGTTTTAACACGTTTTACTTTGCAACTCGTGTCAGTTAGGTTACTGGGTAATATTACTGACAAAGGTAGTTACAGAGAGTGAGATTCAAGTTGAAAGAAGGAAGTTAATCTTTTGTATTTTGATTATTGGATGCGTGATTTCCGTAGATAATTTTGTTCGTCTTCTGTTTTTTGCCAACTTTCAAAGACTAAAGCTGATGCTGATGATGATTATCGTCTCTTAATAAGGTTTGGTAAAAAAAACAGCAATTGATGGCTTTCTGTTTGGTCAGCTGATTGTTTTAACTCAGGTAAAGATAAAGATCAGCAAGAGAGAGTGAGAGCAATAATACTGTAGGAAACACCCAAGTAACAAGAAAATTTGGATTCTGTCAATAATATTATCATAGACGGATGATGAGTGAAGTGATAATGTGATTTGTATTGTTGAACACATTTGGCTTTAAAATGAAACTCTTTTAGGAGTAAAAGCTGGATAAGTAAAAAATGATCATCTTAATAATTTCATCATTATCATCAGCAACAGCAGCGTTCAACAGCAGCAGCCATAACTTTATTTTACTGGTACGAGGTAAACTACCAACCATCATGCTCATCACCATCTTCATCAGCCACATCAGGATCGTCAACATTTGCTTAATCAGAAGCAAAGGCAGTTTAATTATAATATTAAACTGCAACAATCATTAAGGAAAAAAATTGAGTAAAGCAAAGGAGAAGAAGAAGAAAAAAGATGATGATTTTGTTGATGGTGAAGGAAGATGAAAGGTGTATCCATTTGCAGATTGAGGAGGAAATATATATTATGCATTATCACATTTTGTAGGTGAATGTATCTTTTGGCAATAATCAGGGCCATCTCATTGTCTAAATGGCATGTGAAAGATGAAAATAATAATAAATAATGATGATGATGATCCTTTTTGTGTTACCTGCTATTATCAAAATTAAAGCTTGAAAATGCAAAATGAAAAGAATGATCAAGACGAAAGAGAAAAAGAAGAAAGGTAGAAAAAAAATCTCCTCCCGAAGATGAACAATGATGATGTGGTTGGCGTCATAAAGAATCATCAGAAGCAAAGAAAAAGATGAGAAGAAGAAATGTTGAAGAAAAATAAATTCATGAAACAGAAATTATCTTCAAACAGAATCTCGGAAAGTCTATCTATTCTATATGTCTGTTTGGAATGAAAGTAAAGGATGAATTTTCGGAGGTGAGGGAGGTTTGAAGAATTGCTTTTGTTTTGTTAACTTTTTTGTTTGCTCCATGAAGCTGGGAGGGAGATGATGGTTATGAGAATGATGATGAAGCAGAAGATGGTAAAGATGATGATACAAGAGATTGAGGAAAGATGAAGCAGCTTCGATTTAATTACGGATAAAATGGTAATTGAGGTCTCTTATGAGTGTTTCGCATCGTGACAAGGAGCGCATTGAGAGGGAGAATTGTAATGAAGAAAAAAAACTAAAGTAACTCGCAATTAAGGGTAACTGCAATTTGAATGGAAAAGAAAACAAAACAAAAAATCAGTATTATTCTCTTTCATCATCATCTTAATCTTGTTTGAAATATTATTGCAGCACCTTCAGATGCCAAATGATTGGTCTTTTTTGCTTCTCATCATCATCATCATTCTCGTCCATTTGCCAATGTCTTGAATCTTCTGGGTGAGAGGAAAGAAGGTATTTGAGTTTTGTAGAGTTGGGATCGTAAAGTATTAAATATTTTTAAGGTGTATTCAATCACGATCTTGGAGGAAGAATCGCGCTCCTTTATCACGTTATGCCAATACTGGTAAACATCGAGAGACAGAGAGGAGGAGGCAGGAGAGGGAGTATGGATCATCGTTTGTACTCCCTCATTGAAAAAAGGCCTGAAAGAGAAAAGAAGAAGAAGAAAAATTAGTAAAAAACATTCAGAACGCTTTTTTTATGAATGAAAATAATATTATGAAAAAAAGGTTGATATATAACTGCCACTCCTTGCTGTAGCACGCATTCAGTAAAACGCCATCACACACGATCACCTTCAATCTTTCCTCATCATCATTATCATTCTTATTCTCATCTTTTTTCATCATTTTTTTCCATCTTATTCATCGTCATCAAGCTTCAGCTTCATTAAAGTTGCTTTTGAATTTCATTTTTCAGTTGAATTTTTCCAACAATTTTTTGCAACTATCCAACAGTTCAACTTGTATTTTGTTGTTTCTAATCCATCTGTTTGGTGATGTTGTATAATTGTTTAAACAATTAACTGAATGGTTAATAGTTGGAATGGATTGAGTGACATTGAGTTGAAATTGAACTGTTGGTGTTATTGGAGGGTTTTTACCTGAGATTATTATAATATTACTACTGTTTGTTACCTGAGTTGAGAAGGAAGAAAGTTGGTAAAAGGTGGAGACTTTTCTGGTTAAAGCTACCAATAAGGTTAGTCTGTTACTGTTTGCTTCTACGCATATAATGTGAACACCTCCTACCTGTTACTTTTTGTTTTGCTGCCCAACCCAGTGAAAGTAAACCTAACAAAGTGATCTGATCAACACACGTTCACAGAGGCTTGTAACAACAACAACACAAACAGGCAACATTAACAGTAACAGTAACAGTAACAACAACGATATCACAGTAAACACCAAACACCACTAACAACTACAACTACAAAATAATCTAAACGTAACTTACGTTAAAGTGCTTCAATATGACTTTATCTCAACATCCTCAACTTTATCTGCTTCCTCTTCACCAACATCACCTTGATCATCACCATCATCTCTATTTGTATCATCTTCATCCTCTTCTCCAACTTCATCACCATCATCAACAACAGCAACAGCAGCAGCAACAACAACAACAGCAACAACAACAGCAGCAGCAACAATTGCAACAAAACAATCGAAACTCTCAGTCAAAATTTAAATTTGACTTTAAACGACTTGCAGAATCGGTAACGGCCGAGGCAGCTAAAAAGGAAGCCGAATCATCATCATCTTCATCATCGTCCTTTTCCTCATCGTCATCACTTTCTCCTTCATCAGTGTCATCAGTTTCATCAATATCATCAGCCGGTTCATCATCATCAGTCGCCAATTATCCAAACTTTTATAATCCACTTTCCTTGACTCTGAGTCGTGGTGCAGCTAGTTCCCTTGAGAAGCGACTTTCTCGGATGACAAGAAGCTCTTCCAGGCCCAAACGAGAGTTCATCTGTAAATATTGTCAAAGGAAATTTTCAAAATCTTACAATTTGTTGATTCATGAGAGGACCCACACTGATGAGAGACCTTATTCATGTGAAATTTGTAATAAAGCTTTCCGTCGACAGGATCATCTTCGTGATCACCGGTAAGCATACAATTAAACACATTAAACAAAATTTAACCCAACAACCTTAACCAATATAGTACCAATCAAATTGGGTAAACATTGACAAAAAAAATATAACCTTAAAAGAGCGACTATCAAATGATATCCTTAACTACCTTAATCTTTTCAATACTTTTGATTTGTTTCAATTGCCGTGCTCACAATGGCACTGAATTAACCGATTGTTTGATTATCATGAGACTTGATGTACATAGTCAACAATATTGCTATTATTATTGTTTTATGATCACAATTAATGGGATCAAATTAAATGTGAAGATACCGCTTGGAAATAGCACTCACCTAGGAGCAACCAAAGCGACAATATGAATTAGAAGACAAAACAAAATAAACTGAAAAAATACGGATGTTTGACGGTTACAGGTTGACTGTAAGATTTAAGACTGAAAGACTGCAAACAATTGATTGCGAGTTTGATTGTTAGGAGTCTGGAGACACCAAAAACAAACCAAAACTATCAATTGCTTGTTACGCTTTTATTATCATTAACAATTAGTTGATAACTTTAGCGGCACCTAGAAAACATTGTTACCTTTACAACATTAGGACCAATGCCACCCATAGGTTGTTTACATTGTTAATGTAACTCTGCTTTTTATTATCATGACTGCATTATTGCTGGTTAAATTGTAGCTCGCTATCTTGACGTTATTTACAAATAATTGAGTCTCATTTCAACCATCATCATCATTATTATTATCATCATGTTACCTCTTACTTACAATATTTCATTCTCGTTAACTTTATCGGTATCAAAACCCAATAATTCATGTACTTGACTTGACTCAACGAAGTTGGTTAACCAATAACTTGACAAAAAAAAACACTTGCGATAAATAACTCATTTTACCTTGAATTGACATTTGAAATTATCGATCAATTTCAACAATTATTGTTTGTATTATTTTTACATTATCATTGACAAAACATGATGCAAAAAAGATTTCATTTCATTTACTACATTTACACCCTAAAATTGACAATAAAAATAACAATAATCTAAAAAAAATGAACAGTTTTCAAGATAATTATCTGATTGTTATTTCACACAAAATTGTCCCAAGTTAAATCACTGTTAATCCAATCGTGTTAACTTAGATACTTTGTCTTACCAATCAATCTTTCTTTCCACTTGAACAGTAAACTAATTCTCAGGTTATTAATTGATACAGAATATATTATATATCATAATATATGATATACATAAAAAAAGATATAACTTTAACTTGGTAAATAGTTTTGTTTGAAAAGCTTAAAACAAAATCCTTGTAACCGTATTGAGACTTGAATTTCTTATCATCTTCTCATCTTCCCTCTCACTATTCATCATCATTTCCCTCTTTACATTTCCTCAAGTTTCTCTTCCTTTTCTCTCTTTCTTCTCTTGACTTTTTCTCTAACAGACCTTGTTAAAACAAATCCATTTAATGCTTGTTATATCGTTAATGTTGCATTCAATTTTGTTTATTATCTTACCTTTTTTTGTCGACTCTGCATTAGTTAATCATCTTTTCGCTTGTTGACATCTTCTCAAGTGGTTACTTTTTACTCCCTCACTCTTTTTTACCTGTTGATAAATCAACAATCTCTTTCTCTCTGCCTTGGTTATCCAGAAGTAACATATCCGGAATAAAAATGGAAATGAAGTTTGAAGTTAGTTTTTTCGAGAATCGGCCATCGGATTTTGTTCAAATTTTCAGAATAACCAGAGCACACATTTGAGTTCATAAATTATAAAAATCAAAACAATGACTCTAATAGTTTCAAAAATAATCAAATTGTATCAACATAAGGTTTTGAAAATTTGTGCGAATAGCATATTTGGAATAGTAATGGATGAGCTTTGAACTAGTATTACTAGAGATTTACTGTACAGAATTGTAAGAAATTTTCATCATATGTTCTTGAGAGTAGGAAAATATTGAATATGAAAAATCAGAGTGTAATTGTTGCTAGAATTTACATTATATGAGTTTAAATAGAGTCGAGTTTTCAAAATTTTTGCTTCTATGGGTCAAATCAATGGCGAGATTTGGATAGACGCTAGAGGGCGCTAGTGAAAACTGTCCAAAAAATTAGTTAATTGTCGTTAATTAAGCAGAAATAAGGAATTTGGTAAGAAATTTGAATGCAAAATACTTACCGTTGGAAGATGAAGTGAAAAAAAGTTAGATTCTGCTAATAGGTTGCTAGATAAGCTCAGAATTGTTCATTGAATTAATTATGCGAAATTAAAATAAATTGTCATAATTAAAGTGATTAGTGTTAACTGTGAGGAGTCAAATGGCTTGATACATTTGCTATTGTCAATATCTTGGACTATGAAAAAAATTGAGTGTCTGGGATGAGTACTTATCGACTTATTTGTAACTGAAATTCATTTCCATTTTCATTCCGGATATGTTAGTCTCCATATCAGAATCACTGTTTGATAAAGCACAATTCATATCGGGTGAGAAAAGTAGCGATTATCCGTGAAACAAACACATTACATGAGAAGGGAGAAAAATTTCCTAGATAAGATTGAAAAAACAAAAAAAAATTAGTCGATTGAATTGATTGATTAGTTTTGAGGTGTTGTGGCAAATGAAGATGGAAATGAGGAAAAAGAGCGAAAAAATTGGTTTCTTTTTTCCATAGGTTTACCTTCATCTTTGACAGTCCGAATCACAAATCATTCATTGTATTGAAATACTTTAAGATATCTTATTCACAGAATCAGGTCACTTGATAAGAGGATAAAAAATAACTTGATATAATCGGATTTAATCTGGCAATAATTTCCACTGTCTTTAAGTTACTCTAGATTAAGATTATTCAGATGACAATATGGCTGAAAAATAACCTTTTACTGTTGCCATCTTACGTTAAAAGGGTTCAATTAAAAGTCATTATGTAACCCTTTTGACCGATAAGATGGCGCTGGATTTAAGACAATGCTTTGTTGTTTTATTTTTTCAATGTTAATTACAATTTTTTGGTCAACTTTATTTTGATTTTATTGTTGTTTGGTTTTTACCATTAGTGCAATTTCATTGTTTGATTTACTAATTGTATTTACTAACGTTTGTTTCTTGCCTTTCTTTTTTGTTGTTTTATTAGATATATCCATTCCAAGGAAAAACCTTTCAAATGCAATGAATGTGGCAAAGGTTTCTGTCAAAACAGGACTTTGGCTGTCCACCGAATCCTTCACATGGAAGATTCACCCCACAAATGTAATACCTGTGGTAAAAGTTTTAACCAGCGAAGCAACTTGAAGACTCATTTACTTACCCATACTGACATTAAACCCTACAATTGCGCCGATTGTGGTAAAGAGTTTAGACGTAACTGTGATCTTCGTCGTCACACCTCAACCCATACTTTGGGCTTATCTGAGAGTCAATTAAATTCTGATAACAATGATTCTTGCTGTTCTTTACAAGATTCTCTTTCTGGTTCCAATGGTGGTGACTCAACCAAATTAAATCATCCAATCAGTCTAGTGCGTGGCTGCTCTCCATCATCTAACAATACCACAAAGATATCCAGCAACCTTTCAACCCCCGGTAAAACAACATCATCACCCATGGAGATAACAAAAATAGATGATCTCATTGAAGGTGAAGAGGATGATATCGATGTTGTTAATTAACTCCTTTTTATCAACACAATCAAATATACTATGGATGATCTTTACTTTTTTGTTTTTTTTGTGTCTATCGACTTTACTTGTTCCACTTTTTTTGTCCAAGAATCTTCCATTACTTATCTCTTAATCTTGATCTTTCTCCTTTTTGTGTCTCATCTCAATGAGTTGATACTTATTAAATTTAAATTTAAAATCTATTGTATTGTAAACCAAATTGGATCTCCCTTTTGTTTCATCTCTCTCTCTCTCTCTCCAACTCCATATCTTTTAATAATAAAACATCTAAATTATTAAATTAAATCATGTGTCATCAAAGATACTTGAAGTGTATGTCAATCATCATCATTACAAGTCATCTCTTATGTTATAAGATAATTTTACCTTGTTGCTAGGTAGTTTGTTTTGCTGATGAACATTTGTAAGATGCAGAGAGAAAAAGAGAAAGAGAATGAGTGATAAAAATGAGGGGAGAGAGAGATAGATGATTATAAGTGCTAGTTACTTACTTGTTAGTAGCGTGAGATGCTTCAATTATAATTGTGATGAAGATAAAGATGCTTGTTCTGAGTGTTTCAACAAACTTCGAGTGGTAAAAAAATAGTATTTTTATACCTTATAACTTCCGAACAAAGTGAGATATCAAGTTGAAGAATCGGTTCAAATACTTAATTGAAACACAATTATCAACAGAGATAAAGATTGAGGCAAAAAAAGTCAAATAATGAATACAATCATCTGAATCGTTGGAATGACCAATATCTTGAAAATGATAACTTCAACATTAAATTCAGTAATAAACCAGTAATAATTGTATCTGTAATGATCTCTAATTATTGATAATTTGTATTGCCTTTGCTTCTCAATAACTTGCTGAAATGATTATTTTATTATTAGCTTTATATCATGAGTTAGAAATTTTTTATAGTCTTTAATCATCAGCAAATTTTACATGAATTATCCAGCTTTCCATGATGGTCTGGATAGATATCGGTAATAGTTAATCAACTAGCACCATTGGTGTTTGATTAAAAGCGATTGAATTGTGATATTGAAATGTCTTCTGTCAACAATCTATTGTATTACATATAATTGCAGCAAAAAACAGTTTTTTTTCACAAGATATTAATAATCGTTAATTGAAATCATTTGTATCATTTCAATTGAAAGTGATACTATTGAGTACAATGGTTGAGTACAAAGGAAAGTAGATAACAAAAATCTGAGGTTAAATGAATGTCTCGTTAAGTCATGTTAAGTGATTGTTTCATACTTTTATTGATTTTTTTTATTATATGAAGTTGATTGTATCAAATTGACTGGATGGGTGCCCACAGATAATTTAAGTAAATGCAGTAAAAATCTTGTCTGGTAAACGTTTCCATAAAGGGTTAAACGTTTCAGTTTTCTTTGCGTATCTTTATTTGTCTGAATTTAGCTTTTCATTCTTTATGATTAATCAAATTATCTGTGGTTTAATAATTTTCAAGTGTAGATGGCATTGAATCAAATAGTTGTATTAATGTTGCTTTGTTAATGTTCACAGGTTGGGCTTGAAAGTTGAGCCGGATTTCCTTAAATACATTTTGTTACCCCCAGGGTTACTCTGGAAGATATTTCATATCATCATACATCTGAAGAGATAATGCAAAGTAACAAAGAAATAGAAGAAAAAAATGAAATTCTAAAGCTTAAAAATACTTAAAAAAAAGATGATGATGATGATGGTGATGAGGAAGCAGAAGCTGATTGATACTCGTTTAACCATTTGTATGTTATAATGCTCACATAATATTTATAAATGGTTAAGGTTTTGGTGCTGTATCCTTAAGGTTCAGTGTAATCAGTTAAAATATTATCAGGACTACTTAATATATCAGTTCACTGTTTCCTGTCATAATTTAAGCCTCGGTGGGAATTAAAATGAAAAGTTTTGGTTGCTGTTGTTTTTGATGTTGCGTTGTTGCTGTTGTTGTTAACCTGTTGGTTAGTTCATCACGGTTGGTGTCGAGGCGAAGAGATGATCAGAATTGAAAATAATGATCTCATCTTCTTCTGAATTTGAACACACCCTCCCTGTAGGGTGGTTTGTAATATTATTTTATTAGACGAGTAACCAATGTGAGGCTTCTGAAGATGATGGTCAAGAAGGATGATGAAGAAGCAAAAAATGGAAAGATGAAAGCTCAGGCAAGTGACCGGTAAGCCAAGGTCGATTTTAAGATGGTTATTATTATCATCATCATTATCATCTACTGAACATGTAGAGGCGGGGGAGTAAATAATGCTGATGAAATAAGCAAGAAGCTCATGATAAGGGAGTTGCTCACATGATGGTTGCAATTCAGTGAGAAGGATGTTGAGAAAGATGGATCATCTTCATCAGCATAATTATCATTATCATCATTATCAAAAATTCTGGTTCTTCTCTCCTTCACCATTATTTTTGTAACTTTGCATTTTCCACCATTATTAGCAAATACTTTTGTTTTCATCTTGTTCGCCCTCACAGTATTTAACTCGAGACTTTTTCTTCAATCTTTCCACCTTCTTTTTCACTATTATCTGCTACGTCTCTTCCCATGTAACTTATCTTCATCAAATTCTGGAATAATTATTGTCTTTCCACTTAATCGCCATGATTCCCTCCTGAATCCATTTCTTAGGGTGAAGCTTGAATCATTGAGACGAACCACTCCTTATATTAAGGTTCTGTACTGGTTACTGAAAAAAAGTAAGCATTATGTAAAGATTATTGAGGTCAGCATTCATTTTTCTTATGAATAAATACTTTTCTTGGTGTCAAATTTAATTGATCACAGTGAATACAAAATGACTCTTGATTAACATGAGTTGTTATCTTTCCTTGGCATTTTACCTTGTTTTTTGCATTACTCTTTAACTAATAAGAGAGAAAATCATAAAGTTAGATTTAATGTTCAGGTTAATTGGATTGACGATGATGATTCAAGTTACATACTTGCTCATTTTTCTTGTGTTTTCTTGCTTGTAACAAGTCTGATAATCATGGTTTTAACAAGTTGAGAGCAAACCACAACAAACCATACTGAATGTCGCTCCTTTTATCAACGGGATTCCTCCAAATTTAACTTTCATCAATCACCGAACAAAAAGTCAGATTAGTTCAGATAAGATGCTTCTGAGTCTTTTTGGTAGCTCATAGTGAATCTTTAAACTTGTCCCTCTTTATCTACTTCGTCTCTTCCGTGGTCTTTTAAGGGCTGTGGTCAATCAGGTTCGACTTCATCATCATTATATAAAACCAACAGCGAAGATTTTTCGTTGATTGATTAATATAAAAAGTCAAACGAAAGATTCATGCGGTGGCGTAATCTCCATAGTGTAAGGTGTTCTTTCTAATCATATGTAAAACCATGTATCGTACGCATTTAGTTGTAATTTGATTGATTAGACAAGTAAATCTCTTGTTTCACTGGGTGATGCTTTTCAGTGGAGGATGATTATATCCCAATCAAGGTGAGCTTAAAAATGATTTAGCTTAAAAGTTAGATGAATTGGTGGAAACGTTGTGTCCCATTGACTCTTTTAACTCAGCAAATAATCAGCTTACGGGGTAAGTGAAACAGCGATAAGTTTTTTTCATTTCGACCAGCAATTTAAATTGAAAAATTACTTGATAACACTCTTTATTGAATAACATACTGCGAAAACATTATTCACAATATTGGTGGTACATCCAATGAAAGTACCGTTGAAAAAACAGCAATATAACAAAAACAAACACTTGACTGTGTTGTAGGTCTAACTTTGTATTATTTACGTTGAGAGTAAATTCATTCATAATCAATGCGTGATTAACCTTTATTACAAGTCAATTAAGTTAACTCATGACTAACAGCTTTGTTTTTTTTTGTAAAACGTAAAAAGCATAAAAAAACCATGTAAAATACAAGCTCATGAAACTTGAATATGATTAAAATTGATTTTTGAAGATTTGGAGGGTTTTGCTAAACACTAAACAAAACACAAGCTTAAACACATAACCACAAAAAAAAGGATTCAACAAATTATCAACACTTAAAATGTAGACTTTAACAAATTGTTGACAAGTTGATTGTTATAAGATGAGATAATCAATGAGATGAGAATTGAATAGAAACGGAAATAATAATTGAACAATATTAACTGTGAAAATAAAAATGTCTCAAGAGACTCACATTAACATGTGACCAACAAAATGGAGGGAAATGATTGGCAAGAAGGTGAAGGCGCTAAAATTGATTCAATGGTTGAATAAGAAATTTTGTGTCTTATTTTTTTGCATTAAAATGTTTCTTATTAAATTATATATCATCTTTTATTGTTATATTATGTTTAATATTGATTTTTTAGTCCCATTTGAAGGTCAATTAAATACTGGTTAACCATTTAGTGAACGTAAATCACGATTTATACTCTCTCTCTCTTTCTGTGTTTCCCTTGAGAGTTTACAGTTTCCGCTCGGAAGCCTTAATCAAGTGAATGTGCCATTCGTGTAATACGTGTTACACGTACTCAAAGCCAAGCCCTTTTTTTACTTTTCATGGTAATTCCCCGTCATCATGATCATCACCATCTAAACTCTCATCGTATTCAGCTTCATCAGTTTTTATATAATGTATTTACTTTCATATTGATAATTGCTCATTTTTGGCTTGAAGAGTAAGCAGATTGTGAAGATTCTTGTACTTTGCGCTTTCCCAAGTTAACATGATCTGACCATTTGGTCACCTTCATCTTCATCATCATCAACGTTGTCTTCATCTTCATCTTCCTTGCCATCATTTATCTTTTAATACACACAGATAACCATTCGATTACAGTCTTGCCAAACAAATTTATGTTTTAAATTTTAGCACGAATAAGCCGCACCTTAGATTCCTTTACCATTTTTACCAATTCAACTTCACTTTGTTTCAATAATTTTAACGCATTTAACTCTCTTTTCTTTCTATTATTTTACCTTTATTATTGCATTTACTTTCTCTCTTCATAATCATCTTCATTATTATCATCATCATCATCAGTTACAACAGGAACAACAACAGCTCAAAGTATCAACAATATATATTTCTACTTGTAACATTGCATGTGAACATTGAAAATAGCTTTGTTCTGCTTTTTTTTGTAATCAGTTAAATATGTTTTGCTTTAGGCCTTAATTTTGTTCTGTCCATTTGTTATTGTGGTTTGTATTATTGTTGCCAATTGTGGTGTGAAAACGTTTCCACTCGAGTTGATCATGTAACATTATCAATGTAATAATGATCATCGTTATTTTATTGCTCTTCATTTTGGTTATTAAATTACTTTTCATTCTTTCAATTTGCTTGTTATGGGCTCAATAGGAGTCAAATAAGTTTCAAATGGTTAACAAGGTAAATAGATAGCTATAATCAACTAGCAATTGCTAACACTTTCAATTATATTGAATGCTATCACCTGATATTCAGCTGAAACACTTTTCCATCCGTAGCCATTTGTTGACAATAAACTCAATCTTGAAGCATATTAATCGTATAATGAAATGGCTTTGAAATGTTGAAATGGATACTAAAGGTACGACTTAATCAAGGTTTTCCCAATGATTGATGTGTCAAAATTAGCATTAAATAAGTATCATTCAAGTGATTATTTGAAGCAAAAAACAAATCACAACAATCAACAACATTTGTAACATTAACCAAGAATGTAGCATTTAATTTAGTTTACGAATGATATTGAGGTTCATTGAATAAATTCCGGAAACGGGTAACACGAAAGATTCAGTGCAAACCAGCTTATTAACCATGTTAATCAATTCCACATCCATATTCATCGGTAAATGGTTAGCCGAGTAGTTTCACAATTGAAATGAATAATTGAAGTATCAACAACAAGAGTGCCAAATGTTAACATTTTTACAAACGATTTGACCTTTTCCTTATTGACCTTATTGATTACAATTCCATTTCCATTTGTATTTGAGTGATTTTAATTGTGATTACCTGTTAACAAAACAAAACAAAAAGAGAAACATTAATATAATTGTATCTACAGTTCCAAAGAAAAAAAAAAGAAACGCTCAATGATCGCGTTAGCATTGATTATTATTGTCATTGTATAAACTACTGCCATTTACTGTTCACTTATAAGTACCCATATGCTGAAGGATTTGTTGCATGTTTCCAAACAATTTACTCAAATTTTAAGTCAGGTCAAAGGTAAAGGTCAAATCATTTGAGTCAAGGAGAGAGACAATGAATATGGATTGCGATTTAAGTGTAATTTCAATTGTTTGCTCATTCCAATAAGGGCTTCTTCAATCATTTTCAATTTAACTGCAAACATATTTATCTTTCTTCAGCTTCTCACCAGGCAAACAAAAAGGTATTAGGCCTTATCATAATACAATGTAATCAAATCAAGTTTCCTGATTGTATTAACATGATAAACGAGATAATTAACTTCTCTCCAAGCTTTCCGTCGACTTAATTGAAAATCAAACTGAATGTGCACTTGTTAATCTGGCAACCTGGAAAAAAGAAGGTGAAAGAGAAATTAAAATGGTGTAAATTGTAATATGAAAATGATTGGGAAAAAATTCAATTTCAAAAATTGAAGAAATGGAAAAGAGTAAAATGTTTAAAGCTAAAGGCTATGAAGGCAGTGATGAAGATGAAGTTTGGCAAGAAACAAACATTGTAAACCAAAATAAACATGATAATGATGATGAAGATGAAGAAAGACACTCAAACAATGGATTTAATTGATGTTGATGGAGGAAAAGATAGATGGACATTTGATGGTTATTTTACTTCATCATCATCATCTACTTACTTTTCATTTATCAGTTGCTTTAACTTCACTTGTTGGAGGAGGAATCAACTGACAAGCCAACCCCTAAAGTTCCGGGTCATCTATTTCTCTCTCTTTCTTCTTCTTTCTACTCATCATTTTCATCATCATCCAGTGTAAAGGTTTACTTTTGTATATTTGGGGTGTTTCATTGCAAAGGTAGGGTGTGATTAAGGATATCACGACTTGAATCACGATTTGGTGTAGGTGGGTCCACATTCTAAAAATGAATATACATTTAAGTTCCAAATAATTTATCTTCTCTTTCTTTTTCTTTCTGCCATTTTTGCCATCTTCCACTTTTCACTTACTCCTGCTCACTGATCATCAGCATTAGTTTACTGGTTTACCTGAAGACATCAGCAAAACCTTACTGTCAAACCTAGAAAAGACTTTTAAGAAAAGAGAAAAAGAAAAGCAAGAAAAGGTAAATCTCCTCCTTTTTTGTTTTTTAGTTGTTATTATTGTTTCTGCCAAATTTTTACCATGAACTTATCCTCCCACAAGAACCATGAATTTTATGTTCAATGTTCAACTCTTCTTCACTGTCTATTATACCTTTATTGTCTAATCTTCAATTAAGAAGAGGAAAAAATAAGCAAAAATGTATTTACAATGAAACAAAACCTTAATTGTTGAAACTGAAAGCTAATGGCTATTGAAAGTTGGAATTGTAATTTTCTGATAAAAAAAGACTTTTCCTTTTACCAAATTTTCTCATATTTACATAAATCACATTCACCAGAAACTAGAGTTAATGGTGTTGATTGATTTACATTGTTAACCAATGCTTTTATTGATCATCTAAACCTTTTAATGCATTAAACCATTGACTTGAGCCCAGTTATTGATTCATCAGTTTCATCATGTAATCTATGATAATGTTCAATCTATTTTGACAATTTGTTAATCTTGCTTTTTTTACCTTAACTGGACTTGATGCCTCAAGGTGGATAAACAAGATTAACAATATTAACTGAGTGGACATAATTACTAGTATCGGTTATGTGACCAAGTATAATCCAAAAGCTACCAAAAAAGCCAAAAGCAAACGATTTTGGCCATTTTTATGGCTCAAGTCAATTGATGTTTAACGTTAATCATAAGCGTCAAGACTAATTATAGACATTACATTGAACAATGTTTAATTTTTCATAACTCATCATCTAGATATAAATTATATAACCTGATATTCAATCATTTCCTGAATACTGTTATTGTTTACCTTAAGGTAACAATTAGAGTAACAAATCTGAGGAGTTAAACGTAATTATAATATTATGCACATTATAATTATAAACAATGTTGGATATTAATTATTATAATAATTTCAGTTGGTCACCCAATGTTGGTCCACCAAAAGCCAATGGATTTTCACACTTTGGTTATAAATCTAAATATTAGTTTATAAATAAATCTATAGTGCTATCTGATTTGTAAAAACTGTAAAATGATAAAAAAGCTTGTAAAAGATACACCAATAGCTATGGTCAACTTTTAACACATTGATGGACCTTAGTTTGCTGGGAAGACGAGTCAATGTAAAAAACGTTTTATCTGCAAAGATGAAGGTAAGTCATAATCATCTTCAGTCCATGATTATTAGACCTTTTGTTATCTATTTCAATAGCCAGCAACGGTTAGGTTTTGTTGTAGATACATTTTTACCGTTTTTTCTGGTCTAATTGAACATTACCCACTATTAGTAAGAAAAAAAAGAGAGAAGATGAGAGGGTGGAGAGGGAGAGAAAGAGTTAATTAAAGATTAGCAGAAGATTCATGGTTTGGTGGGAGGAAACATTCATGGTAAAGGTTGAAAGAAAGGACAGAAAGAAGGAGATGAAAGGTAAGATTACGGGTCATTTTCCTCTTTTTTTTGCTTGTCTTCTTGCTGTTCTTCTGGTCAATACGACGGTAATGTTATTGTTGTTGCTGTTGTTGTCTTCAGGTAAACCAGTAAACTAATGCTGATGATCGGTGAGCAGGAGTAAGTGAAAAGTGAGAGAAACTAAGGGAAAGAAAAGAAAGAGAAGATAAATTATTTGGAACTTAAATGTATATTCATTTTTAGAATGTGGACCCACCTACACCAGATCGTGATCTAAGTCGTGATATACTTAATTACACCCCACCTTTGTAATGAAACACCCCATTTATATTAAGGTAAACCTTTACACTGGAGTAAAAAGAAGAGACGATAAAGATGAAGAGAGAAAAATAGATGACCCGGAACTTTTAGAGGTTGACTTGACAGTTGATTCCTCCTCCAACAAGTGAAGTTAGCTTGAGAAAATAGCTGATAAATGGAGAGTAACTAGAAGTTAAAATTCACAAATATTTATATAAAGTGCAATCCATCAACATCAATTAAACACTGCAAGCGTTTTTCCTGAGCTTTTTACTTTGACTCCTTGCATTATGACCAGACCAAGATGAAATTCAAGTGAAAAAAAAGATGTTCAATAATCTGTAAGAAAAAAGAAGAAGAAATGTTGAAAATTTAGTGAAATATTGTAGGGTTAAAGGGGTTTAGAGGAAGATAATTACAGCTACTTCAACTTGCTTATGAGGCAATTTAACCTTTTTTGAAACAGTTAAAAAAGCGATCTAAATTTTTTTCAAATGCATCATAAATTATTTGTTTAAATTGTCAGAATCAAATTTTCAGATTCACTTCTATGGTGCCAGTCTTTTTGTTTTTTGTTTTGTTTCTTTCTCTCCCTCTCTCTCTTCGACTTGGTTCATGGTTAATTTAAATACAAGGTACACAGTTAAGAACTCATTAACTGTGAGTAACATTTGAACATACAGAGAGGACAAAAGAAGACGAGGATGTGAAAAGAAGAATAAAAACGAGTCCGAAAGTAAAGTGGTCAGGTAATGATGGTGGTACTAATAATGAAAGGGTAACCATTTTAAGGTGAAGTGATTACCAGAAGCTCCAAAGAGGCTGAGATAAGCTCGATATTGATGAGGATGACTATGATGATGCTGTTGATGATGATGATGATGATGATGATGTGTAATTTTACTTTCTCTTTCTTCCATCCCTCCTCCTACTTCTTCCTTGATCAACTAGCAATTAAGGAGCCAACTTTGACAAGCAACAAAACATTTTTTTTCTTCCTTTTTGCCTGGGTCTATGTTTTTTCCTAAACAAGAAAAAAAAGAGGAACATTACTAAAGTTAAATTGTTTTAACAGAGTTTGCAGAAAAAAAAACAGAAATGATGAGAGAGGTAAAAGTACCAACTTACACACAATATGAAGACAGTGGAGAAAGAAAGATTGATCAAAAGCATAATGGTCCGAATGGTTGTCTACCGATGTTTACAGTGTTTCAAATGCATTAGACTAATATTAGCTCCCAGACAAGAGAATTGACTAAGTTCATGAACAGGTAATACAAAACTCGTTAGATTTAGTGTAAAGAAAGGGCCACTTCACCAAATACGTTATCTTTATCCATAAAGTCTCGGAGATTTGCAATAAACCTAGGATGATGGAAGAAGAAAAAACGAAAGCA
The DNA here is from genome assembly GCF_039701765.1 of Tetranychus urticae. Lineage (NCBI taxonomy): Eukaryota > Metazoa > Arthropoda > Arachnida > Trombidiformes > Tetranychidae > Tetranychus > Tetranychus urticae. The sequence continues at coordinate 18,236,430 of NC_142960.1, forward strand.
TTAGATTGCAATAAGCGTAAATAAATTAGATGGTGGCTTACATTTACATCTGAAATTTCAATAACTATACCTGGAATTCACTATAATCCAGATAATTGACTGTTAGGTGAGCATAAATTTGAATATGGCAGCCTAATAAGATTACTTAAGAATGGTGACCGTGTATGGTGTAGGTAGAAATAAAACGTAATCCAACAGCAGAAGTAGATATCCTATAAGAGTGGATCGTCTTCAAATAGCCAAAGGGAATGGTGTACTTAAGTAATGGAGAATTGAAATAAGTAGGAAAATTATTATTGTCAAGGTAATTAGTAAGGTGAGAGTAAATTGTAAGTAAAAAAAATAGTAAAATTGATTATGAAAAAATTTACCTTTTCTTGCATAGGAAAAATAGTGAAACCACAAATGAGTGTCCGAATAGGAAATAGATTACATCTAATTGGCTTTACCATCAGATTCCAAAGCCCATATAATGTTTTTGATTTCCATATATTTGAATTGTAAAAGTAATTTTAATAAATTAACTGATACTCATTATTGAAAGTATCGTTGGCCTTGTATATATTTTTATGGTAAAAGAAACTGCGGTCCAAATATTTTTGCTTTACACACTCATTAGCATAGGTTGACACGGCTTCTGTGGTATTCCTTGTGGTCATCATTAACTGGTTCCTACTTTTTGTTCCATCTTGTTTGCTGTCTGTAGCTTCTGTGAAAACTCAACATACCTTTGACGGATCCATGGTTTTAACAATAATAGAGTCACTTTAGAAGCTTAGAAAAAAGAAAGATTATCCGATAATCCAGCAGTTTTAAAGTAATGTTTTCACTGATATCAAAGGGTGCAACTGGCAAAACTGTCATTACAAGAAAAGTAACAGTCAACGGGTGTAAACAATCAACAGTAAGACGTCACTCTACCCAGTTCAAAATAATGTAAGAATATCTAAGAAAATCGATTTATTAAACTCAAAAATCTTAACGATCAGAAATAATTAAACATGGCCATTTCAATAAACTGCGAATAATCGAGTCCATTTTATTCAGATGATGAAATTTTTCCATAGATTACCTTAATTTTTGAATTAATTTTACTCTTATCGACCATTAAAGATGCATTAAATACTTGAAAACTTAAAGAAAGTAAAATTGGAACATCAATTGTCCATAAATCAAAGTTGAAATAAAACGAACAGTAATTTAACAGTTAATGAACAGATCTTAAATCAATTTACGATGTGTGGAAGGTTCGGTTTTAAACCAGCAGATGGCTGCGCAAGCTGTAACGAAAATTTGAATTCAATTGAATTTCAATGAAGTCTCAATGATGAAAAAATGTAAGCTTAATATCTGTACGGAACTTTGAAACTCATTGCCGATTCATGATTTCAATATCCAAGGTATCACTTGTAATTGGTTTGTATCGTAAAGAACAAGGTTTTTGATATCAAAATTATTAAAAATATCATTGACTTCAACTTATTGATGTGGTCTTAACAATTGAAAATAATCCTGATTTGACATAAACTGACCTTTCTTTGAAGATGCATTACAATTATTTTTGTCAATTAATTGTCATTTTTATTGCAGCTTTTAGTATTACTTACAATAATAAATAAGTTGATTAATTATTCAGCAGTTAATCTCGTCTTGAATAAAGTTTTTCAATAAAAAGGCGAGGTTTTCATGCGATTGATCAATAGATTTACATTGATAACAACTATTGGTATGATTGTCTCATTGTTATTAACTATCAACTGTTTGGTTAAAAAAAGGAGGTTACTTTGATTTGAATTGTAGGCCAAGTTAATTGAAAACAAGTTAAATAAAGCAAACAAAATTGTAAGGCCAAGGGCAAAGCATATTTGATCGTCAAACAGTGTTTTAGGAGTTGATTTGAACTGAGTTGCCCTTCATTCAGCCCATATTGACCTCGCAGAAGCTAAGTTTGACCCAATTTAACATTAATCTTCCTCAATAGTGATCTTGGCCTAGTAAATCAAGTCAACTCTCTCTTTCTCTTCCTCTCTTCCTATCTTTCCTCCTTTCTTTTCTCTTTCTCCATTCTCTTCCTGGATTTTCAGTGTCATATAAATTAACACAACTCCATCAATGGTTCAGTTCATTTTACCAACCCATTAACCAACTCAACCTTGATCTCTCTGTTTTTTGTCTACCTGCAAATGTCATTCACTGTTTTTACATTTTTAATTTAATATCAGATGATGAACCAGTAAAAAATGCAAAAAGTAAACCATGTCATTTGACATGTCAACTTATTTATTCAAACTGACCTTCAGTACTCAAGGCTAATCGATTTCGTTCACAATTTTTAAAATGATTTATCATACAACTTGTATATTAGCTTATGATTGCGGATAAGTTATTACACTTGGTTTATGAATAATATTTTAATTTCAAACTGTAAACCCAGAAAATTAGCTCAATAATTAATTCTATCAATATTTACCTGGGAAATATGTATTCAGAAGGATTAAATGAGATGTTTTTTTGCCTTTTGTTCAGCAAATTTGTATTTCTTTTGATGAATTTGTTTGAATAAAGTGATGTTTTGATGCAATATTTAATTTATTGAATGCTATCTTTGCCTACATCAAACATCAATGAGCCCCAATGGGAAAAAATTTCAATAAAAAATTGAAAAATGTAAATAAAATAAGAAATAATAGCCAAAAGACAGAGTGATAATTACTGTTTGTTTTCATGTATTATTTAAGCTAAAATATCGGTAAAATATGAATAACAATAATTTGAAAGAAATGTTAACTAATCAAACATTCAAATTTTCCTATTAAATTACTGTGTACAATGTAAAACAAATTAGCGATTGATATAAAAGAGTAGATTTTAGATGAGTCGTGTTAGTAACTGGAAATTAGTTGAATTGTTTAGTTGAATTTGTTGTGAAATCTTTTAATAAGTTAATAATTATGGTGAACGTTAAACTTTTGTTGGCAGTTTCCCTTATTTGCGTGGCTCTGTTCAAGTCATCTCAAGCTTACAGCATTAATGCCGCTCAAATCGATGCAATTGAAGATGGTGGTGACCGATGGGTAATGAATCTTGCTCCTGGTATGGACAAGCCTGATACAGAAGGAGGAATGCCACCTCCACCCCCAGCCGGTGGACCTCCACCACCACCTCCTCCTCCAGGCGGTCCACCAAGCGGTCCACCAAGTGGTCCAGGAGGCCCACCAAGTCCACCTGAAGGAATGCCAAAAAAGCCATAGTGAAAATTGGTTGCGTCGAGAATCACTTTGATTAACCAAAGTTAATCATGTGAGTGATTTGAAAAATCAATTTGTGTGTTTTTGCCAATGCATGTGAAAATAAATGGGAAATAAAGGGAAATTGTTTTTTCCGTTGTTGTCATATTGAGCTCAACTTTTTTTCATTTCTTTCTGTAATACGTGAGCAGCTGAAGGTTCAATTCTTTTATAATAATTTTCTTTCGTGTCAATGATTTCGAAGCCAAATTTCTTGTAAAAAGCCAAGGCATTTTCATTGTTGATTTGAACATGAAGGTATAAACTGTCCAAGTCATTTTCTTGAGCATAATTTAAAACGTGTTCCAACAACAAGGCTCCTGTTCCGAGAGTAAAAGAAAAATATGAAAAAAATTAATAAGATTGAAAATTTCAACTTAAAATAAGTGAAAAAGACGGAAAGATATAAAAAATAACAAACCAATTCCAAGTCTTCGATATGATGGTAAACACCCTAACGTCATTATGTATACTCTTTTCTGATTGTTTGAGTTGTCAATTCGACAGCAAACTCCACCAACTACAAGACCATCGTAAGTAACAACTCTAGCCAATTCATTGGATGCTAAAACATCTTTGTAAAACTTATCATTATAAACAACAGGAAAAATTACTTGATTACACCGGCGTAATGATTTGATATTTTCCCCGTTGACAACACATAATTTAATCCGTTCTTGTTGTTGAGATGGACAGTTAGGCATCTTGAAAGTAGTAGAAGTTTAAATTTAAACTGTGTTAATTAAAACACAAAGCATAAAACATAAACTAATGTCATTAAAAGTCAGAGTTCAGAAATCAGAAGGGCTTCGAATGTGTTTACCTTTTCAGAGACACAATTTTCTAATCACGTGGCTCCATCTCCAAAAAATAAATCCAACCAAAGCTATCATTGAATGAATTTAAGGAATGAGAAATTCATAATAAACCTTTCTAATGATTTACTAAACCATTAAGATTTCAGGGAAAATTTGGTTGAAAAATAATTTAGACACTTTAATTAGAATGTTTTTTACTTGTCAGTTTAATTTGTAGAATAATTATTGCACATCGTTCACGAAAATCGTGCTCATTTTCGCAAACTGAAACTGAAAAATGATTTTAAATTAACCCTCTTTGAATGACAAAAAATGGCAAAAAGACATATACAATATGAATAAAGTATAAGGCATGTGATAGATACAATTGATCCTCTCGTTTTAGGTTGAAAGGTTAAATTAACTAAACCAGTGAGAATGTTGGCGAATAGAAATACTGCCAAACCATTTCGGGCGACAGCTTCATTGAGCAAACTTTTAACTAAAGGCGGCTTCTTCATGAAACCAAAATATTGAAGAATGTCAATCATTACAGCGACCATCAATTCAGTAGCAATTATAAATAGAATCAAACTTATAGTGGCACAAATAAAGGCAAGATTGCATTCTCGTCGACTGATCGGGTCAATGTAATAATGGCTGAATAATCCAACACTGCCTAACATCAGAGCAATAAATGTAAGATCGCAGACAAAAATAATATTATCAAAGTTAGACCTTCGATGCCTGCAAGAAAAATGAGAATAAAGGAATTATTAAAATGATTATTTAAAAAATGTCATGTAAATTAAGGTACCTTTTCTCAAAAAGAGCTCGAGCAATCCAAATCATAAATAGATAAATAGAGATATATCCGGGTAAGGAAAAGATTCCTTCTTTATTGGCTCGAAAAAATCCTGAACGATCTGGGCTGAGAATAAATGAACCCAAACCCATTGAGAGGAAAAGCTGGTGGCATGAAGCAATGATTATGGAAGTTTTGCAGGATGATGAGAAGAAATGAAATAGGACAGATGATATTACCTACAATAAAAAATAAGTTAACATTAATTGTTGATAAATTGATAAAATACGGTGAACGGTTAAGATTCTTACTCTTGTTAGACCGAGAACGATAAAGAAATTCCAGCTGACACCATATTCGGTAATTTCTTGATGGTAATCCGTCAATCTGACAAGAAGCATTCTTAAACCTCCAAGAATAAACAGTGGCAGAGATGGTGAGATAATTTTGGAAATTGAAATGGAACGATAGTGCAAGGTTGAAGATTGAGTTTCTTGCCGAGATTCAGCAGATAGGATTGCATTTAGTGCAACAAAATAAGCTACTCCAGTATCCATCAAAGTCCATCCATACACTTTGCTTTTAGCTAATCGATAAGGAAAAATTTGAAAATCAACAGCCAGAATAACAATGCTAACTGTTAAAACAACATTTGCCAAAAGGTTTGTGATAAAGGGCAATTTAACAGGCATCGGTTTAGAATGAAACACAATTTCAGGCCATTTGAGGACAACAAAAATTTTGGAATGTGAGAATAGTAAATGCAAGGAAAATATCAAAAGCAAATATGGTATGGTTGTTGTGATTGATTGAAATAGAGTTATGCTTAGTAGAAATGGTATGGCCAAAGCAGTTGATTCAATAAATATACGTCTACGAAAATATCTGTTAGGATGAGACAAAAAAGTCATGAATTAGAATCTAGAGAAAATCAAAAATAATTTGGTCAACTCACTTGGTGGTATCGAGGATAGGATAACATGTTAAAATGGAAAGAACCAAAAAATGAGAAAAAGTATAAACAATAGATAAATGGTACAACTCTAAAGGTGGAGTGTATTGGTAAAAATTGATGAATTCCGAGGCATTCATGGTTATCTGTCTATTATGGTCCTTGAGTTGTGAATCTGAAAATTTAAGAAAATGAAAAATATTAAAAGAAGGCCAAATTTTATAGAATTATGAACAAACCTTTTTAATAGAAGTCTTAGGACCATAAAACTGAATAGGTAAAGACCTTTTCAAAAGGTATACAATAGGAGAATAGGCACTTCATACAATCAAGTCTTTGAATCAACGATTATTGGATATAAATTACAATTGATTCATTTTTTTCCACTGATGATATTCAATAATTAGAAAAAGGATTGTCATGGCAGATGTAAAAATGATGGAAGTAAAGTCAACACATAAACCCATAAATCACATTAGCATTGGTTGTTGATAAGTTGTACATATTGTTGAAAGCTTGTATCCTTAACGCTGTTTTTCAAAGATTGGCCTGCAAATGGAGGAAATTAAACGATTTAGTGATATAAACAACATTAGAATTTGAAAAGTATCGATAAAAATGACATGATCAAGTGAAAACAGAATGCAACAAATATTAGTTTGAATAAAATGAGAATAGCGATTAGTTTAAGGAAAATCAACTTGACAAGTTATGTAATCAAATTTCTCTCATCAAGCGAATCCAAACATTTCAAGACTCATTAAATTGACTGATTAACGTTAATAGCGAGGAGAAAGGGTAAAAGAGGGAAGCTTGATACAAAATTAGAGTTAGTTAAAGCATGTCAAAACATGATACATGTAGTTAAATGTTGAAAAAACATAAAACAAGAACAAAGAAATTAATAAGCTTCATGAAATTGAAAATCTGTTGGAATTGAAATAAAAGAACTGATAGTATTTGATTACTTTGCTATCAAACAATTGAAATAATGCTGAAATGTAAAAAAGATGAATAAAAGAGATAACCATACAAATCAGAAATGAAGATAAGCTATGAACTGCTATGTAACATGTATTGTTGGGTATTGTCAATGAGGAAGATTGGATTATTTAATGTTACAAAATGAATATTTTTTTAGCAATGAATAAGGTTTAATTAACAGAGTTTCAAACAAGAAATTAGTAATTGAGATTTTAATTAGCTTTTATAATTACCTACTAATATTTGGAGACAAGTATAATTAGTTGACAGTTCCCCAGCTAGCAAAAAGAGCCCATTGATAAACCACAACTTTGGTACCAAAACTGGACAAGGAAAGGCACAAAGGAAAATATGAGAATGAACAAGTTGAAATAGCAACCAACAATTTATTTAATTTCAAGGGGAAAATGAAATTAAAGGTGTAGATTAAACGTAGTCAATATTAAATTAAATCTAAATTTATTGTTGTCAGCAAAACAGCTTAAAATCAGCTGATGATGAAGGTGAATAAAGGCGGAGTCAAATGTAGTCAAAACAAGTGTGTTTTAAATTTTTTGTTTCTCCACAATTTTCAATTGTTCATAATAATTTAACTAAATTTTCGTTGCTTGAAATAGTTACTAATCTGATCTTTACACTGAAATGAGGGTTTTGGAAACTGAGGAGGATGCTAAAGGGGATGGAAGACCATGTTACCATGCACGAATGGACTTGAAACATTGTGTTCTTGAATCTGACTGTGTTAAAAAGGTTGGTATACAATTTAACAAATTGAGATTCAATATTGATGTTTTTTATTTCGATTCAGGATGGAATGCGTCCTCAAGAATGCTTAAGACGAGCACATGAACTTCTACCCAATGAATGTGTCCAGTTTAAGAACCTATTGACTAATTGTAAACGTAGTTTGGTAAGTACAAATATTGTATCTTGAAGATCAAAATTGTAACCTAAATTTCTTTATTAGATTGATAATAGGAGACGATTCAGAGGACGAATTGAATAGAGACGAGCAATATGGTTAGAAACACGATTAACTGTATATTAAACTAGATATTTTAAATAAAATTATTTAATTTGTTGGCATCATAAGATTTCGAGGATATTGTTCAAGAAAAATAAGCATCTTACATCAACTCGAGCAAATTTTTTTCATCTTTGCTGCTCAACTATTCTAGTAAAACATGATTTCGACCCTCTATCGATTGCCCGTAACCTGGATTTTTCCTATTACTAGTTAACCGGTATTTCAGTTTGTTCTGGTCTCATCAGGCTCAATAGTTATTTCTGACCTTACGGTGCTGGTTAGATTTTTATTTATAACATTGCACATCTACCGAAGTATAAAACAATATAAAGGTGTCATTTTTTGTATAAAAAATGTAAAAAGGCTTAGAGTTTCAAAATAGAAGTGAGAATACTATTGTATGCATTTATCAATGTCGATATTATATTTAATCTCAAACATGGGCTTCGGTAATTAGTTAACTGTGTTAATCTTTTTTTGTTTTTCTAAAATGCCGCTCAAATGTTGCCTTGGTTATGAGCCGAGAGCAAGAAGGCGAAAGTCAGCCGACGGATTCTTGTTCAGCTTTAACTATTTTTGAAAACAGATGAATCGTGTATGAAAATTGTGCTTTTAAACGTGAATTTGTTATTTTTGTTTCGTTAAAAAGTTTTATTCTAAATCGTAACTTTATCTATAGTTGGTTCGGTTTCAATTCAAGAAATATGTGCTCTAATCTTGATACTGATATACCTGTCGCGCTGTCAAAGATCAAGTAAGATAAACTTGTTTATTATATTTATCATTATTCAATTACTTATTTTGATTTAATGCTGTTGTTTTTATTTTCTTACAGATTGGACCAACTTCAATTTTGTAAAAGATGTCAAGGAAAGCCTTTTGTTGTTATCCAAAGGAAGGATGTTTTTTGTCGTGATTGTTTTTATGAATATGGCTCTCATAAGTTTAGATCAACAATCGGCAAAACGAGGAAAGTTAAGCCTGGTGATCGAATCCTGGTTGCTTTTTCTGGAGGTGCGGGATCTTCAGCTATGTTGGACATGATTGAAGATGGTCTAAATAAATCTGCTAATCACAAAAAATTGATGTTCTCACCAACAATTTTGTATATTAGAGGTAAATTGACATTTTATTTATTTACATTATTTTGATGCGTAAATGATAAAAATTTCTTGTGTTTCCTTTTTAGAACTGAATTATGCAAATGAATCGGATGCAATTATCACCCAAAAAACACATAAGATTGTTGAAAGGCTAAAAAAATCATGTTTGTCATCAATGATTTCTTCGATGGAAATGATTTACCAGGACAAAGAAAAGCCAACTTTTGTGGATTTAGGTGATTTTGATCCTTTAGATAAAGATTGTCCAATCATCAATGATAAAGCACAGTCCAAATTTTGGTCTAAAATCAATAGTTTATCAACAGACACGAGCAAAGAAGACTTTTTAAGAATTTCAAGGTATTATCTTCGGGAAACCTTTTCCGAGAAACATTAATATAATCTATGATTCATAATTTCAGACAGCAATTGATACAAAAGGTTGCTACGGCTGGAAATTTCAAATATATTTTCGTTGGCAATACCTGCACAAAAACAGCTATACAGATGTTGACTGATCTAGCGCAAGGAAAAGGAAGTCAAATTACTTCAGAACATGTGAGTACTTTTGTTCAATTATAGACACAATGTGCTAATCTGTTTTTTCTCTCTAGTCTTTTACCGATAGTAGATTCAATGTTGAGATTCTTAAGCCAATGAGAGAGTTTATCAAAAAAGAAGTGCTTTTCTGGAATATTTTAAGAGGAACTGAACCAGTTGAATGGTCAACCATTACAACATTTAAAAGTAATAAAGCGAGTTTGATGAAATTAACAGAGAGCTATATAAATGGGCTTGAACATGATTTTCCCGCCACTGTTTACACAATTTTTAAAACTGGTAATAAATTGAAATTCCCTGATCCGAATGGAGTAATCTGTAAATTATGCAAAGTAAGTTACATTGCTTGGAGCCAACTTAAGATTTTATTAATCTGATTCTTTATTTCTATTGTCTAATAGTCCGTGATCGATCCTGAACAAAGATGTTCTGCGTCCAATGCTCTTCAATTGTCTCATCAATTGTCCAAGAATTTGGATGATGTTTTTATAAATGATGGCTCGGATAGAATTTTATGCTATTCATGCAATAATCTTGTAAATGAAATTAAAATCGATTCAACTGTGTCCCCACAGAAATTGGGAATAGCAGATTATTTATTGTATGATTAAATTTTCCTCATGTAACCATATATTTCTGTTACTTATTTCCGTATATTTTCGTGTTATTACTAGATGAATTTCGAGGAAAAATGACGATTTATTATCAAATTGATAAAGTACAAATATTTTTGATTGGTATTTACATAATGTATTGAAATGTAAGAATGAGATAGAAATAAGCACATGTGTGCATAAGGGTAAAGTTTCCTCTACACTTCGCACAAGTGTTACATGTGTAATCACACTATGGTCAAATTAAAAAGAAATTAGCTGCAAAATGATTCCTATTTTAGTTTAGCAACGTGAAACTATCTTTGATTCTGATTATCCTGGCCAGGCGGGGGATCAATACCATTAGACAGAGGAGGACCACCACGGCCTCTTGGTGGTCTATCATTACCTCTGCGATTGCGTTGTGCTAGATCATAGGCTTGACCTTGTACTGGAACATAGCCTCGACCCACTCCTAGATCCAAGACTCGAACTGGTGGAGCTGGTGCTCGTCGTGGTGGTGGTAATAGCACTGGCGCTGGCACTGGCGCTGGAGCGTAAAAGCGTTGCACTTCAGGGATCGGAAAAGCGGCTCGATCCAACATAGCGTCAGCAATATTAATACGGATCAATTCTTCCACATCAACGGCATTTTCATCATCCTCTGCTGGAGGACCACGTCTATCACGTTCTTCTCTTTCAGGGGGCATATTATAGTTATTGTTGTTATTATGGTTATTATGGTTATTGTGATTATTATTCATGATGAAGTTAACTTGGGAACAAACAAAAGTTGAAATTTTCCAATTGATTAAAACAATAAGGTGTATAAAACTAGAACTATTAAGATGACTTGGATGATGAGAGCAACTTAGGTTGAGAGAGGAAGACACAATTAAAAGTTAAAAGATGGAATTGAAGTGATGTCCAAGAACCAAAGAGGTATAATGACAACTCTAATCAAGTAGCAAGTGCTTTTATATCCAATTTTGAAGTAAACAAACGGTAGAAGAGGTTAACTTCAAAGTCATTTTTTTTAAATTTGAATCAAATTGTGTTGGTTACCCATTTAAACCGTTGGGATTTGACTAATTTAATCTTTTGCAGTGCAAGCAAAAAATTTGATTTTTTTCTAGCGCAATAATTCATTAAATGATTACCAATAAAAATTTTAGGTGTGATTAGATTTATTTATTTAAAATTCGTATTCATTTACATTTGACATAAATTGATTGAAGGTAAAATTAAATGGTCAAATTATTTAGGGTTAATAAATGCTTGAAAATACAAATTAAAATTGATTGTTATGTAAAAATTCAAGTGTCAATTTTTAAACAAAGAACATGCTTTGCTTGCGAAATTTAGTGTCAATACTTTTTACTAGATCGTTCAAACGAGTTGCGATATTCGTTTCATCGCGAATTCTTTCCTCTCTGCTCTTTCCTCTGAGGTCTTGCTTTTCACCTCCACCAACTATCCATTGTCGTGCTCTATAAGCAAGATTGTGTGCATGCATCACAGGGGCTGGAGCTGAAGTTGAACGAGTACATCGTTCAAACAGATGGCACAGATGAAAACTGACTTGAGACATTTCTTCCGTACTCAAGTTATTATCGTCATGAACTAAATAATAATGGCAAGGCCGTGAAGTTCCTTGAATACCCTCGTGTCCATATTGAAAATAGTCGAAATCGGATGGATGTGTTATAATCGAATCGATTGTGGTACCAGGAGGAACGTTTCCATGTTTGCCAACTCCCTCGTTTGGATTGACCGGCCTTGTTCTAGTCTGGATTCGTTTGCTGATAATTACTGCTGTAACTGCAGGTTTGTAAGGATCACTCTGTCCATAAGGTCTTAATAAATGATTAACCTCTTTAGTCACAATTTGAGAGTATTGGCCTTCAGAGACTCCATCTCTCAGGTATAAAATTGTAGAAGGTAAACTTCCATTTGATTCCTTGAAGTTTTGCAAGTGTTCCTGAATCATTGCCTGAAAATCTTCAATTGTTTCTGTAACCGACTGGACAGCATTCTTTTTTGGCTGGACACGAACAGATGGATAAAACATCGTATGATCCTTGTCGTAGGTAGAGACAGAAGCAGCAACTGATGAGTGTAGTTCATCTGCTTCACCTGGATGAGTAACGTCAGCTCCAATTATCATGATTTTCTTTTTAAGAAGAGGTGGCTTGTCATCTTGTTTGAGAATTACATTGACACCGCCGAGTTTTTTATTTACTTTAGCTAAAATGTTAGCAATGAGCTGCGGTGAACATTTTCTAACATTTTTTGAAGCAACACCCTGAGTAGGAAAACAAAGCTTAACATCGGCTACTCTTTTCGTTAAATTATAAATTGATTTATCAGACGGAAAGAAGCACAAGGCAAAAGCGCAGCCTTGGTCCTTCATTTCTTTCAACATTGCAGCAATTGCTGCCGACTTGACTTTTTCTTGTTCATTTCGCAATTCCGGTGGCCAGTTTTTGATTACAGGCTGACTTGGTGCGGCCATCATTTTCATTTCACATGCTTTCGTTACAAACATCTTACAAAAGTTTATACCATCTTCAGGACTTGCACAGAAATTCAAGACACCAAACTTGCTGAATTTCTTATTCTTGTAGAATGTGCATTCCCTAAGGTCCCATTTTCCGTCTCTTGGAGTGACCATTTTGTTCTGGTCAAAGATGAGTTTGGGGGCAGCCAGCACGAATCCGGTGACTCCAATCGGCTTGATATCAATATTCAAACCAAACTGTTCTAGAGTATCATTAATTGTTTGACGAATTTGTTCATGAGCTTGCAACAAACAGGTAAATCTTGCATTGGGTGGCGTAGCAGTTAACTTAATCATTTCAGCTTGCTCGTCTGGACTTAAACGAGTCAATATGCTCGATGGGGTTTGATTTGCAACGATTTCACAAAGTTCAATCGGGATCATTGCACATTTACCAGCTCTTAAACAGGGCAAGTTAGGATATCTAAGAGTCTTTCCATATTTTCGTTGAAAATATTCTGCAACTGATACAGTTTCATCGACCTCTCCTTCTTTCCAGTGGAAGGTTTCGACATTAGCTGCATTATAAGTGACACCCTTAATTTTATAATTTCTGTTGAATCCGAGGTGATCAGTAACCACTTTGACACAAAGAAAGGCTCTCCTGATGGCCTCTATTTGATGCGTTCCAGGTCGGAAGTTGGAGAGATCAACCTGACGTCTCGGATCCGAATTAAGAACCCAATTCAGGAAATCAATAGCACTTCCAGACTTACGAAATGCTGTAGCGGCCCTGTCGACTACCAAAGTCAGTCCAATTTCAGAAAGTCGAAGAGACTTTCTATGCCCCAAGGCCAACTCCATCCAACTCGATAAAAGTTGTCGATCTCCATCAACTGGGAACATAGCGTAACGGCCCAATGAAATCATATCAGAGCGGGAAGGAAACTTTAAGATTACTTCAAGTGCTTGAATGGTTTCTTTAGGAAAATTTGATGAACGTCCGGCGTAGTACTCGTCCAAGGATGATAACGGAATGGTATTGGCCAATTTAAATGCAACACTAAATGTGCCACGTCGATCTTCCAATTGAACATCTGCAACGCCAAGTCTTGAGCCAGTACATTTAAGTTTATATGGCGTATAAACATTTTTACTGCCATCGTAGCCAACAGAAGATGGATTTTGGAAAAATTGTGAATGATGGCTCAAAACTGCATCAAACAAACGATAGCAATCTGCACGATTCAACTTTTTCTCGGTTGGCTTTTCCTTACTTTCTGGATCAGAACCATGATACAGCCATGAAAAGTCATAATGGTAAATGCTAATATCCGACGAAAATTTAAATGCAAAGTGGTTTGTCATCAATTGGATTCTACGGGCAAAATTTGTTGACAAGTGCCCTTTTCTTGGCACGAATTCGGGTTTAATTGTATTAAGCGCTGAAGCGGTATAATTCCATTGGATATTATCTGAAGAGATCAGTTTAGGATCGACTATGTCCCGACTTTCACCATAGCCTCCTCGACCTCGGCCTCTGCCATAGCCGTCACCTCGGCCTCTGCTTTGACCTCCTCTAACGTATTCACCGCCTCCACCTCTAGCATACCCAGAGCCACCACCTCTAGCAGATCCAGAGCCGCCACCTCTAGAGTAACCACCACTCCCACCTCTAGGATTTCCACCGCCACCTCTACTGTAGCCACCGCCACCTCTAGGTCCATCACCACGATAATAGCCACCACCACCTCTGGAGCTCATTGTAGATATAATTAAAAGTCACAAGTAAGAAGTAGAATAAGTTGAATAAAACTTGTAAAGATGATTAAAAAATAAATATCGAAAAGAAAAAATTAAAAGCAATAAGATTAAAAACAGGAGATGGAAGGAATAATCAGAACTGACAGAGAACTGTAGGATGTTATGATAATAATATGATGAATATGAATCTATCACTTTCATCATCATTTATAATCCAAATTTTGTAAACAAATTTAAACTCCCTCTTACGGTTGGTAACAAAACTCTGAAGTAACCATAGTAATAGATGTCCTTTTGATATCATTGTTAGTTCAAAGCAGTTTTTATCGTTAATTTTCGTCAATTTTTTATATTAATTTTAACCGTCGTAATCTTTTGTAACGCTTTCTTAAATAGCAAATTATGGATCGTGATAAATTTGATTCTTTGCTGGTAATTTATTATTTTCTTCCTCCTTGGCAATTTTTAGTATTATTACTAACTTGAACTTATATTTTGCAGAAATGGCTATTATTGGAAAAATTTGATCCCTCGCCGACTTATATTGCAGGTTAATTGATAACTTAAAATTAGCAGATATTATGTATTACTAATTTCGATTTTGAGGTTCTAATTGTCAAATGTTTCCTATTTACATGCAGATAAAGGCTACTTACCTGAACCATTGTTGATCCCAGGTTATTCTTCTTTCTCTTCTTACATTATCTTTCAAAAAACTGAATATGTGCCTGTTGAAACTGATGATTCTTTCACCAACCTACGAAACTTTCAAAAAGAGCTATTGTCGCCTAAAAATCTGGAGATTTTGACAATCCTTGAATCTGTTATTACATCAGTTGAATATAGTCTGGTTAACAGTAAGATAAAGAATTTTGGCTCGAGTCCATTCAATTCATTCAACTTTAACAAAAATAAGAAGCAAGCATCTTTACAAATTTTGGTCAATCCAAAGCAAAGTATCGTTGAAATTTTGGAAACTTTATTGGTTCCTAATATTGGTATTGTTGATAATTTTGAATTTTTCGTTCACCCAAACTATCCTGATGCCTATCTAGCCTATTGGTTGATATGTAAAGCTATCAAAGATTCTAATCTGGCCGGAGTCTCTATTAAATTATACAATGAAACTTGTCCAATACCTGATCTCATACAGAAGAAGTCTATAGTCTATCCACCAACTTTAGCAGTTGTTATGGACGATGCTGATGTCTTTTCATCTGTCGATAGATTGATCGACCTGCTAAGCAACCTACCTATTGTCCATCGCAAAGTTGATATTTGGGTCCAGCAGAGTGTCAAGAAAAAATTTGCTGACAAGTTTATAGTGAAAGCATCAAAGTCACAAGCTCATAAGAGCATTTCTTCAATAATTCAGGCTGATGCAATCAATCCGATTCTTATCGCAAGTTGTGACCCAAATGATGTTTTCATAAATTTATTAACTTTTCGCAAAGTCGATGAACTGTTGGCCTTAATAAATCGTTACCAGTTGGTTCGTGAATTGAGCATTTGGACTTCCAACATTTCATTCTCATTGGAGTTGATAAAAGGAATAAAAACTAGTCGATTATTTACCGTCAACACAATCAATGACTTTTATCTGTCTGGCCATTGCAACTATTTATATTTTTCAAACACGCCTTATCAGCTAACAACTGATTTTGAATCAGATTTCTCTAGTGTGGTGCAAATCAGCTCAGTCATCGACAATTTAAAAAACTTTGATTTCAAGAGAGCACTGGATATTAGTCACAAGGCAACATCCTCTAATGAGGCAGATCTTTTTTCAACATTGGTTTCCAATTCATCCCAGGGTAAAAGTGATTTTAAAAATCTGATTAGTCTGGTTAAGGCGAATCAATCTACTTTCCAATGCATAAACAAATGTCTGATGCTACGCCAGTTGATACCAATCGGAGTTGTTTTTATTCATTTGAATGAAAAAAGTAAAGAGTATGGAGATGACTGGTTTCTAACTTTAATTGCTTGTATAATACTTAACGGCAATTGCTGTGTTTTAGTCAACTCTCAGCCTGAAATCGATATTCCTGATATTGAATTGTTGAAATCGACCTTTGGGTCAAAGCTTATCCTTACGTCTACCAATGTCAAATCAATACCAAAGGGATGGCTTTATAAAGACTCTCAGCTAGTTGGATTGTCCTTTGATGCACAAACCCTGTACAATTTAGTCAATCCTCACAATTTATCACATATTTTTGGTACTGTTCGGTCTATCTTCTTTCCAATTGCAGATCAAATCAGTTTAGTTCCATCAACACCCAGTCAATATTGAAGATAAATGATTATTTTGTCCCAAATTATTCTGGAAAATATTCATGTTTGGTACAAGACAAGACAGGTAATCCAAGAGCATGTATTGATATACACAAATGAATCATTGATTTGGTAGCCATGAAATGCATCAAGATGAATTAATAACAAATTATTCAAAAAGTGTTGCTGCTGTTAACGGTCTTGAAACAATCAATTTATACCAATCATTCCGATGAAACCTTTATTTTTTTATTCGCCATTTGCCTGATTTCATCCGATGTGACTATTTATTGTTGCAATTCATAATTAACCAAAGTAACAATCATTGTGGATATTTGTAACTTGAAGTCTTCTATCTTATACAAAGTGTTACATCATTTTCTGATCTTATATTTGCTCTGGAATTATGGTTTATCAGCAAAATTCATTTGTTTCAAGAGTTTATCTAATATTAGTCTACACAATTATCTCACCACTCATCATTAGACCTGTTTATTTACAAACTCCGTCTCCCTCTTGTGGATCGCAAGAAGCATATTACGCCAATTCGCAAGACTGTAGATCATATTATTATTGCTGGAACAACGAAGTTTACCTTCAGTACTGTCCCAATGGATTATACTTTCATCTAGCTGGACGAACCTGTGAACCAGCCGGAGTTGCTGACTGTGGTGGCTATTCAGGCAATGGAGGTTTTTCAAGTACTACAACCAGGAAACCTGGTCTTTTCGGTCCATCTTTATGTACAAAGATTTGTAGTGATCCAGATTTGGCCAAAAAGTCTCCGGTCAAAGGAGTCTTCTATACATTCTGCCAATGCACTGACATCAGTACAACGCCGATTCCAAACTATGCCGCTTCAGTACCATTAACAACTCCACAGCCCAACGTCTTCAGTATCATCACTAATTTTATCAACTCTATCTTTCCAGGAACTCGTTAACCAAGATAAATCTAAATGTATCCTTTTGTACCTTAAGATATAAACCTTATATGCTGACTCATATTGATCTTTCATTCCGATACAAAACCTCATTTATTTTGTTTATCAACTCCATTGAGATAAAATTGTGTTTTGTTAATAATCAATAGACAGTAAACCATAGAATCATTACTCGTAACTTGAATAAGACTTGAAAAATGAGATTAAACTGAACATCAAGTTGAAACGTTAAGTTTGGGTTGAATTGTCTGAGAAAACATTTGAGCTCAAGTATCAAAAGCTAAAATCATTAGTCATAAAATATCGAATGATTATAGATTACTTTCAGCCGAGTAATGATGAGCAATTAGTGATTGTCACAAGAAAAATGGCAAATAGGTTGATCACAATATCACTGAAATGATTCAAACGGAAATGGGAAATTAGTTCCCATGAAATTTGTCTTTAATCAATTCCTAATTCACCATAATAAATACAAATTAGCAATCTATCATATTCAAATCATCTACTGGTAAATATTAATTTAGGTAATTAAAGATGAAAGACGTAGAGATGTTAATTGAAACCAGTAAACACTGATAGTTGTAAATAGATGAATGTTACCGAATAAATTTTGACTGATTAATGCAAACACACATCAACTTGTTTATAAACTGAAATAGTTGATTAAGGAGACCTAAAATTAACACTTGAAATAGTTACATTAAAATGAGAATGGTTGAAATTGAAAAACAATGTATCAAGAAATGAAGAAGTCACCTGTTGTTATGCTGTTTAAGGATTAATTTGGTTATTCATGGCACCTGAGAAGCCTCACTTTTTATCCAAGAACTGAATCCCTCCCTTAAACTGTTAGCAGTGGAAGCAACAAGAGCAATTAGTTGATTTATCAATACACCAACAAATACAATTTAGTCTGTTTACTTGTGCTAACCAACTAGTCTTACCTTGATAAGATTGAAGGCCACTAGTTAAAGGTAACAATGACATGGTTTACTTTTACATTTATATTTCACTTTCATCGTTGACCTAATGTTGCTGACCTTCATCAATATAATAGGTGAACATTTGTTATGCCTTTAAACAGGTGAGTCCCATTTAAAGTGACTTTATTAATTATAAGACGAAGAAAAAATTAGAATGTTCAATTTTACTTTCATTTTAATAGGCCAAGATCACAATCCAGGAAGATTTCAGTTAAACCAGGTTAGATAACCATGTTTCAGGGTCAATATGGGCTAAATCAAAGTCAATTCATCACCTAAAAATCCAATTGGAGGTTAAATCAGCCCAGCCCTTGGCCTTTCAAGCTCCAAATACAATCAAACTCGGCCTACTAAACAACTAAAGGAATCAAATCAAATTTAACACCTCCTTTAAACATTCAACTCAAGGTCTAATCATTTTCCCTCCCTAATTTATCCTTCATATCATCCGTATATCATCTTGATCTTCAAGCTATTACAAACTCAACAATTCAATTACAATTTGAAAACCACCAATCCACCACAAAGCAGCCAATCAACTGAAAATTAAACTAGTTGCATCGCTATCAAAAGATCAAACGCAAAGGTTGCAAATGGTCATCGGTATAAATTGTCCAACCATCATCTTTTCAAGTCAGTTTAGTTTAAACAGTCATGAATGGTGCATCACTGACTAAAGATTATCAGATCCTTTCAGTTGGTTGCTAATAGAGTGGTGTTGTGATTATATTCAAATTCAAGTGTTAATTGCTATTAAATCCGTGCTTTGGTGAAGAAAAGAGATTCTTGGAGAAATGTTTTTTGATTGAAAATTTTGCCTGAGATCGTCTGGTTGGCCAAGTTGATTGAACCTCTTTCAACGACTTGAATTATATTCCAGCAGATAACTGATTGAGTAAAAATACTTGACAATGTATAGATCCAACTGAAAAATCTGATTAATTTGATCCTCTATCTGCATCCTGTTTCAAAAATTTATTCACACAAATATGCTTGGTACTTTTATTGTATAAAAGGCCAAGTAATTAAATTTTCAATCTGTGTTCATATGAATACACTTGATTAAATATGATACATTATATCCAGAGGATACAAAACAACTGATTATCCACTATTAAATAAACAAATTGATAAAAAAGAGATGACAAGGAAATAGACATTTCTGGAATGATAGAAGACTTGGATAGTAAAAAAGGCAATTAGATGCCATCCGATTGATTTAGATGCAAATTTTTGAATATTATTGTTTTGGCACAGTTGATGTTTTTTCACTTTTTGTTCACACCAATGGATGATTCATTACGCCTTGGGCCGGACACAAACGTAAGCAATGCCAAGACATGCCAAGCTACCGAAAGCTATTAAAATAACTGTATAACCACCAAATATCCAGGCCAGTAACTTGAAAGATGTTGTATCTTTCCTTGCTGTTTTGGTCTCAGCATTTAATGGATCATCAATTGGAGCACCGTTCACTGGAAAAGAGAGAGCAAATTCATTAGACTCACACCACCTAAAGGTTACTTTCACTTTTGTTTTTGTCTTCATTTCTAACCTATTTTATATTAGTTTAATTGACTTACCTAACGAGATTAATGTGTAAATGATTGTTGAATCTACAGGTCCATGGTTCCAGAAATTTTAAGTGTTTTCCATTTGAAGACGGTTGGAAAAAAACAAAGGATTAATAATGATGACTACTTTGGGTGAAGGAAAGTCATGCTGTTACCAGATGGTAGCGAAGTGATATTACTTACAAATAAGGATGGAAGTTAATAAACGTTTTGAAGATATTTTGATCATGGTTAACGGAATTTTCAGCTTCTGAATTACTGGTTAAATTTGGTAAAGGTTAATAATTCCAGGAGAAGGTAATTATACGAGTTATTTAAACAATGAATGTCTCTAGTTGGAAGTCAATGATGATGAAAAAAAATGATATGGTTACCACTATTTTCATACAATTAACCTAATCTCTTTTTCACACTATCTTTCAACCTATTCCATCATCCCCTCTCATCCCCTTCTTCTCTGTCTATTATACTTCTGTCTATCACTATTTTTTCAACTATTTTACCTTTCCAACTGTTGACTATTCATAACATCAAATGTTTATCTAACGTATGTAAAATAAAAATGGAAATAATTTTCAGTCTTCAATAACTCAGTAAATATTGATGATAGACATTTTATTTTTTGCATGCTTTGAGAGAGTAATAATAGTTAATGAATAATGGCGTTTAATTTTTAACTAATAGTCTTAAACACCTTGAATACAAGAAGTAAATTGCATCTTGCATTGATTTACTCCTTATCCTATCGATTAAAGGTGACTTCCATCAACCATTTATTGAAATTAAAAATCTCAATATGTCGTTATCTATGGTGTGACATCACATCTTCTTATCTTCTTTCTTTGATTCATTCAATTTAAAAAATTGATCTCGATTTGATGAATTGAGATTTGATGGAAGCCACCTTAAGTCTTTGAATTTCAGCAAACCTTCTGTATAAATTTTGAGTTAATTTTTTGCAAAAATCATCAATAGGCCTCAATTGTTGACATTTGAGTGAATTTTTTGCTAATTTTTACTTGCACTCTCTAGCTTTTCATGCGATTTAGGCCCGAATTTTGAAACTTGATTTTTTTAAACTTCAGCATGAGTTGTGATTCAGACAATGCTGTAATTTTTCATATTTGAATTCAAGAGACCCTTAAAAACATATGATAAAAATCTGGTCCTAGTGAATCCTGAGAATTTCTTTCTATTTACTTTACATATTTTATGATTAATCAACATTTCAGTAGTAAATCTTAATTTAAATTCAGAATTTTATTTTATAGAAATGGCTTAACAAAACATGAAACTCGTTATTTCATTTTAAATTAAATCTTCTCTATAATTTCAGGGAATATTTAAACTTCTTGACTGTCTTCAACTGCGGTTGAGTGTGATTCACCATTGGCATCAGCAGTACATGGTTCGATAGTTTTGATTGCTGATCTGAATGCTTCATGGACTTTCTTGTTATCAAAACACAAAGTTCCACCTCCTCGCTTAGCTTGAGAAAGCATACGGTTAACATCACCAACACAGGTCCATGGGTTCTTTGAATCAGATGAGATTCCCCACTTGGAGTGATCCTTAATGAATTCCCAATCACCTGAAGTTTCACCAGATTTGAATTCAATCTTCAATCCCTTAACATTGTTAACAATGTCATCAAGTGTACAGTCACTCTCCAAGATACCACCTGCACCTCGTCTCCAGGTTTCAACATACATGGGAACATCAAGAGCTGGGGCTACAATGGCTCCATACAAATCAACAAGATTTTTAGGATTTTTGGAGAAGGCACGGAATTTGGTTCCACCAAGACTGGTGATGACTGTTTCCAAGCTTTCTGGAGCATCTTTTGGAGCTCGGTACTTCTTATTGAAAAGATTGGCCCAACCTTCAGAGTCAGATGGGATTCCATCAACCAAGTTGTTTGAAAAGACATTTGGTTTCATCAAAAGAAGATGTTGAGCCAATTTTGGTCCTTCTGATTGAGTATCGAATGAAATACACATTGAGGTTTGACCATTGTCTCGTCCAGATTCAGGATAATCATAGGAATCGTCAAAAGTATTAACAAATTTAGGAACGGAGTGGACTATGTAGAAACCAGTTGACTTGTCCATAACGATAACTCCCTTTGAATGAGCTTTGGTTCCACTTTCTGCATTCAGGATCCAAAAAAGTAAAAGAAATCAATTGATTAATATTTCTCGATTAGCTCAAAATTATATAAATACTATGGAACAGACCTTTTCCCTTGGATGGAGCGTCATTCCAGAGAGCGTATGTGTACTTGGATGGGTCTTTGTAGGCTGCAGCTAAGGTTTGGCCCCACATTGAGTCCTTGTCTTTGACAGACTTTTCTGAGATCTTCCATTTTCCATCTTTGAAATCGTCTGAGGTTATGTAAGCATAGTTGAAACCAGTTCGTCCAGCTAAAGTCGATTGCAGACTTTCGTCGCTTTCTCGGGGTAATTTGTAGATGACATACCAGTCGACATCGTTTCCCTCTTCATCCTTACATTTTAAGGCAAAGGAACATGAGACGACTGAAACTAACAGTAAAACTAATTTGAAATCCATCCTTGTGATTATAATTCAACCGATCGGTAAAATATTCTGTCCTTTTCAGCGAAATTTCCATTGTTATTTATACTTGATCAGAATTTTAGTTTGACATTTCATTGAGATGTTCATTTGCTCTATAACATTCTGATCATTGCTAAATTCCCTGCCATTTTCACCTGGTCTTCAAAGCCAGAGCGATTGTCAATCTTATTTGTATTGTTGTTTCAAAAATTGTTATTGCAATTGTCATTTTATAATTGTTTTTGTGTCGTATTTTGTATTATTTAAACATGAGAAAAGCTTTCTCTGCTGACGTTATTTTCACGACTGAAGCTTACAAATTTTCCGAGCACTTCAATCAAATTTTGGTGCAAGAGTTGTATTTTTTGCAACTAAATATCATGGTTAAGGTTTTGATTCTTGTATTCTAGATCAAGAGAATCATCTTTATCAAAGTTAACTCATCAAACCATCAACTGATTTGACAGTCAATTTTCTATCAATGAAGACCTTGTTAATGATTTTGTGATTAACTGCTCTTGAGTTATAAATATGAAAGTTTATGATCTTTTCTCAATCAAGTGTTTTTCACTGTTGATTATAAACAAATGTTTTTTTGCATGAATTAGCTTTGCAAGAAATTTAAAATTTGGTAATTTTAATATAAAATTAAGTTGTTTGCTTTTATAAATTGTTTCCAACAATCTCGTAACAGCAAAAATTTTGCCCCACAGAAGCATTAAAACAAGGCCAAAGAGATGAAAACATTAAAATACTGATGAAAAAGAGTGAAAAATTGAAGAAGCAAAACTGATTGAAGACGATGTTTAGTACTGATTGCTAACCAGACAACAATAACAACTAAGGCTGGTCTTGACAATTAGCCTGAATTGACAACTTCCTCCTTAATCGTTCCAGCATCTTCAGGTTTATTGTTACTAGCTTTACTGTGTAGACATTTATCAGTGTGAACATTTTTATTCAAAAAAATTCAACATAAAATTATCCATCTTTTAATCGTAGCCATTTTTTTCAAGTTGATAGATAAATGAATGTGATTTTAAATTGTGACTTAATTTGAAGACTCTTCTGATCAGCACCATTGGAATAAACCTTTTCCACTTGTTTCTCTATCCAAACCATGGATGTGGAAAGTGAATTTGACAATTTCTCGCAAGTTAATTATCCTCATTTCCATGAATCGGGCAATTTTGTTTTAGATCTGTTTTCCATATCAATCTGCTTAGAGATTATAATTGGTAATTTGTTAGTAATAATTGTTGCCTTCAGATATAAGTGTTTTGGATCCAAATCAACGAATCGGTATATCATCTCCTTAGCCGTCTCTGACTTGACCATTGGTGTGATAGTTATTCCCTTAAACATTCTAGAAATAGCCAAATATCATCTTCTCTTTCTATTCCAAGAAATCTCAGTTATATCATCCATCTTTAACCTGACGGTATTGTCCATGGATCGTTACATGGCCATCCGTAAGCCAATCGGTTATTCACGTAAACTGACTACCAGACAGGTGAATATAAACATCTTTCTGGTTTGGTTTTCCACACTGGTTATTGTTAAATTACCACACATAATGGATTACGCTTGTATTGGAACTCATGACGAAGATTCAGCCATCTGTGATTTTCTCCATGGTAAAGAAATTCTGGTTGTAATCCTTCTCCTTATCTTCTATTTACCACTCATACTAATGATTTGCTTCAATGTTGGCACATACCGTTTGGCTTTGGCTAGTTTAACACTTAAAAGGAGACGATCTCGGTTGAAAACTAAATTTAATTATATCACAAATGATGAAAATAGTGGAATTAATAATGGTGTTGATTTAGATGGTAATGAAATGTCACGCTTTTCAGCTTTGATGATCCAACACAAGCTATCTTTTACCCTAGGATTAATCATGCTGGTCTTCATAGTTTGTTGGGCGCCATTTTTCATTGTGTCCACAATAATTTGCCTTTGCTCTGAATGTACACAATTTTTAGCTCCAATCCATAATTTTGCTATCTGGTTGGGTGTTGTTAATTCTGGCATGAATCCAATAATTCATTTCATCCTGAGTCGAAAATTTCGGACATCAATAAAGTCACTTTTCTGTCTAACCAGTGCCTCATCTAAATCATATGTACCTCGTTTCTCCTCTGTAACCAGGTCTACCAACACATCTAACGTTTTATCTGGTAAATTTAAATCATCGTCCAATGGTATTTGAACCATCATGATATCTTAATAATGTATAACCTGAAACTCTGTTACCATGATTTCCATGAGCCAAATGAATCTTGTTATTTTGTGCTTTACATGCTCTTGTTTACAACTCACAAAGAAACCACTTAAAATGCATTCAACATTTTGTTTTCGATTTTTAATCTAACTTGATTGATCTGAAATGCCTTTTCAACAAACTGATTAATTTCCATCATACCAAAGAATTAACACATGTTTATTAATCTTCCCCTAGCAATTGGTTATTACAATTGAATCACTTTTTTGCTTCACTGTTCAAATCAGCTTTTGTGCTACAATTGGTGATCATTATATCTCTGTTATGCGATACTGTAAATGTTATGTTTGTATTAATCTTATGTGTCTGACTATGCCTCTGTGTGTTTGGTGTGTGGTTGCGTGCTTACGCCAATCAAAACACCATCAACGACATTCATAGACCTTGGACGATAATCATCAAGCTTCTTCTTAATACTGAAAATTCAATCAAAAATTTATAACAAAAACTCTTCCTGTTTCTTTTTAATCAACTCAATTCTGTTGACAACAGTTATTTGGGTTACATCCCCATCTTCATCGTTAACAACACCTTTAACTTATTGCAATCAACAATGCTCAACATTAACATGACAATTCATTCCATAAACACTCAAAAATCAGTCAAAGCCCACTTTTAGAGGAGAAACAAAACAAAACAATCATTCATCAAATATAAATTAATAAAATGTAAAATGATAAATTGTAAAAAACTATCATCAAAAGACGAAGACTGAATCTTCATACATTCACTAGATACCAAAAAATACCATTAAAAATGCTAGCATCAAAATAAATATCTCAATTTTTATTTCAAAAATTCATAATTTGCTTTCAAGAAAGCAATCAATCTAATATCACTCAAAATTGACGCACATTTCATCAATCCTGACAATTTCAACGATCAAACCACCTAATATATCTATTTTAGAGTCTGATCAAAGCTGTAACTGAATTCACCTCAAGTTAATGTGAGTTTATCAGATATTTGAGTTGAAAGGTGATTAAAACCCGATTTTATTCAAGGAGATGGGCTTTGAATAGCAGTTTACTTGTATTTGAATATGTGTTGGTCAAAGAGGCGAAGATACTTGCACCTGTAAAGACATTGAAATACCTAAAAGATGCTTACAAAATATGTCCACAATAGTTAAAATCAATGATGTTAAGTACCAGTTGATTCTTAATGCTTACCATAACAACCTGTTAACCTAAAATAGCTCACGCTCTTTATGCGTCTCACAGGTCATTTGTTGCTGTCTGTTGTTTTCTTATGTTTTTGTCTACAATTTTTGCCTCTCTAGTTTGTTGTTGTTAACTTGGTTATGGTTGAATAGACAATTAAATCAATTAAATTATACAAATCATGTTTAGTGGTTTAACATCAACAGGTAGCAAGTTCATCTATTTCTTGTAAACCACAATAATTGCTACTACTGTTTATAAGATCATCTTGATGATCAAGTTTGAATGCCTTTTATTGGAAACAAGTAAGTTGGTTGTGTTTACCTTTTACTCTTAAGTTAATCCTTTCCAACATTTGTTTTTACTCATTTTTTTTTATTCACTGTTTCTCCTTTTCTTACCTCTTTTAGGTGAGTTAACTTGATTGATCGATAAACCATTATTCAACCTCTCAGCACCACCGCTATCATCATTATAATCAACATCATAATCACCAGCCATCAGTCATCGTCAATCTTGGGGTAAGGTTTGTAAATAACAACAACAACAGCAAAAAGAAAGGAAAAAGTTGCAACTTCTCTTACTATAATCTAATAAATTTGGCTAAACGGGAATATTGATTGTAAATTTGTGAGACTGACAACGTGCAAATGGTTAGTCAGATCAATCTTGATGTTAGGTTGATGTGACAATTAAATTAAACAGTTTGCCTTGACAAGGTGTTTCATCCTTACTTGTGACAACTTTAATGAGTTGAATTAAGTGTATACACTGAAAATTACCTTGGATTCACCATGGCTCAAGCTGGATTAACAGAAGAAGATATACCTGAGGGTAAAGTTAACCAAGGTTAGTACAATGTGACCCTAGTTAGTGCCCTTAAACTGACTCAGTTATTCTCTTTTCGTCTACAGTTTGTCGTGAATGGCTTGTGAGGGAGGACAATGCAATTGCTTACAGGTTACAGGATGAAGAAAGTGAGGTTTCTTTGTGTTGTATACTTACATGTGTATTTACTTTATTTTCATTTTACTTTTATTTCTAGTCAACCAATTTTACGAAGGCAATCGTTATAAGAATCAAGTATTTCGAAGTGATTTGGAACAAGCAAGATACATTCATGAGAATGAGGAATTTGAAAGAATGATGGAATTTGAAAGAGAAAAGCAAAGACTTGCAGATGAAGATGAAAGGATAGCAAAAGAGATCCAAGAAGCTCTTTTGGAAGAGGAAAGGCGCAAAGCAGAGGAACTGAATATAATTGCCGAAGAAGATGAAAAATTAGCTCTAAGATTACAAGAAAAGGAGAAGGAACGATTAAAGAGGAAAAAGCTACAAAGAGAAAGGTTACAAGTTGAAAAGATAAGGTTGGAAAAGTTTGGCTCCATGAACCCTGATCTTTTAGATGCTGTTAATAGGACAATTGCAGATATGGAAGACGCTGATGTTATTGGAGATCTCGGAAATCCAATAGCTGGGACATCAAACTCGGCAGGAATAACTGAAGACGATTTATCTGATTTTTGTATGAAACCTCCATCTGGTTTGACTGATGAAGAAATGAATCATTTTATGGCTGAACAAGATGAAGAATTGGCTCACTTCTTACATCAATATGAGACAACAAGGAAAGCTGCTATTGCTAAGGAAAAGAAACAATGGATAGAATCTCAAGATTATGAAATTGCACGTATTTTACAGGAAGAAGAAAGAGCACGAGCTAAACGTGCTCGGGAAAGAGCTCGTCAAGCTAAATTGGAACGAGAAAGGTTGCGAAGAGCAGAACAAGAAAATAATTACAATAAATCTAATGGTGACGATGCAACTTCTACCAGTTCAAATACTTCAAAAAGTAACAGCAGTAGAGGCCATTATTATTCGAGAGAGCGAATCGACTCTTACAAGCAACCAATACAAGAATCATATCAAGAATTGGAAGTGTCGGAAACATCATTCAACGATAACAATTGTTCACCAACTCTTGAAGCTAATTTATCCAATGTTTCTTTGGATAATAATGATTTGGCTAAACGTGATCTTCCTCCGATACCAAGCTTTCATAATGTTGCAATGGATCTTGATCCAACTTATAAAAAACGCCAAAAAAGTAATAAAAAAATTGAACCCGAAATTACCACTGATTTGACTGGTGTTCACTTCGCTCAATTATGCCGAGTATCACCGTGTTCATCATCATCATCATCACAAAGTCCAACTGAAAACTGTAAACCATTTAATGAAATTCCTGAGCCCGAGTCTATTGACGATGGTTCATCCTATCTTGCCTATCAACCCGTACAAGGTCAACGAAGAATTACAACCGAGAAACGAAATAAAAAGAATCGCGATGTCTGTCGAACCCAATAAGCTTCAACAGTGACTTTACTAATGGCAATATGCTTAGAAAATAATTCAGTTTTCTCAATTTTTGCTGTGTAAATATTTTTTTACGTTTCATACCTCACTTTTTTTTGCAAAAAAATGCCTTTATTTACGATTATACCTTAATTTAATATTCATGATGTTGATTCTCGTCCAATGCAAATAAATCTACCATTTTCAAGATCAAAATTTGTGTCAATATTGATATCCAATATCAAAGAATGTAAATAGTGCAAAAAATTAGATAAAATAGTTTCAAAACATGGTGATTATTCACAGATATAGAGGAATGCAAAACAATTCATTTTTTTTTGCTCAATTTCTAATTTGTGGAAAAAATTTCGTTTTTTGTATATATATATGTATATGACTACCATTTGAAAAGTACAAGTGAAAGTGGCCGAGAGAGGGTAAAGAGGCAGAGAGATAAGGCGATTGCATGGCATAATCATTGATCAATTTCATAGGTGAAAGATGAATGAGGAAGGCAAGGGAAGATGATAGAAGCCACATCAAAAGAAAAAACAAAATATGAAAAAATGTTATATATATGGCGAAATGTTAACTGGTCAATATGTATATTTTTTCTTGAAGTAATCTCGAATCAACAAGATTAGAATTGCTCGTCCCAGCCACTGTTGTCGTCCGTAGGAGGAGGATCTGTCTCAGCAGGATAATTATCGAAATTAGATGTATCTGTTGGATGTCGAACCTGAAAGAATACAAAAAATTAGTATTTTGAACATTAGAATATTTTACGATTAAAACTTACAGCAGGAACTATCGGCGGTGTTAGGGTTCTATTTCTGAGACCTTCCCAGTAAAAGCCATCGAACCATTTATGTTTACGAATATCATCTATTCCATCTTTTTGATAGCCTAAACGTTCAGATGGGTTGTCTTTACACAGTTTTTTGATTAGATGATTTGCATTACTGGATATCATCCTAGGAAAATCGATTGCATTTATTCCTAAAAGATTAACATAAAAATAAAATAAACATTAGTTTTTATGAGAAAGATCACAGTTGATAGCAATAAATGAATCTTCGATACAAAGGTAAATGATCAGGAATTCATTGAAACATTTTATAGTTACAATGGTATCTTTCATTATGTTTTTGAAAAGATAGTGTAAGTGAAATAAGCAGATAAATATAATTCAACAATTGCTAAAAGATTAATCGAAAACATGAGTTTTGTTTGATTAAGATGGCAAAATTGATCCTGAGTGTTTTTCATTGATAAAACTGTCTCTATAGATAAAAAGGCAAATCACGAAAAAAGAAACTCTTTCTTTAATTGTTGTCACCTTTTCCATATTTACCTTTCAAAATTATCGTATATGTCTGCATTGGATCAGGGCCAGTAAAAGGCGGTGTACCGGTCAATAATTCAAACATAAGAACTCCTAAGGACCAATAATCAGCCGAATAATCGTGACCTCGGTTAAGTATAACTTCAGGTGCAACATATTCAGGGGTACCACAGAAAGTCCAAGTTTTACGTCCAGGAGGATGAAGTTTTTTGGCAAACCCAAAGTCAGTTAGTTTAACATAACCAAATCGGTCTAGAAGCATATTTTCAGGTTTGAGATCTCGATAAATGATGTTACGTGAATGGAGATAGTCGAAGGCTTCAATAACACATGAGGTGTAGAAGCGAGTTGTGGGTTCATCGAAGTAACCTCGATCGCGAAGAATGGTCCAAAGTTCCCCACCAAGACAAGACTCCATTAACATGTAAAGGTACTTTGAATCTAAATTGAAGATAAAAGGTAAATGTAAGAATTAGGATTTTAGTATTAAAAAAAGATTGAAGCTTGTGATTATGATCAACATTGAAACAAAAATATAAACATCAACCAGATGAAACTATGATTAATGGCGAGTCAATGAACTATTGGTTAGATATTAGAAACAGATTAATCAATAAGTTTATATTAATGGCTTACGATGAGCAGATGAATGTGTCTTGATAAAGGATAAGAGTTGGACTAGAGTTAAATTTAATAACAAATTAATTCTACAATAAAAATTTCTTCTAATTCATGATAATGGCAAGGTTAAGGTTAAAGAAATCAAAAGATGAAATAAAGATGAATTATCAAAATTGAAATCTTGACTGTCTACACAAATTGGCAAGTTAACAGATAGTTGACATGAAAAGGTTGCCAACAGGTTGATGACATTCACACAATTATGAGTTTCAACAAAAAATATTAAAAACTGCAAATCTAACTCTATAAAAGTGAATTGTATCAGTTAATCAAGTCAATGAATTAGCTGAAAAGCTTACAAATAAAGCTTAGTTTCTTTCAACTCAGATAATCTGATTTTGAAGCTAAAAAATGCAAAAATGTCAAATTTTCATAAGATTGCATCTTTTTCAAATAATTTTGTATGAATCTTGTTGACGCTGTTCATTCAATTTCACTTGATTCATTATCTTATAACTAAAAAAAGTGTTTCCAAGCAACATCTTTTATTCCTGTGAATTATTGATTCAACTGAAGAAATAAAAATGTTCACACTTTTGATTTCTGTCAGGTATTGATGAAAAAGAGTTGATTTCAAGTCTAAAAATGAATGAGCATCATGTGACTAAACTAAGCTTCAAAATTTGTGCAGCAAGTAAAATTGATTGAAAAAGCACACAATCAAATGAAAAATGATGGAATTGGTGAAATATGCTTCGCATGGATCCTGGTTCAACCTTTGATAATACCTTTGAAAGTTTTGAACAATTTAACAATAAAAGGACAATTAGCTTCCATCATGATTGTCTTTTCACTTAAAATATGTTGTTGTTGTCGAGTCTCAACAATTTGAGCTTTCTTCATCACTTTTAGAGCAAAACTGCGATCACTGTCATTTACAAGGGTAACCAATTCAACCCGTCCGAATCCACCAACACCAAGGGTGGAAACTACTCGAAGATCACATAAGTTTATTCCTTCAAACTGTTCCTCTAACCTGAAATTGAATAGAAACAAGGAAAATTAATTGACATTGAAATAAAAGCAAAATAAAATGTAACAAAAAAGCAATGATAAAAATGTAAATAAAAAACGCAAAATGAGCAAGAAAAACGAGATTATGACCACTGAATGAAGTACCTTTTCTATGATCTCTAATCATTTGGCAGCAATAAGATGATATTGGAAAGAGAAAGAGTTTAGGTTAACAAGATTAGTTTAAGTTAAATTGTAATGAGGTCAATATAGAGGTAATTAAAAGGTAACTTTAAAAATGTATTCCGCTTGGATCCCTTTCCTTTTGATTTTGCTAGTCAACACATAGAGAAATGTTTACTTACTTTTGACGGAGATGCAGATTTGAGTCATCATATTGTTTGGATTTGAAATCTTCGAGGTTGTTAAACAATTGCTTAAATGACCTGGTAATGAGAAAATTAAGAAGACACAATTAATTATAAGGCAATGATTGATATAAGTTGATTGGAAATGGTGAATGGTTCAAGACAAATGGAGACGATCGGGTCATTTGATAGTTTTAACCACTAACCCAGGTAATCTGTTTATGATGAGTTTAATAGCAAACACTGAAACTTTGAGAAATGCTGATAAAATTAGATTAATTGAAGGTCTTTGAGTTTGCCTATTGTCATTGGGCACTAGTTGATCTAAATGAACACTATTAGATAAACAGGATAAAGCTGTCATTACAGAGTTGCAAAGTTGAGTATGTAAACAAACAAGAAATGAACTGATATACACAAGATGATGAGTTAAAAGTTTCACGAGAATAGACAGAATGTGAAAATTGAAAAGGTGAGATGGATCAACAAAAATAAATCATTGATAGAGTTGAGTGAAAGATTGAGATTGTTGAGATTATGGTGAGTCAATTAAGGAATAATAAATAATGTAAAAAATAGAGTTAACCTCAGTGTGATATTGTTTTTACACTTGGCAAATGATTGGTAGGAAAAACAATTTAAAAGCAAAGTTGGTTGGTTGATTGGTGGGTTAAATGAAATTGTGTTTTAAGATTGAATTGACTGTATATTGAAATGTAATAATTAGAATGATAAAGGTAAATAAAAAAGAGAAACTAATTGATAAATTATCATCAACAGGGATGACCTAGATGAAAACAGGTAAAAAAGATGATAGAAGAAAGGAGAAATCAAAGTGAAAGTGATTGTGAATGATGATAATGATGATGTTATGATAATATTATGATACGATATTGATGGTTGAGTCAAGCTTTTGATGTTAGATAATGGAAGCAAAAAGTGTCCAAAAAATTCAAATGTGGTTAAACATTGCCATTGAACACACAGCGAATGATTAAGACATTGTTAAGACAATTTATGATTTAGCTAATGATCATTGATCAAAAAGCTAAATAATACTAGACGCAGTCATGATTCTCATGATTCTGACTGAAGCAAGTTTGTGAATGATGAATTTTTTGGTTTAAAAAAACCTGATTAAATGATAGCAATGGGGTGACAACATGCTCTTGAATAAGTTATAAGATAGCAACAGCGAAGGTTAATAGTTTATTTGAGGTTAATTGTTGGTAACTAATGTTATATAATGAGTTTCTTTGTTTGAAAATGAAAACCAAAATGATTCCAAAGATGAAGATAACGATGAAAAAAATATGACTGAACTTAAGTAACTTCAATGGATCAATGTTTTTCAGTTTAAGATGAAAAGTTAGATTTCAATTCTGGCAACAAATGACTTGAGTTTAGATGATTATCTTAATTTTGTTGATTGTTATCTTCATTTGATAATTTGAAGAGCAATAGACATAAAGAGTGAAACAATCAATAAACTGATATATATTACCAGTTACAGAAATGGTTACACAATTTGATTAAATTTAGTGTTGCCTTTGATGAAATTGAGAAAGTTTTTATCATGATTAATTGATTAGAGTGTCAATTCATAATTAACAGATATTGGATAACATTGAGCCATGTTTAAACATCAAGTCTTGTGATCATTATTCAAGTAAATCTGATAATTTTACTTGCAATGGTGAAAGCTTTTGCAAATTCACTTTCTAGGAAATGCATTTACTAGGAAATGAACTAAATATAGCCGGTAAAATTAAAATTAGAAATTAAAATAATCTATTTTGAATCACAATCTGGTAAATTTGATAGAATCAACACTCATAACCAGAATTTACTAAACATTGACCAGAAAGTCTAATGGTGTAAACAACAAATCCATTAAGATTAACCAGTTGTACAAAAAATTGGAGTGTGAATTGAATGTTTTACATCAAAACTAACCAGATTAATTGATAATGAAAATGGTGAACAAGTAAATCAATCATGTAACTAATCAATTGTAAATAACAAAAGAGATTGAAAACAATCAACTTGGAGCATCGAAGAAGGTAAAAACTGAATCCAATGATACGAAAACCTCAAAACAACAAGTAATCTAATGGCAATGGTGATAATCAAAGTGAATTAACACTGCTAATGATAAGATAGTGAGAAAAAAAGAAGAAGAAAAATAAGCAACTTTTGGGTCGAAAAATATTAATTCAAGTTGTTGATAGACAACAATCTATTTATAAATTAATTTTAAAACCAATGGCAACTGTAATGTTAGACATTGCTCTCTGTAGCTTTGCAGGTTTTCACGGGTAAATCAGTGAATAAGGAGGTGTGTTGAGGTCTACATTATTATTTCATGATACTTTATCAGGAAAGATTTTTTCCTACCATTTATTGTGATGTAAATGATGAGACTGTCTTAATTAGCAATCTAAGCGAAAATAAAAGAGAGAAAATATCTTGAAAATCTGTCTTCTGAGTACCTTCTGTTTATATCTACTCTGAAGTTACCATACAAATAACTAGCAAGATCAAAATACAAATAAATGGTTTATCAAGGAAACGTCTAGTGAGACAAAAATGCTTCGTTGGCAAACCAAATGACAAATAGAGTTAATGGCTACATGGAATGATGGAAAAAATCTGATCAAAATTGCTATTCAAACCATTAACCAGTTTGGGTTTGAGTAAAGGTTATGAGTTGGGTAAATTTGTTGGGTAAAAATTTGTCAATCTGATTGTTGATTAGACATCAATCAAGTAGTCCTTTTACTCACTCTCTATCCATTACCAAACAATGAACGTCTTCAGAATGAGCGATAACATTGGCAGTCCTAATATCATCTGAAGTCAAGGCTCTTTCACCAAAAGAATCACCTCGGCCTAAAGTACGGATAAATTTTTCTCCCGGCGGTGAATTTAAGTCACCAGGTTCATCCGGATCTTTGATTGTCACTCGAACGGTTCCTTTTCTGATAATGTAAAAGGTAACTCCTTTGGCACCTTGTCGTATAATATAATCTCCTTGTTTATAAACAGCCTAATAAGAGAAGAGAAAGAAAAATTCAATGAAATTCAGAGTCAAAATTGTGCAGTGAACACGGGGAAATGGGTGACACTAAAGAACCATAAACAATCAAAATAATGACAGAGATGGTTTAATGATCTAAGATGATTATGATTAATATGATTTGATTGTCAACCTCATCTGGTATCGGATGAAAGGTAAACTTTGAGGTCAATGATAGACAAACATATGATGAAAAATTTAAAACCTTAATCTGACTATATGTCAACTCAGTGATCATAATAAAGATCATGAAAAGTGAATACGGAAATGTTTGCGAGATTGAAACTTTGTTAATGTAAAGTGATGATCAATGACAATAAATCAATTAAATTGTAAAAAGTGTCAATCCTGGAATATTCAATAGCTGATAAGATAAAGTCCAAAAATAATAGTGAAAATTACTTTGTTGTGACAAATGGTCAACCTAAAAGTCTCAAAGGGTAAAAGGTCTATTGTGAGATCTCTCTATTTCAATCTTTTGTTGACCAAAATTTGCAGCCTATCAGCTTGGCAAGTGTTGTTAATCCAAAATATACACAAAATATATAAGTAATTAAATAATAAATTAATAGATGGATGGAAAACACGCTGAACAAATAAATAAACAACAAAAAAATGACAGTTAGGGAAGAAAACTTAAAGTGAAAAGAGGAAAGGTCGAAAGAAAGGTATGAGCTGAGATGACTAAAAGGTAAGTCTATTTGGAAAGAGAGAGAGAGAGCAAAAGATAGGAGAAAGAAGACAGAAGAGAGGGGAAAATTGAGCAACTTTAAGTGTATTTGACCTCTAATCACTTCCTAATTTCAATTACAGTAATTTCATGACCTTATTTGCATCTGAAATTCAAATCAATGAGGTCGGCTGACATTAAAGTTCGGCGGGAATAATTGGTGTTTAAGGTGTTGACTGGTGTTAACAATGGACAGTTGAGTGGAAAGGCGCAAGGTGATAAAATTTGGAGAAAAATTTCTAGTTTAAATGTAAAAATAGATAATGAAAGAGAATGAAAATCTAGCATTGAATCATCATCCTCAAGGTTCAATTAATTGAAAATTCAATTAAGCTAAACACTAATCAGATACTACATATTGATAATAAATTAAATATTATCTAATAGCAGTTGAAAGTAACGTTTTATGGTTAAATTTTGGAATAGAGAAAGATAACAGGATAATTGTTGGTAGACTTGTTTCCTTGACATGACTTGTAAATCATATGGAGACAGAGTGATCGTTTCTTAACCTAGTGTTGATTGAACACATGAGCTTCATCATGATTTTTGTTGATGCAAGTAACGTGACGGGTATACAGGGAAGACTGATGAAAGTGTTAAATGAATAAAAAGTAATGAGTAAATTAGAGTAGATGGATATACCTCTTCGAGAACATCAACTATTTTGGTTATATGTTCATCAGGAAGTTTTGAGAAACTTGGCACAGTCTTTAAAAATTCCATGTACTCCTTTTGCTTAATTAAGCCTGTTTTCATCATGATTGATTGGAAACATTGCCTATGGATTGCCCACAGCTTGCACAGACCAATCGCCTTAACGGACGCAGTTCGAGTACAATTGTATAGCACAGCTAATTCACCAAATACTTTTCCTGGTCCCATTGTGTGCAAAACTCGACCTTCTTTGCTAACTTCAACCCTTCCTTCTTCGAGAATGAAAACGTCTGAACCAATGTCTCCTTCTTTGATGATTAAATCATCCGGCTGATAACTAACTGGAGACATGGCATCGGTAATTTCCTCTATCTGCTGTTGACCCAAGTTTTTCATGAAATCATTTTCGAGTATTGCTGCTACAATCAAATCACGTGCTCTATATGTTAGCGATGTGTGTTGGTGTCCATTGAATATTCAGTCACATTGATTAATTGTCCACAAAGTCCAGGTTAAAAATGTTAAAAGGAAAGAAAAAGATAAAAGAAAATATTGCAATTAGTTCATCTAGTTATAACCGGATAAAGGTAATTGAAATTTAAAAATCAAAAATAGTTCAATCTTTCATAGGCTGTCATAGGTTTCAAAGCATATTAACTCGTTCATCACTTCTCATCCCCTTACGTTTTTTTATGTTAATATATACAGTTGAATGTAATTGTTGTTATTTATAACCTAATTCAACTGTTGATGGGAACCCGCCTTCAATGATGCCGGTGATATAACAGTAACATTGGATAAATTATAATAATAAGCTAAATATATTCCCAGCAGCTTATCTGGATCAAATGGTGATAAATTGTTAGAAATAAATCAACAAAAAAAACTAAAGTTCGTAGCTTGGCTTTTCTAGGACAAGTAAATTGATATCTAGCATAAACTAAACTAAGGCTCATAAATAGTTAATAATAAACATTTGAGTTCAATAGGCGAAATAATCTTAAGGTGATATCAATGAGAGTTTGCAAGTCTAATGTTAAAATTTGATTCATACGCTTGAGATTTCGGATACTCCGCAAATTTGGTTTCCATCAATTCCAGTAAACTAAGTGAAGCTTGTGGTTCAGCCGAAATACCCATGAGACGAGTTTTTCGGGGTTGATTTTGTTTAGGTTGCACATTGAAAGGTAGAGGAACACCAAATGAATCAACAGCTTGACTTCGTCGAGAAGAACCAACATTAAAAATTGATTTGTACATATCCAGTTGACTATTAATCTCGCGAATCTCATGATTCTGCTTTTCAAGAGTTAATTTCAAACTCTCAATCAATTTGGCCTGGGATTGACAGAGAGCCTCAAGATCAGTAGGACCACCATTGATGCTTCCATTAATTGCAGCTCCTCCCATGGTAACATTGCTGTCATCTTGCATAGCGCTAACATCAGTTATCATCATGTTAACATTGGAATCAGACATTTTCTTGAAAAAAATTGTATAGGAATAAAGTAAATATTTTTGTATTATCAAAAAACAGATAAGGAATCGGGTAAATTAAAGGAAACTTACCTTAAAGTAATTGACTTTAATCCAATGTTGCAACTAATCTGGCAAAAAAAAAGTGAATCAAACAAGTGCAAAACAGCCAATTTCTCTGTAGGTTAGCTTAATAAGATTTAAAAACAAAAAAACATGAAACATGATTTTTTAAAAACAAATTTATCTGGAAAGTAGAGAAGAAACTAATGCAACGAAATAAACAAGTTCCCAATGTTCCCAACTAAAACAAATTGAGTGAGACCTTGTAGATACAGTTTTATGTGCAACAGAGCAACAAGCAACAGATAGGGATTGTTTGTAAATTTACAGATAATTTAAAGAGCTTGTACCTTTAAAAGCTAAAGTGGCGCCATCTTTAGTTCTGGTTGCAAATTGTTTTTTTTGGTTAAATAACTTGACATCGATCAATCTTTATGCAATAATCTCATTTGATTTCTGTGATAAAGTTCCATGTTTATTCCACTTTTAATTTTAGAATAATTTTTTGAACATTTTCTTGGTTTTCTTGAAACGTCTTGTAACTTTCCATGCAATCTTGCGGTAGCAAAATTGATAGTTGAACGTGAATCTATTTTGTTGTATATTTAGGTGTTTGGAGGGCAAAAGATTCATACTTTCATTCAAAGCAATAACGTTCCTTTCAAATGTTAAACTCTATGTTTAAAAGCTTGCTAAAATCAGTATTTTAATGAAGTTTCATCAAAAAAATCAAAGGGATTTGTTAATTTATAGCTCATTTGTTTATGCTAGTTTAAAGTAAACAAGAATTATATAATATTTCTGTGAAAACGCACCATGCCTATTCACCTTCTAATATGGATCGTCAAATTTTGGCTTTTGATTCAAAAAACATATTCATTCAGAACACCCAAACATGATATAGTTTTTTACTACAAAACACATGACAATGTTTTCGTGACGAATCCTACTAATCATACAACATCTTATGGTATTTATGTGGCTGATAAACAATAACAATTGATATACCAAAAAGTGTTGTTAATGTGTCTGACATCCTCAATTGGAAAGTGGTCAATACCAATGAAAATCAATTAATGTTCGTCCATAAAAATAAACCGTATATTCTGATTAATCAACAGAGAATCAAGAAAATGAATTATTCTGGTGAATTGAGTGATTCAATAATAGCTTTTGGTGACAATGAAGCTCTTCATGTACCAACAATATTCAATCCAAATTTAACTGAACCAGTTCATGAATGGAATTATATCGAATTTTTGCATTTCGATGATAAAAATGAAAAGGTTTCTGTAATTAGATCATTACCTTGGTCTCAAGAGGACACTTGGAAGTACTTCAAAGAATGGAAAATGACTGATTATATTCATTTCGACAATAAATTGTACCTTCTAATAAAGCGAACTTTTTTGGACAGTAATCAATCTGTTACTCAAGAGATATCAATAATACAATTGTGTATCGACCATGGAAGTGAACTTATTTCAAGTTTTGTTGAAATTCATTTCACTCCACCGGAATTGCAGACTAATCAGATTATTGATTTGATTTTCGTTTTCATTTTTGGACCTTTGAACAATGAGGAAGATCGTTATCAATTGCACTCAACACAATTGCAACCTAACAACACAAAAATTTATCAAATCTATTCTATTAGCGATATTGTTTCATTGTTTGAAGAAACTTTAATCGAAACCTGTGGCTCTGGTTCAAGATCACAAGTTAATAAATGTAAGACTACTTCTTATGAAAGGTGTCTTGCTTCAAAAAATGTCGGCGTCAATGTAACTGGATATAAAAATATTCTCGATATATTTTTGCATTCTGTAGCAAATGAGTTGCATAAACTTCAGTTTTTCACGCTGCCTCATCCATACATCACAGCGAGTTTATTTATGCACACAAAACCAATTTTTTCTACTGATGATTGTCAATATACCGATACACCATTAGATTGTATAAATTATGGAAACTCGACTAATTCCGCTCAATCATTTGCACAAGCGTATTTTCACGTCAATAAACGTCCACACAAAGCTCTTTACGTAACGGAAGAAACTAATAAAATCCATTTCAGTCCCATTGAAGTGTGTTCACATCTAAAAACTTGTACTCAATGTATTATGTATTGATTTTATTACAACTGCATTTGGTCAAATTCAATTTGTACTCATGATGATCAAACTAAAAACAAGACTGCACTAACAGTCAACTATTGCTTTAAAATAAT
The DNA here is from genome assembly GCF_039701765.1 of Tetranychus urticae. NCBI lineage: Eukaryota > Metazoa > Arthropoda > Arachnida > Trombidiformes > Tetranychidae > Tetranychus > Tetranychus urticae. The sequence goes on from NC_142960.1 coordinate 18,276,548, forward strand.
CCGAATTTCACCTTTAGTCTTCAAACCTTCTTTACCGACAAGACTAACAATTAAACTCGATAAACCGCTGAATAAGAAAGATCAAGAGCAACTAGTTGTCCAAGCTGGTGACAATCATTGCACTGACATTACAATTAATGGACCATTCATCAATTGCTCTATGCTTTTAACGAAATCGGGCCATTTTAAGATTGAAGTTAGTCTACGAAGTGATAGATATGCAGATTCTGCGGTCATTAGTGCTGTATCCACTAAGAAGGTTTATATTGATGTTTCCAAAGGTCAATATACGATTGTTATGTTATTTGTACTATTTTCAATCTTTATAACATTTTTATTGGTAACTTATACAAATTATAATAAGAAACATGGGAATGAGTTTCTCGAATTTAATAGATCAACAAGAATTATGAATATTGCTTCAAAAAGCATGAAATCAAAAAAGTTTTCTCTTTCGAGGAAAAGTTCAACCATGATGAAAAAGTTAACCCACTCTCGCTAAACATCCTAAAGGAACCAGTTAACCAGTCAAATCTTGAAGTACAATACTTTCTGTATCGCATAACTTTATTCAATCATTTACAAATGGCCCATTGAAATGAATTGATCAAAACCACCAAACTATTTTTAGTTACTTGATCAATTCACTGTTTATGGATTTGTTTTCGTATGAGTTTGAAATCCAGTTCGGGAGTATTCACAATAACTACATTAGTACCAAAAGAATCCCGCAGATGTTTGATTGTTGTTGGTTAAAATCTGTTAAGAAAAGATACAATTTAATAACAACACTGGCAAATGAAATTATGAAAACATTCATTTATATCATTCTCGAAGCATGGATTTTAAATGGTTTAGGTCCAAGACAAGAGAACTGTGCGATCAAGTGATAAAATGAGTGATTTTTGATGTTCATCAATAATTATTATCGAGGATAGACAAGTTTAAGCTCTTTAGCTATTATCTTCAAAGAGCTTGATTTAAGGGCAGATCGAAATGACCTGATGTACGGGGGTTGTAGCAACTGGGCGAAAATCATTTTTGCTAAACTCTTTTGGTTGAAAGCTCTTCAAGCAAATTCTGGAAAATGAAATTTAATCTGTTTAATAAAATAAAGAACTTTTTAGCACATAATTTGTCAAACTTTTTCATTTTAAACTCAGTCATTGAACTTCATCTTTCGCATTTCTCAATTTTTACCTAAATAAGTGAATCAAATTTTCGTTTTGTGTCCTCGTCGAGAGGAGGTAAACTTTTAGTAATTGATAATTATATTTTCCGCCGGAAAAAGTGTGTAAATGAAACTGAATATTTTTATTGCATAAAATTAAACTGCAAATCAAGTGCAACTATGCAAAGTTCATCATTAATCAAATCAACTGAACATAGTCATGAGCCTGACATTGGCGAACTTGTTCGTTATGAACACAGAGATGCAGCCAAGAAACTTATCAAAGAGTCAGATTACCCGAAATTGCGTGAAGTTTACGATGCGGTGACTGATCAAATTTTCAATGATGGTCGTTTCAACAAAGATGAAGTCGCTGCGGCAATACAACCCTTTGGAAGCCTTCGAAGCACTATGAAACGGGTTAGAAAAGAGCGATTTCGTACTCTGCCGGCTGATAGAGATGGAATCGTTGTTCCATTATAAGGATGACCACAAACTCCACTGACTCGTTTAGCTGCTATTCCTGCATAACATTTGACTGAATTAATTCATAAACGGAATTAGTTTGAATTTCGGCCCCAGTTGCAGTGATTCCATCCTTACTAGTTGACTTAATCTAAGAATGGAAAATGATATTAATAAATTATTTTCATTACCACAATACTTTATATCTTTTAATAAATCAATCTAAATCGACGTAACTCGTTATTTTTATAGAAATCCATTTTGTTGACTAGTGGGTTTATAAGTGTTTGGAAGGCAGAAGGTTCAAGCATTTCAATAAAATTCGCTTCTAATTGTTAAAATCTCTATCCAAAGGCTTGCCTATTAGATCAGTATTGTTTTGAAGTTACGCTGAAGAAGCATCGAATGCTTTACGGAAAGATTACATGAAATATTGTGGCTGCGATTTCACTTTGAATTTAATTTAAAATTTAACAACAAATCTATTTCTTTTCACTAGCTATTAATACAATATAAGGATATTGACTTGTTTATGTTTATTTGCGTGGAAACAAGAATTATATAATATTTCATATCATAATCATGTTACATCGTCTTCTAATATGGATCTTTCAATTTTGTCTTTTAATTGAACTAACATATTCATTCAGAACATTCAAACATAATACAGCCTTTTATTACAAAACACATGACAGTGTTTTCTTGACGAATCCTACTAATCACACAACATCTTATGGTATTTATGTGGCTGGTAAAACAATAACAATTGATATACCAACAAGTGTTGTTAATGTGTCCGACATCCTCAATTGGAAAGTGGTCAATATCAATAAAGAGCGCTTGATGTTCGTCCATAAAAATAAACCGTATATTCTGATTAATCGAGAAATTATCGGGGAAATGGAATATTCTGGTGAATTGAGTGATTCAATAATAGCTTTTGGTGATAATGAAGCTCTTCATGTTCCAAAAATATTCAATCCAAATTTAACAGAACCAGTTCATACATGGAATTTTATTGAATTGTTGTATTTCGATGATAAAAATGAAAAGGTTTCTGTGATTCGATGTTTACCTTGGTTTATTGAGGACCAATGGAAGTACTTTCCAGAATGGAAAATGACTGATTATATTCATTTCGACAGTAAATTGTACCTTCTAATAAAGGGAACTATTATTGCAAAGGATAATCCTCAATCTGTTACTCAAAAGATATCAATAATACAATTGTGTATCGACCAAGGAAGTGAACTTATTTCAGGTCTTGTTGAAGTTGGTTTCATTCCACTGGAATTGGAGACTAATCAGATTATTGATTTGATTTTCGTTTTCATTTTTGGACCTTTGGGAAATGAGAAAGATCGTTACCAATTGCACTCAACACAATTGCAACCTAACAACACAAAAATTTATCAAATCTATTCTATTAGCGATATTGTTGCATTGTTTGAAGAAACTTTAATTGAAACCTGTGGCTCTGGTTCAAGATCACAAGTTAATAAATGTAAGACTACTTCTTATGAAAGCTGTCTTGCTTCAAAAAATGTCGGTGTCAATGTAACTGGATATAAAAATATTCTCGATACAACTTTGTATTCTGTAGCAAATGAGTTGCATAAACTTCAGTTTTTCACACTGCCTCATCCATTTTATCAAGGCACATTAATGATGCATACAAAACCTGTTATTTTTACTTATGTTTGTGAATATGCATCTACGCCATTAAATTGTAAAAACTTGCTCAATTTAGCTGAAACATTTACACAAGCGAATTTTCATATCAATAAACATCCACTGGGAGTTCTTTACGTAACGGAAGGAACTAATAAAATCATTTTCATTCCCATTGAAGTGTGTTCAAATCTAAAAAATTGTACTCAATGTATTATGTATGGATTTTATTTAGGCTGCATTTGGTCAAATTCAATGTGTACTCGTGATGATCAACCTAAAAACAAGACTGCACTAACAGTCAACTATTGTTTTAAAATCATCCAAATTTCACCTTTAGTCTTCAAACCTTCTTTACCAACAAGACTAACAATTAAACTCGATAAACCACTGAATAAGAAAGATCAAGAGCAACTAGTTATCCAAGCTGGTGATAATCGTTGCACTGACATAACAAGCAATGAAGTATTCATCAATTGCTCTATGCATTTAACAAGATCGGGTCATTTTAAGATTGATGTTAGTCTACGAAATGATAGATATGCAGATACTGTGGTCATTAGTGCTGTATCTACTAAGAAGATTTATATTGTTGTTTCCAGAGGTCCATATACGATCGTGATGTTATTTTTAATATTTTTTATCTCCACTACATTGTTATTAATAACTTATACAAATTATAATAAGAAACATGGAAATGAGTTTCTTGAATTCAAAAGATCAACAAGAATTATGAATATTGCTTCAAAAAGCATGAAATCCAAAAAGTTTTCTCTTTCGAGGAAAAGTTCAACCATGATGAAAAAGTTAACCCATTCTCGCTAAACATCCTAAAGGAACCAGTTAACCAGTCAAATCTTGAAGTACAATACTTTCTGTATCGCATAACTTTATTCAATCATTTACAAATGGCCCATTGAAATGAATTGATCAAAACCACCAAACTATTTTTAGTTACTTGATCAATTCACTGTTTATGGATTTGTTTTTTGTATTAGTTTAAAATCTAGACGGTAGTGGCCCCAATAACCACATTAGTACCTAAAGAGTCCTAAGATGCTTAATTGTTGTTGGTTAAAATCTGTTACAAAAAGACCGATTGTTGATGTTCATCAATAATTTTCATCGAGGATAGTACCAAAAGAATCCCGCAGATGTTTGATTGTTGTTGGTTAAAATCTGTTAAGAAAAGATACAATTTAATAACAACACTGGCAAATGAAATTATGAAAACATTCATTTATATCATTCTCGAAGCATGGATTTTAAATGGTTTAGGTCCAAGACAAGAGAACTGTGCGATCAAGTGATAAAATGAGTGATTTTTGATGTTCATCAATAATTATTATCGAGCATAGACAAGTTTAAGCTCTTTAGCTATTATCTTCAAAGAGCTTGATTTAAGGGCAGATCGAAATGACCTGATGTACGGGGATTGTAGCAACTGGGCGAAAATCATTTTGCTAAACTCTTTTGGGTGAAAGCTCTTTAAGCAAATTCTGGAAAATGAAATTTAATCTGTTTAATAAAATAAAGAGCTTTTTAGCACATAATTTGTCAAACTTTTTCATTTTAAACTCAGTCATTGAACTTCATCTTTCGCATTTTTTCAATTGTTACCCAAATGAGTGAATCAAATTTTCGTTTTGTGTCCTCATCAAGAGGAGGTAAACTTTTAGTAATTGATAATTATATTTTCCGTCGGAAAAAGTGTGTAAATGAAACTGAATATTTTTATTGCATAAAATTAAACTGCAAATCAAGTGCAACTATGCAAAGTTCATCATTAATCAAATCAACTGAACATAGCCATGAGCCTGATATTGGCGAACTTGTTCGTTATGAACACAGAGATGCAGCCAAGAAACTTATCAAATAGTCAGATTACCCGAAATTGCGTGAAGTTTACGATGCGGTGACTGATCAAATTTTCAATGATGGCCGTTTCAACAAAGATGAAGTCGCTGCGGCAATACAATCCTTTGGAAGCCTTCGAACTACTATGAAACGGGTTAGAAGAGAGCGATGCCGTACTCTGGCGGCTGATAGGGATGGAATCGTTGTTCCATAGTAAGGATGACCACAAACTCCACTGACTCGTTTAGCTGCTATTCCTGCATAACATTTGACTGAAGCAATTCATAAACGGAATTAGTTTGAATTTCGGCCCCAGTTGCAGTGATTCCATCCTTACTACCTGACTTAATCTAAGAATGGAAAATGATATTAATAAATTATTTTCATTGCCACAATACTTTATATCTTTTAATAAATCAATCTAAATCGACGTAATTCGTTGTTAAATTTTTTAAGAAATCCATTTTGTTGAATCGTGAGTATATAAGTGTTCGGAAGGCAAAAAACCCTTGCTTTTCGATGGAAACAATAAAGTTGCTTCCAATTGTTAAACTCTCTATTCAAAGGGGTACTTAGATCAGTACGTTGTATTGTATTGAAGTTACGCTGAAGAAGCATCGAATGCTTTACGGAAAGATTACATTTCACTTTGAATTGAATTTAAAATTTCACAACAAATCTCTCAATTTTAACTAAATCTCAATGAAATGTAAGGATATTGACTTGTTTATGTTTATTTGCAAGGAACAAGAATAATATAATATTTCATATCATAATCATGTTACATCGTCTTCTAATATGGATCTTTCAATTTTGTCTTTTAATTGAACTAACATATTCATTCAGAACATTCAAACATAATACAGCCTTTTATTACAAAACACACGACAGTGTTTTCTTGACGAATCCTTTCAATCACACAACATCTTATGGTATTTATGTGGCTGGTAAAACAATAACAATTGATATACCAAAAAGTGTTGTTAATGTGTCCGACATCCTCAATTGGAAAATGGTCAATACCAATGAAAATCAATTAATGTTCGTCCATAAAAATAAACCGTATATTCTGATTAATCGACAGAGAATCAAGAAAATGAATTATTCTGGTGAATTGAGTGATTCAATAATAGCTTTTGGTGACAATGAAGCTCTTCATGTACCAACAATATTCAATCCAAATTTAACTAAACCAGTTCATACATGGAATTTTATTGAATTGTTGCATTTCGATGATAAAAATGAAAAGGTTTCTGTAATTAGATCATTGCCTTGGCTTGCAGAGGACGCTTGGAAGAACTTCAAAGAATGGAAAATGACAGACTATATTCATTTCGACAATAAATTGTACCTTCTAATAAAGCGAACTTTTTTGCGCGGTAACCAATATTTCACTCAAGCGGTATCAATAATACAATTATGTATCGACCAAGGAAGGGAACTTATTTCAAGTTTTGTTGAAATTCATTTCACTCCACCGGAATTGCAGACTAATCAGATTATTGATTTGATTTTCGTTTTCATTCTTGAACCTTTGGGCTATGAGGAAGATCGTTATCAATTGCACACAACACAATTGCAACCTGACAACACAAAAATTTATCAAATTTATTCTATTCGCGATATTGTTTCATTGTTTGAAGAAACTTTAATCAAAACCTGTGGCTCTGGTTCAAGATCAAAAATTACTAAATGTAAGATTACTTCTGCTAAAAGCTGTTTTGTTGCAAGAAAAGTCGATGACAATGTAACTGGATATTCACAAAATATTCTTGATACAACTTTGTATTCTTTGGTAGCAAATGTATTGCATAAACTTCAGTTTTTCACGCTGCCTCGTCCATTTTATCAAGGCACATTAATGATGCATACAAAACCTGTTATTTTTACTTATGTTTGTGAATATGCATCTACGCCATTAAATTGTAAAAACTTGCTCAATTTAGCTGAAACATTTACACAAGCGAATTTTCATATCAATAAACATCCACTGGGAGTTCTTTACGTAACGAAAGAAACTAATCAAATCTTTTTCGGTCATACTGAAGTGTGTTCACATCTAAAAACTTGTACTCAATGTATTATGTATGGACTTTATTTTGACTGCATTTGGTCAAATTCAATTTGTACTCGTGATGATCAACCTAAAAACAAGACTGCACTAACAGTCAACAATTGTTTCAAAATTATCCAAATTTCACCTGTAGTGTTCAACTCTTCTTTACCAACAAGACTAACAATTGAACTTGATAAACCACTGATCAATGCCTCTCAAGAGTATCTAGTTATCCAAGCTGGTGAAAATCATTGCACTGACATTAAAATGAATGGATCATTCATCAGTTGCTCTTTGCGTCCAACAAAACCGGGCCGATTTAAGATTGATGTTAGTCTACGAATCGATAGATATGCAGATGTTGTAGTCATCAGTGCTGTCTCTACTAAAAAGGTTTATATTGATGTTTCCAAAGGTCAATATACGATTGTGATATTATTTCTAATATTTTCAATCTTTACAACATTTCTATTGGTAACTTATACAAATTATAATAAGAAATATGCGAATGAGTTTCTTGAATTCCAAAGATCAACAAGAATTATGAAAATTGCTTCAAAAAGCATGAAATCGAAAAAGTTTTCTCTTTCGAGGAAAAGTTCACCCATAATGACGAAGTCAACCCATTTTCGCTAAACATCCTAAAGGAATCAGTTAACTTGTCAAATCTTGAAGTTCAATACCATCTGTTTCGCATAACTTTATTCAATCATTTTCAAATGGCCCATTGAAATGAATTTATGCAAATCCAAAAGAAGCATTAAACTATTTCTAGTTACTTGATTGATTCATTGTTTATGGATTTGTTTTTTGTATCAGTTTAAAATCCAGTTCGGTAGTAGGCACAATAACCACATTAGTACCAAAAGAATCCTAAAGATGCTTAATTGTTGTTGGTTAAAATCTGTTAAGAAAAATACAATTTAATAACAACACTGGCAAATGAAATTATGAAAACATTCATTTATATCATTCTCCAAGCATGGATTTTAAGTGATTAAGGTCCAAGACAAGAGAACTGTGCGATCGAGTGAAAAAATGACCGATTGTCGATGTTCATCAATAATTATTATCGAGGATAGAGTTTATGCTCTTTAGCTATAATCTTCAAAGCGCTTGATTTAAGTGCAGATCGAAATGACCTGTTGGACGGCTCCATTATGAGGATGACCAAACACACCACTGGCTCGTTTAGCTGCTAATCCTGCATCACATTTGGCTGTATCAATTCGTAAACGGAATTATTTGAATTTCGGCATCAGTTGCAGTGATTCGATCCTTACCTTGGCTTAAAGATTAGAAGTTAATTCAAGAATGGAAAATGATATTAATAAATTATTTTCAGAGGAAGGAAGAGTTCATAGTTTTAAACTTTTTCACCAAATTAAATAAATTCACTTCAATTACGTACAATTTAAACACAATTCACTTTAATTCAGAAGATTATTCAAGCCTTTCAAATCCTGAATACTCAGGTTCTTTTAGGAACACCTAGAGTTCAACTGGTATAAGTCTTAGACTATTGATGAATTAGCTTTCTCTAACCAAGATTAGTAACCACAAATTCAACCAAAGAATGTTGTTGGTCAGGTCTTAGACAGGATTAACTGGACAGGTAGATAGCGTACTAGAGCTACTAGGCACGAGTCAGAAAGCTAGCAATAAAGATGAAAATTCCAACCAAAATAAACTTAGCGTAGAACAGCAAAGCTCGGACAGTAATATGAGAACAATTAGGAACAACTCATAAGCTTTAAGCTCTATCAGCATTGAACACTTAGACTTATTCTACAATTGTTGAACATTAATCAAACAAGGCAAATCTTAATCAAAGTTCAGATTTATCAACACTTAAGAAATTGTAGATTTACTCGAGAAAACTTGAGATTCTAATTATTAGTCTTAGACTGGAAACTTGGTTTAGAATACAAAAAGGAAAACTTTAATTAAACATGAATTTTAGGATGTTTTAGCATAGATTTTAAATGTGTTTCACTTGCATCAATTTGACTGTAACATAAAGAAGTTTTAAACTTGAAATTTTGAATATCTGAAGATTATTAAGACATTTAGAACATAATTAATTAGCGAAAAATCAGTGGTGTTTATACCAATTAGATCGGAAGGAAACCCCATCTTCTGAACAAAGAAAAAAGAAAGAATATTGTAAAGATTGAATTTAAGGGGGACGTCTCAGGACGTCTTGGGGCAACAATATAAAATTAAGGGAAAGGGGACTAAATAAAATGGACGTTTAAAAGAAAAACTGAGATAAAGTGAGGGTAGTTTGTAACAAACTTTATTGAGAGTGTTTATAAGTGTAGGATACAAAAAGTAGATAACTTCAATATAATCTTAAACGTAAATAAAACACACACTAACTAATCTTATTTTTGAGTTGACCTTTTATATCGGGTCCTTTTAGTGAGTTCATTTTCTGTTTTCTAACCATAAAATCTTAACTAGTAAACAATTCCAAGAATTGTTTACAAAATGCTTCATCTTCTCAAATTTAACTTAACAGTTCAACTACACTTAAAACATCCAAAGTTCAACTTCTCTTAAAGTTCACACGGACTTTAGAGTACAATGTAAATAAACAAATAATGATTAACCAAAAGGAAACTTGACCTTTACATCCTTCCGCTCTTGACAAGACGATATAGTAGTAGATATACTAATAATGTCCTTTTTTTGCTTTTAGAAGCTCATGGTTCTGATACAGAAGAGATGGACCCTCTTCTCCACGCCCGCAACCTTTTCGTGCTTCTCCTTCTCAGTGACATGTGTTGGAACAACAAGAGCCTATTGTGTTATTAAGTGGTGAATCCGAGTCTGAAGACCCTGACGACCAGGAATACGAGCCTCGGTTGAACAACCTACGAAATCCTGGGAGGTACAATAGAAGGCGAACACGTGGTCCCATGAGAGCAAGAAGGACCCCTGCAAGACGTCCTGCAAGAAGACCGATGTCTGAATTGGTTGCGACTTGGAAGAGGATGGTCCGGTGATCAGGTTAAAACGCGTTGATCAGAACGAGTGCAACAAGCTTATAGCCTAAGTTGTCAATCCTCAGCCTGGGCCATCTGGATTCAGACAAGGTTTCAATGCAACTAACAAACTACAGGAGTTACGGGCGATGAAAGGAGACTTGGTAGATGAGTTTATAGTGATAAAAGAGGGTGCTCTTGGCTGCGCATTATGTGCCTACACTGCACCGCAGGATCCCAAACGATGGTGATGTATATTCGACACTTAACTACTCAAGAACTACTCAACAATTCCAAGAATTGTTTACAAAATGCTTCATCTTCTCAAATTTAACTTAACAGTTCAACTCCACTTACAACACCCAAAAAGCAACTTCTCTTAAAGTTCACACGGACTTTAGAGTACAATGTGAATAAACAAATAATGATTAACCAAAAGGAAACTTTTCCTTTACAATATCATAAATTTAGACAAATGACGAAAGGCAATCGACAGTGTATTAGACAGTAAATCAAAAAACATGAAAAATGAAGAAAGAGAAAAAAGACTTAGTCTTATTGCTCGAAATATTGCTTATGTATTAAAAAATGGCTAGTCTCGATTACAAAATTGGTTTAAGAAAAAAATGAAATTATGTTCAATACACAAGGGATTATGAAGCAAGTTTTAAACTTTAACTCTTATCTGTCAACCTTGTGATAAATGATTAAATGATTTAATTTGATTTTGGATAACTCTACCCATCAGATAATAAATTATTTTCATTACCAGAATACTTTATATCTTTTAATAAATCAATCTAAATCGACGTAATTCGTTGTTGAATTTTTTAAGAAATCCATTTTGTTGAATCATGGGTTTATAAGTGTTTGGGAGGCAAAAGACTAATGCTTTTCAATCAAAGCAATAAAGTTGCTTCCAATTGTTAATTGCTACAACTATTAACTGTTAACTATTAGATCAGTATTGAATTGAAGTTTCACTGAAGAAGGATCGAATGCTTTACGGAAAGATTACATGAAACATTGTTCCACTTTTTAACTCAATTTTGTTTTGCGATTAAATGAATGTTTGCTGCGATTCCAATTTGAATTGAATTTAAAATTTAAAAACAAATCTCTTTCTTTTCACTTACTCTTAATGAATGTAAGGATATTGACTTGTTTATGTTTATTTGCAAGGGAACAAGAATTATATAATATTTCATATCATAATCATGTTACATCGTCTTCTAATATGGATCTTTCAATTTTGCCTTTTAATTCAAATATCAAATTCATTCAGAACATTCAAACATGATACAGTTTTTTACTACAAAACACATGACAGTGTTTTCTTGACGAATCCTTTCAATCACACAACATCTTATGGTATTTATGTGGCTGGTAAAACAATAACAATTGATATACCAACAAGTGTTGTTAATGTGTCTGAGATTCTCGAATGGAAAGTAGTCAGTCTCATTAAAAATCGGTTGATGTTTGTCCATAAAAATAATCCGTATATTCTGATTAATCAACAGAGAATCAAGAAAATGAATTATTCTGGTGAATTGAGTGATTCAATAATAGCTTTTGGTGATAATGAAGCTCTTCATGTTCCAACAATATTCAATCCAAATTTAACTAAACCAGTTCATACATGGAATTATATTGAATTGTTGCATTTCGATGATGAAAATGAAAAGGTTTCTGTAATTAGATCATTACCTTGGTCTCAAGAGGAAGATTGGAAGCAAGTTAAAGAATGGAAAATGACAGATTATATTCATTTCGATCGAAAATTGTACCTTCTAATAAAGCGAACTTTTTTAGAGGATAATCATCAATCTGTTACTCAAGAGATATCAATAATTCAATTGTGTATCGACCATGGAAGTGAACTTATTTCAAATTATGTTGAAGTTCATTTCACTCGACCGGAATTGCAGACTAATCAGATTATTGATTTGATTTTCGTTTTCATTTTTGGACCTTTGGGCCATGATCGTTACCAATTGCACACAACACAATTGCAACCTAACAACACAAAAATTTATCAAATCTATTCTACTAGCGATATTGTTTCATTGTTTGAAGAAACTTTAATCAAAACCTGTGGCTCTGGTTCAAGATCACAAGTTAATAAATGTAAGACTACTTCTTATGAAAGCTGTCTTGCTTCAAAAAATGTCGGTATCAATGTAACTGGATATAAAAATATTCTCGATACAATTTTGCATTCTGTAGCAAATGTATTGCACAAACTTCAGTTTTTCACGCTGCCTCATCCATACATCACAGCGAGTTTATTTATTCACACAAACCCCATTTTTTCTACTATTGCTTGTAAACATACCTCTGCGATATTAGATTGTATAAAATATGGAACCTCGATTAATTCCGGTCAAGCATTTTCACAAGCACATTTCCACGTCAATAAACATCCACTCGGAGCTCTTTACGTAACTAAAGAAACTAATAAAATCTTTTTCATTTCCATTGAAGTGTGTTCAAATCTAAAAACTTGTACTCAATGTATTATGTATGGACTTTATTCTGACTGCATTTGGTCAACTTCAGTTTGTGTTCATGATAATCAACCTAAAAACAAAGCTGAACTAACAGTCAACAATTGTTTTAAAATCATCCAAATTTCACCTTTAGTGTTCAAACCTTCTATACCAACAAGACTAACAATTGAACTTGATAAACCACTGATCAATGCCTCTCAAGAGTATCTAGTTATCCAAGCTGGTGAAAATCATTGCACTGACATTAAAATGAATGGATCATTTATCAGTTGCTCTTTGCGTCCAACAAAACCGGGCCGATTTAAGGTTGATGTTAGTCTACTAAACGATAGATATGCAGATGTTGTAGTAATTAGCGCAGTCTCTACTAAGAAGGTTTATATTGGTGTTTCCAAAGGTGGATATACGATTGTGATATTATTTGTAACATTTTCAATCTTTACAACATTTCTGTTGGTAACTTATACAAATTATAATAAGAAATATGCGAATGAGTTTCTTGAATTCACAAGATCAACAAGAATTATGAATATTGCTTCAAAAAGCATGAAAGCAAAAAAATTTTCTCGCTCAAGGAAAAGGTCGCCTTCAACCACAAATACAATTGGCACCAACCATCCTAGATGAATCAGTTAACTGTAGCTAAATATTTGAAGTGCAATACCTTTCGTGTTAATAACTTTATTCAATCATATACAAATTGCCCATTGGAATGAAATTTATCAAAACCAAAAGAACCACCAAACTGTATTTCTAGCTGTTTGATTGATTCACTGTTTAGTGATTTGTTTTTTGTATTAGTTTGAAATCCAGTTCGGTAGTAGCCACATCAGTATCCAAAGAATCCCAAAGATGTAACATTGTTGTTGGTTAAAATTTGTTAAGAAAAAATACAATTTAATAATAACACTGGCAAATGAAAGAATGAAAACATTCATTTATATCATTCTCGAAGTATGGATTTTAAATGATTTAGGTCAAAAACAAGAGAACTTTCGATAAATTGAAAAAATGACCGATTGTTGATGTTCATCGATAATTATTATCGAGTATAGACAAGTTTAAGCTAAATGATATTGATAAATTATTTTCATTACCACAATACTTTATATCTTTTAATAAATCAATCTAAATCGACGTGATTCGTTGTTGAATTTTGTAAGAAATCCATTTTGTTGCATCATGGTTTGTAAGTGTTTAGAAGGCAAAAGACTCATGCTTTTCGATAGAAACAATAAAGTTGCTTCCAATTGTTATAACTCTCTATTCAAAGGCTTACCTAGATCAGTATTGTATTGAAGTTACGCTGAAGAAGGATCAAATGCTTTACGCAAAGATTACATGGAACATTGTTCCAATTTTTAACTCAATTTTGTTTTGCGATTAAATGAATCTTTGCTGCGATTCCAATTAAAATGCAATAAAAAATTTAAAAACAAATCTCTTGATTTTAACTAACTCTTAATGAAATATAAGGATATTGACTTTTTTATGTTTATTTGCAAGGAAACAAGAATTATATAATATTTCATATCATAATCATGTTACATCGTCTTCTAATATGGATCTTTAATTTTTGTCTTTTAATTGAACTAACATATTCATTCAGAACATTCAAACATGATATAGCCTTTTATTATAAAACACATGCAAGTGTTTCCTTGACGAATCCCGATAACCACACAACATCTTATGGTATTTATGTGGCTGGTCAAACAATAACAATTGATATACCAACAAGTGTTGTTAATGTGTCTGAGATACTCGATTGGAAAGTGGTCAATATCAATGAAAAACGATTGATGTTCGTCCATAATAAGAAACCTCAAATTCTGATTAATCAACAGAGGATCAAGCAAATGAATTATTCTGGTGAATTGAGTGATTCAATAATAGCTTTTGGTGATAATGAAGCTCTTCATGTTCCAACAATATTCAATCCAAATTTAACTGAACCAGTTCATAAATGGAATTATATTGAATTGTTGTATTTCGATGATCAAAATGAAAAGGTTTCTGTAATTAGATCATTGCCTTGGTTTGAAGAAGAAGATTGGAAGCAAGTTAAAGAATGGAAAATGACTGATTATATTCATTTCGATGGAAAATTGTACCTTCTAATAAAGCGAACTATTGCAAGGGATAATCCTCAATCTTTCACTCAAGAGATATCAATAATACAAATGTGTATCGACCAAGGAAGTGAACTTATTTCAAGTTTTGTTGAAATTGGTTTCATTCGACCGGAATTGCAGACTAATCAGATTATTGATTTGATTTTCGTTTTCATTTTTGGACCTTTGGGCCATGATCGTTATCAATTGCACACAACACAATTGCAACCTAACAACACAAAAATTTATCAAATTTATTCTATTCGCGATATTGTTTCATTGTTTGAAGAAACTTTAATTGAAATGTGTGGCTCTCGTTCAAGATCAGAAGTTACTAAATGTAAGACTACTTCTTATGAAAGCTGTCTTGCTTCAAAAAATGTCGGTATCAATGTAACTGGATATAAAAATATTCTCGATATATTTTTGCATTCTGTAGCAAATGATTTGCATAAACTTCAGTTTTTCACGCTGCCTCATCCATACTATTCAGCGAGTTTATTTATTCACACAAAACCAATTTTTTATACTATTGCTTGTGAATATACCTCTGCGCCATTAGATTGTATAAACTATGGAAACTCGATTAATTCCGGTCAAGCATTTGCACAAGCACATTTTCACGTCAATAAACATCCACTCGGAATCGTTTACGTAACGAAAGAAACTAATCAATTCGTTTTCGGTCGTCTTGCAGTATGTGAAAAACCAAAAACTTGTACTGAGTGTATTATGTATGGATTTTATTTAGGCTGCATTTGGTCAAATTCAATTTGTAAGCCTGACGATCAACCCAGAAATAAGGCTACACAAACAATCAACCATTGCTTCAAAGTCATCAATATTTCACCTTTAATGTTTAACTCTTCTTTACCGAGAGTACTAACAATTGAACTTGATAGACCACTGAATGTTAATGCCTCTCAAGAGCAACTAGTTATCCAAGCTGGTGACAATCATTGCACTGACATAACAATGAATGGAGCATTCATCAATTGCTTAATGGCTTTATCTGAATCGGGTGAATTTACGGTTGATGTTAGTCTACGAAATGATAGATATGCAGATGCTGCGATCCTTAGTTCTGCATCTACTGACAAGGTTCATATTTCTGTACCTGACAGTGAATATGATTTTACATTTATAGTGATATTATTTCTATTGATAAGTTTACTTATTAGTTCATTTATATTTATAGTCCGTACAAAATATAAAAACAAATATGTAAATAGATTCAAAAAGTTTTCTCGAACAAGAAAAGCGAACCGGTTCATTGGTGCTCAAAGTGCAATTACTCGTGTTAGATCAAAGATACTATCCTCAACAATGAATACAATAACAGATTCAACCGTTACTAATGCACCTTCGAGTAAACAGGTTTCCCTTTGGAGTTCAATGCGATCTGTTCCCGATCATTTGTATTTATCAAAACAATTGTATTCATCAAGATTAAAATAATCGCAAAACGATTTTTACTTCTTGATTGATTCGCTGTCTATGGATTAGTTTTCGTAGTTTAAAGTAAAGTTCGGTAGCGGCCGCAATTATAATTAAAGAAACCAAAGATTCATAATTTCTGTTGGGTAAAAATTTGTTTAGAAAAATTTTTGTCATGTTTTTACTCTTTCATGAAAAAGTTGTTATTTGTTTCTGATTATAAAATAATTATTGATTGACTCGCAATGATTTTACTTGAAAATACACAAGAAGACCTCGATTCTAAATTTTTGTTCAAATATAACACAAAACTTTACGTTTTTAAACTATGTTCAAAATCTTCGATATCTATCTCCATAAAATCACGAATAATCTTTTCCACAAATAACATAATTAAATGTAGAAATTGAAATTTAACGATAAGAATCGTAAGAATACCGATCGCTGTAGATATTAATTATTATACTCGAAAAAATGTTTGATCGTTGAAGTTCCCGAATCATTTCTATCCGAGGGATAATAAGTTCAAGCTAAAGCACCACTCGAAGTGCCACATTTAACCGAGAATCAAAATAACCTGAAGTATGGAAACATAATTTCATTTGACGAAAAGAGTGTATCTTCTGGTTGACTATTAAAGGTTACATAAGAAAATGGGTTTCATTGGAAAAATCTGGTTCCCTAATTTTATAAATGCGAATGAAGTGCCAACTTTGATCTCTAAAACTGTCGATCGGATAAACCATAGGTTAAAAGCACGGATAGAAGCATTTTTCATGCCCGTAAAACTCAAAGACCAAGATTTACTCGACAGCAGATTCACTTTCATCAAGATGTGTACAGCTCTATCAACTATTAAAGGTATATATTCCTTAAGTTAACTGGAATGATACTAATCTAAGTATAGCCATTGAAATGACAACCACACTGTTTCCACCGTTTCAAAAGGCCACTCTTTAATAAACGAGTATTGTATTGAGGCTTTGCTGAAGAAGGTCAAATGCAGTGGACGGCAAGATCCCTTACAATATTGTTTAATTTTGTCATAAAATTTGTTCTTTTCTCTCAATAAACTCTTTCTTACAACTCGTTTTTAATAAAAGTATCGGGATTTGATAGTTTATTGAATCATTTGTTGGTGTTACTTTGGAAGGAAACACGAATTATATAAAATTCATAACAAAATCATGTTTTTTCACCTTCTAATATGGATAGTTTCCCTTATAAATCAAATATCATATTCATTCAAACCCCCCAAACATGATTCATCTTTTTATTATAAAACACATGCAAGTGTTTCTGTGACGAATCCCAAAAATCACACAACATCTTATGGTATTTATGTGGCTGGTCAAACAATAACAGTTGATATACCAACAAGTGTTGTTAATGTGTCTGAGATACTCGATTGGAAAGTGGTCAATATCAATAAAGATCGATTGATGTTCGTCCATAAAAAGAAACCTCAAATTCTGATTAATCGACAGACAATCAAAGAAATTGCTTATTCGGGTGAATTGAGTGGTTCAATAATAGCTTTTGGCGACAATGAAGCTCTTCATGTTCCAACAATATTCAATCCTAATCTAACCGGACCAGTTCCTCAATGGAATTATCTGGAATTGTTGCATTTCGATGATAGCAACGAAAAGGTTTCTGTAGTTCGATCCTTAAAATGGCTTAAAGACGACGATTGGAAGTTCATCAGAGAATGGAAAATGACTGATTATATTCATTTCGAAGATAAATTGTACCTTGCGATAAGTCGAAGTATTTCGAAGGCAAATTCTCAATCTATTAATCGAGAGATATCAATAATACGATTGTGTCTCGACAAAGGAATTGAACTTATTTCAAGTGCAGTTGAGATTCACTTCACTCGACCAGAATTCACTACAAATAAGATAAATGATGCGATTTTCGTTTTCATCTTCGGAACTTTGTTCAGAGAAAGTCATGAACTCGAACTGCACACAACACAAGTGCAATCTCCAAGCAATGCAAAAGTATACAACATCTATGCCATGAGTGATATCATTGCATTGTTTGAACAAACTGCAAATGAATGCGCCTCTGGTTCTGGTAACATCAACTTGTTGCAATACCATTTAAGATCAGAAGTCGGTAAATGTAAAAAGACTTCTTATAAAAGTTGTTCAACAAAGGGAAATATGGTCCCTTCAAAGAATGTGAGTCGAGTCCTAGTTGGACAGACTACTTCTTTCGCCAATACTTTCAATTCTCTAGCAACTGTTTTCCATAAAATTCAGTTTGTTGTACTTCCGTATCCATACATTAAGGCCAGTATCTTAATGCTCACGAAGCCTATTTACAATACTTCTATCTGTGTATTTTCCGCTGTGACCATAGAATGCAGAAATTTCATTGGAAACGTCGATAATTACACTGAATTTGCAGAAGCGGATTTTCATGTTAATAAACATCCACACGCACTTCTCATCGTATCTAAAAAAACTGGTCGAGTCTATTCCGATTCCATTGAAGTTTGCTCAAATCTAAACTCTTGTACTAGATGTATAATGTATGGACTTTATTTTGATTGCATTTGGTCAAATTCAATTTGTACTCTTGGTGATCAACCCAAAAACAAGACTGAACTCACAGTCGACTATTGTTTTAAAGTCATCGATATTTCACCTTTAATCTTCAACACTTCTTTACCGAGACTACTAAAAATTCAACTTGATAAACCAGTGATTAGGTCTTCTCAAGAGCAGTTAGTTATCCGAGCTGGTCATAATCATTGCACCAACTTTACAATGAATGGACCATTCCTCAATTGCTCTATGGATTTAACTGAATCGGGGGAATTTAAGATTGATGTTAGTCTACAAAATGATAGATATGCAGATGCTGCGACCCTTAGTGCTGTATCTAATGACAAGGTTAATATTTCAGCGCCTGAGAGGGAACATGACAATAATAACCTTACATTAATTTTGATTTTCGGTCTACTGGTTAGTTCATTTATATTGGTGGCTTCATATACAGATCAGAATAAGAAACATTTGAAGGAGTTTTATGAACGTGCGAGATCAACAAAAATTATGCAAACGGCTACAGAAACAATGAAATCAAAGTTTTCTCCTTTGATGAAAAGACTGGCTTCAAAGAAGAAGTCGATCTCTGTGAAATCAACAGAGTTTTCTCTTCCGATGGAAAGTCCGAAGTCTTTATCGAAGAAGTCAAAAATCACTGTCACCGACCAAGGGAAAATTGCTAAGAAAACTAAGGAAGCAAGAAAGGTTTCTTTTTCGATGGAAACTCTGCCTGCAAAGAAGAAGTCGACTTCCGAAATCGCTGTCACCAACCAATTGGAAATTGCACCGAAAAAATCGAAATCTAAAAAGATTTCTCGCTCCAGGAGAGGTTCGAGCTTAACGATGAGATCAAAATCTGTAACCGATTCCAGCAAACTTACTAAATGAACCAATCGAATTTTCTTTGTAATTGAAAAATTGTTTATTGTGATTTCGATTTGCATTGAATTTTAATTGTATAATTGAATTTTATAATTTCATTACAAATAAAGATATTAGGATTTGATAGTTTATTGAATCATTTGTTTATGTTAATTTGAAAGGAACAAGAATTATATAATGTTTCTGTCTGCAAACTTGTCATGTTTATTCACCATCTAATATGGATCTTTCAATTTTGCCTTTTAATTCAAATATCAAATTCATTCAGAACATTCAAACATGATATATTTTTTTACTACAAAACACATGACAGTGTTTTCTTAACGAATCCCACTAATCACACAACATCTTATGGTATTTATGTGGCTGGTGAAACAACAACGATTAATATACCAAAAAATGTAGCTAATATGTCGGACATTCTCGATTGGAAAGTGGTCGATATCAATGAAAATCAATTAATGTTCGTCCATAAAAATAAACCGTATATTCTGATTAATCAACAAATTATCAGAGAAATGGAATATGCTGGTGAATTGATTGATTCAATAATAGCTTTTGGTGACAATGAAGCTCTTCATGTGCCAACAATATCCAATCCAAGTTTAACTAAACCAGTTCATACATGGAATTATATTGAATTGTTGTATTTCGATGCTAAAAAAGAAAATGTCTCTGTGATTCGATCCTTACCTTGGCTTAAAGATGATTGGAAGTTCATTAAGGAATGGAAAATGATGGATTATATTCATTTCGACAATAAATTGTACCTTCTAATAAAGCGAAGTATTTCGAAGGAAAATTCTCAATCTGTTACTCAAGAGATATCAATAATACGATTGTGTCTCGACAAAGGAAGGGAACTTATTTCAAGTGCAGTTGAGATTCATTTCACTAAAGCTGAATTCAATAACGACGAGATAATTGATTTGATTTTCGTTTACATATTTGGATCCTCAGTTGACGGCAATAATCGCTATCAATTGCACACAGTATTAAAACAATCTCAAAGCAGTGTAAATGTTTATCACACCTATTCTCTCAGTGATATTGTGCCATTGTTTGAAGAAACTGCAAATGAATGCGCCTCTGGTTCTGTTAACATTAACCCATTACAGCACCATTTAAGATCAGAAATTGGTAAATGTAAAAAGACTTCTCATGAAAGCTGTTCAACCAAGGAAAATATCGTTCCTTCAAGAAATTTCGTACTTAATACGACTTTTCTCGAAACTCGAGCAACTGCAGTCCAAAAGTTTCAGTATATTTCACTTCCTTATCCATACTTTAGAGGCAGTTTATTGTTGCACGTAAAACCAAATTTTTACACTTCTTTTTGTGAATACATTACCTCTGCGCCCTCAACCTGCAAAAATTTCATTGCAAACTCGGACTATTTCGCTCCATTTGCACAAGCCGATTTTCATATCAATAAATATCCAAACGGATTCGTTTACGTAACGAAAGAAACTAATCAAATCCTTTTCATTCCCATCGAAGTGTGCCCAAATCTAAAAACTTGTACTCAATGTATTATGTATGGACTTTATTTTGACTGCATTTGGTCAAACTCTAATTGTGTTCCTGATACTCAACCTAAGAACAAGGCTGCACTAACAGTCGACCATTGCTTCAAAGTCATCAATATTTCACCCTTAATATTCAACTCTTCATTTCCGACAATACTAACAATTGGACTCGACAAATCACTGAATTTTACGGCTTCTCAAGAGCAGCTACTTATCCGAGCTGGTGACAATAATTGCACTGACATAACAATGAATGGACTATTCATCATTTGCTCTATGAATTTAACAAAATCGGGTCGTTTTAAGATTGATGTTAGTCTACGAAATGATAGATATGCAGATGCTGCGATCCTTAGTTCTGTATCTGCTGAGAAGGTTAAGATATTAGCGCCTGAGAATGATTATTATTATACATTTGTGTTAATTTTAATAATAATGACAGTTTCACTTATTAGTACATTTTTAGTGCTCGGTTATTCAATTCATAATGCTAAACATCAAAATGAGTTTATTGAAGTTGCAAGTTCAGCAAATATCATGCGAATGGCTACAAAAAGTATTAAATCATCACTGTTCTCTCTTTCGAGCAGTCGTTCGCGTTCAACGTGGAGGACAACCTCAAAAACCATTGTTCCCAAACATTTCAAATGGAACCGTTAACTGGTTAAATATTTAAAGTAAAATACTTTTCGTATCCATTAACTTTATTCAATCATTCACAAGTGGCCCATCGAGTAAACAGGTTTCGATTTGGAGTACAATGCGATCGGCAAAGACTCAAACTGCAGAGCTCGAACAGCTCTCAAATATCTTTACTTTTGTCCGATTTCATTGTAAATTTTTCATACTTTCATAACTTTTTCATTAAATCTTTTTCTTTTCTAAAATTTTTGTTTTTCTCTCAAATTAAGGCTAAAATAATGGCTTGGATTTCATGCCGCTACAATCCATCAAAATCCAAACTCTTAACTAGAAATTAAAGTTTTTTTGTTAACTCTTTTCAAAAAAAATCTTTTCATTTCACTCGCTTTTTGTCGGAATTGTTAATAATAGGATTTTATTGATTAATTTTAGATGAAAGTATCGGGATTTGATAGTTTAATTAATCTTTTTTTTCTTAATTTGCAAGGAAACGGGAATAATATTATATTTCTGTAAAACTTACCATGTCTATTCACCTTCTAATATGGCTCCTTAAATTTTGTCTTTTGATTCAAAAAACGAATTCATTTAGACCACCAAAACATGACTTAGCTTTTTATTTTAAAACACATGCAAGTGTGTCTGTGAATTATCCCAATAATCACACAACATCTTATGGTATTTATGTGGCTGGTCAAACAACAACAATTGATATACCAAAAAATGTAGCTAATATGACGGACATACTCGATTGGAAAGTGGTCAATATCGATAGAAAACGATTGATGTTCGTCCATAATAAGAAAGCTCAAATTCTGATTAATCAACAGCAAATCAAGCAAATGAATTATTCTGGTGAATTGAGTGATTCAATAATAGCTTTTGGTGAAAATGAAGCTCTTCATGTACCAACAATAGTCAGTCCACTACCAATTGAACCAGCTCGTAAATGGAATTATATTGAATTATTGCGTTTCGATGCTGAAAATGAAAAGGTTTCTGTGATTCGATACTTACCTTGGCTTAAAGATGATTGGAAATTCATTAGAGAATGGAAAATGATGGATTATATTCATTTTGACAATAAATTGTACCTTTTAATACATCGAACTATTTCGAAGGCAAATTCTAAAGCTGTTATTCAAGAGATATCAATAATACGATTGTGTCTCGACAAAGGAATTGAACTTATTTCAAGTGCAGTTGAGATTCGTTTCACTAAACCTGAATTCACGGCTGTTAAAGTAGTTGCGGCGAAGTTCTTTTTAATTCTGGCATCTTCAGATCATGAGAATAAGGATTTCCATTTGTACACTGAACAGTTTATATCTCCTCTCAGTTTACCAGCACAAATAACCTATTCTCTCTTTAATTTTGTCCCATTGTTTGACGAAACTGCAAATGACTGTGCCTCTGGTTTTGGTAACATCACTTTATTACGGCATCATTTAACATCAGAAGTCGGGGAATGTAAAAAAACTTCTTATAAAAGCTGTTCAACGAATGAAAATATCGTTCCTTCGAGAGATGGCAGCCAAATGCTTTTACCGTCGGTCACTTTTTTCCCGCAATTTAACCTTCAACAAATTGCAGTTCATAAAGTTCAGTTTTTATCGCTGCCCTATCCACACTTTAAAAACCATATTTTGTCGCACGCAATATCTGTCGTAAATACTACAGTTTGTAGCTACACGATTTCGTCAATAGATTGCAACCCTTTCAATAAATCAGTTTTGATTTACAATTCTTCAACAGAGTTTTATATAAATAAAAATCCATTTGGATTTAATTACATTGCTAAACAAAATAAAGGCTTGTTTTTCCTTCCCATTGAGATGTGTTTACATCTAAAAACTTGTACTCAATGTATTATGTATGGACTTTATTACAACTGCATTTGGTCAAACTCTATTTGTGTTCATGATACTCAACCTAAGAACAAGGCTGCACTAACAGTTGACTATTGCTTCAAAATCATCAACATTGCACTCTTAGTCTTAGACTCTTCCTCACCGATAAGACTAACCATTCAACTTGATAGACCACTGGTTAAGGCCCCTCAAGAGTATCTAGTTATCCGAGCTGGTGACAATCATTGCACTGACATAACAACGAATGGAATATTCATGAACTGCTCTATGAATTTAACAAAATCGGGTGAATTCAAGATCGATGTTAGTCTACAAAATGATAGATATGCAGATGCTTCAATCATTAGTGCTGTATCTACTGAAAAGGTTAATATTTCTTTACCTGAAAGTGGTAATACATTTACAATAATTATTATATTATTGTTTGGCTTACTTATTGGTGCCTTTGTATTTATAACTTATACAAATCATGATAAAAATCGTAAGATGAATTTGAATGAGTTTCTCAAATTTGCAAGATCAACTGCAATTATGCAAATTGCTACAAAAACTATGAAATCAAAAGAGGTTTCTCTACAGATGAAAAGTCTGCCTTCAAAGAAGTCGACATCCAAAATCACTGTCACCAAAGAAATGAAAATCGATACAAAAACTAAGGAATCAAAAAAGGTTTCGAAGGAAAATTTGCCTTCAAAGAAGAAGTCGACATCCAAAAGCGCTGTCACCAAACAATCGAAAGTTGCTTTGAAACCTATGAAATCAAAAAAGCCTTCTCTTTCGATGGAAACTCTGCCTGCAAAGAAGAGGTCGACATCCGAAATCGCTGTCACCAAACAAATGAAAATCGATACAAAAACTAAGGAATCAAAAAAGGTTTCTCTTTCGAAAGAAAATTTGCCTTCAATGAAGAAGTCGACCTCAAAAAGCACAGTCACCAGCCAAAAGAAAATGCAAGCAAAAACTATGAAAGCAAAAAACGTTTCTCTTAAGATGAAACGTCTGCCTTCGAAGAAGAAGTTGACATCGAAAAGCAATGTCATCAAACAAATGAAAATATCTCCGAAAAGTGTGAAATCAAAAAAGATCTCTAAGCCTCCCAAGAAAAGTTCAACCTTAGCAATGAAATCAAAATCGGTAACCAGACATCCTAAATGAAGGACTTGACGACCAAGAACATATGAAATATTGTTTCATTTAACATACAAGTAACTTTCGTTTCTAATTAAATGGTTCATTGTTGCGATTCAATTTAAATTTTATAACTTGTCAGCTAAGCTCTTTCTTTTCACTCGCTTGTTTAATAAAAGTAACGGGATTTGATAGTTTATTTTAATTGCAAATAAAACAAGAATTATATAAAATTTCTGTCAAAAATTCGTCATGTTTATTCACCTTCCAATATGGATCTTTCAATTTTGCCTTTTAATTGTTATGACAAATTCATTTAGAACACCAAAACATGATTCATTGTTTTACTATAAAACACAAAACAGTGTTTTCTTGACGAATCCCAAAGATCACAAAACATATTATGGTATTTATGTGGCTGGTGAAACAACAACGATTAACATTTCAAAAAAAGTTGCTAATGTGCCTGACATCCTCGATTGGAAAGTGGTCAATACCAAGAGAAATCGATTGATGTTCGTCCATAAAAAGAAACCGTATATTATGATTAATCGAAAGGAAATACAAGAAGTTAAATATTCTGGTGAATTGAGTGGTTCAATAATAGCTCTTGGTGATAATGAAGCTCTTCATGTACCAACAATATTCAATCCAAATTTAACTGAACCAGTTCCTACATGGAATTATCTGGAATTGTTGCATTTCGATAATAAAAAAAATAACAATATAAAGATTTCTGTGCTTCGATCCTTACCTTGGCTTAAAGATGATTGGAGATTCATTATAGAATGGAAAATGACTGATTATATTCATTTCGACGATAAATTGTACCTTTTAATATATCGAAGTATTTTGCAGGCAAATTCTTCATCTGTTACTAAAGAGATATCAATAATACGATTGTGTCTCGACAAAGGAAGGGAACTTATTTCAAGTGCAGTTGAGATTCATGCCACTCAACCAGAATTCCAGACTAATCAGATAATCGATTTGATTTTCTTTTTCCTTTTCCAACCTACACATTTTGAGATTCATCGTTACCAGTTGCACACAATTCAATTGCAATCTTCCAACAATATAAAAATCTATCAAAGCTATTCCATCAGCAATTTTGTTTCCTTATTTGAAGAAACTGCAAATGAATGTGCCTCTGGTTCTGGTAACATCACTTTAATGCGGCAACATTTAAGATCAGAAGTTGGTAAATGTACAAAAACTAAAAACATGAGTTGTTCAACCAAGCAGAATATTGTTCCTTCAAAAAGTGTCAATCTCTTACTACTTGTATCGTCAGAACTTTATCCCGCTTTCGAAATTCTAGAAAGTTTATACCAAAAAATTCAGGTGCTTACATTGCCTTTTCCATATTATAAAACCAACTTATTGATGAACACAAAACCTATTATGAGCTCATCTTTTTGTGAATATTCATCGTATTCCCTGAAATGCTATAATTTTATTGCAAACCTAGATGGTGTAGCTGATTTTGCACAAGCAGATTTTTATATCAATAAAAAACCATATGGATTCAATTACGTTGATAAAGAAGCTAAAAAGATTTTTTTCGTTAGCTTTGAAATGTGTCCAAATCTAAAAACTTGTACTCAATGTATAATGTATGGATTTCATTTTAACTGCACTTGGTCAAACTCTGACTGTGTTGCTAATCATGAAACTAGGGACGAGATTAAACTAACAGTCGATTATTGCTTCACCATCGTCGAGGTTTCACCTTTAAGCTTCTACTCTTCGTCACCGACAAACCTAACAATTAAACTTGATAAAACACTTGAAATCTCGGACTCTCAAGAGCAGCTAGTTATCCAAGCTGGTGATAATTATTGCACTGACATTACTCGAGATGCATTTTCCATCAATTGCACTTTAAATTTACTTGAATCGGGTAAATTTAATATTGAAGTTAGTCTACGAAACGATAGATATATAGATGTAGTAATGCTTAGATCTGTGTCCGTTGATCAGGTTTATATTAGTGTTTCCAGCGGTCGGTACATATTTGTGCTATCATCGTTGGGTTTGGTGATTGGTTCGATTTTGTTGTTGGGTTATAAAAAGAATATTAAGAAGGATTCGAATGAGTTTCTGGAATTCAGGAAAGCAAGAAAACTTAGGAAAAAGGCTATAAAAATTACGATTTCAAAAACGGTGTCTGATGAAAAGGTGAAAAGTGTTCAGTCAACGAAATCAACCGCCAAAATGTCTGTCCCCAGCATTTCCAAATCAAACAGTGTTGGTTAAAGTACAATGCCATTTGTATACAATAACTTTATCATTTACAAATGAACCAGTGCAAAGGTTTTAATTTGGGTTCGCGTTGCAATGCGATCTGTTCCTTATCCTTTGTATCCATCAAAATTAAAATAATTTCCAATGATTTCTTTCTAAATGATTAATTCGCTGTTTGCAAATCAAGAAAACTGTCGATAATCTTCGAAAAATGTTCGGTCGATTTTGAATCAATAAATTCATTTTGTTGCACCATGGGTATAAAAGTATTCAGAATTGTTGCTTTTCAATCAAAATCAAAAACTTTGCACACACTTATTTAAAAGCTCACCTAATGCAAGATCACATTAAATATTGTTTCATATGACTTTCTTACAATTTTTTGTTTGTTGCGAATAAATTTGAATTGGATTTTAAAATTTCATAATGAAGCTTTTATTGATATAAAAATAAATATTAGGATTTGATAGTTTTTTGAGTTCTTTGTTGATCTTAGTGTGAGAAGACATAAGAATAATACATTTTTGTGAAAAACTCGTCATGTTTATTCAACTTCTAATATGGTTCTTTAAATTTTGGCTTTTGATTGAACTGACATATTCATTCAGAACATTCAAACATGATATCGCCTCTTATTACAAAACAATCGACAGTGTTTTCTTGACGAATCCCACTAGCCACACAACATCTTATGGTATTTATGTGGCTGGTAAAACAATAATAATTGATATACCAAAAAGTGTTGTTAATGTATCTGAGATCCTCGATTGGAAAGTGGTCAGTCTCATTAAAAATCGGTTGATGTTTGTCCATAAAAATAAACCGTATATCCTGATTGATCAACAGAGGATCAAGCAAATGAATTATTCTGGTGAATTGAGTGAATCAATAATAGCTTTTGGTGATAATGAAGCTCTTCATGTTCCAACAATATTCAATCCTAATTTAACTAAACCAGTTCATAAATGGAATTATATTGAATTGTTGTATTTCGATGATCAAAATGAAAAGGTTTCTGTGAAGCGATCCTTACCGTGGCTTAAAGATGACGATTGGAAGTTCATTAAAGAATGGAACATGACAGATTATATTCATTTCGACAATAAATTGTACCTTCTAATAAAGCGAAGTATTTCGAATGCAAATTCTCAATCTGTTACTCAAGAGATATCGATAGTACAATTGTGTCTCGACAAGGGAAGTGAACTTATTTCAAGTGCAGTTGAAGTTCATTTCACTCGACCGGAATTCATTACTAATCAGTTAATTGATTTAATTTTCGTTTTCCTTTTTGCACCACATGAAACTGAGTATGATCGTTACCAATTGCACACAACACAATTAGAATCTTCAAGTAATACAAAAATTTATGATATCTATTTTTTACGCGATTTTGTCCTATTATTTGAAGAAACTGCAATTGAATGCACCTCTGCTTCTGGTGAAAGCACTTTATTAAGGCACTATTTAAGGTCAGAAGTTGGTGGTTGTAAAAAGACTTCTCAAAAAAGTTGTTCAACGATGGAAAATATTGTCCCTTCAAGAAATGTCAGTGACTTCTTTACTGGAACGTTTTATAATTTTTCGCTTTTTGATACTCGAGCAACTTTTGTCCATAAGATTCACTTTGTTACACTGCCGTATCCACATTTCAAAAAAATCATATTAATGCACACAATTCCACTCGAGCTTACTGCTTTTTGTGAATATTTGTCCAGTCAATGCTTATATCTTTTCTTAATTAACTCAAACTTTTTTGAAATGTCCTCGCAAGCAGAATTCCATATTAATAAATACCCTTTTGGATTTAATTTCATCGATAAAGAAACAAATAAAATCCTCTTTATTCCCATTGGAATGTGTTCACATCTAAAAACTTGTACTCAATGTATTATGTATGGACTTTATTACAACTGCATTTGGTCAAACTTTTTTTGTGTTCCTGATACTCAACCTAAGAACAAGATTGCACTAACAGTCGACCATTGCTTCAAAGTCATCCAAATTTTCCCCTTAATCTTCAACTCTTCATCACCGACAAACCTAACAATTAAACTTGATAAAACACTTGACTTCACGGACTCCCAAGAGCAGCTAGTAATCCAAGCTGGTGATAATCATTGCACTGACATTACTCGAGATGCATTTTCCATCAATTGCACTTTAAATTTACTTGAATCGGGAAAATTTAATATTGAAGTTAGTCTACAAAACGATAAATATGCAGATGCAGTAATGCTTAGAGCTGTGTCTGTTGATCAGGTTTATATTAGTGTTTCCAACGGTCGGTATATATTTGTGCTATTATCGTTGGGTTTGGTTATTGGTTTTATTTTGTTGTTGGGTTTTAAAGCGAATAATAAGAAGGATTCGAGCGAGTTTCTGGAATTCAGGAAAGCAGCAAAAGTTATAAGAAAAGTTTCAAAAACTATGATTTCAAAAACGATGTCTGATGAAAGGATAAAAAGTTTTCAAGAACCGAAATCAACCACGGAAATGTCTGTCCCCAGCATTTCCAAATCAACCCGTTAATTATGTGCAGTACAATACCATTTGTATACAATAACTTTATCATTTACAAATGAACCGGTAAACAGGTTTCAATTATTACTACTATTACCATAACTCGAAGTGCCAGATTGAACCGAAAATCAAAATGACTAAAACCAGGAAAACCAAAATTTAAACTCGACAGCAAACTCGCTTTTATGCAAAATGACCAAGAGCTAAATTGGTCAAGAATTTCGTTCTAATAATGAAGAATACCCATTTGGCAATAGAGATTTCAGGAAGAACCGAAGAGGGAATGAAATGATTCGTGATGGCAATCGCCTTCGTTTTGGTTACAAAAGTTCTGATCTTGATGTGCTTGTTTGATAAATCCAATGTCTGGAAACATTTCATGAAGAAGAAGCTGAATTCGGTGAATCCATTTGCTTGAAGTATGGGCATAAAAGTATTCGGCAGACAGAATTGTTTCTTACAGTCAAACTAACCGAACGTTCCTTTCAAGTATTAAACGTCCTTATTATTAATAAAAAGCACACCTAAATCAGTATCGTGATGAGATTTGCCAAAGAAGATCAAATGCAAGATCACATCAGATATTGTTGCAATTTTTACACGATTTTTTACAATTTTTTGTTTGTTGCGAATAAATTTGAATTGGATTTTAAAATTTCATAATGAAGCTTTTATTAATAATAAATATTAGGATTTGATAGTTTATTGAGTTCTTTGTTGATGCTAGTGTGAGAAGACATAAGAATAATACATTTTTGTGAAAACTCGTCATGTTTCTTCACCTTCCAATATGGGTCTTTAAATTTTGCCTTTTAGTTGAAATAACATATTCATTTAGAACACCCAAACATGATATAGCCTTTTATTACAAAACAATCGACAGTGTTTTCTTGACGAATCCCACTAGTCACACAACATCTTATGGTATTTATGTGGCTGGTCAAACAATAACAATTGATATACCAACAAGTGTAGCTAATGTATCTGACATCCTCGATTGGAAAGTGGTCAATATCAATGCAGAACGCTTGATGTTCGTCCATAAAAAGAAACCTCGAATTCTGATTAATCAAAAGGAAATCAAAGAAATTGAATATTCTGGTGAAATGAGTGATTCAATAATAGCTTTTGGTGATAATGAAGCTCTTCATGTTCCAACAATATTCAATCCTAATCTAACAGGACCAGTTCATAACTGGAATTATCTAGAATTGTTGCATTTCGATGATGAAAATGAAAAGGTTTCTGTAAGTCGATCCTTACCTTGGCTTAAAGATGATTGGAAGTACATCAAAGAATGGAAAATGACTGATTATATTCATTTCGAAAATAAATTGTACCTTGCAATAAAGCGAAGTATTTCGAATGCAAATTCTCAATCTGTTACTCAAGAGATATCAATAATACGATTGTGTCTTGGCAGAGGAATTGAACTTATTTCAAGTGCAGTTGAGATTCATTTCAGTCGACCAGAATTCAATACTAATCAGATAACCGATTTGATTTTCGTTTTCATTTTTGGATCTTATGGTAAAGATGATGATCGTTACCAATTGCACACAACACAATTACAACCTAACAACACGCAAATTTATCATATCTATTATTTTCGCGATATTGTTCCATTGTTTGAACAAACTGCAAATGAATGCGCCTCTGGTTCTGATAACATTAACTTACTTCAGTATCATTTAAGATCAAAAGTTGGTAAATGTATAAAGACTTCTTATAAAAGTTGTCTAACGAAGGAAAATATTGTTCCTTCAAAGAATGTCACCAATTTAATCGGTGTGTATACTTCTTATACACTGTTTCGTTCAACAGCAACTTTTGTCCACAAAATTCAGTTTTATACGCTGCCATATCCTCATTTAAATAGAATCATATTATTGCACACAACACCACTCGTTCATACTGCTATTTGTGAATATTTGTCCATTCAATGCTTAGATCTTTATTCGATCAACTCAAACCTGCTTGAAACGTCCTCGCAAGCAGGATTCCATATTAATAGATACCCTTTTGGATATCATTTCATCGATAAAGAAACGAATGAAATCCTCTTTATTCCCATTGAAATGTGTTCACAGTTAAAAACTTGTACTCAATGTATTATGTATGGACTTTATTTTGACTGCATTTGGTCAAACTCTAAGTGTATTCATGATACTCAACCTAAGAACAAGGCTGCACTAACAGTCGGCTATTGCTTCAAAATCAGCAACATTTCACCCTTAATCTTCAACTCTTCTTTACCGACAAAACTAACTATTCAACTTGATAGACCACTGAATAAGGATGATCAAGAGCAACTAGTTATCCAAGCTGGTCTCAATCGTTGCACCAAAGTAAGCAAGGGAAAAGGATCATTCATCAATTGCTCTATGCGTTTAAAAAAATCGGGTCAATTTAAGGTCAATGTTAGTTTACGAAATGATAGATATGCAGATGCAGCGGTCATTAGTGCTGTATCTACTGACAAGGTTAAAATTTCAGCACCTGGAAGTAAACATGATTATGCATTTGTAGTAATTTTACTATTATTTTCAGTTTCATTTATTAGTTTATTTTTAATGCTGGCTTGTGCCAATAGTAATAATAAAAATTCAAATGAGTTTCTTGTAGTTGGAAGTTCAAAAAATTTTATGAAAATGGCCAAAAATATTAGATTAGCATTTTCCTCTCAGTCGAGAAGTCGTTCGTATTCAACGTGGAGGTCAAGCTCAAAAACCATTGTCTTCGCACATCCTAAATCAACCCGTAAACTGGTTAAATATTCAAAGTAAAATACCATTTGTACAAGAGCTTAAGGCTTCTCTAGAGCATCTAGTTACCCAAGCTTGTCATAACCTTTGTAACAACATTACAATAAATGGATCATTCATCTATTGCTTCGATGTTTAGTAAAATCGCATTAAAAAGTATAAAATCAAAAAAGTTCATCCATAAAGTCAACCTCGAAAATCATTGTCACTAAAAATCCTAAATGAACGAGTTATCTAGTTAAATCTTGAAATAACTTTATTCAATCATTTACAAATGGCCCATTAAGTAAACTGTTTGAATTCGGAGTCCAATGCGATCTGTAACTTATCATTTGTATTTTTAACAATTACATTCATTGAGATAATCACCAAACTCTAGCAACTATTAAAGCAATAGCAATTTCAAGATCATTTTGTTTACAAAAAAAATAATTGTATTCTTTATCCAATAATGATGAAAATATCCATTTGGAATGGAGATTTCAAACAAAGTTGCATTTTGTAAATAAATATTATTATTTTCATTCGAAAAATCTTTTCACTCGCTTTTTAATAGAAGCATCAGGATTGTATCAGGATTTGATAGTTTAATGGATCATTTGCTGATGTCAAGGAAGGGAACAAGAATAATATAAAATTTTCAAAAAAACTCATCATGTTTATTAAACTTCTAATATGGATCTTTCAATTTTGTCTGTTTATTCCAAAAGCATATTCATTTAGAACACCCAAACATGATATAGCTTTTTATTATAAAACACATGCAAGTGTTTCCTTAACGAATCCTGATAACCACACAACATCTTATGGTATTTATGTGGCTGGTCAAACAATAACAATTGACATTCCAACAAGTGTTGTTGGTGTGCCTGAGATCCTCGATTGGAAAGTGGTCAATATCAATAAAGACCGATTGATGTTCGTTCATAAAAAGAAACCTCAAATTCTGATTGATCAAAAGGAAATCAAAGAAATTGGATATTCTGGTGAATTGAGTGATTCAATAATAGCTTTTGGTGACAATGAAGCTCTTCATGTTCCAACAATATTCAATCCTAATTTAATTAAACCAGTTCCTACATGGAATTATATTGAATTGTTGTATTTCGATGATGAAAATGAAAAGGTTTCTGTGCTTCGATCCTTACCGTGGCTTAAGGATGATGATTGGAAGTTCATTAAAGAATGGAAAATGACTGATTATATTCATTTCGACAATAAATTGTACCTTGCAATAAAGCGAACTATTTCAAATGCAAATTCTCAATCTGTAAATCAAGAGATATCAATAATACGATTGTGTCTCGACAAAGGAAGTGAACTTATTTCAAGTGCAGTTGAGATTCATTTCGGTCGACCAGAATTCAATACTAATCAGATAACCGATTTGATTTTCGTTATCATTTTTGGATCTTGGGTTAAAGAGGATGATCGTTACCAATTGCACACAACACAATTACGACCCAACAACACAAAGATTTATCATATCTATTATTTTCACGATATTTTTTCATTGTTTGAAGAAACTGCAAATGAATGCGCCTCTGGTTCTGATAACATTAACTCACTTCGATACCATTTAAGATCAGAAGTTGGTAAATGTAAAACAATTTCTTATAAAAGTTGTTCAACCAAGGAAAATATTGTTCCTTCAAGAAATGTTAAAAACTTAACTGGAGAGTATACTTTTCATGGTCTAGCTGGTCTAACATCTTCTATCCATAAAATTCAGTTTGTTACGCTGCCCTATCCACATTCCAAACGAACCATATTAATGAAAAAAACTTTGCTAATTTTAACTTCTTTTTGTGAATATTATTCTCTGTTCACATTGGAACGATGCTTTAATCTTCAACCAATAAATTGGGACTGGCTTTTTTTTTCCTTCCAAGGAGATTTTTATATTAATAAACATCCATTTGGATATCATTACGTTGATAAAAGCGCCAATAAAAACCTCTTCATTCTCATTGAAGTGTGTTTACATCTTGAAACTTGTACTCAATGTATCATGTATGGCCTTTATTTTGACTGCATTTGGTCAAATTCAATTTGTACTCATGATGATCAACCCAAAAACAAGGCTACACTAACAGTCGACCATTGCTTCAAAATCAGCAAAATTTCACCATTAATGTTCAACTCTTCATCACCGACTATACTTACAATTGAATTTGACCAATCACTGAATTTTACGGCTTCTCAAGAGCAGCTAGCTATCCAAGCTGGGGATAATCATTGCACCAACATAACAATGAATGGACCATTCATCAATTGTTCTATGGATTTAACAAAATCGGGCCAATTCAAGATCGAAGTTAGTCTACGAAATGATAAATATGCAGATGCTGCGACCCTTAGTTCTGCATCTACTGACAAGGTTCATATTTTTGTTCCTGACAGTGAATATGATTTTACATTTATAGTGATATTTATATTATTTTTATTGATGAGTCTAGTTATTAGTTCCTTTATATTAATAGTTCATACAAAATATAATAACGAATGTTTTAATAGATTTAAAAAGTTTTCTCGAACAAGAAAAGCGAACCGGTTCACTGGTGCTCAAAGTGCAATAACTCGTGTTAGATCAAAGATACTATCCTCAACAATGAATACACTAACAGATTCAACCGTTACTAATGCACCTTCGAGTAAACAGGTTTCCCGTTGGAGTTCAATGCGATCTGTTCCCGATCATTTGTATTTATCAAAAGAACTGAATTCATCAAGAGTCGATCAACAGTCGACCTCTGCTTCAAAATCATCGAAATTTCACCCTTAATCTTCAACTCTTCTTTACCGACAAGACTAACAATTGGAAAACTCGAAAAATCACTGAAAATCACAGCTTCTCAAGAGCAATTGTAGTCATCCAAGCCGTCATAATCATTACAAGACAATTTAAGATAATAGGTTCAGTCTCCAATTGCTACTTAAATCTACTTGGAGCGGGGACATTTCAGGTTGAGGTTAGTCTACAAATGGTTGATATGCAGATGCTGCTGTCATTAGTGCTGTATCTACTGATGAGGTTCATATTGTTGTTTATAATAATCGATATATTATTGTGATATTATTTTTAATATTTTCAATCTTTACTACATTTTT
This sequence comes from Tetranychus urticae, assembly GCF_039701765.1. Taxonomy (NCBI): domain Eukaryota; kingdom Metazoa; phylum Arthropoda; class Arachnida; order Trombidiformes; family Tetranychidae; genus Tetranychus; species Tetranychus urticae. Next base: position 18,312,081 of record NC_142960.1, read on the forward strand.
ATCAATAAATTATACAAATTATAATAAGAAACATTGTAACGAGTTTATCGAATTTAAAACATCAAAAATTCGCATTTTCTAGGAAAATTTCACAAACAACGAAGTCAAACTCCAAAACCATTTTCAGTGGTTACGGTAATTAGAGGATATTGACAGACTATTAACATTTGTTTAGATATAAGTACATTTATATTGACCAATTCACTGGCGAATATGTTTCAATGTAAATTCTGTGTCATCTTCGCCATCGTCTGCAATTTATAGTCTAAGCGAAGCGAAGACATATACGGTATTTTTTGTTCAACGATAACTCGAAAATAAAATTAAGATTTTGATGCAAACTTCGAAATAGGTTCCTATAGGGTCAAAATTTACTGTATAGTTTTTGGTAAAAGTTCAACAGTAGTAGTATAAAAAACCAATTTCTGGCTCAATGCCAAAACCGGTTTCGCGACAAATTTAAATGAAATTTAAATGAAATAAAACTTTATCACAAAAGTTAAATGAAAGTAAAACTTTATTGAATCAAAATTCATTTACCAACTTGAACCCAAGTGTCTCCTTGGGAATCAACAACAACTTTGTTGAAGATTAACGATTTATTATGGATAATGTTTTTCAAAGAATTTAATTCTTCATTCAACTGGATAATTAAAAAATTAGCAGTCGCTAACATATTTTCCATTACCTTTAGAGTCGAATTTTGCTGGTCAATTTGGTTTTGTAAAGAAGCCACAGAAGAGTTCAAATTCGAAATCTCAGTTGATTGAGTGTTCTCCACAATGAAATTCTGCACATATGTCTGTAAAGTCGACGGTAATTACCAAGTTGATTCACTTTCCATTGGTGAAAAAGTAATTGTCTCATCACCAAAAATCTCTGGTTGTTGGTGATGATCTCGAATGATCTCGAAATCTCGATGGTTGAAGAAGCTTGCAACGTACTTATTAAAGCACAATTAAATGAACTGATGATGAGTTGAAGATGAATGTAACTGATGATTTTAGCTTGATTTAAACGAATTTATATACCATTTCAGATCGCAGTGCATTATATCTTCATTATAATAAATACAGTGATACACAGAATTCAATTGTCCTCGAGGTCATTAATTAAGGAAACGTCCCTTTCACTTTCTCATCCAAGGTGAAATTTCAGGCCAAGTATTAACTAATATCCAACTAATAGATTTGATGTATCTTTATTATAATTAAAGCAAAGTGAAAAACCAGGAAAAATTGAAGAAGATGCAGCCTACTAATTAACTATGATTTTTCGTATATAAATGCCAAAAATTCTCAATTCAATTCATTCAAACAGTCTTCCTCAAATCAACAATTCATAAAGTATATTGTAAAATTTCAAAGTAATAGTTTACTTCCTTTGATTTAAGTTTAAATCTTGAATTGTTATCATACATTTATCTTTGCCGTTATTTAGTTAACTTCATTTACAAACAAAAGTCTCATACCTGGAGCGTTGACCAGTTGCTTATCGTTGGTTGATATCAATTAGCTGGTAACCTGATCCTTGGAAAGTTTGCTTACCGTTGAAGCATAAGAAGTAATAAATCTTAAACTTTGGAAAGTTTGACCATTACCGACACATCCAGAAGGTAAATTATTTATGCTTTAACTGATTTATATTGCAAGGTGAATATTCATCCATCTTTAATTTTTTGGAATGAATGATTCACATACTAAATGCAGTCAATCTTTAACTCAAGGGTTGTTTCACAGTTCAACTTTGGTTGACTAAATCTCGACTTTTACTGAACTTATCCAAACGTTTTATAACACAGTAGTTAGGTCTTTTAGAGCCAAAGAGAATACTAGTTTGCATGTGCTGATCAACCAAGTAGTTCTTGAAATTTTGTGTGTACACGGAGGGACAAAATAGGTTTTCGAACCTGACTTTGATCAAAGTTAACTTCAGAGTTACTTATCCGATTCCAATGATTCATATGGCTATTCTGCATATTACGAACCCCGTTTGATTTTGATGAAACTTGTACATACTCATTTTGTCATAAGATTTCGATTTATGAAGTCTCTACTTGTGGAAATGCTTAATTCCGGAGATACCGAAGTGGCTCATATCTCAGCATTGGGTAGAGATAGCTTGACATGGACACATATTTAGAGAGCTCATAAAAAGTTCTACACACATGTAAAATTTCATGCAAATCTGCACATGCGCAGAAAAATAATTCGAGAAAAACGGCAAAAAATAAGGCATTTCAAGCATAAATGGTTAGAATAAAGGATATTGAGTATAACTGAACAATAGCATAGGTGAATTTCATGCGCAGAGATCATTGGCAGGCTTGCATCGTCCATACATCAGTTTTGGCTCTCACAATGCCAAGAATTTGGCTGATTTGTTTTGTAAATATTGGAAAACTCGGAAAAGGCAAAGAAATCTTGCGTACTGACACGCAGCATGCCAATAAGCGAGTAAAAAGTTCTGCGATTACAGGTACAGCGAACAGAATCCATGTTGTATAGTAGATACAAGCAAACTGGGTTCGGAGCCAGGTAGGAGGCCAGCAGGGTTGGGGAAGCACCACCCCCTCCCCCTGCCCTAGGATACATCGGCGCTCCGCGCCGATATTAAACGCATAAAATTAATCTTTTTCAAATTTAGATTCCGTTGTTTTGTAGAAACAAACTAAGTCGATTTGTGTGATTTAAAAATTACAAAATACGATTGACGTGATTTACTACAAAATTATATTAAAATCTACTAAATTTTTACAATTGTAAGTTTATTATTTCCAACCATAATCTGCACAGCTTTTTTAATGCTGTTTGCACACAAGGAAGCTCATGAAGCTCCTGCTTCCCGCATGCTATATGCCTATATATGCCTTGTGTTTAATTTTTATTCAATGGTACCAGGGCTGACATGCGAAGCCACCATGTGGTCTTACACTATCATTTTATATGAAGTATCTGTATATTATACAGACATTATATATACCACCAATCAACAACGGGCACCGGAATTTTAAATACCATTAAAGCTGGCATTTACTGCTAATAACATCTTTGCGTTCTTTGTATATTTGCGGGCTTCGTGTACCGCAGTTGAGGGTGTACAATATACCCAAAATTTGGGGTTTCCAGATTCAGCACAATATTGTCTTGACATCTTTATGTCTTTGCAACTACAAAACTTGGTTAGCAAAGAGAACGCCGAACTATTTTTGATCACAGTTTCGCCATAAACGAAATATAGCCACGATAAATGATATGCGAAAATTTTTGAGAAAGTTGACGCATAAATTGATAACTTATCAATTTGACTTTGATGAAAATTAATGATTAAAGTCTCTACTCAGAATTCAGAATGTTTATGTATACTCTTTATTGGCACCTAGTTTACATCTAAATTCTTTTTGAGTAATATTTTCACATTATAAGTTTTCTTTCGTTCACAATCATTATTTTAAAGGAAATCACGAATTCGTTGAGCAAGGCACTGATTTTCTGTATCTATCATAGTTTACGGTTAAAACTGCACCTAAAAAATTCGAACAACTTGGCCGCTTGGCCTTAAGTTTGCTCGCAGAGGCATGATATTCAGTTTTTAGCCACACTACATGGAGGCGCAAGAATTAGATCGGAAACTTTCTCGATATCATTTATTTTTCATAGAAAAAAAGAGGAATGAAATCTGCTGTAATCCCATGTTAAAACCCATAGACAAAATTAAAACCTGATAAAAGAGCAAACCGAGTTGAAAACCATTAAACTGAGTATGATAATGACTGTGGACCACATTAGAAAAGATATCAGTCAACGGTTTTCAGTATAGAGCGTTCTAACGCTTAAACCTGTTTACAGTGATAACTTACAGACATTTAATGCTACAGACCCCAGATTTGAGGTATAAGCATCTTCATGACATGCGAAAAAATAATAGCAATTTCTCAAGGTCATTCAAGGTCATCCCGATTTTGCAAAGTGCGCTCTGGAATGAGCACATTTTTTAGACATGATTATCTTTGTTGCATATCGATTGGGTGTACAGGTTATGTCACAGAGAGACTTTAATCGCAAAACAGGTGAAAACGTTAGCAAATCCAAGCTCAGTCCTATCATTCAACCAGTGATTCACTGCTACATTCCTGATAGCTTTACGCTTTGCCAGTATTGTTTTTTTTCTGATTTAGTTGTAAACTCGATCGTGTTTTTGTTATTTGTCTCAGCACACCAGAGAAAAACAATAGCCAGGTTCTCCATCACTGACAAATGACCTCTATCAAACCAGGTATTATTACTTGGTGAATTATTAAACACTTATTACATTTATAAATGTATCTAAATTTAGTCGTTTGGCACTTCATCTTTTTCATCTGACCAGAACAGTTTAATGGTTTGACACAGTGATTTTGATCCCCATTCGGAATTGACTGGAAATATTTAGCAAAGCTTATTCCTGGTTCCTCTTCATTTTCGACTGAAGTAATTTTTTGATTGAAATTAAAAGGACTTAAAAACTATTGAAAAAATCTTCATTCCACATCATGAAAAAACACTGATTTGTTCGAGGTGTACAAGCTTTCAATGTTTGAGAAAAGCATGTTTGCTATTTCTTTAGAATCCCTCATATCTCCATGTTATTTTTTTCTTGTGTTGTTTCATCTTTATATTCATTGTGTCCATCCAGTTTCATGACCATCGAAAACAACATTGAAAGGATTACCCTGATTGGAGCAAAATTTAAAGGTCTCATCATCTGTGCTAGTGTTAACGCCTTTGTCCGTAAAAGTAAAGCCAATTATTTACTAATTGTATTTTGATGTAAAAAATGAATCAGTTCGAGTTATTGACTCCTTAAATTGGCTTAATTCACTTTAGATGTAAGTATCGGGATTTGATAGGTTATCAAATCATTTGTTTTTATAATTTGAAAGTAAACTGAAAATTTATACATTTTTGTGATAAACTCATCATGTTTATTAAACTTCTAATATGGATTTTTCAATTTTGTCTGTTGATTCCAAAAGCATATTCATTTAGTACACCCAAACATGATATAGCTTTTTATTATAAAACACATGCAAGTGTTTTCTTGACGAATCCCAATCATCGCACAACATCTTATGGTATTTATGTGGCTGGTCAAACAATAACAATTGACATTCCAGCAAGTGTTGATGCTTTGTCCAACATCCTGAATTGGAAAGTGGTCAATATCAATAAAACACGATTGATGTTCGTCCATAATAAGAAAGCTCAAATTCTGATTAATCAACAGAGGATCAACCAAATGAATTATTCTGGTGATTTGAGTGATTCAATAATAGCTTTTGGTGATAATGAAGCTCTTCATGTTCCAACAATATTCAATCCAAGTTTAACTGCACCAGTTCATAAATGGAATTATCTAGAATTGTTGTATTTCGATGATAGCAATGAAAAAGTTTCTGTGAAGCGATCCTTACCTTGGCTTAAAGATGACGATTGGAAGTCCATCAGAGAATGGAAAATGACTGATTATATTCATTTCGACAATAAATTGTACCTTGCAATTCATCGAAGTATTTCGCAGGCTGATTCTCAATCTGTTACTCAAGAGATGTCAATAATACGATTGTGTCTCGACAAAGGAATTGAACTTATTTCAAGTGCAGTTGAAGTTCATTTCACTCGACCAGAATTCAATACTAATCAGATAACCGATTTGATTTTCGTTTTCATTTTTGGATCTTGGGGTAATGAGACCAGTCATTACCAATTGCATACAACACAATTACAACCTAACAACACGCAAATTTATCATATCTATTATTTTCGCGATATTGTTTCATTGTTTGAAGAAACAGTAAATGAATGCGCCTCTGGTTCTGATAACATTAACTCACTTCGATACCATTTAAGATCAGAAGTTGGTAAATGTAAAACAATTTCATATAAAAGTTGTTCAACCAAGGAAAATATTGTTCCTTCAAGAAATGTTAACAACTTAACTGGAGAGTATACTTTTCATGATCTAGCTGGTCTAACACCTTCTATCCATAAAATTCAGTTTGTTACGCTGTCCTATCCACATTTCAAACGAACCATATTAATGCAAAAAAAGTTGCTAATTTTAACTTCTTTTTGTGAATATTATTCTCTGTTCACATTAAAACAATGCTTAAAGCCTAAACAAATAATTTGGAACTGGCGTTTTGTTTCCTTCCAAGGAGATTTTTACATTAATAAACATCCATTTGGATTTAATTACGTTGGTAAAAAAACCTATGAAAATTATTTCATTCCCATTGAAATGTGTTCACATCTAAAAACTTGTACTCAATGTATCATGTATGGCCTTTATTTTGACTGCATTTGGTCAAATTCAATGTGTACTCGTGGTGATCAACCCAAAAACAAGGCTACACTAACAGTCGACCATTGCTTCAAAATCAGCAAAATTTCACCATTAATATTCAACTCTTCATTACCGACTATACTTACAATTGAATTTGACCAATCACTGAATTTTACGGCTTCTCAAGAGCAGCTAGTTATCCAAGCTGGGGATAATCATTGCACCAACATAACAATGAATGGACCATTCATCATTTGCTCTATGCATTTAACAAAATCGGGTCAATTTAAGATTGATGTTAGTCTACGAAATGATAGATATGCAGATACTTCAATCATTAGTGCTGTATCTAATGACGAGGTTCATATTTTTGTTCCTGACAGTGAATATGATTTTACATTTATAGTGATATTTATATTATTTTTATTGATGATTCTAGTTATTATTTCATTTATATTAATAGTTCATACAAAATGTAATAACGAATATTTAAATAGATTTAAAAAGTTTTCTCGAACAAGAAAAGCGAACCGGTTCATTGGTGCTCAAAGTGCAATTACTCGTGTTAGATCAAAGATACTATCCTCAACAATGAATACACTAACAGATTCAACCGTTACTAATGCACCTTCGAGTAAACAGGTTTCCCGTTGGAGTTCAATGCGATCTGTTCCCGATCATTTGTATCTATCAAAACAATTATATTCATCAAGATTAAAATAATCGCAAAACGATTTTTACTTCTTTGCTGATTCGCTGTCTATGGATTAGTTTTTGTAGTTTAAAATGGAGCTCGGTAGCGACCGCAATCATAATTAAAGAAACCAAAGATTCATAATTTCTGTTGAGTAAAAATTTGTTTAGAAAATTTTGTCATGTTTTTACTCTTTCATGAGAAAGTTGTTATTTGTTTCTGATTATAAAATGATGATTGATTGACTCGCAATGATTTTACTTGAAAATACACAACAAGACATCGATTGCTAAATTTTTGTTAAAATATAACACAAAACTATTATATGTTCAATATCTTCGATATCTGTCTCCATAAAATCACGAATATCTTTTTCACAAATAACATAATTAAATGTAGAAATCGAAATTTAAGAATGCACAAGAAAACCATTGTCAGGCATTAGAGGTATTAGAAGACTGACTATTAACATTTGTTTAGATATAAGTACATTTACATATACAGGGTGTAAATGTCAAATACGCGGTTTTGAATCGCTAATAACTTTTTTGTTTTTTGTCCGATTTCGTAATTTTTTTCGATTATATGCAGTCAAATAGCGCGAGTTTTGTTCAAAATAGTTCGAAAATTTATGTGATTACATTAAGTGCGCGAAATATCGCCTCAAAGTCAAAAAAGTTGATTTTTGCTTAGAAAATAGTCGAATCCAGAAATTTTTTACCAGGATTCAAGATTGGAAAATTACAAAATCAGATAATTCTGATCCTATGAATATTGAATGATTAAATTTTTCGAGTGAAAATATCATGATTAGAAAAGTAGACCAATCCAAAATAAAATGTCAATGTTTATTGCACGTTTTGCCTACCTTCAAGATCCGATATTTTTCGAAGACAAAAGCATACAACCACAAAGTGGACATCATTTGATAGATAATTTTTTGTTGAATTTTTCAGGCAAAAAATATTTATGAAATTACGAAAATTTGACTATTTTTGAGGTGATTTAGGGCAAAAATCAACTTTTTTGACTTTGAGGCGATATTTGTCGCACTTGCTTTAATCTAATAAATTTTCGAACTATTTTGAACAAAACTCGCACTATTTGACTACATATAATCGAAAAAAATTACGAAATCGGACAAAGAACAAAAAAGTTATTAGCGATTCAAAACCGCGTATTTGACATTTACACCCTGTATATTGGTCGATTGACTGGCGAATATTAATAATAAGTTTAAAAGTAAATTCTGTGTCTATCTTCTCCACTGTCTAAGGTTTATCTAATGAATAATTCGCCTTGTTTCATCTCTCAACATCTTTCTTCAGTTTCATCAGTTTGTGTCATCATGTAAAGCTCTAACTTTTCCCCTTTTTCCATGACTAAAAATCTAATCTCTAACCCTCTTAATAAAAGAGAAAGTTAAAGTTAAACATTTTGTTCATAAATTTCAGCCCACAGGTTAGATAAGTATCAATTGATTTTTGTCCATAAAAATAAACCTCAGAATAAACAGAACCAGTTAAACGATGGAATTGAATTATTGTATTAAATATTTTGCTGTTGAAAATGAAACAGTTCGAGTTATTGACTCCTTGGTTTGGCTTAATTCAAGGTTTAGATGTAAGTATCGGGATTTGATAGGTTATCGAATCATTTGGTTTTATAATTTGTAAGTAAATTGAAAAATTATATATTTTTGTGGTAAACTCGTCATGTTTATTCAACTTCTAATATGGATCTTTCAATTTTGTCTATTGATTCCAAAAGCATATTCATTTAGTACACCCAAACATGATATAGCTTTTTATTATAAAACACATGCAAGTGTTTCCTTAACGAATCCCGATAACCACACAACATCTTATGGTATTTATGTGGCTGGTAAAACAATAACAATTGATATACCAACAAGTGTTGTTAATTTGTCTGAGATCCTCGATTGGAAAGTAGTCAATCCCAATAAAGACCGTTTGATGTTCGTCCATAAAAATAACCCGTATATTCTGATTAATCAACAGAGAATCGAGAAAATGAATTATTCTGGTGAATTGAGTGATTCAATAATAGCTTTTGGTGATAATGAAGCTCTTCATGTTCCAACAATATCCAACCCAAATTCAATTAAACCAGTTCATACATGGAATTATATTGAATTGTTGCATTTCGATGATAGCAATGAAAAGGTTTCTGTGCTTCGATCCTTACCTATGCTTAAAGATGATGATTGGAAGTTTATTAAGGAGTGGAAAATGATGGATTATATTCATTTCGACGATAAATTGTACCTTCTCATAAAGCGAAGTATATGGAACCAAAAGGCTGCAAAGGTTACTCAAGAGATATCAATAATACAATTGTGTCTCGACAAGGGAAGTGAACTTATTTCAAGTGCAGTTGAAGTTCATTTCACCCGACCGGAATTCAATACTAATCAGATAATTGATTTGTTTTTCGTTTACATTTTTGGACCTTTGAATACTGAAAATCATAGGCTCGAATTTCACACAACGCAATTGACATCTCCTAACATCATAAAAACTTATCAAACCTATGCTATCACTGATATTGTTTCATTATTTGATCAAACTGCAAATGAATCGGCTATATGTTCTGATGGTATAACTTCATTACGATACCATTTAAGATCAGAAGTTGCTAAATGCAATGAAACTATTTATGAAAGTTGTTCAACGACGGAAAATAATGTTCCTTCAAGGAATGTCGAACTCATCCTTCCTGGATCGTATACTTTTTTTCTCCTTTTCTATTCTCTAGCAAATGTACTTCATAAATCTCAGTTCATTACACTACCGTATCCATACTTAAGAATCAACATTTTAATGCACACAAGACCTTTAATTAATTCAGCTATTTGTGAATATATTAATAACTCTGTCTTGCATCCTTGCTTGAATTTTAATACAATAGATTCAAGTTTGATTAGCAATTCTTTACAAGGAAATTTTTATATCAATAAGCATCCATTTGGATTTATTTACGTTGATAAAGAAACTAATAATTTCAATCTCATTCCCATCGAAATGTGTTCGCATCTAAAAACTTGCGCTCACTGTATTATGTATGGACTTTATTCTGACTGCATTTGGTCAAACTTTATTTGTGTTCATGATACTCAACCTAAGAGCAAGGCTAAACAAACTGTCGACCGTTGCAACAAAATCATCAACATTTCCCCATTAATCTTCAACTCTTCTTTACCGAGAAGACTAACTATTAAACTTGCTAGACCACTGATTAATGCCTCTGAAGAGCAAATAGTTATCCAAGCTGGTGACAATCTTTGCACTGACATAACAATGAAGAAATCAATCGTCAATTGCTCTATGCTTTTAACAACATCGGGGGAATTTAAGATCAATATTAGTCTACGGAGTGATAGATATGCAGATGCTGCGGCCATTAGTGCTGTATCTACTGACAAGGTTAATATTTTAGCGCCTGAAAGGAGACATGATTATACATTTGTAGTAATTTTGGTATCATTTTCAGTTACACTTATTAGTTTATCTTTATTGCTGGCTTGTGTAAATTATAATAATAAATATCGAAATGAGTTTCTTGTAGTTAAAAGTTCAACAAATATTATGCAAATGGCTTCAAAAAATATTAGATCAGCACTGTCCTCTCTTTCGAGGAGTCGTTCGTATTCAACGTGGAGGTCAACCTCGAAAATCATTGTCCCCAAACATTCTAAATGAACCAGTTAACTAGTAAAATCTTGCAGTACAATATAATCTATATCCAATAACTTTATTCAATCATTTACAAAAGGCACATTGCGTAAACTGTTTCAATTCGGATGCAATGCGATCTGTAACTTGTCATTTGAATTATAAAACAATTACATTCATTGAAATAATCACAAAACTCTAGCAACTATTAGGTCAATAGCAACTCCAAGATCATTTTGTTTACAACAAGAATTAATTGTATTCTTATCTACTGATGGTGGAAAATATCCATTTGGAAATGGAGATTTCTTACAAAATTGCATTCTGTAAATATTAAATATTATTTTCTTTCAACAAATCTTTTCACTCGCTCGGATTGTATCAGGATTTGATAGTTTATTGGATCATTTGTTGATGTTTTTTTTGAAGGGAACAAGAATAATATAAAATTTTCAAAAAAAAACACATCATGTTTATTCACCTTCTAATATGGATTTTTCAATTTTGTCTGTTGATTCCAAAAGCATATTCATTTAAAACACCCAAACATGATTCATCGTTTTATTACAAAACACACGCAAGTGTTTTCTTGACGAATCCCGATAATCACACAATATCTTACAGTTTTTATGTGGCTGGTCAAACAATAACAATTGACATTCCAAAAATTTCATTGCAAACTCGAACTATTTCGCTCCATTTGCCCAAGCCGATTTTGATATCAATAAATATCCAAACGGATTCGTTTACGTAACGAAAGAAACTAATCAAATCCTTTTCATTCCCATCGAAGTGTGCCCAAATCTAAAAACTTGTACTCAATGTATTATGTATGGACTTTATTTTGACTGCATTTGGTCAAACTCTATTTGTGTTCCTGATACTCAACCTAAGAACAAGGCTGAACTAACAGTCGACCATTGCTTCAAAGTCATCAATATTTCACCCTTAATCTTCAACTCTTCATCATCGACAATGCTAACAATCGGACTCGACAAATCACTGAATTTTACGGCTTCTCAAGAGCAGCTAGTTATCCAAGCTGGTGACAATCATTGCACTGACATAACAATGAATGGACCATTCATCAATTGCTCTATGCATTTAACAAAATCGGGTCGATTCAAGATTGATGTTAGTCTACGAAATGATAGATATGCAGATGCGGCGATCCTTAGTTCTGTATCTACTGAGAAGGTTAAGATATTAGCGCCTGAGAATGATTATTATTATACATTTGTGTTAATTTTACTAATAATGACAGTTTCATTTATTAGTATATTTTTAGTGCTCGGTTATTCAATTCATAATGCTAAACATCAAAATGAGTTTATTGAAGTTAAAAGTTCAGCAAATATCATGCGAATGGCTACAAAAAGTATTAAATCATCACTGTTCTCTCTTTCGAGCAGTCGTTCGCGTTCAACGTGGAGGACAACCTCAAAAACCACTGTTCCCAAACATTTCAAATGGAACCGTTAACTAGTTAAATATGCAAAGTAAGGGCCGTATTCACCAACCGAGTTTAAGCTTGATTCGGAGATCAAACTGATTAATCTTAACTTTTTTGTTTCACCAATTGAAATTAAAATTTGATCTCAGATCACACCTAAGCTAAGATCACAGCTGACCAAACTAATCTTGAAATCAATTTTTTTGATTTCACCAACCGAAATTATTTGATCCGATATTAAAATGTTGATTCACCAACTCGGGTCATGCTCAATTTGATTGTGGATATTGATCAAGTGTGGATCAAAATTTGATCTTGGTAATTACCAAGATCATCTCCTTGATATCGACTTGTTTTTTCATTTACATGTGTTTTGTCTTGATCTTTGAGTGTAAATTAATTAAGTTTTTTCTTAAATTTCTGGAGAATGGATGAATATCTATTCGCTTTTGGTTTTCGCCAGCGTAGAAATCCTCAAAGAAGAACAATATTACCGAAAAATGACCTTCTTGTACTGTTTGATGATTTTGAATTCAAAAAAAGGTTCCGAATGAATAAAGAGACTTTCCACGTGCTTCTACCCCTCATCAAAGATGAAATAGAAATATTTGGAAAAAGAAATAACCCTGTTAGTCCCGAAAATCAACTTCTTATAGCATTGAGATTCTTTGCAACTGGTTCATTCCAAATAGTAAGTGGTGATCTTATCGGATTTTCGCAACCAACAATTTCAAGAATAGTGTTGAAAGTGTCTACTGTTTTAGCAAGAAAACTTCCACAATATATTGTTTTTCCATCTCCTACAGAAGAAGCCAAGGTAAATATTAATTACGCTAGCGGATACTTATTCACTAATTCAGTTGCATTCTGGTTTTTCAAAGATTGCAGGGTTTCCTGGTGTAATTGGTGTTGTTGATGGAACTCATATTAAAGTTAAAGTACCGAAAGATTTACATGAAAGATTCAGAAACCGAAAAAATGAGATAACAGTTAACTGTCAAGTTGTTTTTGACCATAATATGAAATTTTTACACATAAATGCAAGATGGCCAGGAAGTACTCACGATAGTAGAATATTTAAACACAGTGAACCTTATTACGTATTAGAATCACAAAGTTATACAGGACATTTGCTTGGTGATTCAGCTTATCCATGTAAAACATATCTTATGACACCATTGAGTGATCCTAATACGCTAGCGGAGATGATTTATCAAAAGAAACATATAAAGACGAGAAATTTGGTCGAAAGGAGTATTGGAGCATGGAAAAGAAGATTTTATTGTTTAAATGACCTACGTTTGAAATTCACAACTTCATTGACAGTTATATTGGCCACAGCAGTTCTTTGGAATTTTCTAATTATTGAAAAAGATGAATTTGTAGAAGAAGATACAGATATAGATGAGAATCCCATCGTTCATCGTGAATCGGAAAGAATTGAACAAGGAACAGAAGCAGGTTTTGGGAAAAGAAGATTAATAATAAATCAATTTAAACCAAGGTCCGCTAGCGTACCTTCAACATCAACCGAGTAGTCTATTCCAGAGGCTGCAAGTACTTGTTTAATTTGAAGATCAATAAGAAATTGTTTCCTTTTCATATTCTTCATCTTTTGGATCAAAACAGACTTTTCCAATTCCATTTTCTCAATAAATACATTTTTTTTCCTCTATCGAAGCATATTTCCTTTTTTTGTTTTGTTCCATCACTGGCTGTTTAGTTGACGCTAGCGTAATTTGTGATGATTCATTTTCGTCATCTAGAGTAAGAACCTCTGATTGAGAAAAAAACTTGGCATCTGAATCGAATTGGTTGTCATATGGCTTTATGGTATCTCCAATCACATTAATAACTTTACTGTTGATTGAACCGATTTCACTTTCCTTTTGACCACCACCAGTTTTTATAGTTTCTTTTTTGTTTTCCGCTTGAGCATTTTTAGCACGAGTTACCATGTTTTTAAACAAATCTTCAACTGGTCACCATTGAAAGTTGTTGCATTTCCGCTAGCGGAATTTAAACTTTCAGCAATTTCACACCAGAAGTTTTTCTTGGCAATAGAAGTATCTTTGTCGTTGTTTCGATTCGTTGTTAACTCTTTTTTAGGATGATCTTCAATGAGAGAAACAAGAAGTTCCTTTTCTTTATCTGTAAAATTCTTACCGCGAACCTTAGCCATATTTAAAGAGCACAAAAACTGAAAAAAACAAAAGAAGAATGGAAAACAAAACTTTTTAATCAGTAACCACCGAAATCAGCAGGCAAATAATTAACAATATTTGATGGTTCCTCAAGTCGAAAAAAAGGCCGGGCAAGATAATGATTTGTCCAATCAGACAATTCATTATCTGACATTTGAGCCAGGTTCCTGTAATCAGCAACAGTAATTTGACCCTCAACCCTAAAATGTAGTTGATTAACATCAGCCCTACATAAAGGGCAGAGTTTCAAATTACTGTTGCTGAGTCCAAAGAACCAACTGAGGGAACAATCAATACAAAAAAAGTGGTTGCAGGGGAAACAATAGCATCTTTCCGATGCGACATTTAAACAAATTGAACAGTCCATCTCCGCTAGCGAACCATCAAAAGAAATATCAACGATGACACCATTGCCGATGTCAAGTGAATATGGAGTCACATTGGAATCATTTGGCATGATTTCCCGCTCATTATAATAAAAAGAAACTTGACTCCTTTGAATCCGGAATGGTTTCTGTAAAAACAAAACAAAACAATGGTCAATTTTCGATAAAATTACGCCAGCGAAAAAAAATACCAATACTTTAATGATGTGCTCAGCCAGTAGTGGAAAAGGGGTTCTGATGTGGCATAAAACATCCGAGTACCAGTAAGGTTTTGGAGCCTGGTAAATATGCGCTAAGTAATCCTTGAAATAAAGAGAAAAAAATATTAAAAAATTGGTAATTTTCATTGTAATATGACTTACCATCATTTTAGGGCTAGGTCTGAATGTGAATTCAACAATGTTTCCAGCATCCATGTCTGTTCTAAAGACATGGTGGGTTCCAAATTTACAATTAACCCGGAAACACTTTGATTGATTTTGATCTTGGCAAACATTCGGGTCTCTTTTTGCCAATATTTTTTGGGTGCTGAAAATGATAAATAAAAAATCAGTATAGAAACTTACGCTAGCGGAATTAAAACTTACTTGCACCATTCATTTGCTAATTCCGTTGGTAATCTACCAGTCCGTTTGTAATGAGATTCAATTTGTCTATCTACATGGAGATATTTACAGCCAAGTCCATAACAGTAACCACGATTTACAAAGTTGCGACAAAAGGTTACGCTAGCGAAAAAAACAGAAATATAAATCATTATTTGTTATAACAATATGTAATTTAGGACAAATTATTACTTACCCATTAATTTGAGTTGTTGACATGTTGATAGTAACTAATAATATCAAAAATTTAATGAAAATGTTCACAAAAACACCTTAAAAAGGATAAAGATGATGGATTTTGGTGAATTTGGGTGAAAAAAATGTAAACAAAAGGTTCAAAATGTAAACAAATGCCTTAGTAGGGGCTATCTATTAATTTAATTTTGCTAATATTAGCATCAAAAAAGGTGAGATCAATTTAGTTTGATCTGAAATCAGTTGATCTAAGCTTTGGATAAGCTAAGTTGGTGAAACAAAATTTTTATTTAAAGTCAAAATCAGTTGATCTGAAGCTCAAAGTGATTTCAGGTTTAATCTCGGTTGGTGAATACGAGCCTAAAATACTTTTCGTATCCATTAACTTTATTCAATCATTCACAAGTGGCTCATCGAGTAAACAGGTTTCAATATGGAGTACAATGCGATCGGCAAAGACTAAAACTGCAGAGCTCGAACAGCTCTAAAATATCTTTAATTTTGTCCGATTTTATTGTAAATTTTTCATTCTTTCATTACTTTTTTATTGAATCTTTTTCTTTTCTAAAAATTTTTGTTTTTCTCTCAAAATAAGGCTAAAATAATGGCTTAGATTTCATGCCGTTACAATCCAACAAAATCCCAACTCTTAACTCGAAAGTTTTTTTGTCAACTCTTTTCATAACAGATCTCTTTATTTCACTCACTTTTTGTCGGTTAATAATAGGATTTTATTGATTCACTTTAGATGAAAGTATCGGGATATGATAGTTTATTTAATCATTTGTTTTTATTTGAAAGGAAACGGGAATAATATTATATTTCTGTAAAACTTACCATGTCTATTCACCTTTTGATATGGCTCCTCAAATTTTGTCTTTTGATTCAAAAAACATATTCATTTAAACCACCAAAACATGACTTAGCTTTTTATTTTAAAACACATGCAAGTGTGTCTGTGAATTATCCCTTGAATCACACAACATCTTATGGTATTTATGTGGCTGGTAAAACAACAACGATTAATATACCAAAAAATGTAGCTAATATGTCTGAGATCCTCGATTGGAAAGTGGTCAATACCAATGAAAATCAATTAATGTTCGTCCATAATAAGAAAGCTCAAATTCTGATTGAGCGGCAGCAAATCAAGCAAATGGATTATTCTGGTGAATTGAGTGATTCAATAATAGCTTTTGGTTATAATGAAGCTCTTCATGTACCAACAATAGCCAGTCCACTACCAAGTGAACCAGCTCGTAAATGGAATTATATTGAATTATTGCATTTCGATGATAAAAATGAAAAGGTTTCTGTAATTAGATCATTACCTTGGCTTAAAGATGATTGGAAATGGATTAGAGAATGGAAAATGATGGATTATATTCATTTCGACGATAAATTGTACCTTGCAATACATCGAGCTATTTCGAAGGCGAATTCTAAAGCTGTTATTCAAGAGATATCAATAATACGATTGTGTCTCGACAAAGGAATTGAACTTATTTCAAGTGCAGTTGAGATTCGTTTCACTAAACCTGAATTCAGAACTGTTAAAGTAGTTGCGGCGAAGTTCTTTTTAATTCTGGCACCTTCAGATCATGAGAATAAGGATTTCCATTTGTACACTGAACAGTATATATCTCCTCTCAGTTTACCATCACAAACAACCTATTCTCTGATTAATTTTGTCCCATTGTTTGACGAAACTGCAAATGACTGTGCCTCTGGTTTTGGTAACATCACTTTAATGCGGCATCATTTAACATCAGAAGACGGTGAATGTAAAAAGACTTCTTATAAAAGCTGTTCAACGAATGAAAATATCGTTCCTTCGAGAGATGGCAGCCAAATGCTTTTACCGTCGATTACTTTTTTAGCGCAATTTAACCTTCAACAAGTTGCATTTCATAAAGTTCAGTTTTTATCGCTGCCCTATCCACACTTTATAAACCATCTTTTGAGGCACGCAATATCTGTCATAAATACTACAGTTTGTAGCTACACGATTTCGTCAATAGCTTGCAACCCTTTCGATAAATCAAGTTTGATTTACAATTCTTCAACAGAGTTTTATATAAATAAAAATCCATTTGGATTTAATTACATTGCTAAACAAAATAAAGGATTGTTTTTCCTTCCCATTGAGATGTGTTCACATCTAAAAACTTGTACTCAATGTATTATGTATGGACTTTATTACAACTGCATTTGGTCAAACTTAATTTGTTTTCATGATACTCAACCTAAGAACAAGGTTGCACTAACAGTCGACTATTGCTTCAATATCATCAACATTTCACCCTTATTCTTCAACTCTTCTTTACCGAGAAGACTAACTATTAAACTTGATATACCACTGAATAAGAAAGATCAAGAGCAGCTAGTTATCCAAGCTGGTGACAATCATTGCACTAACATAACAATAAATGAAGCATTCATCAATTGCTTTATGCATTTAACAACATCGGGTGAATTTAAGATCAATGTTAGTCTACGGAGTGATAGATATGCAGATGCTGCGGTCATTAGTGCTGTATCTACTGACAAGGTTAATATTTTAGCGCCTGGAAGGAGACATTATGCATTTGTAGTAATTTTGCTATTATTTTCAGTTTCACTTATTATTTTATCTTTGTTGCTGGCTTGTGCAAATTATAATAATAAATATCGAAATGAGTTTCTTGTAGCTAAAAGTTCAACAAATATTATGCAAATGACTTCAAAAAATATTAGATCAGCACTGTCCTCTCTTTCGAGGAGTCGTTCTTATTCAACGTGGAGGTCAAACTCAAAAATCATTGTCCCAAAACATCCTAAATTCAATAGTAAACTGAGTAAACATTTAAAGTAAAATAATATTAGTATTCAATAACTACGACTACGCCGATTTCCAGTTGATCTATTTAATGCAAGAAATTCCAAGTTCCAAGTTTGGTCTCAGCAAATGACGATTGGAGAAACCATCGTCGTTTAATAGCACTAATGGGCTCAGTTTTACTGCCCCTAAAAATTCAAGAAGACCAAACTCTTCACTCGACAGCAAACTCTCGTTTATACAAAATGTACATAACTTGTATTACTGTACTGTATTAAACAAAGTTTAATTTCGTAAATAAAATTTTTCTTTTCATTCAACAGGTCTTTTACCTCGCTTTTTAATAGTAGCAAAGGATTATATCAGGATTTGGTAGTTTATTGGATAATTTGTTGGTGTTTATTTGGAAGGGAACAAGAATAATATAAATTTTCAAGAAAACATATCATGTTTACTCACCTTTTAATATGGATCTTTCAATTTTGTCTGTTTATTCCAAAAGCATATTCATTTAGAACACCCAAACATGATATAGCTTTTTATTATAAAACACATGCAAGTGTTTTCTTGACGAATCCCGATAATCACGCAACATCTTATGGTATTTATGTTGCTGGTAAAACAATAACAATTGACATTCCAAAAAGTGTAGTTAATGTGTCTGACATTCTCGATTGGAAAGTAGTCAATCTCATAGAAGATCGATTAATGTTCGTCCATAAAAATAAACCGTATATTCTGATTTATCAACAGAGAATCAAGAAAATGAATTATTCTGGTGAATTGAGTGATTCAATAATAGCTTTTGGTGATAATGAAGCTCTTCATGTTCCAACAATATTCAATCCAAATTTAACTAAACCAGTTTATAAATGGAATTATATCGAATTGTTGTATTTCGATGATAAAAATGAAAAGATTTCTGTGCTTCGATCCTTACCGTGGCTTAAGGATGATGATTGGAAGTTCATTAAGGAATGGAAAATGATGGATTATATTCATTTCGACAATAAATTGTACCTTCTAATAAAGCGAAGTATTTCAGATGAAAAGAACTCAAATGTTACTCAAGAGATATCAATAATACAATTTTGTCTCGACAAGGGAAGTGAACTTATTTCAAGTGCAGTTGAAGTTCATTTCACTCGACCAGAATTCATTACTAATCAGATAATCGATTTGATTTTCGTTTTCATTTTTGGACCACATGAAACTGAGTATGATCGTTACCAATTGCACACAACACAATTGCGACCTTCAAATAATACAAAAATTTATGATATCTATTTTTTACGCGATATTGTTTCTTTGTTTGCAGAAACTGCAATTGAATGCTCCTCGGCTTCTGATAAAAGCACTTTATTAAGGCACTATTTAAGATCAGAAGTTGGTGAATGTAAAAAGAGCTCTCATAAAAGTTGTTCAACGATGGAAAATATTGTCCCTTCAAGAAATGTCAGTGACATCTTAACTGGAAGGTATGTTTTTTATTCACTTTTTGATTCTCGAGCAACTTTAGTCCAAAAAATCCAGTTTGTTACACTGCCGTATCCACATCTGAAAAGAAACATATTGCTGCACACAAATCCAATAATTTACTCTGCTATTTGTGAATATCATCCTGCGCCCGCACAATGCTTAAATCTTGGTACAATAAATTCGCACTTGCTCATAATTTCCGCACAAGTAAATTTTTATATTAATAAACATCCAATTGGATTTTTTTACGTTGAAAAAGAAACAAATGAAAATCTTTTCATTCCCATTGAAGTGTGTTCAAATCTAAAAACTTGTACTCAATGTATTATTTATGGATTTTATTCTGACTGCATTTGGTCAAATTCAATTTGTGTTCATGATAATCAACCTAAAAACAAGGCTGTAATAACAGTCAACAATTGTTTTAAAGTCATCGCTATCTCACCTTTGGTGTTCAACTCTTCTTTACCGACAAGACTAACTATTCAACTTGATAAACCACTGATTAAGGATGATCAAGAGCAACTAGTTATCCAAGCTGGTGACAATCATTGCACTGACATAACAACGAATGAAGTATTCATCAATTGCTCTTTGCATTTAACAAAATCGGGTCACTTTAAGATTGATGTTAGTCTACGAAGTGATAGATATGCAGATACTGTGGTCATTAGTGCTGTATCTACTAAGAAGATTTATATTGTTGTTTCCAAAAGTCGATATACGATTTCGATATTATTTGTAATATTTTCAATCTTTACAATATTTTTACTAATAACTTATACAAATTATAATAAGAAACATGGCAATGAGTTTCTTGAAGTCAAAAGATCAACAAGAATTATGAATATTGCTTCAAAAAGTATGAAATCAAAAAAGTTTTCTCGCTCGAGGAAAAGATCGCCTTCAACCACGAAAATAATTGTCACCATTCAATCTAAATGAACCAGTGTAAAAGTCAAATCTTGAAGTATAATACAATCTGCAGTCAATGACTTCATGTCATCATTTTCAAATGGCCCATCGAGTAAACTTTTTTAATTCGGAGTGCAATGCGATCTCCAACTGGTCACCTCATCTGTATGCACCAAACCAATTAGATTGATTAAAATAATCACTCAAAGATTTCTCGCTACTTGATTGATTAGCTGTTAATAATTTCAAAGAGTTGTACAAACAATACCGCTAGGCGACAGGGCCGCTCACAACTTTGCGATAGCCTAATGGTTAACGTAAGCGATAAGATTGTTAACTTTCATATGTTGTATCCTGCACCTCGGTGTTAGCGGTCGAATCTCGCCAGAGTCCTGAGGTGGGCAAACCCTCGCAAAGCTTACCCAAAGATTAAGCCCTTTGGAAGCCCCCTTCCACCTACCCTGGATTCGTCAAGAATTTTGCTCTAACAACCTTCAATTTTATTCTTTATCTACTGATGATGAAGAATACCCATTTGGCAATAGAGATTTTAGGAAGAACCGAAGAGTTAATAAATTCATTCGTGATGACAATTGCCTTCGTTTTGGTTACAGAGTTTTCTTGCTGATGTACTTGATGAATCAATGTTGATCTCTTAGCTTTCCATACAATCTTATGATAGCAGTAAAGAAACTTCTAGTTGACATTTTGGCGAATCTTGTGAGCGAAAGTTCTTGCTGAAGTTCAATGATCAGTTCATGCTGATGACAAGCTCACAGGAAACTTTGTTTCATTTTGTAAATAACTAGATCTACTGCAAACAGTGTAGTCTGAGCTTTTGCAATTTCAAATATTTATAGTTTTATTTGTGTTAATTATGGAAGTAGATTTTTTAATGAAAATCATTTAAATAATTTTACTTTTGATGGTCAACCAGAAATTGCACTTATTTTGACAATCTAAGTTACCTTTTGTACAGAAATAGAAATTTTTACCTCTCAAAATAAGTGCATTTTCTGGTTGACCATCAAAAGTTACATCAGTAAAATGATTTTCATCAAAAAATTTGCTTCCATAATTGTACAAAAAGCTATCCAAGTTTAACCTTTGAACTTGATTTTCTCAAAAACTGGATCAAAGGGCTATTTAAATCGCAAAAATGAACTCAGTCTTTATGTCGCTACAAACCAACAGAGTCTAAATTTGAAAGAAATTAATTTTTACCTGTTTTTGCCCACTTGTGTTAATTTGTGCATAAATGTGACAATTGTGTTGGCGCCCTCTATTGATATAAAATATCCCCAAATTTTGGGACTGGGCCAATCTTTACCAAAAACTATACAGTAAATTTTGACCTCTAAAGAAATCTATTCTGAAGATTGCATCAAAATCGTGATTTTTATTTTTGAGTTATCGTTCCACAAAAAAAACGCGAATTCACCTCATATGTCTTCGCTTCGCTCACAAGGGAGCATTGCGAAGTGTAACTCGCCGATTTTGATGTTCAATAGCTCATTTGAAAGAGCTCGTCGAGTAGATAACTAGCTCTACTGCAAACAGTGTAGTCTGAGCTTTTGATATGCAATTTCCAATATTTTTAATTTTATGTGTGTTTATGCTGTCGAAAAACTTTTTATTTAAAAAAGAGAGCAGGGGAAAACTCGAGCATTCGAGGAAAGTGTTGAGCCTTGGTAGGTTTGTAGAAGTAAAAAATTTTAGTACATTAGAGCTATTAAATAATATCTCCGTTCGAAGTCAAAGTTGAGATTTCGATCGCTTTTGGTCAATTATGGAAGTAGATTTCTTCATGAAAATAAATTTACTTCCATAATTGTACAAAAAGCTACCCAAGTTTGAACTTTGAACTCGATTTTCTCAAAAACTGTGGCTCAGAGAAATTTTTAAATCTCACAAATGGACTCAGGTTTTAGGTCCCTACAAACCAACAGAATCTAAATTTGATAGAAATTAATTTTTACCCGTTTTTGCTCATTTGTTCAATTTGTTCAGAAATGTGATAATTGTGTTGGCGCCCTCTATTGATATAAAATATCCCCGAATTTTGGGGCTGGGCCAATCTTTACCAAAAACTATACAGTAAATTTCGACCCCTATAGGAACCTATTCTGAAGATTGCATCAAAATCGGGATTATTATTCTTGAGTTATCGTTACACAAAAAAACGCGAATTCACCGTGTATGTCTTCGCTTCGCTCAGACAAAAATTGTTATTTATTAGCTGCCCGTACGCACTTTTGAAAAAGTTACAGGGTTTCCGATCGAAAATTTAAGGCCGCGAATGATTGCATAAAACGCTCACAAAATGTCAGATTTTGATTTTTTTAATCGATTTTTTTTTATAATGTGAAAATTTAGTCTTTTATGCTTCATTCGGTACTACGATCGTAGTTTTGCGACACACAGATCGCGTGCAAATCGATTTTGAAAAAAACATTTATGAAAAAAATTGTTGAAAAATTGAGTTTGACCATTTTTTCTCTATGTGAGATTGCAAAATTTTGATTTCTCAATGTTAATTTTCTCAAAGGATTCACACTTTTTATTTACTCGACGAGCTCTTTCGAATGAGCTATTGAACATCAAAATCGGCGAGTTACACTTCGCAATGTTCCCTTGTCAGACAAATATTGATATTTTCATTAACCATATCTTTTTAGTCGGTTTTTAATAGCAGTAACAGGATTTGATAGTTTAATGGATAATTTGTTGATGTTAATTTTGAAGGAAACAAGAATAATATAAAATTTTCAAGAAAACATATCATGTTTATTCACCTTCTCATATGGATCTTTCAATTTTATCTGTTGATTCCAAAAGCATATTCATTTAGTACACCCAAACATGATATAGCTTTTTATTATAAAACACATGCAAGTGTTTCCTTGACGAATCCTTTCAATCACACAACATCGTATGGTATTTATGTGGCTGGTCAAACAATAACAATTGATATACCAACAAGTGTTGTTAATTTGTCTGAGATCCTCGATTGGAAAGTGGTAAATCCCAATAAAGACCGTTTGATGTTCGTCCATAAAAATAACCCGTATATTCTGATTGATAAGCAGAGAATCAAGAAAATGAATTATTCTGGTGAATTGAGTGATTCAATAATAGCTTTTGGTGATAATGAAGCTCTTCATGTTCCAACAATATTCAATCCAAATTTAATTAAACCAGTTCATACATGGAATTATATTGAATTGTTGTATTTCGATGATAGCAATGAAAAGGTTTCTGTGCTTCGATCCTTACCTTGGCTTAAAGATGATTGGAAGTTCATCAAAGAATGGAAAATGACGGATTTTATTCATTTCGACAATAAATTGTACCTTCTAGTAAAGCGAAGTATTTTGAATGTAAATTCCCAATCTGTTACGCAAGAGATATCAATAATTCAATTGTGTACCGACCTAGGAAGTGAACTTATTTCAAGTGCAGTTGAGATTCATTTCAGTAGTCCACAATTCAATACTTTTCAGATAATGGATTTGATTTTCGTTTTCATTTTTGGACCTTGGGATAATGAAAATGATCGTTACCAATTGCACACGACACAATTTGAACCTTCAAGTAATACAACTTTTCAACATATCTATTTTTTTAGCGATATTGTTTCATTGTTTGAACAAACTGCAAATGAATCGGCTGCATGTTCTGATAAGACAACTTTATTACGATACCATTTAAGATCAGAAGTTGGTGAATGTACAAAGACTTCTTATAAAAATTGTTCAACCAAGGACAATATTATTCCTTCAAAAAATGTCAGCGCTATCTTAACTGAAGGGACCACCTTTTTTTATCAAGCAACTTTTGTCAATAAAATTCTGTTTGTTACGCTGCCGTATCCACATTTCAAAAGAACCATATTAATGCACACAAATCCAATCGTTCATACTACTATTTGTGAAATTGGGCCCTCACCATGTTTAAATTTTGGTACAATAAATTCGAACTTGCTTAAAAATCCCTCACGAGCAAATTTTTATATTAATAAACATCCATTTGGATTTATTTATGTTGATAAAAATACCAATGAAAACCTTTTCGTTTCTATCGAAATGTGTTCTAATCTAAAAACTTGCGCTCAATGTATTATGTATGGACTTTATTACAACTGCATTTGGTCAAACTTTATTTGTTTTAATGATACTCAACCTAAGAACAAGGCTTTACTAACAGTTGACTATTGCTTCAATATCATCAACATTTCACCCTTAATCTTCAACTCTTCTTTACCAACAAGACTAACCATTCAACTTGATATACCACTGGATAAGAAAGATCAAGAGCAAATAGTTATCCAAGCTGGTGACAATCTTTGCACTGACATAACAATAAAGAGATCAATCGTCAATTGCTCTATGCATTTAACAACATCGGGTGAATTTACGGTTGATGTTAGTCTACGAAATGATAGATTTGCAGATGCTGCGGTCATTAGTGCTGTATCTACTGACAAGGTTAATATTTTAGCGCCTGAAAGGAGACATGATTATACATTTGTAGTAATTTTACTATTATTTTCAGTTACACTTATTAGTTTATCTTTAATGCTGGCTTGTGCAAATTATAATAATAAATATCGAAATGAGTTTCTTGTAGTAAAAAGTTCAACAAATATTATGAAAATGGCTTCAAAAAATATTAGATCAGCATTGTCCTCTCTTTCGAGAAGTCATTCGTATTCAACGTGGAGGTCAACCTCAAAAATCATTGTCCCCAAACATCCTAAAAACAATAGTAAACTGAGTAAACATTTAAAGTAAAATACTATTAGTATTCAATAACTACGACTACGCCGATTCGCAGTTGATCCAGTTAATGAAAGAAGTTCCAAGTTCCAAGTTTGGTCTCGAAATTTTAATATTTTGTTTAAATATTGGAACAATAAATTCTGACTTGCATATAGATTCCTCACAAGGAGATTTTTATATTAATAAACATCCATTTGGATTTAATTATTTAATTACTCGTAATGATCAACCTAAAAACAAAGATAAACTAACAGTCGACAATTGTTTCAAAATCATCAAAATTTCACCTTTAGTGTTCAAACCTTCTTTACCAACAAGACTAACAATTAAACTTGATAAACCACTGATTAATGCCTCTCAAGAGCAGCTAGTTATCCAAGCTGGTGATAATCATTTCACTGACATAACAAGAAATGAAGTATTCATCAATTTCTCTATGCATTTTACGAAATCGGGTCAATTTAAGATTGATGTTAGTCTACGAAATGATAGGTATGCAGATGCTGCGATCATTAGTGCTGAATCTATTATTAGTAGCCTAAGTATGTGGATGAAGAGATTTACTTAGATAGTTACCATGAATGATCTGAAAAACATACGAAACCCCGGGACTTTTTGATACCCCTAATAATACTAAGAAGGTGCATATTGTTGTTTCCAGAGGTCGGGATACGATTGTGATATTATTTTTAATATTTTCAATCTTTACAACATTTTTACTAATAACTTATACAAATTATAATAAGAAACATGGGAATGAGTTTCTTGAATTCAAAAGATCAACAAGAATTATGAAAATTGCTTCAAAAAGATTGAAATCAGTTGTAATAAAAAGTCCGGGTCTGGATTACGTGTTCGGGTCTGGATACACTTGTCTGGGTCTGGATACACTTGTCCATTCTGGATAAATTTTTATTCAAACCCGGACAACTTTTTGATGATTAATTAAGGGGTAAGGGAAAATTTTCGCGCGGGAAACAAAAGTGTGGGAAGACTTTGTCTAAACGTATTGAACCTTTATTTTTAATTGAGAAATGATTTTTTAACATTGTTTTTTTCGCTTTTTTCACTGTTTAACTACATTTATTGAAATTAGAGCCCTCTCGTACGTAATTCTTTTGAGCTCCTTCAAGGCATATTCGGCGAATTTGAATTCAGAATCTTTGCTTATTGCCAGCATTTCTTAGTGTTTTAGTTTAAGTTCAGTGTTTTATTTGTACAGCTTTTTTGGCCTCGGTGTCCACTTTTATACCAAGTTCTTTATAATTAAACCTCTTGGTATCCGTTCTGGTCAATACCATGTTATTGCTGTCAATGTTATTGAATAATTGATGAAAGTGAAAGTTATCAACCGCCAAAATTATCACTTAGTGCTGCCATCTATTGCGCAATAATTTCCCTAAACATCAAATTGAACCAAATTATCAGGATCAATGTAAAGACATTGAGTAGCAGTCCATTGTTTTCGCAACATGTGATCTTTGCCCATGAAGAAAGAAAGCACGTAAATATCAATGAATTGATCGACTGCAATTTCTTGTGAAGTATAGAGCAAGTGGAATGTACGTGGTTATTTTTTCACACAAGGAAAGTTGAGTGACCACTTTTGTACCATTCTTCATGATATCAAAAGAAGTCTTTGAATATTTCCTTATTGAAACATCATAGCGGTGAACCTCTAATGGTCCCTCTTTGAAACTCTTATAATAACCATAAATGTATTCAAATTCAGACGGAGTGAGTGATACTCCGAACGTTGATGGTACATTGTGAATCATCGCACGGATATCAAGTCGCTTGACTGTTTAACCGTAGAAGACTTTGGAGCAGATTGATTCGTCAAGGATTTTAAAACTTTTTCAATTAGATATACAGCAGGGTTATTTCCAGGCTCATAATTGGCATCTTTTGATGATTCAACAACTTCAATGCTGAATGTTGAATGCAAATGGATAATAGCTATGAGCTGTAATGTTAACTGTTTTAATAAAGTTAACATTGCTTGCAGGATAGAGTTCTTGAAGAATCAATCCAGCTGAAGTCACTTCTTTAAATGAAGTCCCAATTACTTTTCAGATCCAAAAACTAGAAATACACCTTTTTTCCTTATGATTTGAGCATTGAATCTCTTTTTTCTATTAGTATCTCTAATTTGAAAGGCCCGTTTATCTTCCATAAACTTAAAATATTAGATATTGAATAATTAAGCGAGTTTGATGACATATCCACTTGTCGGTCGATAGAAAGTACGTAAAAAAATAACAATAATGATTATCAAGACTAATAAGATCTTGATTATATTCTTATAAGTCTCAGGGTCCATCTTTATCAAGATTAAGAATAACACAGTCTTATATAGTAATGTTGATCCAGAACGGACAAGTGATCCCATTTTCCCGCTCAAAAATTTTCCCACGCTCCCTTACCCCTTGCTTAATCATCAAAAAGTTGCCCGGGTTTGGATAAAAATTTATCCAGAACGGATAAGTAATCCAGACCCGGACTTTTTATTACTACTGAAATCGAAAAAGTTTTCTCTTTCGAGGAAAAGTTGAATGAAATTATGAAATTTTGAAAATGATCTTTAATGCCCTTGCACTTAATATATAATAATTAACAGTCAAATAAAAGCTTAGTCTCATGTCTCGTAAAACTGTCTACATGAGAAAGTGAACATGAACATGAGACTAGAGAGGATGTCCGTATCTTGCCTTTGACAGAACAGGCAAGATACAGATACTTGTTTTCAGCCAAGTTGGATGCTAATTACTTCACAATGTTATTAATTAAATTGATCTTTTTCAATTTTATGCATATAAAAAATAAGCAGAAATGATAAAAAATTTGTTTGAAGCAAAGAAATAAATCATTTCTTCATTAAAATTGTATGAATTTAACATAAAACCATTAGATAGATCAGTTAATATAAGTCATGACATTGTATGTTATTGTAGAAAGAACTCATTTTTTGACTTGATTTTTCAACAGATGAAGATGAAATGTTTTGAATGGTTTATGTATTTATCAATCGTGAGTTGTTGATTAATATACACGATTAAAAATGTTTAAACCACTACGTTTAGGGTAACCAGTATTTAATCAAATGGTTATATTGTATAATCTGACGCTATTTTGAAATTGGTTAACTTGATGGTTGACTAACACTGTTAACTAAATATGCACAGTTTGGTCTAAGACAGAGATAAAGAGAGTGATTAGACCTGATAAAAAAAGTCAAAATGAAAAATGAAAATGATAAGAAACCTAAAATGAAAATAGGACAACCCATTGAAAGCAATGGAAAATCAAGACAAAAATGTGTCTTGAAATTTAAAAAAAGTGTTGAGATTAGATTACATAGTGGTTTAAATCAGTTAAACCACAATATCTCGAAGCTATGAGATAAAACACTCGGGCTTCGCCCTCGTAGTTTATATCTTATAACTTCTCGATGCAGTGATTTAACTATCACTTAAAGTGTTTGATTTTTCAATTTTAAACATAAAAAACAGGTTCATCAAAATTCTGTATCTTGCCTGTGACAGAACAGGCAAGATACAGAATCACCAACTGTCGCCAGGTTCGCCATCTATCGCTTTTCTAAAGAAAGGGCTTCGTCAGTATCTCCAAATTTGCTAGAAATGAATTATTTTTATTAGAAATTTAAATTGCGAATCGCCGATAACTTTATTCATCAAATTGGGATTAAAAAACAATTAAAATTTTGCAAATGTGGCGTATATTACATTTTTAAATTCTTGCCAGTCAAGGTCCTTGTGTTCGCCGAAAGGTGCTTGTTTTATTTCGATATCTACTAGCGGAAACTCGCTAGCAATAACCTTATGGTCGGACGACAGATTATCAAATTCTTCTAGCTCTCGTCGCCATACAATGTTTTTCGTGTGCAAGATATAATCATACCTTGCAACGACTCCATCCTTACCAAAATAAGTGTTCTCTGAATTCACTGGCAACAAATCGAACTCTGCTATTAAATTTTTCAAATAACGGTCGTTCCCAAATAATTTATTCTCAATACTTGCGTTGAGATCTCCCACGATAACCAGACATTTGACTGCATCAAAATGTCGATTGCCTTTATCCTTTCCGCCATGGAGTAAGCGAGAAACTGAACATCGCATTGTCGCCCAGTATGTTTTCGCAGCACCTCTATTCATATTCGGGGACCTGTGGGTGTTTATAAGGGCAATTCCTTCGGGAAGCACGACTGCTTGAATCATGTTGTGAAAAGTATTGTACAAACAGGCACAATCCCTAATTGATAATGTTCAATCTTATACTGTTGGTGTTTTGTTGTCACAGCACTATCATAAAACTCATTTTGAGCGTTCCAAACACTTTGGGGCACCTCTTGTAATCCAACAAATAGGTGGCCTTGATTAGCATACTTTAGAGCATAATTTTTTACACAGTAAAAATATGTTAAATTTTGGCGTACATTGAAAATTATGACAAAAACCTTATTAATGTTTGATGCAGCCATTGAAAAAGAACAATAGAGTTACATAGAACTACATTTCGTGCCTAATCAGGATGTTTAAGAAAAAAAGTAAACAAAAGAAAGAAGTCATTGTTTCATTGGTTCATTTGTTTATTATTCGCTTATTGGTCTTATTGTGAACCAGTTTCACATAGTGTTAGAAATTTTTACGGTGTGGGACTACAGATTGTAGTTGATCCCAATCGTCCATTAGCGATGGTATACAATTGCACGTAAAATTAGGATTAGCAATCATTAAATCTGTGAAATTGCTGAAGTCCTCATTCATTTTATTTATTCGATGCCAAGAGCTCAGTCCGTCCAGATAATTTCTGTATTTCGGTGATTTTATGGCTCTTATCCACTGAAAAAATAGATAAACCAGTATGTTAATCACTTCTTTCATTTCATCCAATTTTTTATTGAATTATAATGAAAACTCGAAAACAACTTACTTTAGCAGCAGCATGGTCAACACACTCTTCACCAATAGATACATAAGGATCAAATCTACGTCGCTTCTGTAGATCGCTAGAGTACATTGATGTGTATATGTATATTAAGTTTCAGCACTCTAGCTTGATTGGTTTACGAAAAATCTCCCGAAATTGTTTCAACTTTGAAGCGCGATTGTGGCCAAACACGTCATCCTAAAAGACTTTCGACAAAAGTTAACAGTGTTTTTTTGTACGCCCTATCATAATATCAAATTAATTTCAAAATCAAATAAGGTCGATTTTTGGTGGCAGATACCCCCTTGCTCAAAAAATTGCTCAGACTACGCCGACATGCAGTTGTTCTAATGAACGAAAGCAGTTCCAAGTACAATCTCGGAAACTGATGGACGGGAAGCCATCTTTAGATAGCACTAATGGTCGCAGTTTTACTGCCCCTAAAACTCAAGAAGAACAAACTGTTCCCTCGACAGCAAACTATACAATTTATACAAAATCCCTCGTTTATACAAAATGTACACAACTTTATCAACTATTAAAGTAATAGCTTTTCCAAGATCTTTCCGAGTTTTCTTGCTGATGTACTTGATGGATCAATGTTGATCTCTTAGCTTTCCATGCAATCTTATGATAGCAGCAAAGAAACTACTAGTTGACATTTTGTTGAAGTTCTTGCTCAAGATCAAATGTTGTTGATGACAAGCTCGCAAGAAACTTTGTTTCATTTTGTAAATAATAAATATTGTTATTTTTCATTCAACAAATTTTTTCACTCGTTTTTTAATAGAAGTATCAGGATTGTATCAGGATTTTATAGTTTATTGGATCATTTGGAAGGGAACAAGAATAATATAAAATTTTCAAAAAAACACATCATGTTTATTCACCTTCTAATATGGATTTTTCAATTTTGTCTGTTGACTCCAAAAGCATATTCATTTAAAACACCCAAACATGATTCATCGTTTTATTACAAAACACATGACAGTGTTTTCTTGACGAATCCCCATCATCACACAACATCTTATGGTATTTATGTGGCTGGTCAAACAATAACAATTGATATACCAACAAGTGTTGTTAGTGTGTCTGAGATCCTCGATTGGAAAGTGGTCAATACCAATAAAAAACGATTGTTGTTCGTCCATAATAATAAACCTAAAATTCTGATTGATCAACAGAGAATCAAAGAAATTGAATATTCTGGTAAATTGAGTGATTCAATAATAGCTTTTGGTGACAATGAAGCTCTTCATGTTCCAACAATAAAGAATCCAGGTTTAACTAAACCAGCGGTTGATTGGAATTATCTTGAGTTGTTGCATTTCGATGATGAAAATGAAAAAGTTTCTGTGAAGCGATCCTTACCTTGGCTTAAAGATGATTACAAGTTCATTATAGAATGGAAAATGACAGATTATGTTCATTTCGATAATAAATTGTACCTTCTAATATATCGAAGTATTTGGAATGAAAAGTATGCAAATTTTACTCAAGAGATATCAATAATTCAATTGTGTCTCGACCAAGGAAGTGAACTTATTTCAAGTGCAGTTGAGATTCATTTCACTCAACCAGAATTGCAGACTAATCTGATAAGCGATTTGATTTTCGTTTTCATTTTTGGACCTTGGGATAATGAGACCAGTCGTTACCAATTGCATACAATACAATTAGGACCGACAAGTGATTTTGAAATGTATCATATCTATCATTTTAGCGATATTGTTTCATTGTTTGAACAAACTGCAAATGAATCGTCCACATGTTCTCATAATATAACTTTATTACGATACCATTTAAGATCAGAAGTTGGTGAATGTAAAAAAAGTTATAATAAAAGTTGTTCAACCAGGGAAAATATTGTCCCTTCAAGAAATGTCAGCCCCATCTTAAATATAATGTTTCCAATTTATCAGCAATTTGTTTTCCGTAAATTTTATTTTATTACGCTGCCATATCCTCATTTCAAAAGGCTCCTATTAATACACCCAAATCCAATAATGTACTCTGCTATTTGTGACTATCATCCTGAACAGCAATGCTTAAATCTTACTACAATAAATTCAAATTTGCTCACCAAGTCTTCAGAAGTAAATGTTCATATTAATAAAAGTCCATTTGGATTTTTTTACGTTGATACATCTGACAATGAAAATCTTTTCCTTCCCATTGAAGTGTGTTCACATCTAAAAACTTGTACTCAATGTATTATGTATGGACTTTATTACAACTGCATTTGGTCAAACTTTATTTGTGTTCATGATACTCAACCTAAGAACAAGGTTGCACTAACAGTCGACTATTGCTTCAAAATCATCAACATTTCCCCCTTAATCTTCAACTCTTCTTTACCGACAAAACTAACTATTCAACTTGATAGACCACTGATTAAGGATGATCAAGAGCAACTAGTTGTTATCCAAGCTGGTGACAATCATTGCACTAACATTACATTGAATGAAGTATTCATCAATTGCTCTATGAATGCAACAAAATCGGGTCAATTCAAGATCGATGTTAGTCTACGAAGTGATAGATATGCAGATGCTTCAATCATTAGTGCTGTATCTATTGACAAGGTTAATATTTCTGAGCCTGATGTAATTATTGTAAATGTATTACCACCTGAGAATCAGAACCCCACCATCTCAGGGGGTAATACATTTACAATAATTATTATATTATTGCTTGGCTTACTTATTGGTGCATTTGTATTTATAATTTATACAAATCATGATAAAAATCTTAAGATGAATTTGAACAAGTTTCTCAAATTTGCAAGATCAACTGCAATTATGCAAATTGCTGCAAAAACTATGAAATCAAAAAAGGTTTCTCTTCAAATGAAAAGTCTGTTTTCAAAGAAGTCGACATCCGAAATCGCTGTCACCAAAGAAATGAAAATCGATACAAAAACTAAGGAATCAAAAAAGGTTTCTCTTACGAAGGAAAATTTGCCTTCAATGAAGAAGTTGACCTCAAAAAGCACAGTCATCAGCCAAAAGAAAATGCAAGCAAAAACTATGAAAGCAAAAAACGTTTCTCTTAAGATGAAACGTCTGCCTTCGAAGAAGAAGTTGACATCCAAAAGCGCTGTCACCAAACAATCGAAAGTTGCTTCGAAAAGTATGAAATCAAAAAAGCCTTCTCTTTCAATGAAAAGCCCGCCTTCAAAGAAGAAGTTGACATCGAAAAGCAATGTCACCAAAGAAATGAAAATCGATACAAAAACTAAAGAATCAAAAAATGTTTCTCTTACTAAGGAAAATTTGCCTTCAATGAAGAAGTGGACCTCAAAAAGCACAGTCATCAGCAAAAAGAAGATCCAAGCAAAAACTATGAAAGCAAAAAACGTTTCTCTTAAGATGAAACGTCTGCCTTCGAAGAAGAAGTTGACATCGAAAAGCAATGCCATCAAACAAATGAAAATATCTTCGAAAAGTGGGAAATCAAAAAAGATCTCTAAGCCTCCCAAGAAAAGTTCAACCTTAGCGATGAAATCAAAAACTGTAACCAAACATCCTAAATGAAGGACTTGACGACCAAGAACATATGAGATATTGTCTCATTTAAACATACAAGTAACTTTCGTTTCTAATTAAATGGTTCATTGTTGCGATTCAATTTAAATTTTGTAACTTCTCAACTAAGCTCTTTCTTTTCACTCGCTTGTTTAATAAAAGTAACGGGATTTGATAGTTTATTTTAATTGCAAATAAAACAAGAATTATATAAAACTTCTGTCAAAAATTTGTCATGTTTATTCAGCTTCCAATATGGATCTTTCAATTTTGCCTTTTAATTGTTATGACGAATTCATTTAGAACACCAAAACATGATTCATTGTTTTACTATAAAACACAAAACAGTGTTTTCTTGACGAATCCCAAAGAGCACACATCTTATGGTATTTATGTGGCTGGTGAAACAACAAAGATTAACAATAGTAAACTGAGTAAACATTTAAAATATTATTAGTATTCAATAACTACGACTACGCCGACTTCCAGTTGATCTAGTTAATGAAAGAAGTTCCAAGTTCCAAGTTTGGTCTCGGCAAATGACGATCGGAGAAGCCATCGTTTGATAATACTAATGGAGTCAGTTCACTGCTTCTAAAAACCCACGAAGTCCAAACTCTTCACTCGACAGCAAACTCTCGTTTATACAAAATGTACACAACTTCATCAGCTATTAAAGGTGTTAATTGTAGCTTTTTCAAAATCATTTTGTTTACAATAAAAAAATAATCTAAACAACATAAATTTAAACAATGAATTATTCAATCTTGTTCCATCTCTTTACTTTCTTTTCCGTTTTTCCAGTTTTATCCGTCTGTGGCATCAGGAAATCTAAAGAACTGCAACAAACTCAGCTTTAAATTATTACACATGTTGCACAGCTTAATCATCATCTTGAAGTTTAGTCAATTATATTGAGTGAACTATTTAAATGTAATTTGAGGCTTGATTCCAGGATTCATAATCTTCAAAATTATATTTTTCAGTTTCTTTGGCTTCGTATTTGTCATTGACAGTATCTTTGGTTATCTTCGGTTTCTCAGTCACGTCAATTTCATTGTCCATTTCATCGTCTTTTCTATTTATCCTGATATCAGCACAGGCTCTGA
The DNA here is from genome assembly GCF_039701765.1 of Tetranychus urticae. NCBI lineage: Eukaryota > Metazoa > Arthropoda > Arachnida > Trombidiformes > Tetranychidae > Tetranychus > Tetranychus urticae. The sequence goes on from NC_142960.1 coordinate 18,347,219, forward strand.
AAGTTTCATTCTCCATGTCAGTGGTTCCTTGGTTACCACAAGTATAATCCCATTGAAGCACACATCGAGCACAGGTTAAATTACCAGGAAGAATCAGTGTAAAGTTGTACATTCCTGATCCTTGGTTACCTAAATTATACTTGAAGCGATTTCCAGGCGACCCATTTACTATCTCTAATGGATATTGGTTAAGACACTTTTGAGTCACTTCAACCTCATCAGTCACAGCTGGACACAAACGGAACACAAAATATCCTTTATGGGCAGCGGTTAGGTTAACAGTCACATTAATCCAATCACCTTGAACATAATCTCCAGTGAGCGTTGGTGGTTTGGTTACCCATTGACCGTTCGGTACTTCACTTGATCGGGTTCCATTAAAAGGATCACCACAAACACCGCATTTCCCTCCACTGGCTCGTTTAGCTGCTAATCCTCCGCACCACATTTCCATGTCATTGTAATTGATTGGTGTTTTATAGCCAACACGCCAAGCTGATACTCGACCTGCTGGTTTAATCAACATACCATGAGCTGAGGCCAACAGTGGACCATCACAGGTTAAAATTAGTTTAATAGCAACCCAGGTTGTCAAGTGAATGGTGATAAGAAACTTCATGATTGAGATTCACAATCAATAAATAAATAAATTTCAATTGCTTCACATTTTTATTCCGTTAAAAATGAAACATTCATTTTTACTCATAAAAATACATAAATGTTGATTTTTGCTTAAACATGACCTTATGGGAAAACATGACTGTGATAAAAATTAAACAACAAAAGGTAAATCTATCAACATCATTTACATTATTGGGCCTAATAATCATTAATGATTAATCTTGAAACAAGGTTTATTCATACTTGTTGTTAACGTTCAATGAACAAATTGATAACCTTCCATACTGAACCCTGCTGATGAATTTAGAGCTGAATCAAAATAAGCATTTTTAGGTTGTTATTGTTTATTGGGGAATATCCTCTTCTGTTTTTGATTACAATTGAACCTTGATTAACTAGAGACAAAACAAACACAATAGTTGACTAACAATTACAACCTTGTGATTTGATTAATTTGCACAATCAACCGGTGTTTAGTTAACTTGAGACTCATTTCTTCTGCTATTCTATTACACTGTTCAGGTCATAAATATGAAGTAAATTTTACGACTAAAAATTTACTTACACGCAGAGTACATGAAAACATACAATTTGATGAAAATTGTATGTATCTTGATTTTAGCTGGTAATTTATCGGAGGGGAAAACATAATATTACTGATTCAATAAGTTCAAGGTTGATCCTATCATGAGTTTCCATCTGAGGCACGAATCAAAGCTAATAAAAGCTTTCGGAAATCGCCTCTCATTGATGTCCGGATTTCATCTTTCAATTGCTTTCTGAATAAGCTTGTGTATCGACGACTAATTTCTGGTAAGTCAATCTAAATAGAAAAAAGAGAAAAATGAAGTTTGATCAGTTTAATTCCACTAGAACAGTTTGATTCTTTTCATTTCTTGATTAGAGTAATAAAGTTCATGAAATAAATTGATAATTTTAACCATTGGAAATTTCATGTTATCTCATCTAATCGCAATGAAGTATGTCTTATAAAAGTTGAAGTAACTATAGAAATAAGAAGCAGATTTTTCCATCTTACCTCTGAGCGAGTGACGAAGATGTTGATAATATTTTGATCATTGTTCCCTGCCTTTAAACAGCCGCGAATCCTTTCAGCAAAGTAATCAACCGGGCATCGAATACAAGAGACTATGGAAAAGAAATAGATAAAACAGAAATCAGAGTTAAATCGATCGTTTAGTCAGATATTTTTTTCTGATCATCTTGATTTTTTATCAAAACCAGTCATGTTTATACCGATTGCTGAGAAAATGTCATGGAGATCACCATCAAAGTAACGTCTGATATCATCTTCAAGTTTATCACCAGTAACTCGTTCATAAATTTGTAAAGTCAATTGAAGTTGGTTGAAATTGCGAGTACAGAGTAGATCCAAAAATTCATTTTGACGAGTCCAAGAAAGTCCAAGGCCTGACTGGAAAATAGAAACAACATTAATTATAATTAATAACACATAAATACAATTGAATATAATAAATAAAAAAGCTAACACAATTAAAAATACTTACAGAGTTCAATTGATCAACTTCTTCATAAGCCAAATACAAATCAACATGGTCAGTTGTTTCCCTCTCAATATTCAATATGCGAGCGGTTATTTTGAATAAGTTAGCATCAGGAATATTAATCAAATATTCATTCATATCGTCACCATATTCTGTCAAATAGATAAAATAAAATTAATCGATAAAGCAAATGAATAAAATTTTTAATGAACAAGTTATCTGAGAAAATCAATTTCCAACGTTAAATATACTGAATTGAAATTTGGTTCATCTTCACATCTCCCAAGGACTCAAAAATATTTCCTTTTTGAACACTTTACTGATTCAATCGAAATGCTTTCAGCTCTCATTCATAGTGGACAAAAGGACAGTCCAATAGTGAAAGTCCATCTAATAGACTACAGTTATTTTGAAGATGACCTCGACATGATTACGTGACTTATCAGATCGTTGATTTCTGTGGAAAACTTGACAAGGTAATGTTAAGCATATAGCAACATGCAGCAAAGAAGCTAGTTAATTAATCCAAGTTTATACTTGTAATTAAGATAATATTATAAACAATAAACTTGGACATTTAGCAATTAATATTTCACTAATCGATGCCATGTAATTGGCAGTATATCAAGAAACAAATTAATCCAAAATACAAAAATAAGACATAATTGCATGCAAGTAATTAGTACCACTTGTATGGCCAGTTATTACCTAAATTATTGTCTAAATATATTTTTCGCCTTTCCTGACTCAAAATTAATGTTGGAAATTTTTATTGAAATATACATGCAATGCTTTACTTAATCATTAAACTACTGAAGAAAGATAATTTCTGAAGGTGACCAACAATTTAACTATTAAACTATTATATTAACTGTTTAAAATTTAAAGTCTCAACCAAAAATGAATGACAATACTTACTTTGAATGAATTGTTGCCGAATCAAGTTTAGCTGGTCATTATTGTGGGTGAAGAAGACATCAATGATAGGCAATAGAGTAAATTTATCTCCCTGAAGCAAACAAATTATGGATAAGAATGATTGGATATTTTTTGAGCCATTTCATGACTTACCACGAGTGATTGATAAATTATATCACAAGCTAATTCGGTGTAAGGTTTGAGCAGAGCGACACAAGCATCTTCAAATAATCCACCAAGTTCAGCTTGAATGTCTTCGATTAGGTCATGATGAAAAATTTGTCTATAACTTGAGTTGAGAATCAAACGTTGGTTTGAGTTTAATCTAGTCAAGATATCAACAATGAGATGGTTATTGTTACCTAGTGGACAAGACATAAAATAATTAAAATTAGATTAATGATAAAACCATAAGAAATTAAAAAGATTCAACTAACCACTTTGAAATAAAGCCTTTTCCAGACAACGAGCTTCTTCAATGAGAGACATCTTGGATTGAATTGTGAATAAACCAGAATTAAAAACAAATCAACAGTAATGGAAGGAAACTTTGAAATGAAATAATAATGGAACATAATTCAAGTTCATTCCGAATGGATGATTTCAAAGGCTTTTCATGCGTAGTTGAGTGACCAATGGAGTTGCAGGGTCAGTAAAATACATCACAGATATGTGTATAATATTGGATCCCATAAGACAAAAAGTAATGAAAGAGTAAAATTTGTATGATTTAAGCTATCATTTAATATTATTAATATTTCATTATTTTGTGATTCAGTTTTTGACATGAAGACACAAATTGATTCTGGTGAAAACGGGAAGCATAATGATACGTAACAAAATTAGTCAAAGTGTGAATTAGCTTTTTGTTAAAAAAATTGTAATCAAGTGTGATTACTGATATAAAGTCATTTTGAAAGATTCAATGGTCCTATTGATGAGATCAAAAGCCAAACAGATCGACTTCAGCAGGAACTTGAATCCAATCGCCAAGATTTTGCTCGGCGAATGATTGAACAGCTAAAAGACGAGCTTGAAGATAGTTGGTAGCTGAGGTTTTAGCATCCCGATAAATTGTTGGAATTGCTAAGCCTAAAGGTGATGTACAAAGCTTTGGAGTATTACGTCCTAAAAGTGTTCGGAAAGATTGGAAAAATGTCTTCTTGGATAATCTTGAATATTGTTCCTCATTTTGGTATATTTTACCAGTATCACAGGATATAATTTCTGGAAAAGTATCACCTTTGATCCAATTAATTGCGTAATTAGGAGATTTTGTCAACGTTCGTGTGTACTCTTGTTGTTTGGATAGGGATTTGGCCACTTTATGTTGGTTCACTTTATAAGGATTAGGTAATTTTTTAAGAGATTCAGAGTCAAAGTTCATATTCAAACGACCATGTACCGCTCGAGTAAGATGTGAAAAGTTAAAAAGAGATCCAAGAATTAAACTGTCGAGGTAGATTGGTTCGATGAAATGAGATAAAAGAGATCCTTGAATTCCAACAACATTCCAAACGGCAATTTTATCAGAACAAGACATAAATTGGAGTCTTTGTTCACCAAGTAATACACCATCCCAGGTTAATGTAGAGCAGCCTCTCCTGACTGGAATAGTTCCCTCTCCAGCTTCTATTTTGGCCCTTAGTAAACCTCGAGACACACGATTTGCATGAGGATCATCATCCTGTTCAGGAGAAAGTAATCGAATTTTTTAATTACATTGTTAAAATTATAATTATCATAGTGGCTCGTTTAACCCCGAATTTCCATGATTTTCAAAACAGTCAGTTGAATGAAAGAAAATTTTGAAAAATCTGAAACTGGGGATAGAGAAAGTGCCACATTACGAGTCTATCCGAAATAAATAAGAGCAAATTTACGGCAACTTACACTGGAGTCGTTTGGCATGAAAACTCTCGCGTCTCCACATGGAGCTGTCGATATAAATAAGTTAATTTTGATTCCTGGTTTTAAACAAAATCCATAACCATCGTCTCGAACTTTTAAAATAAATTCAGCTCGATCTGAAAGTTTGAATGAGAAGAAATCAACAGATAAATTTTTACGTGGTGAATGTTATTTTCTGACGGTTAAAGTTGTGAGTTGCTAAAATTTATGAGCCTACATTCATCAAAGCAGGTGCTATTTGAAGTTATCTTTATACACCACAATTGGCGATAAATCAAATCATTAAATAGGTAATTAAGATAGGTGTTCATTTGAAACTGTAAGCTGTGAAAAATGTACAAACCTTGATAGTTATTATCAATTATCACTTGTATCTGTTGATATAGAAATGCGATGAAACATCTTCTAGATAAAATTTCGGCATGAGAATCATGAATAGTTGTTCCTGTCATACTTAGACGATCACCTTTAATACATTTGGTACCGGTAGTTATACATATAATATCAAACCAATTTGGATCATATTCACTTGTGAGGATAATAGATGAGAGAACATTCCACTTTTTGATATCACCAAGATGTTCAAAAATTAATTGTGCCATGTTTAATACTTCAAAACCAAGCATGTCGGCAATTTTTTGGTCAAGCATAAGATTGTCATTTGTTTCTATAACAACATTGTTTGGTTCTGGGTTTGAGTTAGCACAATTTATTCCAAAAAGTTCACGTAAAGCTTCACGAGCAGCTGCATATTTGGCTAATTTTTTAGTCTTTCCCAGACCGGTATAACGTTTATCACCAACCAAGAGTTCCATACGAAATGAAACGACTACCTTTCCTTTTGTTTCTGATCCACCAAATTCCCAAATCAAATCCGGCCTCAACTCATTAATCAATGCAAGAGGATTGTTATGGGGAGCATCTTGAGTCATCACACGAATCATTATCTTTTGCTTATTTGATTTTCTAGGTTTGACATCACAAGGTTCTTCTTTTGGTTCATTTTCGATCAGTTCACTGAATTTGACAAATCCACTGTACTTATCAAAATTGTCACTAGCAAAATCGTCAGAAAACATGGTAAGATGATAAGATAATACTAAAAGAAACAATCATTTACAAAAAAAGAGTATTTTAATAGCAAAAAATACAAATTATGTGATGAGCAAAAGGTAAATAAAAATACTGTGTTTACATATTATTTTGATACATCTCTTACAGCTATTCTCATGTGATAGTTCAGGGACCGTTTAAAAAGTTACAAAAATTTTATTATAAAAAATTATTGTTCGATAAAAAGCTAAACTTATTCAGATAAATTATTCTTAATAATCTGAACCATTAACTGTTATAAAATCTTACAAATAATAAGGCGAAAGCAACTTGCAAATAAAAACGGTTAAAATAAGGACGTAACTTTTTTGAATATCATTTTACAGTTAGGAGAAAGAGCATAAGAATAGCTTGTGAAATCAATTCTTTTCTGGTTAAAGTTAAACTTCAAAATAACCATTAATCAGTGGATAATCTGTTGATGATGGAAGTGATAAAAACAAGAGGATTCTATGTAAGTAAGTCAACAATATATATTCATTAACTTAACCCCAGTATTATTCAATGTTCATCTTGGTTCATCTCTTTTCCCTTCTTCATTACAGTATTCTCTTGTTCCTTATATTTCTTTGTCCTGGTTACATTCAAATCTAAAAATATGTTACCAACTGTAACTTTTGCAACCAAACGTATCTCATAGTCTTCTCATGGTTTCATCTTTTTTCTCAATTATATTCATTGTACAGTTGAAAAACAATTGTAATTGGAGGTTTGTATTTTTTTTATTTATTTTTGAAGTTATCTTGCCTCAGTTTTCATATGCCATTTTCATCTTTCCCTGGCTCCTGTTTTTTTCTCGAGTACCCTTTTCATCATTATGATTATGTATTTTTATATAGGAATGTTAAACAGAGGCAAAGCAAAGATACAAAATCAAGCAAGATCAAAGACTGATTAGACACAATTGACTTGGCAACAAATCATATTGCTGAATGATTCAAGATTACATTTCAACTTTTGGATTTCAAATATTTTTCCGGGCAAACGCAATTCCATGGCAATTATTTTGGAGGACTTTTTATATCCACAAGAATTGAGAGACCCTGGAATAGAGTCCGAACCATTTGATTTAAACAATGGAAGAAACAATCATCAACCATCAGATAAAGAACCACACTTCTGGTCTTAATTAAGAAGCTACAAATAAGCCCATTTCAAATTGAATAGACAACAAAGTGACTAATTGTTGGTAAAATATCTCAAAGCTGCTGTTGTAACTATTGATGGTTATACAATTGATGCAACAGATGATAGCAATTGTATTACAATGAGGATGCCAAAATAATCCAACCTTTATTCAAGGGAAGACTGTGACTTTGAAAATGAGTTATTTCCATCATCTGAAGCTAATTTTTCAGCAATCAACCTTTTGTTTCTATCATTTGAACTATGTAAATCTTGTTGGGTTGTTTATTTAATTGGGAAAAGTATTCTGTCTCAGTGTTGATTTGCTCATTTCACTGTTAAATTGAGATTCAATTACACTGTCAAGTTAAAATTATCTTCAACATAAAACCTTTTTTCTTGGCTTCGCCAACTATTCCCAGTTAATCAATCATGATCATGTAATTGTGCCCATCGATAACTTACACCAATCCTTCACCCAAAAGACAATCACATTATCTTATATAATCAGATTGACATTAACTCTGTGACATAAAATTAACCCCAATTTACTCATAAATCATTTATTGTACAACTTGTTTCAACTTGTTGCAAGAAAACAAACTCAATTTTCACATTGAACAAAGATTGTCAAATTTTTAATTAAAATCAACATATTTCTTATATAATTAGTCAAATTCAAATTTTACATATTAGCAATGCAACTGCTAACCATTTTACATAATAATTAGAACAATTAAGACAGCTATTGGTGGGTGAAATGTTCATTCCTAGGCAATTTTGATAGGAAACCTTCGTTAAGATTGAAACGAATGAAGAGATTCGAGATTTTCAAAGCTTAATTATGGACGGTGGGCACACAATTATGGCAGTTTTCATTTAAAATCAGAAGGTTCTGTGCATCTTTCGTTAAGAAGGGCATAAGATTAGCAAGAAATATGAATTTAAACTGATCAATACAAAAATTTGGATTACAAATTTGGATTACAAATTTGGCAGGACAAGAAGGCTGACAAGTAGCTTTTTGGTAAGTGAGGCAAGCTCAAGTTAGAGAATGATCAATGACCAGAATAAATGACTGAGAAAATTGAAATTACAAAAGCAAAAGGTTCAGCTGATGGACCAAAAGTGACTTCCAGTAAAAGCAAACGAGTTAAATTAAAATCAGTTTGAGGCACATTATGAGAAACAAAAAGTGTGGACACAATTGGTTGAAATATATACACATGGATCCTTGGGTGAAATTAAAATTAAAAGATATCATCGGATGGATATTCAAATTGAATAAAAACAATTTCAGTTTATATAAAAAGTAGTCATAAGGCCGATTGTAATCACCAGTAACTTGAGGCCAGAAGATTTCAATTGGTTAATTGTAAAGGCACATATATTAAGACCACTTGAAGGTTTACCAATGGACGGTTAGTATCATGGGCAAGGATGATAGAAATGGTACAAAGATGAAAACAATTTATCAGCTGAGTGATGATTCTTTAGGCTGGGAGTCACTGGATGTTGCCAAGTCTTCAAGAACCTCTTTAAACACGACTGGGTCAATATTTTGTCCCAGCATATATAATAGAAACCAATCACCGATTGATGTTCGTCTCACAATTGTATGAAGATGGTCAAGTTGGGATAAACGGAATTGCATATTAAGTAGATAAACTCTAACTGGTGGACAGGCAATTACAATTAGATGCACCAAAATCATGGTTCCAGTTAAAAAGGTGAGTGTAAAAAACCAGAACCAAATGAAGATGTAAATCTTTTCGTTAATGATATTTAAAGGTAAAAGACAGAGGGCATCAATTGAAATTAATCCAGCTGATGGTCCGTATTTATAGAAACGGCATTTGGTCACTTTAGGGAATATTCGGGTCATAGGATCAACCCGGTCTTCTTGATCCATTTGGAAAAATTGAATCACTTCGATACCATATCGAAGGAATTCACCTTCAAAAAATTTGTCCAACATATACATTTGACCAGCTACGTTTGCAAAAAATAATATTTCACAAAAGAAAAACCTAAATGAAAGAAAAAAAGAAAATCAGTAAATCTTGAAATAAACAAGAGTTTAGTGTTTAGGTTTGCCAAAAAAATATTGAAAAATGATTTTCATGATAAATGGTGAAGTAAGGGTTGAAACCACAAATAAATTGATACATAAACAAGATAACGCCAGTTACTCACCTAGCAGCATACCAGTCATGATAGCCTTTACTTGACGTAAGATAATCCACTAAGAGTTTCTTTTTTTGGCGCTTTGCTGGAAATAAAACAAAATTAATTTTAATTTTATAATGAAATAGATATTTAGGGAAATAATGAGCTAGAAATAGCAGTTAAATTACCTGTATCGGTACATATACCAACATCTAAATCCATCATTAAGGTAGCTATTTTTCCGCCTTCCCACATTTTCCAAAGCCATCTTGGAATGTAAAACAGAGCTGCTTGGATGAATAACACAAAACATACCTAATAATAAATGACGGAAAAATCAAATTTTTAGCATTAATAGAAACAAAAAAAACTGGAAACAAATCATGAAATTAGGGAAACTCTCAATATTCAGCAACTTGGTGCTTTCGGTGATACTGAATTGGTAAAGATGAAATTTAACTGTACAGAAGTGCTTTCAATATTATAGTTTGAGATTGATATCTGAGAGGCTAGAAATTAAAGTTGTTGGTCATTTTTCAGTGTTACAAATTTATGACCAATTATTTCAACAAAGTGAAATAGATCAAAAATTGTAAACAGAAATGACGCTTGAGAAAAAATTGGTTCTTGGTTTTTCATACGATCTGGTTAAACTAGTGGTTTAATGACTTACCCATTGATAATACTTATGGTATCTGAATTCAGCTTCATCCTGAGTGCTGTCAATACCTGGATGAGGAAGTCCTCTGGATCCAGTTCGAGCCAAAGCTCTGGGAATAGTGTAAGTTGTATGGATCCAACAATAGGTGTTAATCACTGATTGAGGAATATTTTCATCCTTAATACAATCAATTGGATCACCAACATATTGTTTAGTTGTAACAACAACACAAAAGGCAAGTAAAAGTGTAACTGTTAATGAATAGTGAAGTCGCAATAGACTGTTATCAATGTGAACTCGACTTATTTTAAACAAAGTTCGTAGTGATTTGAAAACATCAATCATAATGATACTCGTGATTAGTTGACTATCCAAAGGCCAAGAAATGAAAGATCTGAAAAGTGAACCAATGGGTGGTGAACCTAAATGTGCTTTGGTTCGATGGACGGAAGATGCTACGGTAGCAACTGAGGTTGACAATGGATTCACTGGAAATTGATTTGATGACAGTAAAACTGGTTTTGTTGATTGTAGTGACAATGGTGTTGAGGATGTTGAGGGTGATGGTTGAACATGAGGATGAATATGATAATGGCCTGATCCTTGGCACACTGAAGGATTACTCGAATTACTGGATAAACAAAGATGATTATGATGAGAATGGTGAAGATGGTGAAGATGATGAAGGTGAATATCTTCTCTTGTCTTTCTTTCCGATACTGTAAAAGTGTAAGCAGAATAAGCAATTAGAAAAATTGATTTAATCAAAAAAAGTAAAAGGTTTCAAGCCAAGCTTAATGGCAACATTTACTGTTTCACTTAAACAAAAACAAACCAACAGTTGAACAGAGAGATTGAACAGTTTGGAATCAGCTTGATGTTATATTGTTAAATTAGTGACCACAATCATTTCAAGTTTAAGTTACACAGATAATTATTATAATGTTGATGATGAAATGAGGAATTGCTTCAACTCTCAATTATACATTATCAAGTTTCAAATGAATTTTTAAGGGTCAATCTTTTACTTAAAAAGGATCATTCAACTGATGCAATTAGAAGTAAATCAATTGGTTATTGGACTATTTTGCCGTTTTGTTTGAGCTTTTTGTAAAATCCTTTTACATATTGCAATGGGATTTGGCTAACGCCTTTGAAATATGAATTGAAAACCGGGATTGGCTTTCATTTGCGATTCAATTAACACTCTAATGATAACCAGAGATAGCTATGACTTGAGAGGCTTAACATTACTCTGTGAAAGAGTTAGTGGCGACAGTCTAATTAACATTAACACGCAAAGCAGAAGATCAAATTGCCAACGTTTGATTAACAGAGTAATTAGATTTTCTTAGTAACCAATGTTGGGATAACAATACAATTGGCGAGCAATCGTTAAACTAAAAGGAAATGTAATCTTACTTTCAACGTATTCATCCATGTAAATCAGTTTCCATGGTGTGTTTTGTTAAATAAACAACTAGGACAATTCAAGAAACCATTCTGATTAAACATGAATACAAAAAGCGAGTAAAAATGAACTGAAAAAGGATTGATTGAGAGGAAAGTGTCAAGTTGTAAGTTGACCAAAAACTGGTACTAAATGTTGATTAGCGAAAGTAAATAGTAACACCAAATTATAAGATAGCGCATAATTTGTCTCATAATCATGATTTCAAATGATTCACAAGGTGTAAAATGAAATAATGAAATCAAACCAGAAATGGTCGAAGGTAATTTGTCTGGTTCAAGATGTTGAGGGTTGAAAGAAACGGTTGATACCAGGGAAAGTAACTAACTGGTTATTACACTGAAACTAATGTTTTTTTAAAAAAATGAAAAATTGAGGGAAGATGAAGAGGGCGAGGATAAGTCAGCTTAAGAGGTTAACTATGAAACTCTGTATCAGCTAAATTGTTGGGGCAAAGATGAAAAGGATAAAGATTGAAGGAAAAGGTGTTAAATGGTTGAAAATGGCTGAGAGTGAATGAAAGCGAGTTGAAGTTGGGTAAAGATGGAAATGGGTTGAAAATTATGAAATTGTTTAAATTTATTGGAAAAGAGATGAGCATGGTTAAGGGTAAAGATGATTATGGATGATTTTGTGTATTTATTGATGATAACTTGATAGCAAACAGTCATTGGAGTTGGTTAAACATTGCGGGAAACTTTGGCTAACTCACTAATTTACATCAAGCTGATTGTCTTACAAATTTTACATGCATTTTAACGGTTTTTTTTTTGCTTCTTGCTTCCGCCAATTTCAGCTAAGAAAAGATGATGATCATGATGATCATGATGAGAGGTACTTTCACTCTATCATCACTGTTATCTTTCTTTTCTTCTCCAAATGTCCTTGTTATCTCTCTGTTGTTGCGGGATAATTTAGCACAATTTGTTTATTGAAAGTGTTGGCCTAAAATATACAAATGCAATACTTACATTGATTGAGTGATTTGAAACCAAAATAATAGACAATCACAATTTTATAAACCTTTATGATACTAATCTTGGTAATATTCAAATCAGTCCACTTGAAGTCAACAATTTAACTGCATTTAAGTTGCCAAATTCATGTAATCTATCAAACAATGGTTGACGATCATTTCACTGCTATTATATTGTCCACAGCAATCACTAAACCATTATTTCTTTGAATATTAATGTTAGACAATTGATCCTTTTGGGTTAGCATACATTGTCGTTGGGAAATTTAGTTAATTTCAAATTGTAGTCAATATAGATTGGGTTTAAGATGGTTAATTACGGCGGTAAGGATTGTATAGAGGAACCAATGATTTCCATCCTTTTGTACAATTGTTTTGCGTCTCTGGCCCAATGGTAAAAAGTGTATCTTTAAACATATCGAAACTTGGCGTATCTTTTATGCGTCTCCGTAAGGTTCAAGCTAATTATTAACCATTTGGTGTTAAACTGGTTAACTATCACTGGACTGTATCAAAATTAACTGGTTAACTTTAAAATGGTCTTCATCATCCTCCTCATCCATTGCTAGTCATCTTGGCTTGTTCCATATTCTTGCCACAATCTAACATTTGTGTATTTGATTTCATCTACCAAAATTAACGGTGTAATGAATTTAAATGGTTTGCCATGTAAAAGTCTGTTTCGTTTATTAACTTTTCAACATAGATGATATTGTTCAAGGCGGTTTCAAAAGGCTGTGTGAAGGGCTACGATTGATTCCAATGAAGCAAAGTGAAGGCTTGCTTTGAAAGGTTTACTCTTGAAAAAATGAAAGGTTGGTAAGGCTTGAATAATAAACGGACAGTCAATTTGGTAAACAGAATTAACGTTTTAAATTAACTTTTAAGAAAAATAAACGGAAAAAATGGTTTTCCTAGCAAAGTTCAATTGAAGACAGATTTTTAGAGTAAAAGTAAACTTGGATATAACATTGATGATGAAAATAATGTTGTTGTTGTTGATGGCGATGATTATGATGATAGTAATGGTGAAGATGATGGTAAAGATGAAGTCGTTTGGCTCTGATTTATATTTTACTATAAAGATGATTGTTTAACCATGAAAAAACTGAAGCCTTGTTTTTTTCTTACTGGTAAGGCAAGTGGAGTTTGGTGAATAACGTAAACACTGGTCATGATTTATAAATCAATTGTTGGCGATGAGTATAAACCTTTGATAATTGTTAACACTATCATTATTGACTACTTAATGACAATTAAAGTGAAATATAAAACAAAAATATAAAAACAATTGGAAAAAAAGGAAGACAATTAAATTAAAATTATATAACTGGATTGACTTTTTGAAGGTAAAGACAAAGCTATAAACAATCTTATTGAAGTTGCCATTTCACCCGATGGCGTTGCTGTTGTTATAAATATTGGACTTGGTTGTCACCCAATGAACACAATGATAAATTGAACCTGTTAATTGTAACTACAATTTAAATAATATGTAATATGTTGATTAATTACTGATGATAATGAAGATGTTGACTATTAAATATAATATTATTAAAAAAAGGCGAAAAGTAAAACAAAACAAGTTGAAATGATTAAGGAAATGACTGAGATGCAGATGAAGACTGACAGTGGTTAAATTTGGTTTGAGTGGAGAGGCAAAAAAATTGATGTGAATTATATCTTACTTGGCCCGATTTCACTCAAAATAATTGCGTCTTTACACAAAGATTATCTTCTTCTTCTGTCTTCCTTACCTTTTCATCTTCTCTTTCCTTCTCATCTTCGTCATCAACTGAAGATTCGTCCTCATTCACGACTACATTGAGACATTACCGCCTTTCGGATACACAGAGAGTAAGTGGAAGATGATGATGATGACGAGATGAGCTCGATTTGAATTTAAAGTGATGAATCTGAAACTAAATTTAGTTTTGAATTTTTCAGGGAAAGACTTTTTTTCACAATTATCACTTTCTTTCCTCTGTCTTCATCTATCTTTGACTTTGCATGATGATGATGATGATCGAGATGAAAGGGGATGAGAGAGGCTAGAGGTTGAGATTTTGGACTAAATTTAGGTTCATTTGTGTTTACCAACAAAACCAAGAATTAAATTGTTGTTAAAAGATTCCTTTTGTTACCTGTTTACATCTTCCATCATCTTCTGACTTTCCCTGAAATCGTCTTCATCTCTTACCTGTTGCTCAGTCAAATAGCTACTTTGATTATGAATTAAACAGTTCAATAATCGAAGCAAAATGAAAACAATTTTCTTGACTAACTGAGAAACTCACACTGAGAGGTTAACATTGTTTTTCAATCAATCTAACATTTTCACAGTTATTGTAACCATAAATCACTAATCACTTGTAAATCAAGAGTTAACCAACTCTACCAAATTAACCATTAAACTGGTCTTTCCTCAAGTACTGAACCTTGCAATCTAACTCCAGGTTTGATCATTTTGAATCATTGATTCCTTTGATTTCCCAATTTTAAACTCATATTTCAATTTTCGGCAATTCCATCTCTTATATCATTTCAATCATGGTAATATCAACAATTAATTTCTTGGTAAATCAATTGAGTTTGAAGCAAATAAAGTGTTAACCAAATTCAATGTTAAAATGAAATCAAAAAATACATCAACCTGAAGGAAACGCAAAAATGAACATTTTTTAATTTCTCTCTGATTGTCAGTCGATTTTTTGGAAGAAACATTTGAAAGTCAAATTTTGGTCCCAAGAATAAATTGAAATCTAATTTCTTATCTAATTGTTTATTGAAATGAAACAATTGCTAATTCACACGGAGCTTGGGTGAATCTTATGATGAAAACTGGATCAGGCTAAAATTATTTACTGAAATGAATGTTGAAGATAAATCGTTCGGAAGGTTAGCATTGGAAAGCAAACTGTTGATTTATTATTAGATTTAGACGATTATTGATACATTCTGGAATCAAATAATCAATTGGCAAACAGATATAATCGGATAACTATAATTGTCATTTCAAATTACCAGAAAACTGGTAAAAATTAATCCTGAAATTTGATCATCAACTTATTGCTTATTGACATTTTCAATTGCTTCAAAGTCATTTCAATTGTTACAGCAACTTGTTGATCAACAATTTAGATTATTCAATTGCTGCTATTGACAGGAGAAATTTAAATCTCAATTCGTTTCAATTTAATTGTAAAAATTTGATTTATTTTCAGCTTTTTGCTTCTTCTCTTGAAAATTTCACATTTTCAACATTTCATTTTTGCTTCAACAATCAAGTTTTACCAAATTTTCTGGTTTTTAATTTATTGGTTGGTAAATATGAAAATTGATTAAACAAATGTTATTGTATTTAATGATTGATTAGTTTTAACCAACAGATGAATTACATTATTTAAATTGTTCAAAATAAATAGACTTCAATTGATTTATCATTTTACTTCAGCTTTACAAGCTTCTGTATTTTCTGGTTTGGTAAACAATCCAACTTTAGGTTCATCAATTTTTGGTTTGTTTTGGGTTAATCGACTGTTGAAGTTTGCTTTTAATTTTTTGACAAATATGTTTTACCTTAAAAAGTCTCATTATTTAATTAACTTGC
The DNA here is from genome assembly GCF_039701765.1 of Tetranychus urticae. Classification (NCBI taxonomy): domain Eukaryota; kingdom Metazoa; phylum Arthropoda; class Arachnida; order Trombidiformes; family Tetranychidae; genus Tetranychus; species Tetranychus urticae. Next base: position 18,363,320 of record NC_142960.1, read on the forward strand.
ATTCGATTTAATAAACTGTAACTTTTGTAAGATTGGGTTTTAAATTGTTTATTGGCTCACATCCAATACAAACATCGCTACTATTTGTAACAATTTTAATCATGTAAACCAATGACAACAATCAAAGAATCACTATTAACAGTATTCTGCTCTTAAAGGATAATTACTGTCAATAATTTATATTGATGAGACATTAAGTCATTGAACACAAAAATAAAAGGTACATCAATCAGGGCCTATTAAGACAAATATCCCAGACAGTTGTGTTAATATCTGGTCACAATTTCACATCTGTTTGGGTTTCCAGGTTATTAAGAAAGATTTAGTAATAACTAATAAGAATAATGATTAGAAAAATATAATTAAAGGTGAAGTCATTTAAGGGAGTTTATTTTGATTGTAAACACAATAAATGTTGAATATCATTTTGACTGATAATGTGAATGAAAAAACGTTGATAGACTTCACTCATTTAAAGTAAACTGTTGGGATAATATGTACAACTTTTGATAAGGAATTAAAATGATTTATTTTAGATGAAATATTAGGGCTTTGATTTTTTGATTTGCTGATTTGTTAATCAAAACAATCAATTTTCAGGTTTCATTGGAAGTGAAAAAGTTTCGTTTTTCCTTTTTTTATTGTTTTTATTTGATAGCTTGTAAATAATCTGTTAGATGGCGACACGTACTTGACTGCTTTCTTACACTTCCGCTTGTGTTGATAGATTTGAGTTTTTCTGCTTCACAGTTGTGACGTGTTCCTGTATTTTAACTTGTTTTATTTAATTTCATTTCAATTTAATATAATAATATAATTAATTAATTGGTTTAGACATTAAAAATGGTGAGTGAATAACAATTTGTTTACATTGTTTTATCCTGTTTTAAACTAAATAGCTGTCGCTGTCGATGTTTACTTGTCCACTATGCCAACTGTCACGATTCATGAATATTTTGATGACTTTTCATTAAATTTTCATTCATTAAATGGTCATTTTATCTCTTTCAGCCTGCTCCAGCTAGTGCTACCTCTGTGGGGAGTGGAAGCCGATCACCCCGTGCAATCACATCTCGAACCACTAATGGCAGTGGTGCAAGATTAAGGAAAACTGGAACTAGTTCCTCTTCAAGTGCAGGTCGCGGCGGAGGACCTTCATCTGGTGGTATGTGGCGCTTTTACACAGATGACTCACCTGGAATTAAAGTGTACGTATCTCATTTTGAAATAGTGATTACTTGCAATTTAATAAGCTTTTACATCTCTACTTAAAACATCGAGTTTCAATATTGAATCATTGCCATTCTTTTTTAATGTTTCTATTTTTCATTAATTTGACATTCTTTTATTTTTTTTACTAACAGAGGTCCTGTACCTGTTCTTGTGATGAGCTTGGTTTTCATTGCTTCCGTGTTCATTTTACATATTTGGGGAAAATACACTCGATCATAGATTTAATTATTTAAAGACCAAACTCATGGATTGGGAATCAAAGTTCAATGCATTCATCAACCAGTGAGATCTCTCAACGAAATATAACAGAAAGATTGGAGAGATGTGAAAGAATTTTGTTCTTTTTTTCATAAATATATTGATATTTTATTAAATCTCGGAATGATATATATGTTTTTGCTTTATTTTTTTAGAAAGAAACAACTCCATTCAACAGCCAGACAAAGTTAAGAGATATAATATTCAACCGGGTCATTGTTATGAGTTAATAAGAGAGCATTTAATACGTGTTTATTTGTGTATATGCTTGAATGTTGATGTGATTTGACTCTCTTTTTTCTCCTTCTCCTCCTTCCTCTCTGTTCGCGCGAGTTTTGATTGCTTTTAAATTAACCAGCTTTACATCTAAGCTAACAAGCACATTCATTTTTATTACCAACATTATCACCACCAAGTCCATGTTGCTGACCACCGGGAGCACCAGAGTTAGGTTTATGTTGAACACCAGATTCAGCAGCATTCAGGTCTAAACTACCATCTTGAATATTCTGATAGATTTTTGTTGCTGTTTCTAAGAAAGCTTCTTCAACATTTTCACCCGTTTTGGCTGAGGCTTCTATGAACATCAAACCGTTCTCTTCGGCGAAAGCTTTAGCTTCATCGTAAGTGACGTCTCTTTGGGTTTCCATGTCGCTTTTATTACCAATTAAGTAAATAACCTAAAAGTATAATTACATGATTAATATGAGATTTAGTCAAATCAACTGCCAAATCCGGTTGGAAGTACAATTGTAAATACTTACAGTATTTGGATTTGTCAGATTACGAGCATCCGTTAACCAACTTGAAAGATGATTATACGTTGATCTTCGAGTTATATCATAGACCATCAATGCACCAGCCGCCCCTCTATAATAACTTCGTGTTACAGCTCGGAATCTTTCTTGTCCAGCTGTATCCCAAATTTGAAGTTTAATCTTTTGACCGCAAACCTCAATTATTCGGGTTCCAAATTCAACCCCAATTGTGTGTGGACAATCAGCCATAACTTGAGGGAAAGAATAAACACAAAACATTATAAGTATGCAATAAATTTGATTACAACTTTGAAGTTGAGTTACAAGTGAGGAAAGCTTTGAAAAATCAAAAAACTCAATGGATCAACTCAAAACAAGGTAAACTAGAAGACATAATCGCATGAATGCTTGAAGATGAGCAAGAATAGAAAATTTAACAGATAAATCTACGTCATAAAAGAAATGATATAGCAGAATAAATAAGCAAACAATAAAATTTAGTTGAAAAATGGACGTAGAGCAAAAAGATAGATTAAATCTACATTTTGAGTTAAAGGTGATAATGAAAAGGTGATTTTGCATAAAGAGGATATAAGCACTTTTGAAACATAGAGAAATTTTGGGCGTTCTGAAGAGCTGATAGCAAATATAAATAACGTAGAGAAGCTTTATACGCCTTTCAAGTTCTGCTAGTTCCTTAGTTATTGCTAGTTCATCCAACCATGCTAATTACATGAACTGAGCAAAAAGTTGTTTCGGTGGTAGATAGCAAGAAGAGAATAAGAAAAGGTCTGTACAAATTCAAGGCTAGATCGAATGTAGTTTCTTACATTTTTTCTCAGTGAATTGATGAAGAAGACACGATTTACCAACACCCATGTCACCAATTATGATGTATTTGAATATGTAGGAATAATTGTAGGGCCCTCCACCACTAGCAACACCACCACTGTTTCCACCAGCCATGGTAATACTGAGACAGTTAAGAAATAGGTAACGTTGTTTACTAAATAGTAATTACACAGCTAAATCAACACGTCAATAGCTGCCTCTAAAAAAGCGAATGTGAGAAGCGAAAGATATATATTTATATATATATAAATGTATGTGTGTGTGTGTGCTTGAATATATAAATATAGAAAGAGTTGCAATAGAGAGCTAAGATGAATAGATAGACAAGAGAGGCGAGCAAAAAAAACAGGGAAGGATTAGTTCTCTTGTCTCAAAGAGATAAATTGACAGTCCAGAAGCTTGGATAGTTGGTTTAATCGATGTTTCCAAATGTTGAGAGTTGATGTGAGTGTTACTATTGTTGGTATAGTGGTTTTAGTTGATTGTTAACTTCCTATTGAATGTTGTTTCCAATATGATGATAAAAAAACAAAAGAGCAACAACGAAAGAGAGGAATTGAGTTGGGGGAGAGATAGAACTGAAATAAAAAAAGACAGAAATAGAGAAGAAAAGAAATCCTTTTAAAGAGGATTGAGAAAGGGAAGATAAGAGAAGAAATGGAGAGAGAAAAAGAAGCGGACTATTGGGGTCAATAATACGTATTATTGAGGCTGTTGAGGTTAATTAAACAATTCAAAATATGAATGAATTAATTAATTAAACAGAAGACGTCAAAGAAAACACAGGACTAATTGACTAAATTGTGAGATTTGTAACAGCAGCGACCCCATCTGGTGATAGCACCTTCAAGAATAGTCAGTCCCCCTAGTTTTTGGCAACCAGTTAATCCAGCTCGAAATTTAAATTCAACAATCAAGGATTAAAACATAAAAACACATATCTAGCAAATAGGGTTAAAGATAGCATAAAGCGAAGAATTACTATCTAAAAACAATTAATTTAACAAGAATCAATGTTTAAGACAGAATTGTTTCTCTTGGCAAATTACATCAGTAAAAAGGTTTTTACTCACTTGGGTTTCTGTTGTTTCTTCAATCCCTTATGAAGTATCCATTGAAAATGTAAGATTTATCAGAAATTGAATTTTTTAGTTGACAGATTAAATGAACAAAAATCTGAATTACGATGAGTAATATAATCTTTATAATCCACAAAACCCCAAAATAAATATGAACAAATGGCAACACTAAAAATATTGTTTTGAAGTGTGATCGATTGATAATCGATTTGAGGATCGATTCATCGGAGGCGCAAATTCAAATCTCAAGTACCAACGGTCAAAACCTTTCGATCAGGTCTTGCATCTTTAGTGTGATACTTATTTTTAATTGTAATTATTTAGATGGAGGTATCTTTAAATAGTACCCCATCAAAATTTAATGATCTGCAAGGTAAGTTAATTTTGAAATTTATTCCCTCAAACTATCTGTTTACAATGTTTGACAGTTTTTTATTGCATGTTTCTAATATATTTTTCCTCCCGCGTTTTTTTTCGCCTATGGAAACCTTATTTATTTTGTATCCAAATAGATGACAGTGGTTTTATATCAATGGAGTCATCTAAAAGTGATGTTGTTTTATTCTTAGGTGCAAATGATGATATTCCTTCAATTAGATTGACTATTTGTGAAGATTTACCTTCAAGGGTGAATATCAGTGCAACAGATACTTTTGATGAACCAAGCTGCTCATCCACTCATCTTTCGCCAATTCCCACCAAAAAAAGTTTTAAACCATTTTCATCTACACCTCGTCCGCCATATCATCCTGTTCCTGACCAGATTGATCTTCTCTCAGGATTGAGTCAATCATTTCCTCATGTTATTGCACAAATTTTGGACTTTCTTGAACCAGAGGATCTTTGTGTACTAAGTTGCGTTAGTCAAACTTGTAAAAAAATTGTTTTAGATGATCCTAGTAGTAGAAGTAGAAAAGAAAAGTATTTAATTGCCTTGAATGAATTAAAGCAAGAAGTCGGCCAGGTAAATATTGCTAACTTTGTCTATTCAATTTTACTTTGAATTGAGGAAAACATTTTTTACCTCTTTGTTTTTATTTTTATCTTAGGAAAATTGGCCAATCAAAAAGACTACACATGATGATAAAAGTGAGTCAAGAGGAGTTTTAAGTGAAGTCAAAAATACTCAAGGAATGCCGAATAGATGTGAACCTTCCACAGTTGAAAGTGAGCTTATACCAAAAACAAGTGCAAATATCGAACCGATTCCTCCAGAAAGAACTAAAAGGCGTCGGATAGAACCACCTGAGAATGGTGCTCAATCTTCAATACCAAAGAATGCAAAAAGTAAACGCACTTGTGATGATAAAGATGATGATCAGGATTCTGGTATATTTGAAGCGACAACTAGTAAAGGCAAAACAAAAAGCAGAAAGTGTGAACCAACTGCTGGTAGTAAAGCAAGCAAACGTCACTTGAAAAGACTCTGATTAATTTTTGCGCCAGTTTATCGACAAGTAAATTGGTTTGTAATTATGCTCATTTTTCTCTCCACGGATACTCATTGATTCCCTGCCAATGGCTTCTTGGTTGTTATCCAAGCTTGCAATAAGAAGCTCTTTTTTTACTTGTGTACTTATTCGAGAGAGAATCAAAATTTGTAAGCCTGTTAAATCACTCATTTGTGATTGACATTTTACCATGTATTTTGCATGGGCGACCAAAGGGTCGAACTCATAAACAGTGTAATCACATCCAAATTTTAAACCACATGTGATGTAATGACCTCTTTTCCAAAGATCTTGATAAATACTGTACAACAAGATGTCTCGTTCTGATTCAGGAAATGACCACTCATCATTAATAACTACTTCCTTGCGGGGCCATGGACATTCTGTAAATAATTGTACAGGCAATAAATCATTATTCATAGTTTCAATAGAAACTTTTTGCTCTTTTATTCTTTCGTTTTCCGCTAATTGGTTCAATTCTCCTTCTAGTCCTTTCCAGAAACTATCCAACTTTGAAGAATCTTGTCTCCTTCTTTTGAGTCCTTTGGATGAATCAACATGACTCGCAATTTGCGCCAGTCTTCTTTCTGTTGCTAGCTTTGTATAATCTGAACGAGACGTGTTCAAGTGTCGATTGTAATCCTCAACCACATTCTGGTTTATATCAACATCAAGTCTAATCAAATTAATAATCTGGAAGTTTAAAAGTAAACGAACTTCTTCTTTCATCAACTGTAAAGGCAATCCACTTTCATTTACTTGGTATAGTTTATCTGGGAATGGTCCGATGAGATAACCAACAATTCTGTGATCTTTTCTCAACTTTAAAGCGTCTTTAATCAGAAGAAACAAGAAATGAATTACAATACAGCACAAATTTGAAACTATCGATACAAGTACTGTTGAACGAAACAAGGGTTGGAAAAAGATTCACTTGAAACAATTAGACAACATATTTACCATCAGCATTCCAAACTAGAAATTGGCCATTTGAGAGGAAAACTTTGATTTTATCAGCACCAGTAGCAGAGCTCATAATTAAAGCGTTTGTTTTAATTGAAAATAACTTTGAAGTAATAAAAACACGCTAATCAGCTGATAGAATAATTTCTTTTGAAAACAATATTGGTTACTTCAGAGACATCTACCGTACTTTTTAGATACCTGTAAGACTTATAAATACGGAATAAAACTGATTGTAATTGATTTTGAATCAAACCATTTGATGTCAAATGAATTAAACAGTTAAAAGAGTTTACTTTATTTATGTAATTGCTTGGTCTATTTACCGATTGCGAGTTAGCTGATTTTTGAATTTTTAACCAACGACTCTTCTTAAAATCTCAACAATTAGTCGCGAAGGATTTCACTATCGAATCTTTCAGTTATTTTTGCTTTCCATTATTGTCAAAATTAACTCTTTCTTGTTAGATTGTAATTTAAATTTCAAGTGCGATTTCTCGTTCCACTCTTATAACTAACTTGTAGAATCTCAGATAATTATCATTGTTGTGATAGTTTTTTGTTTAAACCATTTTTAATAAGTTCTTGTGTAAATCAATATCCTGAATGTTTTTAGATGAAATAAAAAGACAACATTTATCGACAATAGACTTGTGGTAAACATAATTGTTTTATTACAAAAATTATTAGTTAATTTAACTTTGGTTGATCATAATCAAAAAGGAATGAAGAATTGAGCAGACTCAATTTTAGTTTGATCACTGGCAGCACTGAGTTGAATTTAATAGTTTAGGGAATGAAAAGGGTAAATGTTCGAGCAAATTGAAACTTTTCTGACAAAAAAATTAATCTCTTAATGAGAAACATTCACTTAATTTGAACTTGAATTTTTTACTTCAAGAAAAACTAAGTTTTCATATAAATTTATCAAAATTAATGTCCTAAAATAGATAACTTTCAATTCTATAAAATTTTTAATGAGTGAGATTAAATTTTTTTGTCAGAATAAATAATCAAAAAGCATCGGAAGGATGTTAAATTAATTTGAGTTGGTGTCAACACGGTGATAAGGATAATTAAAGTGAAAAAACAAGTTATTCTGCAAAGTTCATCAATGATTTGTTTTGCCAATTGCTTGATATTGGTATCCAGAAGCTTCTGGTCTTTTTGTGCATATAAACATTTTTCCTGAAACGACAAATGAATAAACATTATTAGTTGAACATTCCTATCATCTAAATTCAAAATTATCTTACCTTGATGAAAATAAATTGAAGACTTTAAGATGATTCATGATGATGATGTTCATTGTGGTAAAGATGATTTTGTAATGATGATAATTTTGGAAACAAAATTTTAAAATGAAACTAATTTAGTTAACGCTGTTGGTGTGATCTAATATTTGAAGACGACGAGGCTGAATAGTAACCAGCCATAGATCTTGAAGATCTTTCTTCAACTCTCGATCCACTTAATGCAGCACCAGAGCTTCTGGTCTGTTGATAACTTTTAGATGTTGAAACACTTTTTATTGGCACATCGGTTGTTGTCACCGTTGTTGTTGTTGATGCAATTGTTGGTGGCGGTGGTGGCGGAGGAGGAGGTGGAATACCAATTTGTTGACCTGATTCAGACCAAGATGAAGCTTCTTTGTGAAGTCTAGTAAAATTGACATCTTCTTCTGTAATTGACCTTAAATCATAATCAGCAGTCCAACTTGAACGAGTTGACCCTGTAAGGTCTTTAAGTTTTCTTTCTGGTCTAATTCTGTACAATGTTTCAGACCATTCAGCATTAAAATCCTCTTCAGTTCCAAGAGATAAGTTTGCCACACTGGGGTGAGTTAAAATGCGAACAATGGTTTCCCAAGTATTGGCAGAAAATAATTTCTCATATCTAATATCACGACTGATTCGAACATATTCGTCAACTGTAGTTGATTCAATAATTAAACTTCGGAAAACTTCATCTGTTACAACTGTGGTTCTCCATTTAGTGCGATCACTGGAAGATAATTGTTCAATCCCCTGAACCTGCGGAGGATTTTCCAAAATATTCAATATCACATTGCTTTTAGATCGACCAAGAGTTGATGATCGATGCTGATAGGAGTCAGACATTTTGGAAATATTTTCATCTTCAATATATTGTTTAGTCAATGATTTAGTTCCTGTTGACATTGTTGCCGTCGTTTCCTGTGAACTTAATCTTGATTTCATTCTATCGTCGGTTCTATCATTAACTCTATCATCTCTTATTACAGATCGGTTAACTTGACGCTTGGATTCATCAAAACGTGATGTTTCACTTTCTTGGTCTTGATAAACATCAAGCAGCTCACGAGTTCTTTCAACTTGATAACCTGGTGATGAGCGAACATCGGTATGGCTGGTCATTCGATTTCTATCTTGAATATGTTGACCTGTTAATGTTGATTTTGTTGCTGCTTTCACTGCCTTAGTTTGATCTACTGAGCGACCACCAGATTCTTTGAAAATGCTTTCAGTAGTAACAGTCTCTGAAATGTTGGTCACATAAAGATCATCAATATTTTTAACCAATATTTTAGGTGCAGGAACAACAGATAATTTGTTTCGAGTTGAGTCTTCAATAATTTCTGTATTTCCATTCCTGTCAACATATGTATCTTCAAGATTTTCAGTTGTTAAAACTTTTGGTTTAACATATGCTTTGGTTGGTGATTTTTCAATTATTTCAGAATGAGACCAATCATCATCATCGGGAATACTTCCCCTCAATGAGGGAGCATCTGAGTATGTTGGCTGTTTTTGATACAGTTTCGTGTGAGCGGCTCGATATCTTGTTGTAAATTCATCTTCATCAGTCAAATTTTCTGTTTCTACGATTGTAGTACACAAATCACGCTTGATAATCTCTGGTCTGTAAATAGCTGGAACAGGGAAAGATGAAACTGAATCTCCTCGCTCAATATCAAGAGGATAAGGTTCCGGGAGAAAAGCAGCGTTCTCAAAACGATAGCGATCTTGTCGTAGGGTTGATGTTTCCGAAACAATAGTTCTTCGGCCATCATCATCAGATGGTGATTCAGAGGGATAATCTGTTTCACTTGATTCAGTTGGCGGAGCAGTCACTCTTGGTATTCTGATTGTATCAATTATAGACGAAACTTTGGTTATTTCTGATGGAGCAGGAGTCAAGTGCCGCTTTTTACGAACAATTTTAATATTACGACGTTTAAGACAGTAATAGCCACATCCAACACCAAGAAGAAGAAGCGTCAAAAAGAGAAGGGCACAGATTATTAAAAGAAGCTCTATTTCTGATAACTTATTAGGAACCAATAGAGGAACAGGAGCAACAGGTTCGACTCTGTCAATGAGAAAAATAAAGTTAATTGATACATGAACATCAAATGATTTATATATTAAGAGTTACTCATCAGTAAAATAAGGGAAACTTACATCGGAGGTAAAGGATCAGCAGGAGGCGGCGCTAAAGGTGGTGGGTAACGACAAATTATGGTTTTAATTTCATCTTCTTCTAATTCCAGAGATCGATGGAAGCGAAATATGATGTTATTAATAAACAATCGAGGTGCCTCCTTAAATAATGCACGTAAAAAATAAACACAGATAAATTAATCTTCGTGAAACTCAATTTAATATAAGATTCGATCGATCAAATGATATTTACCTGTTTGGTTCCGCAACCTTTAAGAGGGATTCTCATTTCGTAATATTGGCTTCCATCACCGTAAAATTTACAATTAGATGACCGGTCATAGTTGGCATAAGCAACTCCTCGAAAAGGAACACTGAAGTTTATCTTAACAATCATTTCACCCGATTCGCAGGAAAGATAAGCTGTTGAAAGTTGAATGTAAATTGGTTGTTAGAGATTGAAAATTGATCAACTTTAACTGTCTACTTACCTCGAGTTCGGTTTGTGATGATCTCGGAATTAAGTTGATCTGTCGCCGCCAAACGGACAACATTTCTCGTTCGCTCCTTTTCCAGCCTCTCAAGATCATCATCAGTTAAGACAACTGAGCTACCTGAACCTTGTATCGAGATGGTTTCCGTTGGAAATGGTGGTAACAACGGCGGTGGTGCTCTTAATGGTAGCGATATAACATCCTCATGAGATGTATGAATCGGAATCGGAACTGCTTCTCCTGATCCATCGATAGGAATTGGAAGTTTATTTTGAACATGTTGTTGGCTAATTGTTGTTATAACTTCTCGCTGTTGTTCTTGAAGGCTCTGTTGAAATAATCAAAAGTAAACTGTGAGTAACAAACACTAGACAATAGATTAGCGCACCTCCTTTCATCAGAAAAATTAACCTTTTTGAAGAGCGCTAATTTAAAACATAATAATTAAATAATTCTTACCAAAATCCCTCCAATTCCGAGAATTGTTATCAATCCTAATTGTAAAAGATATTTCATTTTGATTTTCTAGAAAAAACAAGAGAATATAAAAACAATTAGAAAATAAAGTTGACCGAATAAAAAGACTTGAAAATAAACTAAATTTGTGTAATTAAACAATTCTTGCTCGCTATTATTTGATAAGATCGTGTTCGAAGTATTCAGCTTCGATTTTTCTGTCAAGTGTTTATGATTAAGCAAAAGCTGAAAAAAGCAGTTGAACATTAATAAGCTGAAGGTAACTGAATTAACATTAAACCTTAATGATTTCCAGAAAATTACAAAAGGCAATGTAAGCCGATTCAAGTAAGACTGTTAATCAATTTGGTTTTGTTTCACTTTGATTAACCTTGAAAAGATTTTACCTTTCACTATTTTGTTAATCATTATCTTGTCCCCACGCAATTACAATTAAAGGTATAAGTCATAAATAGCTAAAATTGACAGCAATCAAGACATTGAATCAAGTTGATCAAGATGAGAAGCAAATTTCCGTTACTAATCATCATTTCAACTTTTCACACCCAAACAGACATAATCATCTTCATACTAAATAGCCAACAATTAGATAACAAAGCTTAAATTAGAAATGGCTAATAACAAATCAACTCTTAAATTATTACATCTTCACATTCTCAGAATTTCCAGAAATCTCAAATCAAACCAACGATGGCAAAACTTGACTTAATTACTGGTTAGTTAAACTTGAACAAAACATTTCCTCATTTCTTAAACAACAGTTACGTTCATTTGATTAACCAATTGATTAAACGTAAATTGTGAACACAAAACAGCTTGAAAAATGAATCTGAGTTGAACCATGAAAAATGTGAACATCAATGAGGTAATCAATTATTACAGTAAGAATGGTTATTAGTTAATCCAAATTATGAGCAAGGAGTGTTGGTTGAAATTGATTTTGTATTAAAAATGATTTCTTAAAAATCTAAATCAAAATAGATTAAAGCGTTGATGTGAATCTCTGTAATCACTGTAAATATTGACAATTTACAAATTGCTACAGAAACCTTCACAGACAAATAAGGTGAAGTTACAAGGCAAATAATAAGCCTTCAGGTCGATGAATCTCCTACACTTAATACAGAAACCTACACCTGAAGTAATCAAGGATTGATTTACTGAAGGTTTTGGGCTTTTTTAACATTCTTTCATGAGTGAGTGTTTGATGAATCAATTTTCATTATCAAATGAGTGAGTGTTTTGATTGTAACTTGAAAATCACAAAATGATACAATTTCAATAGAAATTAAAATTCTGTAAAATTTCAATGTTCATCCATTACTTTACCATTTCAATGATTATTTAGTGAAATCAAATTCCTCTCTAATCATGATCAAGTTAATGGTTAAAATTAAAAAGGTAAACAAGGAACAAAAAGATCACATTTTTAAGCTTCAGTTTAAACGAACTTTGATTTGTGAGAAATTTTTTAACTGCTAATATCGTATTTCAATTAATTGTTCAATAATCAAATAACCATTTACTGTGATCAAAGGTTAACTTGAAGAGATGATTTTCAGTTTGCTTGTTTTTTTTACCTTCAATGTTTGCATATTAAAGATTGATATTGGATCCATATTTAATTGCTAATAACTGTTGCCTTTAATAAGCTACAATTTGTTGGCTATATTTCAACAATTAAGATAATTGACTTGACTTATCATCTCCTTTTTTTCCTGATCTATCATCATTAAAATCAGTGATCATTCAACTTGTTTAACTTTCTCACGATGGGAAAACTGAAAGTTTAATTGAAATCAAAGTTCAATACAATTTAACTGATTCTAGTTAGTTGATTGTCACATTTGTCTTCTCCTTTAACAACCATTCAATATGACAACAATTAGAGTTAACATGAACCGGTTTGCTTGATATAATCACGTTAAAAAATATCAATTAAAAGGAGGAAAATTCAACTCTTAATTTGTGCTGGAAACTTCATGATTAACTTTCATTTTTTTTCGAAAATCAGAAAATTAGATTCTTACCATCTTGATTTATCCAAATGATTTGTTGAACCGTTAGTTGAGTTATCCATTGAGTTGAATACACATTGACAGATTGGGTTGACTTTTGACTAAAAGGTTTGAGGTTTGAAGCTGATTAAACGAGTTGACTTAATGAGCAAATTGTGAATAAATAATGACCAGAGTAAAGATGATCACGAAAATGGGTTAATCCAAAGTTGGGTTGACCATCTGAAAATGAAAGCAAAAAACAGTCAATAAGATGTCAGATAAATGGTTGACAATTGTTGATCATTTGACACAGTTAATTTGGAAATTAGTTGACACTGAGTTAATCATTAATAGTTAATCACTTTGAAAGGTTTGGTAAATTAAAGATGAAAGTATTGTTAAAAATATTAAAACACAAATCAAGACAATCAAGTAAAATACATAATAAAGAGCGACACAAACCGTGTTTAAATTACAATCCATTTTAAAAGCTATCAATGGAAACCGTTTGAAACTGAAAGGGATTTAATGATTAACAACAGAAGCAGAAATGAAAATGAACAAATGATGATAATTGATGATGATAATGAAGATGAGGGATGATAATGATGAGGAGAAGGAAGAATGAAAGTTTTTAATGGAAAGGCATTGATTGGTATTCGGATATAACACCAACGCTATAAGGCGAAGGATTAAGAATCTGATGAATGATGATAAAGATGAAGATGAAAGCTAAATAAAAGGTGTATTTACAAGGTTAGGTTACCTTGGTAAGTTGATCCACCACCTTAAATAACATTTCATTTTGCCTCTTTTTTTGTCAAAAACATAACCGGTTATCAATTGTTTATTCATATTGAGTTGAGTCCATTTCACTGAAGGACTTTGATTCCGTTTTCATGATATCTATGTTAACCTAATTGATGCCAAGGTGAACAACATTTGTATTAACTTAACATTTAACATTTAATATTTAACTTGATATTGTAATGGCTTTACCTTATGCCCTAAATTTTGCTTCAACAATTACATCTTGATGTAAGATGTTTTTATTGTCTATTTATTTTGGATGTTAACAATTAACGGGAAATTGACACTGATATTGTGACCCTTGGATCAACAGTCAATCTAATCATTGATCTTGACTAAACATTTGGAATTGCTTTTTTTGCCTGGAAAATTGATTCGTCTAGTAATTATGTTTAAATTGTTCAAGTTACAGTTAGCAAACGTGATTGTAATGATGCCTTGAGCATCTTGAAGGAATGATAAAAACCATGAGAATCAATATTAACATAATCATGGGTTTGATATGAAAATTGTTGGGTAAAGATTTGCTTTGCATATTAGGTAATGATTGAATTAATGGCCAATAAATCGTCATTTAATGATTGAAAATGGTTTAAAGAAAGTTGAACCCCAAGGTTTACCCGTAAGCTAATTGTTGGTAAATTGATCATCAAATGATTAACCTTTGAACGGAATTTGCTTTTGATAGTAACAGTGATTTGATTGTAACACCAACGGTTCAGTGTTTACGAAGGTGTCATTTCAATGATTAGTAAATTACATGATTAGAGACTTTCATAAAGGTTAACCTTTTTGATTGTTGTCCAGTGAAAGTTAATTTCACTGTTGGAGTAAATTGCCTTTGTTATCCATTTAAATTGTCATTTGATTACTTTTCAATTTAATGTCTTCTCTCAACAATTAACAATGAAAAGTGATCGAGATGTTGAATGTCTCCATTCATTCAAATTTGATGAGTTTTTTTCACTTCTCCTGTAAATGATTAAGTTTATGACAAATAATTAACCATTGATTTGACCGGTTAATGCTTAGTGAATGGTTAAAAATGGATTTCATTGTTTTTACAAGTTAAATGGTCAAATGGACAATCAAAAAAGCAACTTTCAATTTCCGTAATTAACTGTTTTATTACAATTAAAATGGTTAATTTCAATGAAATTGCTTTTCTAAATCAACTCTTCCTTTTTTTCTTGATGTTACTTTCATCAAATTTGATTCACTTTTGTCTGCATCTTTTTCATGATTAACAAGATAGTTAACTTAATCATCTTAGGGTGGCCTTAAATGTCCTCAAAAATGATGTCAATTTGCGTGGTCAAAAAAAACAGATAACGCGTTAAAGTGACCATAAGGTGAGAGTAAAAAAGGTTTTCACTGGAAAGTCACTGATTCGTATTCAATGACCATTTCAACCTGTTTTTTGCCTTCATTTCAAATGAAATAAAAGATGAAAGTGAAAGACAATGATCATCATCAGGGTAATAATGATTCCTATTGTCCTTTAGATTCACTTTTATTCGTGTTATTAACTCTTCTCGTCTCGTTAAACAGCTTGACCATTACGCGATGTAGACCACAAATGGTTAAATGTAATACAACGAATGTTCAGATGAAGGTAAATACATTCATTATTTCATATTATTGTTAATAGAAACGGAAAACTCATTCAAACCATTTTTGCTCATCACAAGCCTTTCAACTTCAGCATTCAACTTTCAATTTTTAATGAAAACTCGTTTCCAAATTTTCGAAATTTTGTCCCGAAAAAATTCGAAAGCTTTTTCAGACGAAATCAAAATTAACCCAAACATTGAACCTTTAAAATCTGGAATTGGATCGAAAATTTAAAAGTCGATTTCATAGCAACTCTGATTGTCTTGGATGTAATCAAAGAATTGATTTTAAATGTGATTTTAATTTCGATGTTGATTTCAGGCCAGAAAATGTTTTTTCTCGAGAATCGAAGATAAATTGAAATTTTCAAGGTTTGATCCATTAAACTGTTGGATCGTTGAAAATTCATGATAACATGATAAGTAAATGATGAATCTTGGTATTGAGCGATGGATGAAAGTTGATTATCTCATTGAGTAATGAAAAGTGCAAGTCTAATCGCGATAATTATTATGATGGCGATGATAATTTGGGTTAATGTTGATTGCAGTTTAGGTTTGGTTTAGTAATTAAAAATTGAATTGTAAAACAAAAGGTTGGTTAAAAGATTAATCCAAATTCTGGACAATTGAGTTATTTGACGATATTAAAAATCTTAATATAGACTCTTAATCATTGATTAACAATAAAACATTTTGCTAACAATGGAATTGATTGTTGAGCGTGAACTTTTAATTAAGGCCGATAACTAATAATAGACTGACAATCAATTGTAACACAAAGTGTATGACCAGTGGTTAGTAAATAGATTTCACTTTGATTGTAACAACAATTTAAAAACATTGACTAATCAATTGGTAAATATCCCGTTGATGTGAATACGAAAAGATTTTTTCTTCTCCTTTTTTATTAATTTTAATAAACAATATCTAAATTTTGTGGTCAACAATGAGAAATGTTTGAATTGTGTGTGTTTCAGTGACCAATCATATTGACCTGGTTTGCATGGTTTGAGAAACACACAAATCAACCAATTTAATTATCTTGATGGTGATGAGGTTGATCATGATGATGATTATGAACGGGAAAAGTTAATTGTGAAAGGAAGGAAGAAAAAGGTAAAAACAATTTTTGATATTAAAAAATGAGAAAAAGGAAAAATAATTTTTATATGAAAGCAAATGGTCAGTCCAGTTATTTATACATAAATTAAACACTGTAAGACCTTGTTTCAACTCTTTTTTAATGTAACATGATTGAGGGTGTGAATAATTAGATAACTGTTTAGTTAACCAGCACGTAATGAAACAAAATAATCACAATTTGTATTTAGAAGTATTAATTGTTGAATCGTCGTTTATCTTCACAATCAACATACATATGAATATACTAGCGACTGCTTGGTACGGTTCAGTTGAAGGATGATGATGATCATCATCATGATGAGGGGAATGAGTTGGATTAAGGGTTTGTTACATTTATCTTTAAGATTATGATGAGATGATGAGAATTATCTGCTTCCGCAATTAAAAACATGATAATTCTGTTGGTAAAACAATGTTCTTGTTACCACAGTTTTAGCTTCACTGTGGTTACACTGTTTAATGAATTTGCTATTTTCATTGTTGGTAATTGTTCACATTAATTGCTCATTTCACATGGTACAATCATTTCTATCCCAATTAATTAACTCTACAATTAACTGGTTCAGGTTTAGTTGCCTGATAACCTAGTAAATGGTCAACCATAATTTACTTTGGATTTGCTTTTAAACCAAATCTCCAATTCTGGTTACTTTACTTTCTGGTAACTCAATGGGTTTCAGCTGTTTTCATGTTTTTGTCATTTTATTATTAACAATTTACTGATGATCTTTTTTTTCAACATTCACTATTAACTTGAACATTCCCATGATTATCTGAAAGTGAATTGATTTTTTTTTGCTTTCTCCTGATTTTTCTGATAGTTGGTTCTTTGATCGCTAGTTAACCAAGCTGATCAACTAATCTGGTTAAGAAGATGTTTTGTTGATTGTAAAAAAAGAGATTCAAGTCAATTTGAATTGTTGCTCTTTTCTCATGGTTAACTTTAAATTATAGTTGTTGACTGAAGTTAATTTTGAGTTGACTAGAGATTCATTAATTGCTGTTTGATAATATTTGCGATTCAATGTATTTTCAATTTAACTTGCAAGTGTTTTCAAAGCTGCTTTTAATATGAGAAGCATTTTAATCAATATGAAGCGATTTCCTCGTTTAAATTGCTTTATATTTCATCAATTTTATTGCAAATTGTAACACTTTTGGTTCCTTTAACAATAATTTTGATTATTTTTTTTGTACACAATTTTAGATTTGCAAACAATAATCACAAACCAGGTAAACATTGGGTGAATGTTTCACTTGATTCACTCTCCATTTATGTTACAATTCAAATTTACCACAAAAGATTCATTGAGTTCCTCAATTTTTATAACAAATTTTCATTATATATTTTTTTTCATACAAGAATCGGAAATGGCTTCTTGAAACTTGTTTATTACAATTCAGAATCATTATTTCATGTTGCTGTTACTCTGTGTGTGTGTCAGTTAACTGAGAATTGATCGATTGTTGTTGTGAATTTTCACAAACAATCAACAGTTTTATGATGAAAAATTGTGAATATATTGTCACAATGTATCACTGTGTTTACTTGTTAACCGGAAAAGCAGTCCTAACCTCAATCTTAATCCTTTTATTAATGAAACAATCAGAATAACAAATCACAAAATTTCCTCAAAATAATCGAGGAAAAAATACAAAACAATGAAATTATCAATTCTTAATTTTGCTTTGCTCATAAAGCCACAAAAATCAGATGGATTTCGCTACATTTCGTTGATAAGTTATTCGAAATGTGCAATTGTTAATCACTTCAACAATACAATTTGAACAAAAGTGAATCCAAATCAAAAATCAAATGTCGATTAAAAAATATGGATCAATTCTGACTGCCATCTATTAGGTTTTGTTATTACTATGCAACATAGAGATTTCAGTTAAAATGAAATGTTGATTAATAAAGGTCAAGACAAGACAAAATTTAAGCGTCGTTACAATTTATTTCTTGTTCAGTTTAATTTTAATTGTAAATTTTAATTCGTGATTAAATTTTGAACTGGTCTATTACGGTCAAATGTCATTGGACTACAATCAATCGGTAATTTAATTTTTCTCATTCCATACTCTACCCTTTCTTAACCAATGGCTATTTGTTTTTAACCCATTTACCCATTAATTTTATTTTTCATTTTAAAACAAATTTTCTTCTTATTTCATGATCTTTCATTTTCTTGCTATTCCAGATGAAGTATTAATGGATGAACATCAAATAAAGGAATAATTTGTGAAAATTTACTTTCATCAGACGATTTAGCCAATAATCATACTTTTCTCGACTGACTTTGTCTCGGGCAACTTTCACCAAACGATAGCTTCTTTGCAGTGATATCCAGTATCTAGTGAAACTAACAACCAGTCAAATACACGGCTAATTGCAAGCTAAATTATGATTCCCAGAGGATAAATTTAGTTGATAGCAGGTAAGAGTCACGAATCAATGTTAATAGTAAACAAGGAAAGTGTATAAAAAAGAAACGAGAAACCATTTTATTTACAAAAAAATATGTTTCCTCTATTACAGATATATTTCTCTGGTTATTTTGGGTATAATTTATTCGCAGTTGAAAGCATTTTGCCTAAGGATGTCACATTGAGTATCAAATTTTCGATAATAATAGTCAACAACAGCAACCAAATCAACAGACTCAATCATTAAATTTAATGAAGATGCAGTCATTTCTTGCACTGGTGTGATGGCTTTTGACGCCGTTTAATCAAATGTAAGTGTACAAGTCCTGGTTACATACATACCTATTTAGATCTATTTGAGGTTTCTAAATTGTCAGACAATTAACTATGATTGTCAGTGTATTATTCCTTCATGTTTATATCATATTATTGTTCCTCTCTTTTTAAATTTCTCATCAAAATAGGGTTATTATTGCAATCTTACATTTAAATGTATTTTGATTATCTCGCCACTTCTTCTGTTACCACACACACACACAAACACACTCAGACTATTACAATCAAAAGACGCCAATAATTTGATACTGATAATATTTCTTTCTATTTTTCTGAAAGGTTGGAATAGCAGTGAAGATGGACAACAAGGCTAGCGAAAATGAAATGATGGTAAGAAAAGAATTTTCAATTTGTTCCAATTTTATTTAAATTGAAATGAAGCCAATTTTACTACAACGAGATCGCAAATTACCTTGTCTTGCTTGACCAAGTCAAGGCGCCAAGTTAGCCTACACAGTTTCCTTTAGATTTCAATTTTTATCCTCTTTCAACTGAATGTATATTTATGTATTATATTTATTATTCATTGATGATGTTGATTCTGCTCAATTTTCATCATAATAAATTAGTTATTTAGGCCAAGCGGTCATTTTGATGAACAAATAGTTTTATGTTGAAATAATTTTTTTCCTTCCTTTAATTTTATTTCCAGCTATACATCAATAGATACACATTTTTGGCTGGACCTGTTGTTTACCGTATCATGGGGCTCATACAAAATTTGGTGTAAATTCAGCGATTCATCTACATAAAAGATTAGCTGTCAGATTTGGCGAAGCGTGTAAATTA
This sequence comes from Tetranychus urticae, assembly GCF_039701765.1. Taxonomy (NCBI): domain Eukaryota; kingdom Metazoa; phylum Arthropoda; class Arachnida; order Trombidiformes; family Tetranychidae; genus Tetranychus; species Tetranychus urticae. Next base: position 18,383,428 of record NC_142960.1, read on the forward strand.
ATGTATCAATCTTGGGTCAATTTTTCAAGGAATACATAAAGTCCATTCTGTCTTGATGATTACACAGTTTCACTTGAAAAGTGCAGGCCAATTGTATTGAGCCAGCCTCACAGTTATTCATATTGATGTGAAGCAAAAAGTTGATCACGTTAACGGTGCTTATGAATTGAGAGTTTGATGAAGTTAATGTGAAAAGCAAAGTGATTGTTGTTGAACAAGTCAACCTGAACATTGGTTGGATAAAGAAATCGGTAAAAATCATTGCTGAATAAGTAAATAGGGAAAGAATGAGAAGAAGAGAGAAAAAAAAATAGAAGATGAAAGATGAAGAAAAGTGTTCAACTTTCTGGTAAATGCTGTGACGGGAAAACAACTGGTCGGAAGGTATGGAAAAGGTGTCCAGGAAGATGTTTATGGTTGGATGATGGTTTCTAGACTAGTGTTGACTCCAATCGATACAGGCCAATAATACACGAAAAAATGTTTCCAATTTTTCTCATAAAAAATTTTCCTCTCTCTTTCAAATGCTTTCCTTTTTTCTTCCTCTTCCGTTAAATACCTTTCTGTCTTCTCCTTTCTCTACTTTGTTTTTTTTCTCGCAGCTCATCAACAGTCCTCATGCCATTCCAACAAAATCAGTATTGTTAAACAATTCCCATCCATTGAAGAAACGGTATCATCATCTTGAACATTGAACGCAAAAAAAGGAGCCAACTGTTACCTTGCCGGTTATAACCACTCAAGTGATTCTCAACTAATGGCCAAGTTGCAAGTTTATATCCAATAAACTTCAGGAATTGATTTTTTTTTGTTTTCCAAGGTTAATTATTGGTTAAATGATTAGCTTGACAGAAAAGCTTTTCAGTTTGAATATCATTTACTGCCTGTTTAATTGCAGGTAAATATGGATCCTGTTAATTTGCTGAAAATAATCCAATTTCCGTATTTATGATCACTTTCAAATTCAAAATGATATTCTTGGGTTTCATCTCTGGTATCACCTTCACTTGACTGCTTTCATCCTTAGACGCAATCAACCCAAACAATCAACCAAGTTGACTGATCTTATGCAAGCTGTTACATTTGAAACGTCCATCGTTGCTGCCCTTTCAACCATAAAACTGGTAAAAATGTTTCAACATCGACTTTTTCCGTTGAGGTCAGCTTTCCTTATCAGATCCTTCGTTAACCAGATTAGGATGGATTAATTAGGCCTCTCTTTGACAGCGAGCACACCAAAAACGCTCTTCTCATAAATACATCAACAATTCGCCGGCAGAATTTAGATTCCAATCGAATTATTTGCACCTGACAAATTGATTTACTGCAATGAAATTTAATCCGGTTACCATTTACACCGTCTTTAAATATCATTTACAAATCTTGTCTTTTTTCGTCGTCTTTCAACAATCCGAGCAATACTTGAATGAATGTGTTACTCGATGTCAATTCAATGATACAACAATTTAACAGTTGAGGTCAGTTTCTTGATTTATTGGAGACTCAATTTAATCCTTTGAATTGAAAAACAAAATGTGACACTTGTTAACTCTTTTATATGAACAAAACTGTTAATTGACTTAATTTCTTTTTCCAGGTACCACTTGTTTAATTGATAATTATCTTTCACTTACAAAGGACGCAAATAAATCAAATTGGTACTTCATCATGGTTTGGTTGGTAAATTGATTCATGAAGCCAGAAGCTAAAACAAGACGATATCAGGATACAGAGCGCGTTGAACGAGTATTAATAGCCTTTTAAAGGTTAACTCAAATGATAACCTTTTACTGATAGGTTTGATATTTATATACATCTAATATTTACTGGTCACTTTTGCCTTTCTATTATTATCTGATCAATAGTCGACCAAGCTTTATTGTTTAGACCAATTACCTTAACAAATTAACTCTTTCCTTTCCTTGATTTACTTTACAGGGCTTACATGAAGACTAAAGAGTTGAGTTGCTCATCACGAACCGTCAAGAATCAACAAGAATCACAATAATGGTAATAATAGTAATGGTTAGTTTTAAACCAATTCATTGAGTTTAACTAATCACGAAGTGAATCTTGATCACAATCAAATATCTATGGTTAACAGTTATACCAATAAAACATGAAAACAACCCTTACTTTCCTTGTTTATCATTGACCATAACTATCATTATTTGGGTATTATTTCTGGTAATGTTTAACCAGCTTCTGTAATTCCGGAAGGAATGATATATAATTTACTAAATCATGATAATATTGATCATTAAGATCAACATGATTTAGCAAAGGACAATCAATTCAAGATCATATACTTTGGGTTTCATGCAATTTATAGCTCATATCAACAGGTATTTTTGTGGTTAAAAATACATTTTCATTGCTACCGTTATGATTTTATTCAGTTGATCTTCCTGGTTCGTAATGTTCAATACCAGAGTTGAATCAACTCTGAAATAACTTCTAATAGCAATTTCAATGTATCGTTGTGTTAACACCAATAGTTGGCAATTTAGATTAGTTAAACATCATACAATTCACATTGTGTTTGAGGTAAACTCGCATTTGATTGTTTTCAATAACAAAATAAACACAATGAAAGATTTGTTAACACTTTATCACTTCAATTGAATGATTAGTTTAATTTATTCAATAGATTGTTGTTTTGACTATTTATCACGAAATTGATCTTCAATCGCAATCGATAACTCGCTGATGTTATCATTACTTATAAACCCAATTCAGGTCAATCAGTCAAGTAGTGATTAGAATCATTATTCAACCAAAAATCAGAGGAAATTTCAATTTCTCCAAGTTGACCAGTTTTTCACAATACAAATAATGCATATAAATGTATTATTAGATGATGGATTGCTATTAATTGTTGTAATTAATCAACTTTACCCTTGAAAATTGAAACAAAAATTGACTTAACCTTCATCTGAACCTACGGACGACTTACAAATAATATTCAAAATATCATTAAATTACAATCAATGAAAAAATGACAACCTCCAACAATCAGCATATTTAAATAAGGAATTGGGTGGAAATAAATTGTCATAAATTGCAAGCTTAAATCAACTCGAAAAAGGTTTTAAATTAAAGAAAAAAATCCCAAGATTGAGGTCAAATTAAGAAACGTAAATATTATTCAATTGTATAATATAAATTGTAACCAAATTTGGTAATTAAGAAACCATTGGAACTTAAATTTCTATTTCTTAACCTTCCTATTATAAGTCAAGGAATGCAATCAATTCACTAACCGTAGGCGTTGATTAAAGTATCACTTTTAATGAATAAATCAAGCTCGGAATCAAAGTGAAATCCAACAAATTGGCTAAATTAATAATCAACTGATTTATATACTAAAAGATGACCAACATTGTTACAATAATTAAGCTTCTATTAATAAATTGTTGATTCAATGATAAAAGCCTCACCTTTAGATTGGCGCTGATATCAATGTCTCAATGATTGAAATCAAATCTCAACAATTTAACATTAAACAAAAGATTTAATTAACTTGAAAAAGCTCATTTTGTTGTCTGCTTTTCACCTTTTATCATAAACTGATCTCGACAATTGAATAGTTCAATAACCCAAATAACCAGAAAATTGTGATTTTTGTAAATCTTTTACCATTGCTTGTTGAGACTGTAATTCCTAGACTCACCAAGGATAAATCGGAACATTTAATTATCCTGATTTGTCTGATGATATGTTGCCAATACATTTGATTATCAACTTGAAGGTTAACAATTCTGTAAGCTTTTTTGTTTGATTGTGATTTTTGTAGCAAACTAATGGTCAGGTTTAGATTGAACAATTGAGAAGGCTTAGGGAACACCTAACATTATCATTTATGATTAACAATAAATTAACCAACGATTTCCAAGGATATTCGTGATTCGTGAAATGTTCAACAGAAAAGTGAATTCAAATGGAAATCATGAACACAATCTCGATAACTGTTAACTTGACCCAACCAGCCTTTTCCTTAAATTGCAGTTAAATCACCTGTTTGTTTGTTCACATTAAATGGCTTTCCAGTAAATCTCGGGTCAGTCATTAAAGAAATCAATTTAAACAATTAATAACTATTTTACAACTAAAAGCCAATCAAAAATGGCTGATGATTACAATTAACTGTAAATAATATCAACAATTTAAACACAAGACAAAATATCGCTCATGATTAACTCAATTGTTGAAGAGTAACAAAACTAATTACTTTTCAATCATTTTTCTTGTTCCTTTATTAATTGATTTTTGTAATTTTTAACAAATTGTCTTGAAATAGATGAAAACAATCAATGAGTGATCCTGGAAACCTGAATTTTGATACATTTTTTTGCTGGTTCCAATGAGACAATGAAATGTATCTTGGAAGCGTTTTCTGGTTCCTTATGATGAAAACAATGGATTTTTGATTTATCCCAATTACTCTGATTTAAACTTGAAAATTAGTTGACATTTAATGAAGAGCTTCCGGACTATTTGTCATTATTACATGAGGAATCAATGACAATTGAACAATTATAACCTAAAATCTGGTGAACATGAAAAGCTATCATCTTTAACTAAAGACAATTGATAATTGTGATCTTTTGAGCCAATAAAATGGCCAATCCTTTAAAGTGTTTTTTTACATTCAAATTACAAGTAAACAAAAAATACGTTCAAATGTGTACATTTCTGTAAAGGTCAAACTGTAATGGATATTTGTTAAAAAGGTCAAAACGGTTTGAAATGTAACTAAGTTATCAGCATTTAAAACAATTTATCCGATTGACTGTTGATTTGATTGAAATGGTTAAAAGGAGAGTACAAATTGACTCTAAAATGTATGAATTTGTAAATAGCTACTGATTGTTGTAGGTAGCCAATGGCCAGTTAATTGTAATAACAAAATTAATCGATTAACTAAAGCCTACCATGACCAAAAGGATTACTGAATCACAGAATAGTAAAGAACATGTTATTTTTGCTGAAAAAAACATTAAACTTGAAATTTACGGCAGAAAGCTAATGTTTAAGGTTAAAACGCATATTCAAGTAAATAGCCTTTTAAAGGTTAACCCAAATGATAACCTTTTGCGGACCTTTTTGATATCTATATATATCTGATATTTCTGGTCACTTTTGCCCTTCCATTATTAAACGATCAACAGTCAACTGAACTTTATTGTTTAGACCAATTTACTTTACAAATTAACTCTTTCCTTGACTTGATTTACTTTACAGGGTTTACCGGAGTTAAATTGTTCATCACGAACCGTCAAGAATCAACAAGAATCACAATAATGGTAATAATAGTAATGGTTAGTTTTAAACCAATTCATTGAGTTTAACTAATCACGAAGTGAATCTTGATCACAATCAAATATCTATGGTAAACAGTTATACCAATAAAACATGAAAACAACCCTTACTTTCCTTGTTTATCATTGACCATAACTATCATTATTTGGGTATTATTTCTGGTAATGTTTAACCAGCTTCTGTAATTCCGGAAGGAATGATATATAATTTACTAAATCATGATCGCCTTCATGAAGGTTTCATGACAATTGGCTATCTTTACAATCCAATGTTATTTATTCAATTCAATGAATACCAGAAATAACCAGAAATCTATCGCTAGGCTTTGGACGATTTTAAAATTTTTTGGGTTGATATTATGATTTACATTTTACTCGGTGATTGTATTGTCAACAATTACATTCAATTTGTGATTTACTTTTGCTTGTTCAGAATCCGAGAGAATGGAAAATACTTAACCTAATGTAAGATAATCATGAAAAGGTCAATTTGAAGTCATTTTGAAGCTAACTTTTGAGCAGCAAAATGAAATTATAACAATTAGCAAAGATTACAGAGAATCGTCGTCTTATAATTTCATGTAATCGTCAAGAAAATAGATATTTCATGACAAGTGAGATCATTAGGTAAACAATATAACTCATCTTGAGAAGATTTTATTATCAATTTGACGTAAACTGTAGACGTAATTTCTTGTAATATTGATGGACATTTCATGACACAGATTATCATAGTCTTTGATCATTCTGGAAAGCATTAAAAAACAACAAACTTTCACTCATTTCAAGTTATGCTTGTATTTGTTGAAAATTACCTTTGAAGATATTTTTTATTCTTCTGATTATTTCAAGAATTAAAAGCAAAAATAACATGGAAACTGTCAGGATAATTATATGGAATAAAGAACATTATATCAGTTGATTATTTACCATGAACCATGACTATGAGTTTTCTTTAGACAATCAGTGGAAGAAAGTTTTTCATGGCTAACACGATCTTACATTATTGACCCTGATAAAGGCACTTGTAGAGACACATCAATTTAATTTCAAGAAATTAATTACTTTCATAGCTTTGACAGCAATTAGTAACTGTGCAAGTCCACTTGTAATTTAATGATCAACAATTGTAGGTAGCAATAAATAAATGTTTCAATGTAAAAATCTTACCTGAAAACGACTGAAGTCGTAAAGATGAAAAAAGATGAAAAATTATTGTCAAACTGAAATATCCAAATGTGTCAATGTAAAAACACAATATACACTAATGAGTCAAAAATGTCACCAAATAGTGCACATTAAAATCCAAGCAGTTAATTGCAATGGTTAAATAAATAATGGCCCAAACAGTAATGAACAAGGATTGTTGGACGATGATAAAAACACAGATATATCCATTGTTTACCGGTCACTTAAATTAATCATTAATGGAAAGATGGAACAATGAATTGTAAAATGTTGCACATTGAGATAAAGAAAAACCTTCGCTTTATCAATGGCACCAAAAAATGAACAAACCAAGAGGTAGGTAAGTAGGTAGGGTTGAACTTGATTGTTGATTTACTGTTTACCTGTTGTTGTATGGTTATTGCTTGATGTTGCTTGTTGTTTATAGTTGATAATACGCTTGTAAGGTGAATGTTGTCTGTTGATGTTGATGTTGTTACTGTTACACTCTACAGACTACTGAACACATTCGCCACTTACCTGTTCAAACCTGAAGCTCAGCTCACTCAGGAAAGAAGCAAAAAAATCCTCCTTTAAAATCAAATAGAGAAAGAAGCTAAAGAAAGCAAAGAAGTCAAAAAAAGAAGAAGAATAAAAAGAGAATAAAAAAGAAAGAAAAGCTTTTTCTCTTTCTTTGCATCGTTTACTTTCTCTTTCTATTTTTTTGTCGTTAAACCAAATCTAACCCGATGTCTCATCTCACAGTTTTTGTTAGATAAGACATTTTCGCACTTTGAACCATTCTCTGTCCTTAACTGTCTCCCTTTGTTACATCGACCTCACATGGGAACCTAAACCATCTTTTTACCTTTAACCTCTATTTTGGCATCTTTAATTTGCTTTTTTTGGCAATAACTTGCTTCTTTAGTGTATTTTTTTTCTAGTTACTTTGCATCAATTGAAATGTCAACCTTTACCTTTTTCCAGTGACTGTACTTTGAGTTTCTTATGCTGTTTTTTTGTCAATAAGATGAAGTGAAATGTTTCTCTTACAAAGACAACTAACCAAACAGATTGCCATCAAAATCACCAAAATTCATTGTCCATTTTTAATCACCATTTAGCTGTTTCTTTCTTCATCTTCCTCTTCACCAATCTGTATCTCCAATCATCTCAATAAATTGAAAATATTATTTCAAAGTCAATTGAGTATCAAATTGCGGTTCAACATTTCAATGTGTTTGTCATGGCAAGCTTTTGCTTGATTAACTTTTGTTCATTACTTGAAAAGACAAGGTAAGATTAGAAAACATGATTATTGTAAATTGTTTCTAAATCACCATCATCGTTAGTCTAATTAACGAAAGTTATTGTGTCTTCTTCGTTTAGATTCACTTCAATGAACTTGCATTTTTTTCTTCTTCTATTGATGGAGATTATTGGATAACATTATATTGGTTCCATTGAAAGCCATTTAAATCAGCTACTATCAAGTCAACAATAGATGAACAACAGTCAATATTTAGATTGACCAATATTGAAATGAATTCTGATTATTTTCTCTAATCAAGTGTACATTGGAAAGGCATTTTGATGATCATTCTGTAAGGATAACAATCGACTAACCCATATTTAACTGGAACCAAGTTAATATTCCTAAATCATCAATCTCTATTTAACATGAATTTCTCATAGGAATGTGTGTTGTAAAACTATCATCTATTGAAATATCTGGTCCTGATATTAATTCAATGCTGCCTTTGAAGGTCAAGAAGTTTGAATACAATCACCTTGAATACTTGCAATAAATATCAGTTTAGATTAACATGGAATCAATCTAAGCCCTAATAATTCAGGGTTATTATTAAAATATCAATTCTAATAACAATGATAATAATAATCTGGTAACACGCAATGTTTTGTTTCGTTCAAAGCAAAACAAAATGTTGATCATCAAAAAATCTATCCAATTTTAAATGAACCCAAAAGGATATTATTAATCATGTTTCACTTTATATTACAGACACAATCAACCAAAATTGATAATCTCGTGAGATCAACTTGAACCTCAATTCAATGGATAGGATTAATGGTGATGGTAAAGAAGCCAAGTTGTTAACAATTGACACAAAGCACAATCGGAACATTTAATTTCATGTAAATATATTTTATATTGTCCACAATTTAACTGTCTTCTAATCAAAGAGTTCCCATATTTTATGAGGCCCACTACAAATAGACTTGTTAACAATTAACCGTTTCTTATCAACAACAACCGACAACCCTTAAAGCAATATACATGAGTCTTGAGAAAAGGTTCATTGTTTCAGGTTAATTGCCAAAAGTAAACCCGCCTGTAAGATATGTCTCAACCTGGGTCAAAAGATGAATATTGTCAGGTTAATTTAGATGGTTGTATCAAAGTGTAAGTAAACCACTAACCAAATTAAGACTCAATCCTTGAACCGATTCACAGAGTCTTCAATGGCAAGATAATTGAAATTGAAGCTTCATAGTCTTACGTCTTTATTGACTGTCTTAGTCCAAAAAATTTCAAAGACTTTCACTGAATCGTGAAGAGACACAAAAAAACAGGTAAAAATTGACAACGAATTGAGGTTTGTAAAAAGTTACACTGTAAAAGGAACAAAAGAAGAGAAAAAAATTGTTAAATGATGAAAATTTGCAAGAAATTGACACCATTTTCAAGTGAAATATCGCTTTTTTGCTTTCCTTTCCTCTGTATATTCAATTCGTTCACTTTCAGCAATCATTGTCAGCTCAGAGTTGAAAATAGATTTCATTTATTTCAATGTCTGCAGCTTTGAGTCTTGTATGGACATGAGAAGTTAAGAAAATGTAACTTTCTATTTGAACTGGTTAGATCATTTGTTTGTCTGTCTATTGTTTAGTAATTGCTAATCACAATTCATCAGTTAACATAAGAGTTCACACTTGAATCACTTTTTCTAGTGAAAAGATACTTTTTGTTCTTGCTGTAGACGTTAGAAAGTGTGAAAAGAATATAAAACGAAGATAAGATAAAGGAATTGTATTGGCTGAAAAAAGGATTAGATGAAAATGAGTCTTGTTTTTGACACTAAAAATGGCACCGTTGAAAATGGCGTCGATGAGAGAAGAAATGAAAAGCTGTTGATTGGGAAAAGGATAAAAAGCGCCAAAACAACGATCACTGTTGATTTCATGTTTTTTTGTCTACTTTATTTATCTTCTATCACATTAATGGTTCATCGCTCATTCACTTTCATCACCTTTAACTGAGCTTCTTCAATTCATTAACATCATGTTTGGATCACAGTTTGTTTTTTTGATCCTTCTGTTGTCTTCTTTTGGTGCTTTTCAATCTGTTTTACTTGTGTGTTTTGTGACTAAAAACAAAAGGTTAACATCTTTTTGGATTCACCTTCTATTGCGAGCATTTATTGATCATCTTCATCTTTACTGTAAGTGTTTGTTGCCAACAAAATGAAGCTTGTTTGTTTTGATCTTCGGGGTTAACATGTCTTGTGAAACTGAAAATTTTGTGGTAAATCTGGAGTCGCATCAGATTTTAGTTGTAAATCAATGAACAAATTGAATGGTTCATTGGAATTGCTGGATAACCCTGACTTGATAAACACTGTCTTCTATTGACCTCTGTTTAACAGATCTACAGATCTTCTTCAAAATATTGACTTAACCCTTAACATTTAGCTTACCAAAAGCAACCAGCCCAAACGATTATTGGATTTTCTCATAAATTACCGATTCAAGTTCAATAATCCATGGTCTACCGTCTATCTTTCAGATGATTGTTCGAGTCAAGATGGCTTTTACAATGAAACTTACCTTGTTAGGTAATCTTTATCCTACTGTATAACAGTATATCGTGACTGTGCTGTGATAACCCCATTAATCCACCAATTATACACTTATCCAAAAGTCTTACACTATTTAGAGATTATCGGGATTATAATGTGAAATAATCCCATTATCTGTATTTGTTTAGATCTATCTGATTTTATTTGAAAAGTTTGGTGTAAACATGAAGCTTAGATCTGATTAAAACAGGGTAGACTTTTATTGATTCATTTTGATTTACCTTTTCATTGCCAATTTATTATTCAAATGAGTTTTTTTACCTTGCTATGAAATAGGCGGTCAATTTGAAACGATATCTTGATAAACTTTTTCCAAAATACTTCCGTATCATTTACGCATAAATATCAATTAATGTGTAAGATTATCACTGATGAACTTTAATTCTGTTGGATCAAATTGATTTAAAGTTCATGTTTGAGTTAAAGTTGGACAGTTTTGCTGGAAACTTGTGAAGATGACCCAAGAGATGAGAGAAACAGTTAACATATAATTAGCCATTTTAATCTGACGAGAATAAACTTGTGTTTCTTTTAATTGCGATTACGGAATACAACCTTTCTTTTTTTCTGTGCTCAATTAATAGGGAATACAAGAAAGCCCCTGAGGGTGAAGGAAGGGTGGAAATGGTTTAATTTGTCATTAGCAGTGTCATCCAAGGTGTTCGGAATAATGTTTGTTTTTGTGAATGAGAAGATGAAATAATTTCTCTTGGTCAGAATTATGATCAATGTTTTATTGCTCTTGAAGAGTTATTCAAGATGAGCAAAAATATTGTTGAAACATTTGCCATCCTTGTAAGTTAAATATCATACTAATCATTTTAACAATCATCCAATTAATACAGATTCAGTGGCAAATTTACAAACAATGGTCTTCAATTGGTCTCCCTCCATTTCAAGTGATGGATGATGTCGGATGAAAAGTGTATTGAAGAAGCTTCCAGTTGATACCTGCCAATGGATAAAAGGATAACAAAAAAAGTATCTGATTAACCAATTATCGGAAATATAAATGGACCTAACCAACATGGAATAATAACTGTCTCTTTCAATGGACTTTTACTCTACTCAAGCTATTGGTTGCTTTTTGTGTGCACATTGTGAACCGGTTATAAGTCATGATTCAAAGTCAATCCATTGAACAATATAATTAACAATATAACGGTTTTATTTAATTGGATGATGGTTCAACTGGTGAATGGATCAGAAGTTAATATATCCTGAGAGGAAATTTAATTCGTGTTGGAATCTCAATTGGAAACAATTAATGGTTCAAAATGTCGCTAAATAAAGATTTAACCATGACTTGCCAATATGGACTTGAAGCCATGATCAGCCATTATCTTACTTCTCCTCTTCGTCTGATCATCTTTTTGCCTCTTGTTTCTCAACAATAAATTATACTGCGTTTTAAGGCCAATCGATTTAGAGCCCATCAATCCATCTGATCAACCATTAATCTGCCAAATTATCTATCAAATTAGTCCATTAAAGTTAGGCCAGTTGAAGAAGGTCGCTAGGCTATAAGAGTTATCTTCATCTTGATCATCATCCTTTTACAAGGTTTTTGTTTTGTTTCAACTCAAGGAAGGAAAATAATACGGAGAAGAGCAAAATATGATGATTGTGATGATAAAGAAAGAAATGAAAATGGTGAATCAGGTGAAAAAATATATTGAGATAGAAAGGTCAGTTTCCTTAAAAAATTTTACCTGTTGCATGTTAGCATTGATCACAACTTGATCACTGGTTTAACCAACTCTATTATCAACTTTATCAGGCTAAGATATTACCGGTTAACCCCGAGAAATGGATTGAGATGGCAAAAAAAGGTGTTGAAGCAGTAAACGAGGCAAAAGAAGAGCAGATTAATCAAAATTGATGAGTAACCTTAATGATTGCTGTTAGTTAATAAAATCAAATGGTTTGGCTTGGAATCGATGGTGATTAGAATAGTCAACAAGATCATTAAAAGTAAAGGTCTATGGATCAGTTGGATTGCTAATAATCATAAGAGGTAAGTAAATTAAGAAAGTTATCAACACTCAAGATTAACCCTTGCAAAGAGCATTTAACTCTGCAAGTGGAAAAAAAGACATTAAGTTAGATGATGAACACTTTTAACAATGTAAACAAAATTTAAACAACACTGACTTCTGAATCTTTATTTTTTTGCAGATCATTTACTGATCCATGAGAAGAGAAACATTGAATTAACATGGGAACCAGAAAAATAATCAAAATGGCTTAATAAAAGGATTACATACTGCTAATGAGGTCATCATTAGGACGATGAACGAACTTTAAAAGTAACATCATTAACACTAAGTTGAAGTCCAATTGGTCGAGCAATTGACCTTTTCAAAGCTTAACTTTCCACCATTCACCATTAACATTATCACCAAGCAAATAAATAATAAAAAGGTAAACATCAAATTGCTTTTTCTTGTTATTTGTTGCGTTACTTTGAACTATTTTTTTGCACCTTCCATCATTATCATCAACATGATCATCATAGTTTCACTTATTTTTTTGTCTTCATTATTACCAGAGTACAATGGTAAAAACTAGTGGATTAAACAATCAAGGTGCAGTTACGCATGAAGGGACGATAAACATGATTGCAAGTAGCAAACGACAAGATGATTAATTAACCCTGTTGTTAACAAAATCATCATTGACGGGGTTGATCTTGAATCTATCTTGAATGTTTTCATAACCTAAAGAAAGATAAGTGAATATTTTTCTGGTGTAACTTTGAATGACAATTAACTTAAACTTGTCAACCTTGTTTGATACAAGTAAAAACAAAACAACAACAATCAAAAATAATTGTTTTGTTTGTCTTTCTTTTTCTAGCTCAACACTGGTAACTGGAATGATAAACGCTGGTAGTTATGAGCATTCAGTAGCAGAAGAAGGTTAAACAATTTGAAGATGATGATAATACAATGGATAAGACAATTGTTTTCCAGATGAGCAACTATTCACATTATGTGCGTTATTTTATGTGAAAATTATATGGATTCCTGTTATAGAAGTACTTGAAACACATTGACTTGGATTGACTTTGAAAACTGGAAGCTACATCTGATACAATCAATGGTAACAATAAAATGGAATCATCGACTCAAAGAAACCAAGTTAATTGGTTAGATGTGTGTCATTTGACGAAAAATTGATATCTTACCACGTGTTTGGTTCCACATGAGTTGTGTGGAACTCTTAGAACGTAAACACGTCTTCCATCACCACGTATCCGACAAGACGTATTATTATCTCCTGACTGGACAACACCTCTGAAGGGTTGAGTGAAATTAAGATTGACCAAAATCTCTTCAGGTTCACAGGATAAAGTAACTAAAAAAGGAGACAACAAATAAGGAAAAGATTAATTAATACAAACTGTTGTAATGTGATCAAGACATCAAAGATAATCAATTTTGTTTCAATTGAACACTTGACAAGTTTACATCTTTAAAAAATCGCCTGTTCAGCCTTTGATTGAATAATTTCATCATGTATCAGTGAAACTGATGGAAACTCATGAAAAATCCATAAAACGATTAACCAATCCAACTCGCTTAAATTTGCTAACTAACTACCTGGATGATTGAAATTGTGGTTTAATAAGTAAACATACGAAACAAGGTTTAACCCACACATGGTTGCAAAAGTTAATTTGCTAATTTTCAATTCAAATTGCTGCTAATGATTAGTCTTCTGATTATTTTGAATGAATCAACTGTGAAACCGGTTATTTAAACAAACGTAAAATGAGCCGGTGGTCGGCATTCTGGTCAAATGATTTACATTGGTTAAATTGTGATCGTGGAAATGGTTTAATCTGATGTCTGATGGTTTCAAGTATCATCCATGAATCAGTTTTAATTGTACCAAGCTCTCATAATGAGCATTGCATGTTATCCTACCGTTAACATTAATTGTCAACGATTCTAGTTGCGCTTAAAAATGGAATATGAAGGAGAAGGAAAACAATTAACACAAATATAACTGTTATTTCACATTACAATTTGACCACAAAGCAAAGGATCTTTTAAAGGAATGAACAATTAAAATCGAGCTAATACTTCGTTCCGTTTAACGTGACTTGAATTAGAAATTTCGTTTCTAATGATTCTACTGACAATGATAATCTCAATGAAACAGACGATGGTTCTGGTTATAACGAGATGAGATTTTGATCAACATTTGGTCAACTTGAATGAACAAAACGCATGAATAAAACACATTTTTTACACTCTTATTCATCTAAATAGTTTAGTGTTTTGTATTTTAAATAAAATACATTAAGTTAAGGTCAGTAAGGTAACAAGAGGATGATAAAATTAATATTAGAAGAAAAAAAATATCCTGGACTGAGAGAAGAATGGTGAAAGATTAAGGGATGAAATGAAATGCTGAGATGAATTATGTTGATGAATAACAAGCAAATGATGAAGTTGACAGCCAATTGAAGTGAATCCTTTTTTAACAGGTAAAACCATGAAAAACCATTTCCCTTTTGATAGAGACTTTAAGAGGCAAGAAATTAAAGTTGACCATCAAGACACGGATAACTGTTTTAAAAGAATGCAATAGTAGCAACAACAATTTACAGTTAATTCAAATGGTCATCATTATCATCTGGAATATGATGAACATAAGGTCATTTATATTTCTCTTCCTCTTCATTTTTGGTCTCTTACAGGTTTCTTTCCTTACCTAATAATGTATAACAATAAACGTTTATCACACAATGAGAAGGCCCACTAAATTAAAATATACATTGTAAATCATTTCGTGATTTTCATCTTTCTTGGCTGGCCACCAGCTCTGAGATGACCAGCTTTAGATGTTGCTTTATATTAAAACCATCAATTGTTGCAAGTAAAAACTGATTAACATTTGACAGAGAAACGATGTTGATACAATATGATTGTTGGCTGGGTAAAGATTAACCAAAAATCGGGTAAAAATTTTAATCATTTCCGTATTTTTTTGATTCACCATTTACTTTGCCTTTCCAATCTTGCTACACTTTAGTAGCTTGACAATGAAGTTGATTTTGGTGAAGTGATCATCACAATCAATAACCAATTTACCTTGCTTCACGATTGTAATTTTCGTGTAATATAATGTATTACAAAATGATTCAACTGATAGGATTAATTCAACAGAGAAACAGGGAAGATCCATTAACAATAACTAAATGGAATCAAATTTTTCTCATTCTTATAAATAAGTTGCATTAAACCTTTGCATTCAATGAATGAGAAAAAAAACTTGATTGTGTAGTTTATTTTAAATGATTTAACACATTTTCGTTGATTTAATATTTACTCATTGTACCTGACACTGGTTAACTCAATTGTAAATATTTACTTGATTGTAAGTCATTCAGTTGGCGCTCATTTTGCATCCTTGAATTGATTAGGTTATACAATCAATTTGATGGATTATTGTTGAGATTTAGGCTTATTTACTTTATGTAAAGTGTTATAATCGGTCTCCAACTAAATGTGTTTAATCAATTATCAGCTAATATTGAAAAAAAATCTTGACTCAATCCTGGTCTCAACTTATAACTTTGTATTTATTTTTGAATGGCATGAATAGAATCCAATTGTGCTGATTAATGTTTTCAATTAAGGTAGTTCATAACTCTTTTTTGGATCACCATTAACCATCTAAATTGCTTTCTCTTCAAAGAAAAAAACCAAATCCAAAAACGATTTCTTTTCATTGTTTTGCGGTTTCAGATTCATTGTATTACATTTTCAGTTGAATTCACCATCAGGTCAGCAAATTTATTCACTTGTCTCATCAAAATGATGCTCATCCTTCTATTTCACTTTGTTTCCTAGTTACCTGTTTTATATGCTAATCAGATGAAATAATAAATAAATAAATTAATAAATGTTATAGGGTGCAACGTAAAATCAAAAGAAGGATACTTTTTGTTTGAAGAGTGTTGCTCAAATTTCCGGTTTCATGATGGCCTAAACGATGGTTCACCGAATAACCCAAACAATTCTGGTTGAAAACATTTAAATAATTGCAAATGGGTTCAATAATTCAACCAAAAAAAACGATTAAATCTCATTGCAAACCATTTGAATGGATAAAGATAAAGTTGAATGGAAAGAGCTGGACCCAAAATAAAAACCAAGTGTACAAAAGACCAAACAGTTCACAGAAATATCTAAAAGGTTAATAGGAATAATTCAATCTCCAAAGACTTGGATAATCCACAGAATTGTCAAGTTAAACATCTTCAAAATTAACAAAAAACAGGTTAAATAATATTAATAATAATTACTAAAATAACTTATTTACTAACAAATGTAAATGTTACTGATTCGTAAGAGTTGAAAGTACAGTGTGTGTTGGTGTTACAGCGCCCTCTATTGCCTTCTTAATATACTTTTAGGCTTTTACTTTTATTGTGAATTTATTTCAATCATGATTGAATAATGATGATTGATAGAGAGATAATCATGTATCGAAGCTATGATTTTTATAAGCAAGGGGAAAATAATAAAAGGAATAATTCATGTTAATTTTAGCTGATAAAGATTTCATCTAATAAGGATTGATTTGATATATTACCGTGATAATTAGAGATTTATAAGGTTAACAAGGTCTACAAGGTTGGCATTCAATTGAATATTGATTAGTTAAAATTGTGGGGATAAGAGATTCACACAATTTAATTTTATTGTCCCACCAATAATTGTATATTAATCACAGTTAAATTGTATAATGAAACGTTAACACTGCTCAAATAAAGGTTAAATAGATTCAATGCCTCAAGATCAACTATTATAAGGTAAACATAATTTAGAGGGAAACAATCAAACACTGGGAACCTCCATTGATTCCAGTAAAATTAAACATTTATATCAGAACATTTCTTCCGATTCAGATGTAAATTCAACTTGAATACACTGAATAGCAAAATGTAAACAATTATCAAAAGTATACGTGAAATGAAAATGAATTAGCGATTCCAGAAAATTCATTAAGTAAATTATTTACTGGTAAAAATGTGAAGCTAACTACAAACACAAACCACCAGAAACACAATTTATTAGTTTATTAACCATTGTCATTTGATTACTATATTAATACATGAGGAAATGGTAAATTCAATGATGATGCTCAATTGATACTTAAAATAAAGCTCAGTTGGATAGCCATTATGACCACAATAGCAGGAGATCAGTTAAATGCCCTTCATAATCTTAGGTAATTAATAAATTGACTGATTCAGGTTAGATAATTAGCTGGATTGAAGGTGGTAAAAAATAGTCATTAGTAAACACAATCAAACTTGAACAATCTATTTTAGTGTTGAATGCTTTAGTAATAAAAGCAAATATAAGCTTCCTTAAAATAGACTTTTCCTGTAAATTGTTTCCTTGATAGGTTGAAGATTAAATTAAGTTATCCATTGTGTAGGTAAAATTTTCAAATTATGATTATAATAATTGAGTAATAACCGGAATCAAATGTATCTTTTTTTGAAACATTAACTCGTCCCAATGTTTTGGGCAGTTTTCAAGATCGGAAAATCAAACAGGCAAATTGAATGAGCGTTTTGGATTGGGAATCAGCTGAATTGATAGCCAATGTAAATGTACATTAATATCTGGATTTTGGCCCGCAAATATCAACAGGAAAGGCTTGAAACATCAATCAAAGTTCATTAGTCTTGATCGCGATTTACCCTTTGAAACTTGTTGAATAAAGACTAAATGATTAAGGCTTTTGACCCTTTGTGATAGTTGAGCTAACTGTAATTGATAGCTAAAGATGGCAGATAAAAAAAAGGATAAACAGAGAACAGATGTAAAGATTAGGGTTTTACTTACCGTTGACTTTGGAGGATATGAAATGTTTCTTGACTATTTGCTCTCCTTGAGGCTGTAAACCTGAGATTAAAGAAGATTCCTTTCCGTTAAGGTCATTATCAGCCAATTGGCTCATGTTTATTGGAAGAGATCGCCAAGATGGAGTTTGGTGACCATTTCTAGGAAGACCAGAGTTGGCAAGGAAAGTACAGTTTACCTAGGATTGATTAGAAAAAAAAGAGGAATCAGTTGACAAATAAATGTAGAAAAAAGTATTCAGCAAAATGAACATTAATCAAGGAAATGGCGAGCCCACATTGTTACTTCAACCATTAAGATTAACCAATGATCCATTCTGTTGGTCAAGCGAGAATACGGCTACTTCTAACAAATCAGATCAACAAAGTGATCCATAAAGCAGAAGTTATGTTGAATAACACAATTTTTTCACAAGTCAACACAATTTGATCGAGCGGTTGAATTGAAAATTATATTTATGTCTGGTTAACCTCAAATTATGACGAACCTAGATTTTACATATTTGGGTATTGGGTTCACTCTTTGGGTCTAGTTATACGGACACGAGACTTAAATCAGCATCCAATTGACGATCTTTTTGAATTTAATATCAATCACTGGGATAATAACACCGAGAATAACTCAACAGAGAAAGATATTAAAGCTAATCCTGGAGTGGATTGCTGGTCAATTTATTTGTCTACTTATTTGAAATTGGTTAAAAATAATTTAAAAAGAAGTTTCATTTTTATGAAATGATTAGTTAAAATTAACATATGATTGTCTTTTTCGCGGTTGGTTCAAATTGTGTGTTAACGCTCCTCCTCGTATCCGTATACATGTAACTAAAGTTCAGACTTTTACCCAAAAGCTAGTCCCACGACATGACAATTTGAGAGGGTCTACTGTATTAGATAAGCTCATCTATTTTCTGGTTATTTTTGAAGATGGGTTAACATTATCAATAGCTATTGATTTGGATAATGCATGTCAGCGGTTAAATTTAAAATTGCAGTAACCAGAAAATTGTGAATCTTTGTCAGAATCTTTGTATTCTTGTGGCACATTTTCGTGTTTTAATAGATTTTTAGTTTCATTTTAATTTAAAAAACACTTTTCAAATTATAGTTATTAATTAAGAAAGACGGAAAATGTTGAAAAGAAGACTCACCAAAAAAACGACGATTGTTATGTAGAAATGAGCGCCAATTGTTGACATGGTGATACTTAAGATGTAAGATACACAAAAGTTGACAAAAGATATAAACGTTTTATTTGGTGAATATTTTTGTTTCTTTTTTTCTTTCACCTTTAACAATTAAATTAAACAGTCACGTTAATTGTTAACCAGTTGAAAGGAGGAAAAGAAGGATCAAGTGCAGGATAATGGTGGATACTGGAATGGATGATACAAGAAAGGAAACGAGAGAAGGAACATGAGTTCACAAATGGAGATGTTGGTAGATCCAGAACATTCAACAGCTAACATTAACAACAATAAATATTATCACAATAATTTGACTGTTTGCTGATTTTGTTGGTCAGTAAGATCTAAAAGGTAAGATTAATTAAAAAAACATAAACGTTTCTGAAACCAAGGTAGCAATTAAAGCTAATTTCAAGATTTCCTTTTTTATTTTTCTTCGTTCTTATTGCTGTTAGTGTGAGTTTCTTTGTTCCTAGGAGGAGACGTTCCTGGTCAACTGGAGATCAACATTTAAGATTAGTGAACAAACAAAAATAATTGATAAGGATGGACACTGACTCGATTAGACGAGGATTCAATAGATGATAAAAAAATGGTGATAATGTTGGAGGGGATGAGGATGAGCCAGCAAGAACGTTTAAGGAGCACCAAAGGGAAAGTGATTACAGGAGAGGAAAGACATGAAATGTCATGAATTCAAGAGTAAAGGGAACGAAACAAATGAACAAATGATAATGATAGGTTTTTGATGGGGATTTTTTTACACCAGACTGTTTATGAATCAGAAATGTAAGTACGTATCTTGAAAAAAAGGTAAAATTTTTTGGTGAGTGAGAGTGAATGATACTTTTACAGTCAAGGAAAGCTACATTTGAGTTGGAGTTGGTAGTTATTAACCTGATGTGTATATTCAATGGACCGCTATTGATATTTAATAGCCTCAGGATTAATTTAATAACCGGTAGCTAGATGATGATGGTGCTTCTAATGGTGATATGTGAATAAGTGAAATTGATGAAGATGATGCTGATTGGGATAGACCTTGAATTGATACGGGTAAGGTCATAAACCTCTGTGTTGATTAACACTCATCTTGTGGGTAAACCAAGTGAACCCACTGGTCAATGGTAAATGATTTCAAATGGATTGAGAATCTTTGAAGTTCAACTGATTGATTAGCTTGATCCATTGCGACAATTGTATAAAATTTCAATCTATATTTGACAAGATTTTTATGAATATTATTATATCAAGTTTTGCAAGTTTTGCGAAAATTGCTTCAACTGACTAACTAATCAATCTATCATACTTTAATTTTCTTTCAGTTAATCATTAAGGTGATGAATTAAAATCAATCAGTTGAAGGACATTGATTGTTTGCTGTTGAAATAAAGCGTCTTTAGTTTTTTGATAATAATCAATTGAAGTTAGTTAATTAAGCTTGAGACTGCATAGCGAGCAAAGATTATTCAAATTCATTATTTTTCTGCCTGAAAACGACCTTAATACGCTTAACTACTTTCATGTTTTCATGGTGAAACATTTTTTTGCTGCACGTCAGTTTTGAAACAATATTATTATTTAATCCTTTCTGCTTTTCAGGTAATATTTTTCATTATTGTAACACAATAAATCATAAATGGTTTAAGGTAATTTTGAAAACCAATCGTGATGCTGTTGAATAATCGCGATTATGTATAGTTTCTTGTAACTTTAATCTGCAGATTGAATAACATTTTTGCGTGAAATTTCTTATTCAACGTATCAATTAATCACTCATCAATTAACTTGATATCTTACTTTGCAACTTGAATAATTTTCAACATGTGTTTTGATATCAAGTTTGCCAGTAAACGTTATTTCATTTAAACGCATAGTTTAGAGTTATATTTTATACCGATTTTAATCTTTTTTACAAAAAAAATGTGAATAATTTCAAATGAAACTGAATATGACTTTGAGATTCAAAATTTACAATATGAATGATTATGAAAGATGTGAAAATAGGTAAATTTACAGAAAATGTGAGAGCTTGATATTTATATGATTATACTTTAGGATTGATTTCAAATTTACCATTTTTTCTTGCAGATAAACTTGAAATCTTGGAGGTGAATTTAAATTTGCTGTCTTTGGATGGATTTCTTTTGGTAGTGTCATCATTAAAAGCTGTTGGGTCTGTCACTCGAAGCAAATGAATAATCCTGATGATAGGAAATTCCAGAAAGATGAAGAAAAGGTACCCAAGTGTTATGGCAGAAACTATGTTGAATAGTGACCAAGATATCTGTGAATTGGAAATGAACAAAATTGTTATTGTCATCGATATTTTAAAGACAAAGAAATACTTACGAAGAAATGGTCATCCCACAATTTGGTGAATTTAAAGGAATAAGTTCGGATGTCGATTGGAATTGTATGTACAGCATAAATGCAACCAACAAGTCTACTCAGAACTCTGAAGTGGTGCGATGAAAGAGCAGAGGTGAAAAAATTTGACTCTCCAGTTGTACACAAGAAGATGGCCCAAGCTAAAAATGAACACCATAAAGTTCGCTGAAATCCAGCGAAGATAACACGACTAGAAAGATTTAAATTAAAATGGATATCAACATTGTTCCAGAGAAAGCTACTAAACATGGCGACTATACTCAAAAAGGCACAGAAAAGCCATCCATTCACTGAAATAAGCATTGAAAACTTGATTGGCTTGGTTTTATTTGTATATTTATGAACCAGAGTACCAATCATGATGCCAAATGCGAATGGAGCCAAATGTAGATAAGTTGGAAAATACGTTACATCAAACTGGCGTTGAAGCGAGCTGTTGGTAAATTACAAATAAACGTTATTATATTTTTTTAACCTTCAATTCATGATGAACTCACTCATAATCTACGATATGGTCCAATCCAAAGGTTGCATTTGTATCATAATAAAGATTGGAAATTGCTGATGATAAAACACCAATGAATATGAAAATCAAATTCAAAATAAGTCCAGTATTGATGCTTCGATGGTAACCCATGAAAATAATGATACAAAACAGATGAAGCTGTATATCCACTGAAAGATACCAAAGATGCGGGGCGCACTGAAATTGAATAAAAAAATCAATGAGCGACAATCTAATTTGAATGAAAATTAAACAATTCTCACCATTGTGTCAACGTTGCCATACAAATTACCAATCGCTAGAAAATGTGACCACCAATTAACTTGACAATTGTCGATAATTTGATACACATGATATTTATAATTTGGACCCGAGCTCAAATATGGGAACAAATAATTGATTAAGATGACTCCTGAAATTAAAGGAACAAATCGTAACCATCGAGATAAAACCAGTAAAAGATAATCTGAAATCCATCTTGTTGATGAAACTTTTGGCAAATACAAGCAAGCAATTGAAACACCGCTGAATACAAAAGAAGCAAAAATGAGAAAACAACAATTAAATGATCAAAACGTAAATAGTCACCAGCTAGTTTACATACCTGATGAAAAATAAACTATCCAGAAATAAATGTGTATTCAAGAAAACTTGATTGGTCAGCTTGCCAAGATTTGAAGGCAAATCTTCAGTCCAACGATTAATTGACTCCGATGTTTTGTAAAAACCACCAAAAAAGTACGTATGGCCAATAATCAAACAATACATGGTCAACACAGCTAATCCACTAAGAATGTTTGGAGTACTTTTTCCTGATGGTCTATTTAGATACTGATTAGCCTGGTTAAAAGAGAAACATGAAGCAAACATTTTGCCGAATGTCATGATTGAAGATTGATTGGTTTGACGAGTTATCAATCCAAAGAGATCCAGAACGGTGGAAAGTACAACGACACTAATTATGGCGGCAAAAAAGGTTAATGATATTTTGGAGTAAAAATTCAAGGGAATGACCTCAGCTCGATATGAACACTCATCATCAGGTCCGAAGGTCAAGGGCATCTGTAGGATTGGTGAAGCAGCTAAAGGAGAAGTACGTAAAAATATTATTGAATGTCAATTGTTTTCACTTCTCATTGAGAGATGATTGTTGGCCTACATACAATATTCAGATTTGTAATTTGAATACTTATTTACATGTTAAACTGGCGATAATTCTACCTGTTATCCTCACTTCTATTATCGTGAACATTGTGATGGGAAATTTATTTGTTGTGAAGGTTTGAGGTCATAATGGTCAAATTGAAATGCCAATTAAGAAACGATTTAAATTTATTTCGAGCAATTAGAGGTTCCCTCTAAATCGACCAAGTATCATTTTGAAAATCATCTCTTCAATTAAAAGTAAAACTTCCGGAAAAATAATCGCTCTTCATACAAAGTTCAAAAATTTGAGGCATCATCTGAAGGTTTAAGGTTTACTTAACAAATCAATGTTAATTCAACTAATCTTGCCTGTCAAATCTAATATTTATTATTCTTTTCATTTTCAGGTTCAGAAGGTCAATGTGATAATAACAATTCATACCTTTCCTAATAACAGGCTCTAATTCATCAGCTGAACATGTTGATGGTATGCAAACACCGAAACGAAAACCTCGCATAGTGTAAGCCGTTCTTAGATATTTGGTTAAATAACCCCAAACTGTTTCATTGAGGTGGGTTCCATTTAACTCCACACTAGGCTGATGAAATTCAACTCGTTCTGGTTTATCGGGAACTGGAAAATCAATCCGGATTGTACAATATTTTCCTGTTATGGGGACTTCTTCACCAAAATATTTAGGAAACTCGATTCCAAGACACTCATCATAATCACCAAGAGATGTAACAGTTCCATCTAATGATCCAGGCGATGGACGACCATAAGAATCAATTACTAAAAGAAAAGGAAATGAAAGTGGTTGTTAAATTGAAATTATTTCATGTTTGATTTCATATTTGCAGAATACTTTAACTGTCATTAATTGTATCTCGATAAAGCAAACCAGATTAATAGGACATGATTGTTGAATGTGGTTAAACCAATTATACAACAAATTGTTTCCTGGCTAAAAAAAGAGTTCCAATGCAAAAACAAGAATTGAAATTACTTAAATCACTACATATAGATGGGTGGAAGAAAATTAACTATATTCAATTGTAGTTCTTTTAATTGTTCAATGATGGCTAATCTTTTCTGAAGTGTAACTTTTTTTGAATATTGTTATAATAGCAACTTTGAGTTATTACTTTAGGAGAAACAGTTCTCTAATAATACCAATAACACAAATAGTTACAGAAAAATTGATTGATAGATCTAAAATAAACTGACAAAAATATAACATTGTATGTCAACAATTGAGTGATTTCAATAAAAGAGTTGGACTCACATCGAAATGCCCAGGCCTTTTGTTTACGGAAACCATTTACGAGCTGCAAAAGACTAAGAATACATTCCTCAGAGATGTCGAATCGATAACCAAATTCAGTGGCATGAGGCATTGCTTCACTAACAACCATTTGAATGGCATTTTCGGTGATCTTGGCCCATCTCGACAACAATTCAACCGTCTGATTAATATGACCAACATGATAAAGATTATCTTCATCCTCACTATCGGAATAATCTTCTGTTGGACTATTAACTTGATCATCTTGCTCTGGATTAATCACATTAGTTGAATCCTTATTGGAGCCAGGCGATTCAGATTCAGGTGATTCGGCAGACGGCACAAAATCTTCAGAGTCATCATCAATTGTAGTTGATGTTGTTGAATCGATAGATTCATTAGCACCGTCACTGGTTAAATCCGCTGTTTCATCATTTGTCGAGTTTGATTCACTATCATTATTATCAAGATAAGTTGCAGAAGAATCTTCAGACTCTCTGAATGATGAGAATGATGATGAGGTTGTCACAGCCGCTGGTGTTTGTGTTGTTGCTTCTGATGGTAGAAGTGGTTTAGTTGTTGTTTTTGTGTTATTATGATCCAATAATTCAGCTGAAGATACATGAAATACAATTGAAAGGATTATGTTGATGGTTAACACGATTTTAGTAAACTTCATGGCTTTAATCAATTTGCTGTCCAATAAAATCGATATGATTTCTGTTTACGGATAAACAGAGTCCGTCAGAATCATCATCATGTTGAAAGTCGGAAGATAAGCATCTTCTTGGTCCTTCTCACTTTTACTTTCTCCCTCAGCATCGGTGAACCTTTCTTCATTGTATCTTTTTCGCCTTACCTTTCTTTTTACCTTTGCTCTTATGACCAAAAACCTGTTCATCATCATGTTCTACTTTTTTTACGGTGTACATCATTAACACAAAATTGTTCAGAATCACATTTGAAATCACAAAAGAAGGAATGGAAGATAAGAAGCTTGAAAAATGGACACAAACGGTAAGAGGAGAGAAGGAAGAGATAAAGGTACAAGTTCACGAAAAGTGAAATTAAACAGAATGATAAAGGTTAATGAAAAGTAGGAAGACAGTCACACGATTGAGAAGATTGAAATGAAGGGTGATCATATCCTCAGGTTAATCTAATTGCTTGATTGTTTTAATTTAATGGATGGTCAGTAAATGGTAAAAAACAGGCGAAAAATTCAACTATTTGTTAAGCTTGTTTATTTCACCAGCTGATGAGTGAGAGTGCCATTAAGTATGGCTAATTGATGAATTTACTTGAAGCTTAGATTGAGTCTAAGAATTTCTGAGTGACTTAAAGACATACCATGATCCATACACCTTGTCAGTATTAATTGTAATTTACATATTCCAATGATATGTTGAGTGGCGTCTCAACGACTTATTTAAACAGAAAATGTAAAATCGCAATTTTGTCAATTTTTAGTTATTTTTATTGTCACCAGTTTTAATGCTTGGTTAGTTGCAACAAGTGTTTACTTTATGGATGCTTTTAATTACAATTAGAGAACAATTATAAATTCTTTGAGCAAATTTAACCATCGAAATTGTTAAATTAAGAAACTGGTCATGTCTCATACGGAAGTCACTACAAATTGCAGCGTGATTACGGTGAAAAATTATGATGTTGATGTGGTTTATAATGGTTGAATCCGAAGCACCCACACTAATCCGGAAACTAATCTAATGTTGATTAGTATTAACTTTATTTTGTTAATTAATTCACTGAGAATAAACTCATTTACACTTTTTAAACTGAATCATGTCAAATAAGTCCAATTAAATGAATTGAATAGATAATTGAAGATGTAACATGACAGCTGAGTGAAAATTGACTTCAACATGTCTTTGATTAACCTCAAATTTTTATTAGTTGAATAAGAATCACTAAAACAGTCGTGATTTTTATGCAAATCTGGTCAATTATTAGATTTAACGGAAGATTGAATGAAAACCAACAAATTGCTCGATTAATTGGTTAATTAGAGAAGATTTAAGCAGCCAATTAAGTTGAACTCATAAACACAAACACAAGATTTGTGTTGAAATTTGGCGATTTTTATTATTTTGAACTTTTTTGAATTAATGAGCTTACTTTTAATTTTTATTAGAAAATATTGTTAATTATTTCATGAACAATAGAATTTATATTTAACGAGAAACAATTAAAATTGCTTAATATTATAATTTTTGTTGGAAATTCAATTTACGCGCTCAGTTTACTGTGAGTTGTTTTGAAAATAAACGTGAGATTTTTGTAATCACTCCATGAAAGCTCTTTTTTAAAGCTAATTTAGTTTAATCATGTGTTTATGTTAATTTATATGAGTTTACAATCAATATTACTATCAAAATGATTGGCCGGTGTCTGCGTCTGAATGGATTTAAAGAAATTGTAAAAAATGTATCTAATCAAAGTTTTTGTTCATCTTTAGCCGTGATTAAAAATAATGAGTTATCTAATGTTGAAACTAGTCAATTGGAAAAACAAAAGATAATCGAAGAGTTAATATCCAAAAACACTGATGAATATTTGGTTTATGACAAACGTTTGGATGCCAATTTGGCCCCTTTCTCTGACAAGGTTGATCTTGAATATTTGGATGATTTAATGCCTCCACTTAATGCAACCTTTAATCTGGCTCATTATATTAATAGGATGCCGACCCTTCAACGTCTTGTTGATTTAGGTGTTAATTTATACGTTCTTGAACAAGATCGAGAAATCGCCCAATATTTGATTCGACTTGATTTTAATCGTGATATAAAACAGCATTTGTTATATTTAAAGAGTCTCGGTATAGAAGATGATGCACTTGGTACATGGATAACTTGTAATCCTCTCATATTTAGAGAATCCATTGAAAACTTGAATATAAGATTGGAATATTTGAAAAGCAAAAAGTTCACTCAAGAAATGATCCAGATGATTTTGATTCGTTATCCTCCCTTCCTTAGTTTTACAGTGAAAAGGGTTGATACTGCATTGGGATTCTTGCAAAGAGAGTTTCGTTTGACGGGAAATGATGTTCGGCAAATTATATCTCATCATCCTAAAGTTATTCATTTCACTCATCTCAGATACAAGGTAAGTTAAGATTGACTTCAAAGTGATGGTGTGTCTATTAATTAAACTTTGTCAAATCTTTCAGGCCATATCATTTGCTCTCAAAGAAGTCATGGGCTTTAGTGGAGATCAAATTCGTAAGATAATTGTTGGAGCACCATCTTGCATTTATAGAGGTAAGATAAGTTTAACAATTAATTCAAGATGAACTAATATCTTATTCAATTTCAGATTGCCCACATTTGGAAAAGACGTTTGATCTTCTTCATGAACGAAATGGTTACTCAAGGGAACTTATCGTGAATTCGCCTTATTGTTTAACTGCTCAATTAAGTATGTTGGTGGCTCGCATCAATTATCTCAAACTCCTGAATCTTTTCCAACCGGACCCGAAAAAACCTTGTTTCACAGCTTTAGATGATCTCTGTGTTGTCAGTCTTCCTGTCTTCATAGAGAAATGTGCGAAAACTTCTGTTTTAGATTTTATTAAATATACCAAATCTTGTTAAACTCGTGTATTAGCATTAAATGCATTTAAATCTCATGCTTTGAATGTCTTATATCCAATGATGAATTACTTTGGTTTCATTAGCACAAGATATTTTAACACTTCAGCAAAATGTTGTATTCGTGTAGTTAACCTTGAATTCAATCACACTATCACAAATAAAGAACTTATGGAATCAAACAATTATCGTAAATATTGACAAAACGGCTTTTATTTTAAACTTATTACTCATCCAAATTAAATCATTCGTCTTACAAGTTCGTTGATTTTATCTTCTCTATTACCAAAGTCACCCCCTTCGACGTAATGTGTAACCTTTTTACGCCATCCTCCTTTAGGGTTATTCAATTTAAAGT
The DNA here is from genome assembly GCF_039701765.1 of Tetranychus urticae. Taxonomy (NCBI): domain Eukaryota; kingdom Metazoa; phylum Arthropoda; class Arachnida; order Trombidiformes; family Tetranychidae; genus Tetranychus; species Tetranychus urticae. The sequence goes on from NC_142960.1 coordinate 18,412,181, forward strand.
GCCACAAGAAGTTATTGGCTTTTTTGAAGTTGGGACCAACTGTATAAAGTTCATGAATTAAATCCTCCATACAGATGATACCTCCTTTACCCAAACGACGTTCGATAATTCTGTTATCGATAAGAGGGGTTCTTTTGCGATCCAAACGAGCAAAACCACGTTTGTAGACAAGTTCACGTATTGTCTTCAAATTAGGATAACCCCAGGTGATGTATGGTTCGGCAATTCGAAGCATATTCAAAGATGCCTTGTTCAATTTAACAAATGTAGCATTGTTAATTTGTCTAAGACGGAGTAACTGAAGAACCTTTCGTGGTTTGGGACTTAAACCGTTGACTCTGCAAAAGAAACGAAATAATGGATAAAATATGTTTGAAATGGCAGTTTTTGATGAAAAACTTACCCTCTGATTCGAATAACCAAAGCCAATTTAGGTTCAGGAGCAACATAGTAATTTCCGTGGGTCTTAGCTTGTTTCTTCAAACGGACCATATCACGTTCAGCTAACCTGTATTCCTTAACATATTTTTCGGCACGCTTGAAGATGTCTGCCTTCTTCTTTTTGAAAAGCTAGAAAAGATAAAGCATGGCATAATGGTTAGATTAAAGGTTGTACTGAGGAATGTAGTCCATTTAGCCGGTGTTCATTGAATATCTTACCTGTCTTCTCTTCAAAACATTTGAAATAGCTCTGGCTTTAAGCTTTGCAATGCGTTTCCTCTTTTTAAGCAAAGATTCGGGGATGGTGGGAATCTTTTCAATTCCTTTGGAAACTGGAGTTGTTGGCTTTTTAGCCTTAGGAGCAGTCCTGTAAAGGGAATGAATAAAACAAAATCGGTAAGAGTCAACATAGAAAAACTAAAACACATAATAACATAATTCACACAAAGTATGTAAAGAATGATAGATTAAACGTTATTAAAAAATATACTCACTGAGCATCAGCCATTATAATTAAATTAAATTAGTTAACTAAATCAAAAAACTAATCAACAAACCACAATTTAACAAGAAAAGCACGGCTTGAGAAACCTCACACAAAATTGTGTTCACTAAAAATACTTTTCCGTTTCCGCAGTGTTGCCAAGGCAACATGTTTGCTTTAAAAACTTGGGAGGTAAATTCAAAACTCATTCTCTATCTCGTTAACCATTGAGTTGAGCAACTGATTAAAATGCAATTTAATTTACTAGCTCTTATTTTTTTTATTCTTAACAATTTAATGGAGAATTGTCCCTCATTTATTTTGATTTGAATGTTTTATTATTAATTTCAATATTAACTCAATTCAATTCTAACTGATTGTTCAAATTTTCATCGTTTACAATTAAAGTATTAGATTTTAATTTTAGATTCAAGCAAAGAAATGAAAAAATTATTATTAATTAAATTTTAATAACGATATGAAGTGGTTGAATGAGGAAAGATTACAAGAGGAATATACAAAGGATTTCAAATTGCGACCAAAGATCAAAGAAATTTTTCGATGATAAGGAAAAATGTATTTTATAGTTAATCAGAAAAAATAAACAGCCATTGATTGTTGTTTAATTGCTCTTCACTTTAGCGTTCTCAATATTATTATTACGTCCAGCAAAGCCTTTCATCATTTCTAGTCCACCAAGTAAACTGTAGAGATAAAAGCCACTCTTTGCAGGAATCATTGTTTTTATAGCACTCATGAAATAAAATAGCCTTGGTAGGATCAAAAGATACTGGTCAGTTCGTAAAGCTTCAATTATTTTGTCAGCAGTGTAATCTGGTTTCAACATAGGGATCACTTTATCGTAAGCACCCTGGAACATTCCAGTGTCAATGAAGTAAGGGCATACGGTGGTTATTTTAATGCCATCATAGCCAGCAGTTTTGAGTTCAAGAAACAGCGATTCTTGTAGCATGTAAGCAGCAGCTTTTGAAGACGAGTAATCAGTTAATTTATCAGAACCAACAAAAGATGCAACAGAAGCCATAGATAAAATATGACCCTTATTGGCAGACATCATTTCTGGTAGGAAAGCCTTGTTGATCCAGAAATGGGAAAAAACATTAACTTCAAATGTTTTGAGTATAGCTTCATCACTGAGTTCAAGAATTGATTTACCAGAAACGATACCAGCATTGTTAATTATCACAGATACAGCTCCAACATCTCGTTTAACTCGATCTGCTGTTGAATAGACTTGTTTGCTATCTGAAATATCAACAACATATAATTTACACTTTCCACCAGCCCTTTCCACTTCTTTACCAGTTTCTTGTAAACGAGACTCAACAATATCCCAGAGAACTAAATAATCTACTTGACTAGCAAGTTTGACAGCTAAAAGTCTACCAATTCCGCTCCCAGCTCCGGTGATTAAAACTACTTCTTGCGAGATATCCTTGAATCGTAAATGACGAGGAATGAAAAACAAAATAATAGCCTCCAACCAATGGTAGATAGCAAGACCAATTGTTTTTAACACATCCATTCTTTAACGAGGAGATTCCAGATGATGGTGATATGAAAATAGAGAAAACAAAAAAGGATAAATGAATAAAAGGTTCAAACAAAGGATAAACTGAGAATAAACTGAGCAATGAAGGTTAAGTCACAGGTTAACATAGGATAAAAACATGATGGTAACTGAGGTTGAACAATCCTCTTTTCACCACAGATACATGAAAATAAGTGTATTGCTAGGGAAACCGGTAAATAATGGCCAAGATGTAAAATTGCAAGTGTTGTGAAGAGATGTTTGTTCAAGTGAGACAAGTAAATGAAGGAAAAGTGGAATTGAATGAGAAAATGGATCGGAAAGAATGAAGGTTAAGAGGATGATTAATAGGAATTAGTATGGAAAATGTAAATATGATAATTAACAGCGTAACTTACATGGGAAACAAATATTGGTTTTCCTATTTTAAAACAAAATAAGTAATATTTTGACCAATGTTAACCAAAAAAAACCAGCAGCGTATGTACAGATGTTTGTATGTTAACTTAAAAAAGTTAACTAAAATGCTGCCACAATGATGAACTTTTTTGATATAACTTTAATCAAGGTTTGATTCAAGGTAAAAAAGCACAATAATAGTTGCGTTAGTTAACTTAAACAGATAAAAACAAAAACAAAAGAGGAGACCATTAAGAAAGAGCTCAGTGTTGATGCGTTCACAGTGAAACAGAAGTGTGAGAGTTGTTGACAATTTTGGTTTCAGGGCGTTCACAAAATAATGATTGTTGGTAACAACGATTTAATTTTATTTTCAGTGTTAAAGATAATAATGAAATGAATTAAGTCTTATTATTCAATCGACACTCACCTGATAAATGGCATGACGGTCAACTCAGATTGAGAAATGGTAACTCAACGAGGATAATCATGCCACTCAATTTTACCAATAACCACAAAGATACAAGAATAGATTTTCAAAGCAAAGCAAATGGATTGACTTGTTAAAATAGAAGCTCTTTTTGGCCTGTTAATCAAACAATATTAGAAAGGGGTTTCCTTAATTGTCCCTACAATTTAGCTTCACCATTAACTTGACTATTAATTGCCTTTCTTTATTATTCAATCTCTGGTTATCCAATGATAGAATGATTTCTGTTGACTTTATTTATAGACTACTGTAATTGCTAGAGGAGACTCTTGAAGACCATGAGAAATCTGTGGAAATTTAAACACAATTTAAGCCCAATGCAAGGCCATTTTTGATTAGCAGAGGTTATTTAAGTTTATCAAGGTAATTTAAGTCTATTACCAGGACAATTTAAATAATAAAATAAGACATTTGATATGTAAATATGAATGAGAGATGAAACAATGAAATTGTTGATTTTTATAATGCATAATGAAATGTGCTGTACATTTGATTTTGGTTTGCTTTTGTCCTCAATTGATTTACAATTGTTTAATGAAATAATTACGTGATATTAATGGTCTGATATAATTATGATTGATAATGAATTGAAATGAATAAATGTTTTCAATTCGACGAAATGCTAATGGTAATAAAACAAAGTTAATAATAAACCTTGACATACACAAAATTTTATCTATTCAACAATCTTGCCTCAAGGTGTAGGTCAAATGCGAATCAAGTTAACGCATATTGATGATCGTTTCAGTTGAGACTTGTTTATTAATCAAGACGAACTCATGGCCATATGAAATAAATGATTAACAGATAATTTAGCATATTTTAGCTTAAACTTGATCTTTAGATGAGAGTTTAAATAAGGAATCGAAATGAAATTAACTAAATCAAGGTTTTCAGAGTTTAAGGAATGGCTAATTCAGTGTTAAAAGCTTAATCGTTCGAGTGAAATCAAACGCCAAATTTGTTTCAGAATTTTAATCATTTTATCTATAATTAGTTAAATTAGTACAATGTAAATATTGACGAGTAAATATTTGAAACAAGTTCGTCTGCATTAAACTCAGGTTGAAAAAGTAGTCAAACTGAAATGTAATTTGATCGCATGTTTTTCAACCAAAACCTTGGACTGTTTTGATGATTATGATGAAGATGATAGCTGAAAGGAATGGCGATTAGAGTCTGATCAAGACTCGATTCATCAATATTTACATTGATCGTTATTCCTTCAAAAACCGGAAAACTTATATAAATGATTGACAACCGTTTGTGAGGAAATTCATAAACAGAAGACGCCGAAAACAAGGTTCAAGTTCAAGAAATATAATTTTAGTTTCCCTTTTCATCTTTGAAATCGTTGCATTATAATTTCAACCTGAAACAATTGAGATCTCAACTTGAATATAACTTTCATATCAAGAAACCTCAAGATTTGTCGATGTGTGTTCTTTAGATGTTGATATAGCGTAAAGAGATAGGACACTTGATAAAACGACCGAATATCATGTGTAAAATTAAAAATCACAATGGGTTCATTGAAGACAATAAATGGTTTAGAAAAAGTAAACCACTATTGTGAATAAATACATTGTAGTGATAATTAAATTAAAATGTAAAACTTTAAAATCGTACCTAGTTTTCATTGAAAAAGATAGATGGCATTAGCTTGATAAATCATAGTTAATGAGTAACACTCAGTTCATACAAAAAAACAAGCAAAGAGTAAAGAAAGAGTAAAGAAAGAGTCTACAACAAGACGAGGGGAAAAATGAGATAAGGGGGGAATATCACTGATAGATGGCAGCAAAGAGTGCAGGAAGAGTTCAGACTTTCTAGTCGAAAATTTACTACACTCTGTACTCTATTTTACTCTTTCATTTCTCGTTCTTTCGATATTTAAAATTAAGTTGAAACCATTAATTTTAGCACGGTAAAAGGCTTTTTTGACTGTTTTTCAACGCATTTAACATTAAGAATTGAAAATTGATTTTAATGATTCTGATGCTCAATGACAAATTAGTGACAATTTAGCAATAAAATGTTATTTTAACTAGTGAAAATTGAACTTAGCAAAAGTCTACCAATAAGTTTATGTTTATCATTAAATGATTTTATTTTTTGAAACTTATTTGAAACTTTTGATATTTCAGTTGGAAAATTTTTCTTTGGATACTCTTGTACCGTTTCCCGCCATATCGTTCGAATTATATTTAAGTAAGATTTAAGATATAAGTAAGTTTTATTGACCAAGTGAAGTTGAATTGAAAATTGTCTATCGGACAGAATTTATATTATTCAAATTATTTTACTATAAATTCAGTTATTTGCTCAAATAATTGTCATCTTCATCTTCAACATTACCTTCATCATCATCAACTCAATAATTCCTACCATTCAACTTGAATATCTATTGGATTTATTTGTGTTTGTTTAATCCTCATCCTTAAGTTTGTCCATCATTACCAACGCTTTACCTTCATTTACTTCTATTAAATAAAATTATAACTCAACCTTAAAGGTTAAACATGATGAATCTTTCTACTTTGACTAACCCATCAAGCAAACTTTTACATATTTTACTATATGTTGATGATTCTTCAATATTTTGTGAGTCAATTGAATTGCTTGAAATACTAAAGAGTCAACTCAAATCTCGGTGCTTGATGAAAGATCTTGGTATTACTCGAAGTTTTCTTGGTATTGAATATCTTACAATTCAGAATCAGGTTGTATTTCAATAAATCAGACAAATTATATAAGAAACATTATCGAGGGGTTCAATATGGAAAATTGTGATTCCATATCAACGACATCTGATATTTCTGTTGAACTGGCTAAACCAACTGAGACTGTTACAATCGACACCCCGATCACCTTTACAGTAAAAAATTCCTATAGAACCATAGCGCCGTCGTATGAATATCGATTCAAATTAAAAAAATGGCCTAGGCACGATCACACCATCGTAACAACATGGTGGAATGTTTTATTCTATAATTTTTGAGTCTACTTCACCCGAGGATGCAGGATACTATTAGTGGATGTTCGGTTCTGTAAGAATGGATTACCTATTCATTCAATTAGAGTTGTTTTTATCTCTTTTTGATTATTAGATTCGATTGCCGGACTTATTGATGTGCACCAAGACACCTCAAGAGGAAAGTTATGATCAATTCATCATCCACAACTTTACTCAGCCTCAAATCAACAACATCTCAGTGCTTGTTTCAGCAATTACAAACAATTCGCAAAAATCTGGTTTATTCAAAATCTCCGTACATAGTAAAGATCCTATTCACAATTTGACTGCTGATGGTCACACCATGTTGAACTTTCCAGAGATGAAAGCGTCCAGTTGAATATCAAGATTGATGGAGGAACACCTCCATTTTTTTACTGCTGGGAAATGACAAATTCAACCACTTTGGGAGGAACTCGCAAGCCTACAAAAGAAAGTTCTTTTTCAATAATAGAATATTTTAGAGGAAAAGGAAAGAAAACATTAACCATCAATGTTAAAAATGATTTATCATCATTCACCAAGAACATGACCATATTAATTTATGAAATTGAGCATCGAACGCAACTGAGTTTTGTTTTGGGATCTGTTTGCAGCATAATCATTGCCATTTTCATCATAATTGCGGGCATCGCCATTCACATGAAACAGAGGAATGAACTCACGACTGAAGTTGCATATTTTGATTCGCAATCAATTGATGAAAAGATGGAGAGGACGCTTTGGGAAAGAATCCGTGGTAATTTTCATTCGATTCCGAGAAAAGTTTACCACTTATGCTATCTCAGCAGCTTCCAAAATATACCTGATGCAGATGATATTTTACCTGCTGAGCTCGATAAGATATTCGATATTTTGAATACATTCGTACGATCAGAAAATAAACGGAAAACTATGGAAAACAGCTTTGACACAAGAAGACAATCTCACAAGATATTTATTAGATTTTGTCAACCTTATAGAGAAGGATAGTTTCAAATTTGTAAAATAAGACAAGCTAACAGTGAGCCAAGGATCAATAAGAATGTAAAAGCATGCTTTAGCAAACAATTCGTGGATTGCGCGGTCTTTCGATGGCCTTAGAGGCAACAAAGGTTTATCATACACTCGTGGTTTCTCTTAAGATATTCTTAATAATCATCTTGGAAGGTGGCGCATCAATATCATCATTTAACATCAAAATATCACCTTGTGTTCAGAAAAATCATGAACTTCATTCCACAATCAATTAGTTCATCCGACTGTGGGCAAGCATCAAATTCAATTTTCTCAGCTCAAATATTCAGTCTTTAGATAATGTACCTAGTACAGAATTTTTGTTTTCTTCATGTCTTTCCATTCTTTCCATTTTGTTGTCTTTCAGCGCTCAAATGAAAATGATTTCAAATTTGAAATTGCCATGTTCTGAATTGAAACCAATTTGATGAGACGAGCAATCCTTTTCACGCAGTCTATCTAATGATAATACAATGTTACTGAAGACGCTTTAAAGCATTAAGACCATTGAATCCAGAAAAGCTTTGATTGAAAACAATTTGAAACATTTCTTCTCATAAACTGTCGATAAACTTTTCCAAACAGATTTCTTCTATTTATATTCACTTGTTCAAAAGTTGAATCTTGCTGATAACCTGAATGATTGAAGAAAGGTGGAGTATTCCCATGTTATCATCAACATTTCTATCAAATATTACCGAATGATTCCATCATGAAACATTTCTTACTCCACCTTTCTTGAATGCCTTCAACATGATCTTTCCTATTATTACAATTGTAGTCTGTTCATTGTTTGAGGTTCACAAATAAAAGTACAATCATTAAAAAAATAGCCAAACATGTTCATATTTACCTACATTGTTACACAGTCTGTAAACAACCCAAACAGTTATGTTGGATTAACCTTATTTTTTAAATTATCAAAATCAATAACAAGGACAGTTAACAATCCTAAATGGAAACAATTTTGATTAGAAATGACTGAAAATTTCATTTAGATTGATATTTCAAATGATAGTCTTTCAACGAAAAAATTGTCCAAACTTAAACTTATATTAATGATAATAAATGAAAAATATTTACAGAGCAAACTCAACATTTGAGATAAAATTCATTCTCACCCTGAACTTGCCATGAAACTATCAGACCTCACTACGAGTAGTTGTACAGTAACATCTTTATCATTTCTTATTAGCCAATTGTTATTCAAATGTACAAATGTTAACCTTAAATTATGATTTTGAAAAGGCCAAAAAGATTGAACCCAAAAATCAATTGCAAGACTCTTCTTTTCCCAATGAATTAAACAATTAAACATTTAAACTGTTCAATGACAGACAATCAAACCATCTAATTTGTTAATCGGTTAAATTCCCATCACAATCAATGGCAATTGTTAAATCATGTTGTGGTTTCTCCCTGAGGAAAGGAAGCTTCTTAACGGCTTCTTACACTTTGGTAAGTTAACTGTTTCTTGTAACTCAATTGATTGTTGTTGCTTTAATAATTGATTAACTTAATACTGGAAGCAATTTAAAAACAAACAAACCGTTAAGCATGAAAAATTAAATTACAAAAGGTAAACTTGATTCTTAGGCTTAATTTGCAACCTCAAGCATAACTTTACAGTTTTAACCCAAATTTTTCTGGTTTTAATATTTTAACTTTGATTAAATGCATTTCCCAGCAAAATCTTAAGTCATCTGTTTGAAATGATTGTTTACTCAGAACTCAGTGTTTGGTAACAGTTGACATTGTAATTAATCATGTTCAATGTGATTTGCATAATAATCAAATCAACTGCCGAGTTGTGAATCCATCTAATAATGAAATTGAAAAAGATGAAACAAACAGCTTTTCTCGATTTGTTGTACTTTTGCATTAAACTTTAACTGATTGCTGGTTTCAAGTTTTGCACCATTTCAGACGTCATTGTAAGTGATATAAAATAGAGACAAAATATATTTGATTGTGGAATCAGCTAAATTGTAGTTTACTAAATTGATTTTAGGGCAAAATACATTTTACCAGCTTTAACCAAATTCATATCCATTTATCATTCATTTTAGCTTTACCATTGAACACCATTTAACACCATTATGTAGCAAACCAGACAAATAACATTTTAAGGCCTAACACATCCAAGTTGTCAGTTAAATTGAATCCAATATTTTTATTTCTCTAAATTGTTGTCTCTTGATCATCATAATGTGATTTAATAATAGCATCTATTGGACACCAAGCAAAGAGTCTAATGGTCCAATAAGTCAGATTGGGTTAAACTGTATTCAAAGTAACCCAGACAAACACTTGGCATCAGGTACAAATGGAAACCCATTTCATCTCTTAATATCTTTGGCTATATTCCTGTAATAGTTAAAATCAGTTGTTGTCACGATGAAAACCCATTCAGATGAATCTAAATAATGATGAAAACTTCTTGATTCTCAATTTCATTACATTTTCTTATCTCAAGCATTAAACAATTCAAATAATCTTATTTACCTGACAATGTGAGTAAATATTTACAAAGGCATGTATATTAGCATCTTTTTGTTCAATTTTCAGTCTAAAATAGATGTCATTTGCATTTACATTTTTGATTTTAATTCTGTTTCCATTCAGCTTAAAATAATAAACTTTGAGAGTTTATAAAATATTGAATTCAAAATCGACTGACTGTATCTTGTAAACACTTAGAACTGATTGTTGCCTTACAATTTGAATTGCCTTTTCCAATCCGATTAATATATTATTAAAATCTTACACTTGCCATTAGGTAAAGTACAAGACTATCCAAAGGCTCAGATCAAAGTATCTTTCATTTTTTAATGAATGCTTTCAGAAAGGCTGAAGTTTATTTCATTCACCTGAAGTTGAAACAATTAATTTCTTGAGGTGTAAATTAAAGTTGAATCAATGGTAAACGTGTTGGGAATCAAGTCAACTGTTAATGTTACAAGCAAAAACCCAACAAAAGGGTAAAAATTTTCTGGTAAACTCAGCCTTTTTTTTGTGTTTGTTTGAAAGCCAATGTTTGCCTTTTCAATACATTTTTAAAGTCATTTGTTGATGAAGATGTAAAAGATGATGACGAAGGAACAGATGATGATAAAGATGAAAAGCAACTACATTAAGATATAACAAAGAGTGTTGATAACCCAAGTTTGTAGAAGATTGAATTACAAAGAAATCAATTATCTTCGTGCCTTTTTTTTATCCTCATGTTGAGTTTCGGGGCTTCCTAAGGAATTAGATGAACAAGGATTTTGCCCAAACACAAGTTTCAGTATATATGATGAACATGAATCAGTTTTGAGTTTCGCAGATTCTTTCAGCCCATAACAACAAGATTACCAATTGGCTCTGGTTTTTCCTATTAATCTTATTCCTTACAAGTCCAGTGTTATTGGTCATCCTTTGTCTGCTAATCCAAACATGACTTAGCTTCTTGGTAAAACCCATTGGTTTGGTCCAAACTCACCAATCTTTTAAGCTGCAAAGACATAATCTCAAGGTTAAGCGTTTAAGCTTTTGTCTCAAAATTTATTCAAATTAATCTAGATACACAATCAACGTAGGAGAGTAAATCAATTTCTCCGTTTACATACTTATTATAGTAATTAATATAATTTTGATTTAAACGAATATATTGATTATTCTTTCTGTGAACCTTTTTACCATTAACAACATGAGTTAAATCAATTCTACTCTCTAACTCGAGAGACTTTAGTTGGTTAATTAAATTGAAGAGGTTAGGGCTTCCATGATTGAAGCAATGATTTAATTTATTATGAAATCCTTCCAAATGGTTCGTCGTTCTAGTTCCAAAATTACCAAAATGATTCCACGTCTCTCTTTTGAACAAAGAATCGTGATCCATCCAAGTACATTGAATGTAATAAAGAAACTCGTCAAGTCTATCATCATTAAGTTCATTAAATTCATTAATTAGAAACCAAGCAGTATCTAGATCTGACAATGAAACTAGGGGCAAACCAATACATCTTTTTATTGTTTTTCTGAAATTTTGATTATCTTCGTAATCTTTGCTCAATCCTAAATTTTGAATTTTTCTATATAAACATTGAGAATAATGAAAATAGCAACCATGTACTCTTATATCAGGGAAAAAAATACTGAATGCTTTAATTATCGCCATCTCAAAATCACAATGAAGATGCTCAGGTTTAAATATAATGCCTATTTTTTGTCTAACTACTGAAGTTAATATTGATAATAATTTGAAATATGTTTGCATTTTTTTGTTAGGCAATAAAGCATATACAACTGGAAACATATTTTCATTGATTAATACATGAAATGTGAATAGTTGACTGAATTGTTTAGGAACTGCGGTAAAAGTTCCGTCAACATATACCCGATCTGATTTTGCTAATTTTTCAAGAAAATTTGGTGAACTAAAAATAAGTAAATCATTACTGTAATGAATTAGAAAAGGTTGTTTATCAAGAGTTTGTTGATAATCAACAGGAATAGCTAACTTATTTTTGTCGATGATTGGATAAACAGAGTTTCTTTTGTCATAAAGATTTGATTTCATATTTAAGAATCTTGGTGCTATCGAGATATCTTGATTATTTTCAATTAAATTCAATGTTCTTTTCGTTCTGACCTGAATAATTAAAATAAGAATGAAAAATAATCATAATAGTAACAATAATCATCAATAAATATGCATTTTTAATTTTTTCACCTTCAACATTCAACCCTGACTAACTCACCAACCATATGTTTTCAGATCTCTTTCCATACAGCATTAGCTTCGTCTTAATGAGACCTAACTAACGATATGTAACAATTAAATGTAAACTAATTAATAAGCAAAAAACATCAACTCTGCCGGCGTCAAAAGTCAATGTATTTACATAGGCTATATAATGGGAAAAGTCATCCTAGCGACACTATCATTTTACTAGAAATATATGAGCTACAAATATCATTCAGATATCGTTGCAAAGAGCATAAAAAATACTTTTTATTGATATATTAATCATTTGAATCCCTCGACCCATTCTCAAGATACAACTCAACAAAATTTTTCTCTAAACACATTTTTACTAATATTCATATTTTCCCATTTTTTGAATTAGTATTGAATCTAAAGGTTTGTTTGATCAATCAAAAATTATTTAACATCAAAATGTCAACAGGAAATCAAGTAAATGACTTACCGTATTAAATATTTGTTGAATAGACATGTTCGGAGAAGTCTCGATCAAATTAAACATTTCATTTCGAGCTTTCATCTTCTCAATTCTTTCAATGTGATCGTTGTGTTGATGATCATTTGGTGGCTTTACGATATTGTTGTCTTCCGTAATCATGGTAATATTACAATTTTTATCTACACAACGCCAATAACAGCGTTTGTTATTTGTATTCCTCAAATTATACAAATAATTACAATAAATTAAATTTGATTTGCCGCGCTCAGATTTAATAAACTCCATATTCAACTCAAAAAAGGTTTTTCAACTAATGTACATGTGCTTAAATGAAGTGAACATTTTTCACCCTTTTCTTAGTTAAAACGCTTAACTTTAAGAGATTATGTCTTTGAAGCTTAAAAGATTGGTGAATCTGGAACATACCAAACCCATTTAACTCACCTTTTCATTTTCATCTGAATCAGAATCGACTTCCAAATATTAGGTGAGCTCAAGTTATTGGCATTTTTCAGAAAATTTTGAAATTCGTTCAAAACAGAAGCAATCATTCAAAGTAACTCATATCTGAAGAGGAGACTGATCTTTGCATGTCATCAGACCTTAAGATTCATGAGTTTTCAGGTCATTCGGAATCGATATTTTGACCTCTGAAACGGACCAAATCTTTGTTTCGCTTCGATGTTCAAGTTCACTGAAAAGAACCGATGAAAATGGGATTCTCTTCGAAAAAGTGGAACTTTTTACTCGATATGTTTCTTGATAAATTCATTTACTATGGATTACTCTTGTAATTGTTTTCGTTATTGCTGTAAACCCAATTCAAGTAAAGTAAACACAATTGCAATTACAAATCTTAATCCAAACGGTAAACTTTAATCTCGATTGGAAGGTTGACCATTTCAAGTGTAAATTGGATTTTCAAGTGTTTTTCAGTAATTGTAACATTTCGAAGTTACTGTTTTACAATTGATTAAGTTTCACTTTTTGCTAAATTGAATCAGCTTTAAAATGAATCGGTAAATATAAATTGAATATTGGGATTAAAGGTTTCAAATGTTGCAATTGAAATGATATTTTAATGCCTTTTTTGTCCTCAAACTTGGAGTCATTTTAAACTGATTCAATTTTTGCTCAATTAACAGATTCAATTGATGGTTAATCATTCCATGGTTTGGTGTAATGGTCTGAATGAACATTTAATCTTTCATACATTAAATAGCAATTTCTGTTGAAATGTTTGATTTATCTGAATGATCTTTCAAGCCAACAATTCACCTTTATTTTGATTCACATCGTAACAAGACTTGACTACAATCAATCAACCTGTTCATTGATAAATTGTGCCAATCATAGACAATTATCATGGATGAAGTTGAAGACTTAAAACATTAATAACAAATTAATCAAGCAATTGTACTTGAATTGCTAGTGTTTGCTTGATGTTGATGAAAAAAACATTAATAATGAAACAAAACAAGGTTCGTTAAGTTGATTTAATTAGTCAAGCCAAACAAAATGAGCTCATTAAACAATCAGTTTGAGATTTTTATTGAAAGGTTGAAAAACAACAAAAAAAGGTTCAATAATACAAATAACAGGTTAATTGGACAAAAATGGTTCCAAGTAATGAAAGTTGAAAGGATAACAGCATTAATAAACATGAGCTAATCAATTAGATGAATCAATGTTTTTTGGCGATATTATAAAGAGTGAATTATTCCCATTGAATCAAGTTAATATTGATTAAAATTGATTACCTTTTTGCCTTTCTTTAATCCATAATCAATTTTGCTAGACTCATTTGTCGGAAAATTAATTGAATTTCTATGCGTAAAATCAATAGATGAACATCACTTTTGCCCTTTTCCTTGTTGTTGCTTTATTAACCAGCCATTTGAAAAGGTTTTTTGACTCCAATCTCAGATTATTCAAACTGATCAGGGAGTTTGAATTATATTAATGGTGGCTTTCACAAAATATGGGTTGACTCAAGTTGAATTGATGATTTGGTTGTAAAATATTTCTGGATGTGATGATAATACATTATCTTGGTGGAGAGTAATTTAAGCTAATGATAAAGCAAGGGTTTCCAAATGATGATAATGATGATGATTTGGATGACAGCAACATTTTTTTCTTCTTCTGTATTTTTAAATACAAAACTGGAGTAAGATGTGAAAACAGCTCTCATGGTGACAGTGAAAAAGATGAGGAAAAATATGAAGATGAAAATGTAGTGATAATAATGATGATGATCATCATTATGATGAACCGTCTTTGTCTTTTCATAATCTTAAAATAATTTTATAAAAGCTTGAAATAGCAGGCAAATTGTTACAATTTCCAGTTCTTAAGTTCATAGTTAATTGTTGGAAATTTAAGGTTTACTCAATTGTTAAATGTTCAGTTTGTTAACAAACAGTTTCAAGGGTAAAATCCATGTTTAGTATGTAGTATTGGTTTAATCCCAGTTTTCAACAATTGTTTCAACAATTTTTATAGCAGGCTTTATCCATGATCAATCTTTACCATCTAATTGTCAGTAAAGCTTGATTAGTGATCCGTTGGTAATGAAACTTGCTACCATTTGAATGTTATCCATGATTGTGTGAATTGGTAAATTCCTTTGGTTAATCTTTATGTCCTCAGGTTTACGGAATCAACCAAAGAAACCATAATTATTGGTGTCCATTGAATTGTTTTCCTTGACTCTGTTGAGAGATTGAAAGGTTGTTGAAATGAGATTAAATTAGCTATATATTGGATTCAGCATTGAACACTGGAATGGTATAATTAGTCTTAATGAGCTAATCAAAAGCAAAGTGAAGGTAAAAATAAATTAACTACACTCGGAATTATGTTAATTGAATATATATAAAGTTATTTTGTAAAGAGTTAAGATGAAACATTAAAATCCAAACAGTCAATCAGATAGAAATGTTTAACAAGGTACATCCAAATTGTAAGACTTACGATGTTAATAAATAGTGTAACTGATTGTTGGAATCACGATTAATCCGACATATAGATGAATAATGAATAAACACTATGTCAGACGATATCAAAAGAGATCAGTTATTGAAGTCAAACCTCAAATTTCAAGAGTAAATCACTTTTCTCTAATTGAAATGAGGGTTATATTTTTTACTTTCACTATCATGATGACAACAAATTCAGCAGGTTCCATGAATAATCAATTAACGTTTTTTACCTTTCAGTTTGTTTCACCATCACAATTAATCAATAAAACATAAAAAAAGCAATCTGTAAACATGAAGTAAATTAATTCGCTAAAACAAAAACAAAAATGTCTGCCAAGATATCTTATACTGTATCTATCTGTATCAATAGATACAAGAGTCGATACGCTGATTCATCGGTGTACAATTACAAGAGTCAATTAAAATTATATTTTGTGATTGAAATTGTATTAAAATTTTAAAGCAAATTAATTTTGATAATCAGTCTGTCCAGGTTAAGAATGAAACTGCTATTTGATAGCAAATTACATGTAATAGAGATTTGATCCTGATGGGAATTATTTGTCAAATTATTCAAACAAAAAGCATTTTGTTTCTTGCTTTTCATTTTAAATTGAATTATTGCAAATAATATTCATCCTGATTTGAATAGACTATAATTATCTTGAAATTCATGTTTCACTGATTAATTATCTTGCCTCTTAATGAGAGTAATTGTCCTGACGAATGTTAATATCATGCCAATCAATATACACATTTGGATGGTAAAGGATCTCACACTTGCACATTTTGTATCTACCACTGGATTCACATTTAATTTTGCTTGTTACTGGTTAATAAAATTATTTGTCACGTTAATGATTAACATGATTAAGGGATAAAGTTAGTGGTAAAGATTGTTACTAATTTGATTAATTATTAGTTTTAATTCTTGATCTTTTTCATCAAAGCTTAAGCCTGATTGAACGATAAACAAAAAGCATCAATCCGTGAATAATATCAAAATAAATTGTCTTTTCATATTCAATGAATAATAATCTTTGCTTCCCTCGATGATTAATCATCCAAACCAAGCATAATTAATCATAATCATCGACAAAGTGACAAACATTGACAAAAAGCGATTGAAAATTGATACAAATAAGATTATTTGATTGCAATTAAAACCTAAAAATTGTATGAAAAGGTTTCATTGTAATTCAACCTTTTCCCAATGTCTAACCATTAGGGATGGAAATCTGATTTGATTGTAAATATATCGATGCAAGTCTGAAGATTTAAGCAAAGTTGAATATTACCTTTTATTAAATTGTTACATTTTACAATCAAGTTTAAAGTTACACTGACAATAACCAATTTAATCGTCAATTGTTCCTAACATTGAAATGCTCAAATTACCAGCTAATGAATCCATTAGAAGGGTCAAAATGATGTTGAGAGAAGAGCGGAAATTTGATATTATAAGCTAATGATGAGGACAATGATAATAACTGTAAATCAACAAAACACTAATGTCAAGGGTAACAATTTATCCATAATTAACCTCAACCCAATCAACTTGTAACTTATTAATCTTGCAATCCCATTAGCAGTCTATTTACCTATTGTCAATGGCTTAGGCTCAAGTGTTGTATCAATTGACTTTCATTGATAATATTTGGATAATAACAGTTATTATATGCAATTTGATTTAGGTAGACAAAGGTGAAAAGATATTAAGCTCAACAAATTGTAGTTACAAAAAAGATGATTTGTAAATGTTAACCCAAAATGAAAATAAATTACCTATTTGGGTCCATTTTAATTTAGGTTTATTATAAAAGGCAAATTGAGTCGATAAACTGAGTCTTTTTTTATTCTGATGCTCTGTTTACATGGCATTTTATATAGATTTTTATTTTTTCACTGTTTTCCTGTGTTTTATAAATATCACTTGAAGTATCCTTTGCTTGATTTGGACTTGAATTGGGTAAACAATTGAGGTTAGTGTTTACAGAAAAGATAATGAAAAATAGCAATTGTCCAGCATTGTCAGGAATTAATGTTAGACCATTATACATGTATTATTAACAATATTATTACTGCCATTATAATGATAAACATTAATGATTAAAAATAATGGAATGTAACCAGAATGTAAATAATATTGAGCATCCTGATGCTTGATATTAGATAACAGCAATTATTTGTCAGTTCATGTTCAATCCTTTGAATACAATATTCAAAGCATCTAAGTGTTGGATCAACATATCGATTGAGATTTTTCACATTTTTAACATTCGTCTCTTTCTTGTAAAATTCAACCCAAAATGAGTTGTTTTCCTGGTTCTGGTCTGATCTCAACTCAGATGAATCTTTGATCATTGACTCGACATCAGCTATTGATTGAGTCTTCCAATTGATTTCCAGTTAAGCATAAACAATTAGTCTTTGCTTCTCATTGAAGGCGGATTCCTAAGTAGTGCATCAGACCATTTAGCGGTTAATATTATAATATTTCAAAGGTTAGAGACCAAATTGTTGCATGACAATAACCATGAAAGGAATGGTGAAAAATATTGACAAGCTTTTTGGAGTAAACTTCCGATCATATTTTCATGTTCAACTTGGATTCCTTCCCATTCCTTGTATCTTCAGTTGCAGTGAATTGATTTCTTTGCATCTTTTTTCCATTGATTGATTATCTTATTTACAACAATTGAATCATCCAAGTTGGCCATATCAATCTGACTATTAGGACTGTTTCAAAATTTGCACCAGATTGATCAGGGAATTGTGTGATGCTGGGAGAATCGTAAAGTTTTTGATATTCTGTTAAATCATGGCAACAAGATATGATTAAATAAGCCGAGAATAACATTTATTATAAAGGAAAAGCAAAATAAGCTTAACTCAACAACAGCAAAACATACCTTTTGACAATCCACCGGAGATTTGGTTTGAATGAATGATAATATTTAAACCTATTTGGTGATCAATGTTACTGTTAGTCTGGCATCAATGTTGCCGTTCACATTAGATTTGCCGTCATTCATCAGCTTATAAGGTTTGAAATTACATTTACTTTTCGATTCTCAACTAAGCTGTTAACCAGGTAACCAATCGAGAGATTTTGTATTTTCATTAAAAACAAGAATTGAAACGATTATCATCATCATCGAGGTTCAACATTGTTCACCTGGGAATTTATGAGTTTTCACTGAAAAATTCATCATCTTGTTAAGTTGATTCTTGTTTATCAGGTTATAACTATTAGCTTTTACAAAGGTTAATAGGATCCATGAGAGGATAATTGTTGAACTTGTAAACTGAAAAAAGGTAACAAAAAATAATCAATTAAAACGTTGATCAAAAAAGGTTAATTGCTAGAAGGTAAACTTAAAATATTTTCTGAAGCAAAGCTGCAAAATTTGAAAAATTAACGGCTAATTGAGTTTACTGTAAATGTAAGATTCAAAGGTTATTCTGACAATCGTTTAATCCAATTGTTGATTAATTTTAAGTGATGCAAAGAGATTAATTAGATTTGATCAAACTCGAAAAGGGCAAAAGTCTTTGCCAAGTCAAAATTCAATCTTAAAGATAATGTTGGTTGAATATGCAGGGTGAAGGTAAATAATGAATTGGTGATAAGTCGAGCTTCATTGATTGTCATTGATTAGTTGAAGGTGTCCACCATGGAATCGGTGAATATAATTTGCAATGTGATTGACATGCGAAGAGGCAAATAGTAATGAGACTGTTGATATCACTTATAAATGAAGATCAAATATGAACTCCCAACAGACACGTTTTCATGACTTGTCATGATAAATATCCAGCCATTTGGAGAGGAAAGATGAAAATTGTGAGCTCATCTACTTCAGGATTCACCGAGAGATGTTGGACATTTGCTCAGCATGAAAACTCTTTTGTTTTCAGTATATTGATTGCTCTTCTGTGTCTTTACATTATTTAGGAGATTCAACAAAAAATTGAGTCCACTTTACAAATTTAGGGAAAGATGAGAGGAAAAGGCTCAGACAGATTCCAAAATGTAAACAAGACCAGGAAAAGGGTAAATAGTTGAAGGAATGGTCACTACTGGCTTTTCATATTTGCTCATCATCACCAATCATGATTAGACACCTGAACTATTGAACAGGTTACTGGCTTCTAATGGCTTAAATGGCCTAATCTTGAGTCCCAATAGATCAATCCGATCACTTTGACTTTCTCCGGTTAATGATGCTCATGATATAGCTTATCAGGTTTCTATTGATTTAATTTAATTTTGTTTACTTTGTCCAGCATTTAACAAATTGTCTGGTCTTCTGTTTCCTTTTTTTACGAGTGTAAGCATTAAATATTGCCTGATATTGGGAATAAGAAACATTTTTACATTCTGCTTTTATCTTCCATGATGTTCCTTCTCAGTGTTGATTGAAGTTTATTGATTCTGTTTTCAATCCAAGGCTCAACTTGATTGTCAGTGATCCAACACAGGCTAATATATTTAGCAATTACTCCTCTGATTGTACTGATCATAAAGGCCTAGCAAGATGGACTGTTCAACAGTTTGTAACAATGTAATAATTGTCCATAAAAACACATAACTGTAATCACGTTACACCTTAAAATGGATATATTACAATCATATAAAGGTTAATATGCACGATAATAGATTATTAAAGTTGATCAATTGGATTCTTTGAGTCAGTGAACACAATTAATACTGAAATACACATAAATCCATTGCTTTTATTTCACTTTCACATGAAAATGGGTAAAGGCAGTAGCTGAACACTTGTTCAGATTTTAATTGCTTCATTAATTAGATTAAAGTGGTAAAATATTCACCCAATTAGTTTATTACTTTTTTACTTTTCTATTGTAATTTAAATCTTAACATCAACAATTAAATGCAAGAGCACAGAGAAGCCAACAACTTACACAGACTTGGAAAAGCTGTTGTTACTAATAATAAGACACAATTCACACAATTGTCATATTTATGCACAAATTGACACAAACACTGAAAAACAAATGGGTTAAAACGGGCAAAAATGAATTTCTTGCGAGTCTAGATTCTGTTGGTTTGTCAGGACACTAAAACTGAGGCCATTAGTGCGATTTTGAAATTCCTCCGATCTACAGTTCTCGAGAAAATCAGGTTCGAAGTTGAAACTTGCGAAGCTTTTTGTACAATTATGGAAGTAGATTTTTCCATGATACTCATGGAACTGATGTAACTTTTGATAACGAACCAGGAAATGTATTCTTTTTGAGAAATAGAACTTTTCTTTTTCTGTAAAACAGATTAGTTCGATTTTGAGTCAAACCGAACTTTTTCTGTGACCGTAAAAGTTAAAGAGCTGAAACTTAATTTTTGTATAGAAATTGTTGGTCCAGATCATGGATTGAAAAATTTTAACAATTTAACAACAGTTCTCTTGATTTTGGCCCTTGGACTAAAAACTTTTAGCCTCGATATTTCGAGAATGGGATTACCTGGAGTCATCATTCTTTCACCAATTTCTTTCTTCACTAATTAATAATTCAATGCAATCTAATAAATTTCCATTAGCGCATTCAGACTATGATATTTGGGCTGTAAAAGTACGAGCAACAACTTATTCAACAAACTAAACTCATCTCAATGCATATCTTGGCAAATAAACCAATTTTCTGGTTAAGTTTGCAAATGAAACGCAAAGATCACTGCTAAAGACTCGAAAATTTGAGTAAAGAGTTGAGACTTGGTGCGTTTTGTAGGGATATAAAATCTGAATCCATTGGTACTATTAAATACTTCATCCGATGGACAGTTTACTGGAAAATCGAGGTCAAAGTTGAAACTTCGATCGCCTTTTGTGCAATTATGGAAGCTGACTTTTTCATGAAACTCATTTTGCGAATGTAGCTTTTGATGACTAACAAGAAAAAGGTCTCATTTTGAGAAATAACTTTTTCTGTTTCAGTAAAACAGATCAAGTTCAAATTTAAGTTAAACCGACCTCTTTCTGTGACCGTAAGAGTTAGCGAGCAGAAACTTAGTATTTGTGCATGAAAATTGTTGGTTCACATCATGAATTGAATGATTTCAACAAATTAACAACAGTTCTCTTGGTTTTGGCCCTTGGACTAAAAACTTTGAGCCTCAGTAATTTGGGAATGGTATCACCTACAAGCACCATTGTTACACCAAACATTAGATTTTATTATGGGCTACAATATACTAAAATATTAAATCATTCAAGATCCTCCAAAATGCGTTATAGAATTGTATTACTTATGCTGTCAGATTTGAGACTTGATTTATGAAGTTGAATGGTTACTAAACACAAATCTTATGAGTGAGAAGGACATTCGTCATTAATTAAATTAGCTCGAACATTATTTGGTATTCATTCATATTGTATTTTAATCAATGATAAAATCTAATGTTTGATAAAAGAACGATGACTGTAGGGGCCACCATCCTCGAAATATCGAGGCTCAAAGTTCTTAGTCCAAGAGCCAAAATCAAGAGAACTGTTGTTAAATTGTTAAAATTTTTCAATCCATGATCTGGACCAACAATTTCTATACAAAAATTAAGTTTCAGCTCTTTAACCAGCCAAAACCAAGAGAACTGTTGTTAATTTGTTGAAATCATTCAATTCATGATGTGAACCAACAATTTTCATGCACAAATACTAAGTTTCTGCTCGCTAACTCTTACGGTCACAGAAAGAGGTCGGTTTAACTTAAATTTGAACTTGATCTGTTTTACTGAAACAGAAAAAGTTATTTCTCAAAATGAGACCTTTTTCTTGTTAGTCATCAAAAGCTACATTCGCAAAATGAGTTTCATGAAAAAGTCAGCTTCCATAATTGCACAAAAGGCGATCGAAGTTTCAACTTTGACCTCGATTTTCCAGTAAACTGTCCATCGGATGAAGTATTTAATAGTACCAATGGATTCAGATTTTATATCCCTACAAAACGCACCAAGTCTCAACTCTTTACTCAAATTTTCGAGTCTTTAGCAGTGATCTTTGCGTTTCATTTGCAAACTTAACCAGAAAATTGGTTTATTTGCCAAGATATGCATTGAGATGAGTTTAGTTTGTTGAATAAGTTGTTGCTCGTACTTTTACAGCCCAAATATCATAGTCTGAATGCGCTAATGGAAATTTATTAGATTGCATTGAATTATTAATTAGTGAAGAAAGAAATTGGTGAAAGAATGATGACTCCAGGTAATCCCATTCTCGAAATATCGAGGCTAAAAGTTTTTAGTCCAAGGGCCAAAATCAAGAGAACTGTTGTTAAATTGTTAAAATTTTTCAATCCATGATCTGGACCAACAATTTCTATACAAAAATTAAGTTTCAGCTCTTTAACTTTTACGGTCACAGAAAAAGTTCGGTTTGACTCAAAATCGAACTAATCTGTTTTACAGAAAAAGAAAAGTTCTATTTCTCAAAAAGAATACATTTCCTGGTTCGTTATCAAAAGTTACATCAGTTTCATGAGTATCATGGAAATCTACTTCCATAATTGTACAAAAAGCGATCGAAATTTCGATTTGTATCTCGATTTGCTCGAAAAATTTTCATCGAAGCAATTTTTAAATCGCAAGAATGGATTCAGTTTTTATGTTCTCATGAACTATCAGAGTCCTAATTTGAAAGAAACAATTTTTACCCGTTTTTGTTCATTTGTGTCGATTTGTGCATTAATATGATATTTTGTCTTTTTAGCAACAAACCCTAAAAGCTTATGTTTTTAGCGCCAGTATTAGATCAATTAAGCAGAAAGATCAACAAGGGAAAAGTGATCATCACTTGAAATTGGAGTCAAGAGTTTAATGATTACCATTAAACACCCCAAAATATGATAAATTGTTAATTCTATTTTATTCTCACTTTTTCCAGATACTTTACACAATAATTGTCATGATCAGCGCCTTACACTTTGAAGTCGTCAGTCAAACTCCCGGTAAGTGATCTGTAAACGCAATAAAGTTAGATGGACCCAAAAATAAACTTGAAACCAATATCTCTTATTATGTCTTATTAGGTCTCATGGCATTCACTGTAGTTATGATTTTTGTATCTGGATTTTGTGTCGTCTCATCAGTGTTTCTTATAATTGGTTTATGCGTGGTGAGTACAATCAGCTCAATTAATTTACAATCACAATTCCTTGCCAAATCAAATTGCCAAATTTCCAGTCCATCATCAAATTACTTTAAGGTAAACCAGAGTAAACCCAATTGAAGGTGATTTAGTAAATGATTGAAAATAGGTTAACAGTGGAAACCTTACATTCGGTATTTACTCAAAATCATTTGAATTGTTAATCAACAATACTTACTTTTAATACCGTTGATATAAAGTTAATTTAGCTGAAATGATGATCAAAAATGAGTTCACAATCAAAACCATTTTGTCAAACCAACAATTTGTCTCTATATATTGATGTTTAACTGTCAATTTTACAATTTGATTGATTTTTCCTCTCAATGGATTCCCTTTTTATCATTCAAACCTTCACAATTCATTTCCATATAACCTCAGGTAATGAAAGCAATCAAAAGTAAACACAAAATCTTACCTAATTTACATTAACGATAATAATTTCAACTATTAGAGTGAAAATTGAACAACAATTTAATAAATTATGTTTACTCTTAATTGTACAACTTAAATGGATGAGCTTTCCATTAAGGCTTGGTGTTAATCATTGATGACATTTGTGACTTCAAGTGTTGTTGATTGAACATGAAAATGTAATGTTTTTTGTTAATTTAATTTTCGTGTTAATTTGATATTGTACAACAAGCAATCAATTGAAAACAATAATTCATGTTGATATGAATAATGAATAATGATTGAATCAGCCTTAAGATGTAAAAGACTATTTAGTTGCACAATTAACTAGGAAATTCATTTTCATTCATTTCCTCCTCTAATAACAATTGTCATTTATTAAGCTAATATTTGAAGACAATTTAATCAAACTAAGTGATATCATAACAATCAAAATGAATGGTAACTGCAAATGACTTTCACATTGATTGGCATTTTAATAAAATGTGAAAATTTAATGAAAAGTCGTAAATCATTTGCAAACATTTAAAATGACAACAAATGGTAACATGTAAATGTATTTCATGTTTAATTGAAAAACTGATTTGTCCCTCCATAGGAAAGTAAAGCGTTGTTGGCTCCTTGGTTAATTGCAATCATAATTGCTACAGCATTGGACTTTATTTTCACGATATTTTCATTGTTAGACGGAGATCTTGTAAGTGCCATTCATTTGCATTAAACTTGCTTTTCCTAATTTGCTTTCCATTTTTATTGCAGGAAATTGATTCATATTTTGTATTTTTCGCTCTACTTTCAATTTGTACGTGCCTTTTAAATGTAAGTCAATCGCAATGATAATTCCAATGCAATTTGTTTAACTAACTGATTTGTTGATTTACAGATTTACTCAATATTTGTTGTTACATCTCAATATCAGTTATACAGGAAAGATTCAAAGGTATGTTTTGATCATTATTTTGATTCTTGAAAGATTGTTTTAAGGTGAATTGAGGAAAGAAAACAGAAAATGAGAAATTTTTCTGTCTTTGGCTTTTTGGAAACACTTTTTTGTTTAGAAATGGTCTTTTTTCATTTGCTTTTAGAGGCGGATGGAGAGTATATCTACGATTCTCGAGAAAATCGAAGCTCCATCCAAGAGTCAAACGGAGAAAATCGGTCTGGAGAACTCTAATACTTCGTATCAATTGTACAATGATGATGACCATGACGATGGCCACTCCAATAACCCATCCCATGCATCCTTTGTGTCCTCTGAAATACTTGCTGTCTCTTCATGTAAACCAAATTGCTGTGAATCTTGTGAATGTATAACCTCTCAATATCTGAAATAAAAATGTAAAATTATACAATCACTAATTTGTAATCATCAATTCAATGCCGGTTAAAAACGGTAACAAAATAGCAGTTTTCCTGGAAATCTATTACTCCTTGCTTTGTCATCATGGTTTTACAATTGAACTTGTTTATCTCGTTAATTTAGATTATCTTTGGATCATTCTGAATCGTAAATCCATAACTTTTTCAAAACGATATTGAATTGGCACATCAAGTTACATAAAATGAGATAGTTTTAGATGATTATCAAATAGTCATGAGATGATAAAAATTTCAAGGATACAAAAATTCAGGGTTAAAATGGATTAATCACACTTATCACTTTTTTATCATTGAAAAACGCCGATATTTTGGTTCAATCAAAGTCTATTTCATATTTTAACCGAAATCCTAGAATTTAAAATTTCCAATAATTCAAAATGAGTTTCCATTGCTAGGTCTTAGCCCAATATTTAGTTGCTTTTGATTAACTAAATATAGTAAGCGTTTTATGCAGCTTTAACTCCAACAGAAAATAAAAATACAATTTCTTCATAAATTTCATCAAATCTTGAATGGCTTCTGGAAAAATGAATAATTTGTCAATTGTAGCAGATCCTAGAGGACTTCTGGTGAGCTTAGTGAACAAATTTGACTCCGGGTAACATCTCTTGAAATGAAATCAATTTAGGTGAGATACTTTTAGGTTCCATTTGATTCACTTTAACCAAAGGAGTAATTCAACCAAATGATGAGCTGTTTCTATCTAATCTTGTAAAATCAATTTATATCAACTTGCATCACAGATGAATCGATATGTTGGCCTTTGTTTGGTTCCAAGCAGATATAAGTTTCAAAAGTTTAATCTCAACACTTGATAAAAATCTTGTAGATTTATAATATAGATTAAAAACTTTGGACCGAATAAGAAATGTACAGCATCTATATGGACAAAGACATCCAATTAAGGTGATTGTAATGTAATAAATTGCACTTAAAACACAAAAATACAGGAAATGTTGAACATTTTATTTACATTGTATTTATAACTGTAACTCAAAGAGTAAAGAGTTACATCAAAGAGCATAATGTTTTGTTGAACATGATTGGAGTTTTTATTTGGCGCTCAGTTTGAAAGGATATTTTGTAAACAGCTGATCAAATTCTTGCTACTAACGTTGCAATTGCTGTGATCGTTAATTTAATTACATCGTTATCATGTTTTAATTTCTACCTTCAAATATTAATATTCTTCTTTTTATTGATTCAAAGTATCCAAAAAATAGATTGAAATGAAAATGAATGATTTTTCTCTGATCAACAGAAATGAAAGTTATTTTGAATCCTTTGTTACAATTTTTTTATCTTATCAAATATTTATCTCAATAAATTTAAAACTCCCCTATGCTCAATGAATGTGTTAATTAAATTAATGTGGGACCAATTATCAACTCTGCAATAGTGATCAGTATTACATCTGTATTGTTGCGTTTTACTTATTTGTTTATTTCCTGATATAGTTCACCAGCTTGATTGGTTTGGTCATCACAATCATCGGACGAAATGGTTAAACATCTTAATGAACCCGCAAAATTAGCAGTTTGTTGCAACCAAAAATAATTGGATCATATTAGAGTTCAAGTTGAACACAAAGAGATACGTGTGGCAATCAATCAATACTTAAAATTGATCCAGGAATAATAAATTTTCCAGCTGTATATTAATTTTGCTTGTTGCAAAATTGTCATCTCAGTAAACCTTAACAGATCCCCAAATCGCTATTAATCAACCTGATATTAATAATTGATCTCTGATTGTGACTATGTTCAATAATAATCGTGATATTCAGCAAGAAAATATTTCCAAATTCCGGTTCCGATGGATTATTTATCTGTTAACAGGTTTTACACTTTTCACCACAACTGCAGTTTCGTCGAGTTTAAGTTTGACCATTGTGGCCATGATGAAAAATGGTACTCACAATTCATCAACATCAGCCTTAGATTCAATAGACGATTTGCATGTTGATTGGAGCAATGTTGAAAAAGATCGGATGCTTCAAGCAATTTCATGGGGATCTCTTGCCCTGGCTATTATTGGCGGACGAATTGCTGAAACGGTTGGACCTAGAATTGTAAATTTTGTCTCATTGATTTCAATTGGTGTTCTTAATTGCATTTATCCCACTGTGGCTTTAAAGAGTTATGTTGGAGCTTATGCTATAAGAATTGCTCAAGGTTTTTCCATCGGAATAACTGGTCCAGCAAATTATGTCATTTTATCTTATTGGGCTCCTTACTTCGAGAAGACGGCTTCTAATGCCATTGTTAACTCGCTGTGTTTTGCCGCTAATGCAGTTATCAATCCAGTTGTTGGTTTCTTGGTCACTAGTACTTTTCTTGATGGTTGGCCATCAGTTTTTTACATCTTCGGTGGTGTTAATATTGCGTTAGCATTTATTTGGTTGATTGTTGCCCGAAATAAACCTGAAGACCACAGCTGGCTGACTCCATATGAAATTAATGAAATCACTTTGGCACGATCTAAAGGACAAAGTTTCTCGGTGAGAATCCTATGCTCATACATGTGATTATTTTTCTAACAATCAAATATTTCTAGTCGAAATTGCCTTGGTTTTCCATGTTATCTTCAATATCAGTGCTGGCTTACCTTTTCGTTGGTTTCACTCATGGCTGGCTTATAGCTTTTGTCACGACTCAAGTTCCTTCTTTCTACAAAGATGTTTTCAACGTCTCTTTAAAACAGGTAAATCTTTAATCCTAAATTTCTTGCTCATTTTTATCATTTGAACGACTTCATCTGATGCTAATTTTGATGTTATTATTTCTGTAGAATGGAATTATTTCATCGCTGCCTTGGATATTAAATATCATCGTAATTCTGTTTGCCGGTTTCTCTGTTGACAAATTGAGGCAACTGGAAAGATTTAATTTAACAAGACTTCGTAAAGGATACACTTTAGTAGGTGAGAGATGAAAATATTGGTCCATGTCCACATTCGTGATTAATAAGACTAAAATCTTTTCAGGTATCGGAATCTCATCATTAACATTTCTTGGTGTAGCCTTTATTGGTGATAATACTACTGCTGCAGTCGCATTAATTACGCTAACTAAAGGAATTGGTGGTCTAAATATAGCTGGGGCTGGCTCTAACCAGCTTGACTTAAGTCCATCTTTTACTGGAACATTATCTGGACTTCTAGCAACCGTTTCAAGTATATCTCAGTTAGCTATGAATGAAGCAGTTGTTTGGATCGTTGGTAACACTGAATCACAGTCTAATTGGTACATCTTTTTTTATATCACTGCTGGTATTAGTCTACTTGGAGCCATCATTTACTGTCTTTTCGGATCGGCTGAGATTCAAAAATTTGACCCATGTTCATTACATTTATTGGTCCCTCGTTATTCACAGGATTCAAGCGATCAATCTTATGAAATTACCAACGAATATTTTGTAGAAAGTTTTAGCTGATCTAATGGCTGATTCATCTTGATTATTACATTCACACACATTACTCATCATAAAACCATCATTGCTCCTTTAAATGGATGATAAGCATTCTTTTGCTCAAACCAGGTTGATTGCAAAAAATGTTTATTTTATAACAGCTATTGATTTACAGCAAGACGAATGATAAAAATACTTGATGATTTAATGATATTATTTTCAATATCTATGACAATTTGATTTTATCGATAAACTCACAGGTAATTAAACGAAAAATTAATTTATATGACATATTAGATCTAAATTACTGTAAACAAAAAATCTGTTGACAGTCAATTCAAATTACTATACATCACACATATACATTTGTACATTCAGTAACTTGCCAAATAATGTACATTATCCAATATAATAATATCAAGCAATTTTCAGCTTCATTTCTTTAAAATCGTCTTTTCCATTCAGTAAATGAACAACAAAACGACCAATAAATCACAGTGGACACATTTTTTCAGTTGAATTATTTTGATGATAATTTGATGTCTCAATCGGGTATCTCTCCGCAATCCGATCGATGGTGGATAACAATTTAGCCAATCGCTGGGAAAATATTGCCTGTAAAACTGTATGGTTGAATCGAGCCGAGTTTTTACCATCTAAATATGCAAAATTATCAGTTAAAAATCCTGTAAACAACCAGCCAGTTAAAGGAACCAGAATACAAGCTAAACTGACAACAATTATAATTGGAAGGATGTAGGGAAAGGTTGGATCGGTTAAAATCATCTCAATGAATGATGGTTGCTCTTGTTCCTGCATTTCGTTCATCATGTTCATCATTTGATTCTTCATTGCCTCGGTCAGACCAGCTTTACCAGGTTTCTTTTTCATTCCATAGGGCTTTTCATTGCCATAAATTCCTAAATCATAATTATCTTTATCTTTCCAAGGTTTTCCAGAACCTTTACGGTCATATAGTGAGGCACCTAAACGCTGGTTGATTAAAGGTAAGTATTGATACATTGGTAGAGTAAAGCCAGGTTTTAGGACTATCATCTTCAATAGTCAGTTGAAATTGGAGTTATCCAATTTGTATTTTCAATCTTACACTAACTTCACATCATGAGATCACATATTTGAATAAATATCACCGGTGTTATAAGATACACGATAATTTGATGAAGCTCAACAACATAATTTGATAATTTTCCATTGTTAATTGGAGTCCAAAAAACTACACAGACTTATTGTTTAAAGCACAGATGACGCTTGAATCACTTTAAATAAAATTATAAATGGCAAATCATCATTTAACTAATCATATTTCACTGATTAATCTTGTAATACTAAGACAATTTACTCATTCAATGTAATTTCAGTTCAGTTTCAAACAGCTTTGCCAGCAAAAATTGATATTTCAATCTTGCAAAGCAAATAAAACTTTACTTGTGCAGACGAGTAGATATTTTTGTCTTTAGCAAGTTAATCAAACTAGAAACAGTTTTTTTAGTTAATTGTTTTAATCAGATCCACACCTTTTATTGTGAATGTTCAGGAAATGAAAAATTTTACTTTTAATTGTCTTCTTACTTGTTTGACATTCAAAAACTAAAGCAGGGTAATCGAGATTGGATTGTATTCAACTTTAATTCAGCATATTTGGTTTGTTTGGGTTTAAATTTTCCAATGATTCATCTAACATTGTAAATAAGGGTTGTAATTATTCAATCAAAGGGCAATCAATGAATCAAAATTTATTTTTTTTGTAATTAATACATAGACATGCTTAATGAATATTACATGTAAGCTAAAGTGTAGCTTGTATAACAGCTATTTTTGCCAGAATTGAAGTCTCTGTATAACACTGAACATTGGCTCTGAAATCAACAAATATTAGTTTGAAATATCCATTATCTTTCTGATATTACATTTTCAACTCTGTTAGATCTTTTGATTGACTCTTGTGCAAATCTAATAGTTAATTGTTCTCACTAGTCGTTTTAATAAGTGATAAGAGCTTACATGTGTGCCTTATCTTATGCTACAACTTGTACTTGGTAGGTACAATAAAATTTGACTTCAGACTAAAATCACCCTTTGAAGATATGTATTTGAATTAAGTGTCTCTTTCAGTCCTGAAGTAATTGAAATTTTCTTCTGTTACTCAAATCAGTTCAATTTAAAGTGAGATAAATTGGAGCCAAGTTCAAACAAGTTGGTCTATAAGCTTGGTATCCAACTGCAAGTTGTTATAAACAAACTCCTGTCAAGATTGTTCACCTTCTAACTCAATCATGGGAAAGGCCTTAAGAATTGTTCAAACCGTTTCATCTTCCATTACCTTTGCCTATGGTTTGGGAATATTTGGATGGTTCCTATCAAAACATAACATCAACTCTGCAGTTTGGGCCTTATTGCTTGGTTAGTTGTCATCTCTATTGTTTATCTGTTTTAATGTGACTACAGTTATTTTTTCGTTTCATTCAACTTGGTGATTATAATTGTTCACAGTTTATTTATGATTTATTTACAGGTTTATCATCTGGAGCTGTACTTCATCTTAATGTGCTTTTAATTAGGAAAACAATTCTTAATTGGTATGGCAAGAAATCATTTAGGATATTTAAGGCGATTGGAGTTTTACTCAGTATTGCTGCTATTGCTGCTGCTGTTACCTATTACTATCTAGCCATTAGCAAGAAACAAAGTAGGTTGATATTCATTCATGATACCAATTTCAATCTTTAAGAGAATGAATTTTCAGTCTCATAACTATCAATATTGATGAAAAGCTGTTAAAATTAACACTTATTTTTCAATTTCTTACAGAATTTGACTTGTTAACCTTTTACACAAGCGGTACTTTATCCTTGATGACGCTCAAAGGATCATTGGGCTTATTTTTTATTAGTCGCA
The DNA here is from genome assembly GCF_039701765.1 of Tetranychus urticae. Classification (NCBI taxonomy): domain Eukaryota; kingdom Metazoa; phylum Arthropoda; class Arachnida; order Trombidiformes; family Tetranychidae; genus Tetranychus; species Tetranychus urticae. The sequence continues at coordinate 18,444,018 of NC_142960.1, forward strand.
ATCAAATCCGCATTATCGAAGAAGATTCAACAATCAATGGAATTGATACAATAAATACAAATTTCTCCTAATACTTTGATAATTGCTCAGGTAACTGGAAAATCTGAGAAAGTCGATTAGATTGATCAATTATGTTAAATTTTTCTTGTGAATAATTTACAAATGTATCCCAAAGATGTTAAATTTGTTCATAAAAGTTATGGTTTTATTATATTATATTCAATATACAGATGATTTTAACAATTAAAAATCATTTGAATTTTAGATTTAGATTTATTTTCAATCGTTAAATCAGTATTTTCATTAAAAATAACAAAAAGCGAGTCAATTCAAAGATAAAGACAGTCATGCATAATTACGAGTAAATATCATGCAAACAAACTCAACCTTTAGCAGTTATTTTGATAATCTAATCGATATTTGACTCTGAAATCTACAAAAATTAAATGATGGAATTGAATAATTTTTTGGAAATTGTTTCCATCTTTCTTTTAGCTTTGAATATTGGTTGTTAGCCAAGTTGTTTAATTAAAATGATAATACGTTTTGTTATAGTCGAATGATAATCAAAATGTGTTACGCTATTGCATTCATAAAAAATGCGAGAACAATTGAGGTTTGTTTATAATATAATTTATTCAATTGTCAGAATTAAATTAAACACAGAAAGGAATCCAAAAGTAACAGGAAAATTAGAAACAAAGGATATCTAGCCAAATGTTAGCATCAAGTTTTACGCTTCTTTGATGCTATACCACTATCAAACTCGGAAGCTCTCATTTCAACGGGCAGTCCACGTTTAGGATCACGGCACTCTTTATTATAAGGGTTAAGACGACGATACGTTCTAAGTTGGGTTTGTTTATATGTGAAGGCTGCAGCACCAAGATCTTTAGGAGAGTCATGAAGCAGGAAACTCGTAGCTATATGTCCAATGTGAAGCTCTTTGAATGGAAGATTAGTTCTTGTCTCTCTTGGATAAGAAGCATAAGCACGCAAAAAGGCCAGAAAAGCCTTTTTGGCTAAATTTAGTAAACATTCATCTTCGTAAAGAGCTTTCTCCAAGTCTTGTTGTAATTTTGCTGCATATTCTCGAGGATTGCGAGTTCCTAAAAATTTTCCTTCAAGTCGAACCAACAACAGAGTTTTTATTAAATCTTCCAAAGACGTTTCACTGAAATTTATTTGCAACGCATCTTGGAGAAGATTCAAGAATCCTGTTTCTGCAGGAAGTAGAAAAAGAAGAGCATCTCCTTTAGCACCAATTCTAGCAGTTCGTCCAACTCGATGAACAAAGTCGCCAATTTTGGATGGACAACTGTATTGGATGATCCAATCCACTAGAGGCAAGTCTAGTCCACGAGCAGCAACATCAGTGCATAGGAGGATTCCAGCAGGAATTGATTGAAAAGAATTAAAAACTGACATTCGATCTTTTTGTTCCATGTTACCATGAAGTCGAAAGAATTTAACTGGTGTCAGTTGACTTTTTTCTAGCAAAGGTGAGAAGAGTTTAGTGAATATACCATGGTGAAAATCAACAGAGTCTTGAGTTGACATGAAAATCAGTGCTTTCAATTTTCTCTTTGAAATCTGGTCTACTATAAATGAACAAAGAGATATAAGACGTAGTTTTGCAGGCACAACGATATAATGTAAATCCAACTGTGGAGGTAGAGCGTATTTTTCTATGTCATCCTGCGAATCACAGAGATCGATCAATTGTGGGTCGGTAAGAGTCATTCCGGCAAGATCTTGAACACTGCTGGATAATGTTGCAGAGAGTAGAACACATTGTGGCCGCGTTTCACATTCGTCTTTAAGATGATCAATTATTTTGCTAAGTGATTCCTCAAAACCTTGCTCATGTAAGCGATCAGCTTCGTCGATTACAAAATATTGAACTTTATTGAATTTCAAATTTTTCGTAGTTTCCATGTGGTCAATTAAACGTCCAGGTGTTGAAACTAAAATTGTTATGCCTTTACGTATTCGACTTTTCTCCGACTTTTTCTTTTCACCACCCATTAAGCATCCAGGTACCAACCATGTGAATGACTTAAGAGAAATAATAAAAATTATTAATAATTTATTGCCAAATTAGCAAAGATCTATGATCTAACTTACCCTGCAGAGATCAGCAAGAGTATTAAAACATTGAGCTACGAGTTCCCGCGTTGGTACGATTATTAAACAATGTATCCCGTCACTTCTTTGCAATTTGGGTTCTATAGATTGTAGTTTCTGAACAATCGGTACAAGGTATGATAATGTTTTACCTGATCCTGTGGCTGATTTGATTAAACAGTCTTTTCCACTAACTAATGGAGGAATGGCTGATTGTTGCACTCTTGTCATTTCTTCAACGTTCAAACGACTTTTGAGACAAGAAACTAGATGTGGATGAAGATCTTTGAAGTCTGCAAATTTTTTCTTCGAGAAGAGCAATTCTTTAACAGGTTTTACTTTTTTTCTGGTCAAAAAAGAAACAAAAGTTAAAAATCGATATGATTAAAGTAACTCAAAATACTTACAAATTAATGATTGGCGTCTCTGGATTATTCGAAAACAATGAAGGTACAAATGTTTTACCATCCTTAGTAACTTTAAAAACGTTAGATTTTTCGTGTGAATTACCATTGTATTTACGTTTTTGTCCCCGTTCAAAAAAATCATCATCAACGTCGTCATGTTCAGGAACCTTGGCAGGCTTTGTGAATTTCTCACCAGATCTTCCTTTTAAATTCTTTCTCTTTTTCAATTGATTGAACTCCTCGTCCAGCTCATCAAAATCATTGGAAGATTTAGTTTCTTTTTTAATGGGCTTCTCTTCCTTCTTGTCATCCTTTTTCACCTTTTTGGAAGCTTCATTCAAATCAATTCCACTATAGAACTCATCCAGGAGTATTTTGTTTTTCTTGTTTGCAGCTTTAGCGGCATGATCAACTGGAGGAGCAAAATTCAATGCTCGTTTACCTCGCACTTTCTTCTTAACTGTCTGTTGAAGCCTTTTAGGTCCACTTTTAGTTATATTTAATTCAATAGAAGTTGGCAATTCGTCGTCCATCATGTCACTTAAATTAGATAAAATGTGAAATAAAAAACACGTGTGTTTAAAATGAAAAACAAATTCATTTTCAAAACAAAATAGTAGCGTCACCTATAGTTTCTTTTCCTAACAATATGAGCAGCTGATCGTTTAAATCGTAATGATTTACGAATAATAAGGCTTATTGAATAAGCTATTTAACTTATCATTCCGTTTGACTTTAATTTACCCAAATTATTGACTCATCCATTCCAAAACTAATTGTATTAAATTACACTCATTGATAGTTTCGTTAAGCTTAAAACTATTTACATCAACAAGTTTATTGAATATTGATTATTTTTTCTTGGATAAAATCAATTCTCCAATATTCAATAATTACTGTGATTGGCGCTCTTTCTTCAGTCTCGAACTTAATAATCTTTATGAAAAGAAAATAAAGTAAGTAAATTATTTTTAATGTTGAATTTCCATCTTCAAGTGAAATAATGTCAATAAGACATCCATTCATATTAATGTTTGACCTTATTTAGATTATCTTATCTTATGTTATGTAATTTCATTCAATATGGATTCATTTTTTCCCTCATATTTCTTACCATTCTTCCAGTATGGATAAATATTTAATCGATTAAAAACAAGTCCATTCCTGTTGTGTGACTGTCAAGAGCATTTAATATAAAACATTCCGGATTTCTTGGATCTCGTATTAACCACGGAAAATCTCATATAATGGACAAAAAATATTTGCCAGTCGTTTATTTAACAAAGAAAGTTTCTTTCAGTGCTGCTCATCGCTTACATTCAAGTAAATTAGACGAGAATGCTAACCGAACAATTTTTGGAAAGTGCAATAATCCAAATGGTCATGGACACAACTATCGAGTTGAAGTTACTCTTAAAGGACCTGTTGATGCAGAAACAGGAATGCTCATCAATTTAACTTTACTCAAGAAAATTATCGGACAAGTTATTGATACTTTGGATCATAAATTTATCGACCGAGATGTGCCATATTTCAGTGATTACGGAAAAGTGTCAACAGTGGAAAATATTGCAGTTTATCTTTATGATTATATTAAGGAAAATTTACCTCGAGACATACTCTATTCAGTTATCGTTCATGAAACAGATGATAATGTGGTTGAATATCGTGGCGAGAAGAATCATTAATGTCTATTTACAGTATTAATCCTCCGTTGGTGGTAATCTTTTATTGCAACAATTATGAATAATTATTCAACTTTTATCGTGATAACATAAAACTCAATGTTAAAACACACTTTTGTTTTTTTAATGAAATGTCAAGACCATTTATTCGTTATGTTTCAACTCAGTGAAAAATAAATATTGTTTATTGACTACACTAGTGTGGTTGATCCATTTTATCTCATCGTTTCTTTAATCAGAATGAAGTACCGAATCAATCTTTTTTCAATGTTTTGATTTTATGAATTTAAGCTCTTAACTTATAACAATAATGGGAAAACTCCAATTTCTAGGGTTGCTATTAAAAATACACAATTAACACAATTGTCGTATTTATGCACAAATTGACACAAATGAGCAACAACGGTTAAAAATTCAATTTTTTACAAATTGAGACTCTGTTGGTTTGTAGGGACATGAAAACTGAATCCATGAATCCATTTGTGCGATTTAAAAATTTCTCCGCTGAACAGTTTTTGCCCATTTTCGTCAATTTGTGCATAAATGTGATAATTATGTCCCTACAAATCCACAAAGTCTCAAATCTTAATCTAAATACAATCAAATGTAATCAAGTTTTTGACACTATTCCATAGAGTTTAAACAGACGCGCCATACTCTTAAGGAAATGAAAGTCTACTACAAGTTTGTCTACTACTACAGGTTTGATTTTTATGTCGCTACAAACTTACAGAGTCTACATTGGAAAAAGTCATTTTTACCCGTTTTTACCATTTTCTTCTAGTATTTGTGCATAAATGTTACAATTGAGTCTTTTTAGGGCAAACTCAAAAGGCTGGAGTCTTAGATGTTACATTGTTGGTCAATGCTTGAAACAGAAGAATTGGAAATTATTTTTCGAGAAAATGCAGTTCAAACTTAAAACTTCGATCGCCTTTGTGCAATTATGGAAGCAGATTTTTTTACGAAACTTATTTTACCGATTTATCTTTTGATGACCAACGCAAAAATAGTCTTGGAGTATTAAACCTCAGAAAGATAATCTTTCCGCAAATGATCTTTATAATATGTAAATCAATCAACTAGATTTGCATCGATTCCAAATTCAATAATTTTTATCAATTTATTAGAGTAACGTTTGATGCTGCTAATTGTTTGGTTTATGGATCTAATATTTCTTATTCCTATGCTCAATGAACCACCAGAAAACATTTGCAATCATCACGATTTGTTATTATCATAATTTCTAGCATTGTCATTGATAATTACGGGGTCATCTTTGTTGTTTGTTTTGATTAGATTTAAACTGAAGGTTCATCCCAACTCATGGTAAGGTCAGTTTTGTACCTTATCAGCAATTTGGTGTATTTCATTTAAATACAACTCGCTGGCGTCTCACAAGTTGTCAGTTGATGTAAAACTTAGAAACAAACATAAACAGATTGAAAATGTGTTCAATTGTGGTAATATCCATCTTCCTTGTCTTAATTGTGTCGATAAATGGAATACCCATTTCAGGGAACAATCAACTATTAAATGTAAGAAATAACACAGCCACTGTTCACGTATCAAACGGCTCAAATGGTGTACTAACACAAGGTATGTTATTTACCAATTTTTACATGAAAATAAATAACCAGTGAAATTTTCAGCCAATTTTACGATCAATGTTCTTCCAAACTTGAAGTACAATAGAATCGATCTTGGCAGCTGATTGAAGCAAATGCCCAAATGATATTACCTGCAAAGATATTTAAAGAAGGTGAATCTTTAACTGTTTTGGGTTCTTTAATTTTATTTAGGAAATGGTGATTTTTTCTCGCAACTCCTTTCCTTTTTGTTTGGATCTGATATGTCGGATGGCTTGGATATTGGGCTAGATTATGGGACAAGAGATGATTATAATTGGGATACGAGTAGTCAAAGTGAAAAGGGTAGAAATGATTATAACTCCAATTCAGGTTCATCTGGAAACTCTGGTTCGAACAGCAATTTCGGCTCAAATGGAAACTCTGGTTTTAATGGAAACTCCGGATCAAATGGAAATTCTGGTTCAAGTGGAAACTCTGGCTATATGACACAACAGGAATGGGCTCAATACATGCAATTGATCCAAGCATTATCTCAGGAAGGTGGAGATGGTGGTGGTGGTGGTGGTGGCTTTGGTGATGCTGGGCAATTAATCAACACTGCAATGGGTATGTTGGGAGGATTTTGATTGATCCTAATGAAGATCTCGAGTTAAACTGCCACATGAAACAGAAACTTCAAAATGATTTTTTATTAATGTTCTTTTTTTTGTACACAATCTATTCAATATCAATAAATGGAATGATATATTTCTTTTACAATTGATTGTCTTTTTGATTTTTATATGAATGAAGATCACCAGTGTTTGGTGTCTTGCTTTAGGCTGTTTTTTTATTAGCATCCAATAATATATAATTATTCAATACAATTCTTGAATCCGTTGGAACAGTATTTTTAAGATTATCATTATTGATTTATTGCTCATTATCATAATACATGTACATTAATCATCTCAAATGTTTTCCCTCTTAGGCCAGAGATAGACAATTGTTTGTTTCAAAAAGTTGAACTGAATACGTGAAACAGGTGAAGTTGAGCAAGATAAATTAAACTAAATTATTATCAAGTTTTCACGGCAAGTCACATTTACTTGTTACATGTTAAAATGAAGAGGTTTCTAATGCTCATAAAGACCTCACTTCAGATGATCTAAATTCATCTAACTGCTGAAAATGGTCAAGTTTTATCAAATTGTAGCTTTATACATTTTTATTATGTTTTCCAGTCTATAATTTATGAATATCATGCCATTTCGATTCATGTTATTGGTATTCCTTTGCAAGTTTTTTTATGAATATTTATACTCTTTCCAAGTTTGGTTACAGTGAAATAAATATAATTTTACTACAAAAATAACGGACTTGCAAGATGGATTTTGGACAACAACAAAGACTTTGTGAATGTTACCAAAGAAAATCAACAAAATTTCGAGTTTACGTGGAATCGTTCAATGTTACAAGGGTTACAAGTTTAAGAGTAATCAAAACTCGGAAAGCTTTCAGATGAGGTAAGGGTGTAAACACGTCTAGATTGATCATTTCCCATGATGGTATTAATCAAAGAGTAAAGAAGAAGAGATAGCTCTCCATAGGATTCAATGAGAAGTTTAGTTAGCGGTCCTCAACGAGAGGCGCTCAAATCAGTCACTTTTTCAATCTCTTTCAATTTAATTTCAATCTTATTTTTTTATCTAATCTATTAAAAATACCTTTAAAGCGCCCTCGCCAGAGCCACTTTGTAAGCTTCACAAAATTGTATTGAGAGAAACCTCTTCTCCTTTACTCTTTGGTATTAATAATGAAGTTTTTTCGCATATACGTTGCATGAGTCTCTAACAGTTTTAATCCATAATCCTTCAGAGGTTTTATCCCACTTTTACTTGTTGTTAACTGATGGTAATTAGTCTAGTATTGTCTAATTTAGTCTATGGTAGCATTTTTGTTGTAAATCCATTCAGCTGACCTAAAGATGTGGACGAGAACAAAACATCAATTTAATACTCGTATTGTCGATGTTTGCATAAAATGGCAAGAAACCAGACAATATTCAAGGTTTGGGTTTTTTTCAGTTTGATTTGATTCAATTTTTTAAAAATAGATAAAGCATAAAATTGAATTAAATTGAAGATTGAAATATATGTTTGATAGGAACGAGATTATAATAAATGCTTACCGAAATGACTTTACAGATTCTGAACTTCATAATGTGGAGTTTCTTTAATTCCCATTGCCATCATCAACAATAGGTTTTGTTTATTTATCCCGGATCTACCTTGAGTGAATTTCTCATTGCCAGCTGTTATCAATCATCATCCAAGTTCGTCAATTAATTACAATCAATTACCCGTAAAAAGACACGCCGCATATGCCGCCAAGATGCATGGATTAAGTTGCTTAATACCCAAAGGTTGCTTATTAGCGTGACTCCAGAAAGCGAAAGTAGCCATTGAACCAACTAATAGATCACCTCGACCTCCACATCTACGACTAGATCTACGGCAAAACAATTAACTCTGGTGAATATCGTTGAAGTGGAATAGCAGCATCGGAAGGACAAAAAACATAAACTAAATCAGCTCCTATCTTGAGACTTGAAATAGACGCGTAGTAAGGTGCACCAGTGAACTCTTTGCATCCTCCAATAACACCAATCCGTCCTGCCTGACCTTTATGACTGTGATCAGACTTCCAAGGTCTTTGGGATGATGATATGAATAGTTTGGCATTGGATATCCAACATGGTGATAAGGTGATAAAGCTCCCATGTATTTCCTCATTGGCCCATCGCCTCCACCGTAACCAGCAAATCCAATGCCGTGAGTTGAACTTAAATAATGTATTGGAATCTTTTTATAAACAAACGGTTCAGGGTCTAAACTAGGACTATTGGCAGGGAATCCCGAACCATAATAGTCACAGTAAACAAATGCCACAAAATAGCCAATGAAAATAAATAGTACCTGTGGTTGAGATAGATAATAATAAGGAGTAAACATTAAAATATTCATAAGAACTTCTTGATCTTGGTTCTTTATTGAAAACAACCAAAATTTTTACTTAAATTACTTAAATCATACTAACCACAATCTTCATTTTAACTACTGGCTTTTAATTCAACATCAGTGAAACTGATTTGACTAATTGACATAGTTCGTAAATAAAAGAGCCCAATTTAGACTGATCACAATACATTTTAATCACTCACAGAATGGTTTTCCCATTATCATATCTAATAATACTCAACTTCCTCTTTGAATTTGATAGATTGCATGAAAAAAGCTTCCTTTACTCTTTGATTACAATAATTGTGAATAATTCATATTTTTTTGTATTACAATTTGATGAGAAAAAAATTTGAAAATAATTGCAAACAGTCTTATAACGCCATCTCTGTTTTTTTCATGGGACCAGAGAAACCAGCAGCTGTTTACTCGGTTTGTTTGGTTATGTCAAACGTGTACTTGGCGTAACAAATAATCTGTAATAAACAATCATGTTCCATATTTATTCCAAATCAATTCATTCTTGTTCGTGTATTTTTTGACACTTGGTGTATTATTTTTTACCCTACCTTTTTCAAAAGTATTTCCCTGATTATGGTGAATTCTAACAGTCAACGTCCCAGTGGCCAAAAGGCAATTCCTTCTAGATCTTTTAATCCAAACACTTATATTTGTTTTATATCTGTTTTATTTGTTTTACTCGGATCTTATTACATAAAATGGATGAAAGATCAGGAAAAGGTCGAACCTCCCTTACCACAGAAGCCTGTGACGCTCAATACAAGTAAAAATACTTTTCTTGAATCATTAAAAAATGAAGTAGTTCCATTAGATGACAACTCAAAGAAAGTTACTGTCAAGGATATTGATTTATTCAATAATGTCCATCTATGGCCTCGTCTCCATTCCATTTCTCAAATGGATTATTTCCGTTACATCAAACTCAATCTCAATCGAACATGTACTTTATGGTCTGATGATACAAGATGCTCAATGAGGGACTGTACCATTAAATTTTGCGAGGCCTCATCACTACCTCCAGAATTAATTGCAGATGAAGAAGAGAATTGTAAAGCCACCCAGAAGTTATCTAAAATTGACGAAACTGTATCATCGGCTCATATAGAAACCATGGATCACTTGTTTGAATGTTATGAACGAGACCAAGAGGAAGGTCAATATATTGACTTGTTATTGAACCCAGAAAGATTCACGGGATATAAAGGCGAATCAGCTCATCGAATATGGAGATCCATTTATGAGGAAAATTGTTTCCTCAAAAGTCATCGTCATAAAACTCCTTTCTCCGTAGATAAGATGTGTTACGAGGAGCGTATTTTTTACCGTGCTATTTCAGGTCTCCATTCATCTATAAATCTTCATCTATGTTCTGCATATTTGTTCATGGATGGAACTTTTACCTACAACCTGCAAGAATTTAATAAGAGATTTGCCGGTCATGAAGATTATATTAAAAATTTATACTTCCTTTATCTTCTAGAATTGCGAGCTCTAGATAAAATTGACAAATATTTATTAACTAAAGTCAACTGGTTGTCCAGTGGAGATCAGAATGCGACTCGTGAAGCCATCAAGAATCTCCTTGTAACTGTCCGATCATTCAAGTGGCATTTCAATGAATCGGCCATGTTTTCCCATGAACCAGCAGTTGCTCAAGAGTTTGCTCTTCATTTTCATAACATAACAACCAACATCATGGACTGTGTTGGATGCGATAAGTGCAAATTATGGGGAAAAGTTCAAATCCACGGACTAGGTACAGCATTCAAGATACTTATAAATCAAAATGTAGATCGGATTCATTTACATCGTCATGAAATTATTACACTTATTAACGCTTTAACTAGACACTCAACGAGTATCAAAAATCTAGAAAATTTCAATAAGCTTCTTAAAAGTCAAAAATTGTTAAATTTTTCCTGAAAATTTTATTGCACATCTATTTGTTACAATCTAATACCAATTTCTCACCTTAGCTGCAAAAATTTGTTTAATTGCTTGTAACTAAGTTATAAATTATGAATTATTTTACATATAATTATTAAAAGATAAGTTATACTTTGCAATCACCTCAATTATATTAAAAATTGGTCTTTCACACTTTTATTTTTCTCACAAAATGTAGACAAATAAGAAAAAAAATCTATTTCTTAGCAACAAATTCATCGATTTTTCAATCAATGAGCATTATTTGTGATTCAGGGAGTCATTAAAATCACGAAAAAAACTGAACCTTATTTTAAAAATATAAATTGAATACAAATTGAGAAGTGAAAAGTAATTCAATACAAAATTAAATAATGCATTGGATTGGTGAGAGAATTGATGATTTAAATGAGTGAAAATCTCTTTCCCTCAATATTTCACAAAATTTCATCATGACTTCTTTATCAACTAGAGACTAACATACAATATTTACATGTAATATGAAACTCATAATCATCTAAAATGTCTTATTAGAGAGCAATTATGTTTTGTCGACAATCAAGTAATTATTGGTGATCTTTTACAGCTTTAAATAAGGCTTGGTAACTGTCATAGCAAGTTAACATTAGAGAGCAGATTTACATAATTTATAAATTGAGTGCTAAGATTATTTCTATGATTAAACGCAACTCCTGTGGTAAATCCTTGAAGATTGCTCGAATGGCTCATGATATGCTCGGTGGGAACGGTGGGAACGGTATCTCTGATGAGTATCATGTAATGCGCCATGTAAACAATTTAATACCAATGAAGGAACGCATGACATTCTTGCTTTGATAATAGCGAAAGCTATCATAGGAATACAGCTTTCTTTTGAATGAATTTTAATTGGCGACTAATTTGGGAAGATTCAAATTCGTTATATTTTTTCCCTTCCGATCGATTCTTATTTTTATATATTTTAGTTGAATAAAACATTACTTGAAACGAATAAAGTTCATGCATTGATAGCTAACATTTAAGCTAACTCTGATGAACTGTTGAAAAGATTATCACTGATCACAGTAATCAATTGACTAGAAATATTTGTATCGAAATCTTGGTCTCGATTGAATGAAATAATTCTGATTTAAGATCCATTAACAAAAAAATGCAAACCCTTTATCACTCTTTTCTAAAAAAACTTGTACTATTTAATTCCGTTTGATAAGTTACCCTCTGAATCAGGTAAGGTTGAAGAAACATGATTTCAAAGATTGACAAAAAATTATCTAACATTTAATAAATGATGATCTATTTTTGGAAAAAGATAATCGCATCTGAGAATTATTTACACATTTTGAATATGATCATGACTTTTTACGACTTGATAAGTTATTAAGAGAAGTTGTTTCTCAGGATGATAGCATGGATTCTCTGGCTTGATAAAGCAGAATGTAACAAGATTCACTACTTTTCTGGGTATCACTCGTTATTCCATAGAAATCTTCAATTGAGGAAACATCCATTTTTTCAACCATTTCATCATCGAAGAGTAACCAAAAGCCGAATGATTTGACTATAGTTATATAATGACCTCTGTTAGGACCGGGACCACAATGTATAACAACTGCAACCAGATCATAAAGCTTATCATCACCGCCTTTATTGGATGCTTTATTAAACAGCCTTAACTCTAATGGAAATACGACACGATAGGAAATTTTGGTATGCCTATTCTGTGATTCCATATATTTAAATCTTTTAAGATGAAGTGCCAATATCATAGGTAATTTTTTGATTCTCATACGCTTTTGAGCCTCCTGTTTGGAACAACAATTTTCACAATAATATTTATGCTCCGAAGATAGTGTTTCTGTATTACTGAAAACTCGTAAACAATGCGTTATAGAAGTATTTTGCTGAATTTCAACACTTAAGTCTAAAAAATCTTCATCTTTAGATGATAAGGATTCACAATTTAGACAACGAGTCTCATTGGTCAATGTTCCTTGGAAAATATCCTGGATCCAAGTTCGATTGCTGTCTGAATTGTTTTTACCATTATTATCGGTGGGTCCAGTTTGATTACCAGATTTTTCAGCAGCCAATAAATCTGCAATAGTATTTAACAGGTAATTGAAAAATTCATGGGCATCTTGTTGTAAAAAATTATCAAAAACAACGTTTTCTTTCTTCAGACGAGCAATAAACTTTTTCGGGGCAACGGTTCCAGTCTTCTTTTTCTGTGTAGCGATGTGATGATATAAATCAGCTAAACATGTTAACAAGGTTTCCTTATTTTGAGATACTCTTTTATTTTTGGCTTTATATTCCAACACTTTTTGCCGGAAAGGGCGACAAAAATACAGCGCTTGAAGAACACTATTACAATAACAAGAATTACCAAAGTTGACAAGTCCAAAGTAATGTTCATTAACAGTTAATGATTCACAATTCAATTCCTTCTCCAGTTGAGATATATTACCTCCCATGATAAAGCGAGGTTACCAAGCTAAGCATAAGCTAGGAGAGAGTAGAGTAAAAAAGTGAAAAACAAATAGGTTTTACAATCAATCCAATGGTGATTCATACACCCAGAGTAACCATTCATTCAAAAGAATGATCAACAGGTAATTTTAATTTAAGAATTACACCATAATTAATAAAACACAGGGACATTTGTTAAGAAAATAATCAATTAACTCAGACTAGAGCGCAGATGAATAATTCGTAATTACATGTACCCTCTTTAGGGAGAGTCAATTTCTGTTTTCTTTTTTGAGGCGCTACTTTCAAATATATTCAATAGGCTATGTGAAAAAGTATTACAATTGATTGTATTCAATCGAATCTATTTGTTATTTGATTAATTAAAATATCTATAAACAAAAAACAATAGATGTTGGTAATAATATGATAATAAAAAGATTCAATCAGCTCATTTGCACGCTATTAACCCTTGATGTTACAATTTTCAAAATAAAAATGCTTCCATCTTTTCACTTTTCAAATTTTCATGATCATTTCATAATTTGAAAACAACTAATTGTGAGATTTTAAATATTTATTATCTGTTTGATAAAAGATTTTGTTATGCTAGAATTAACAAGCTTATTTTAACATGAATAAGGCTACATGGATTGAATTTCTGGCAAGAAAAAAAGATTTTCTTCAAGTCATGACATATATCATTTACAAATATATTTTAAATTGATTATTAGCAATTAATACGTGTTTATATAAGATGAATCTTGAATAAAAAGGCGTTGAGTTAGTTAAATCACTGAATATTTCTTATAGTAAATTTAGTAAGAGTAGTTCAGTGTTGAGATTGTGAACAAGTCCGAAGGCAGTCAAGGAAAGATCGACACAGATCAAATTTATTAAAAGTCGTAATGCATTGAAAGAGTAGAATAGGGCGATCAAGCTTATTAATAGTAATTGCAAATTAAACTCAAAAGGTTTAATAATCTCAAAGTTTCCTTATTTAACTCGTATCCGAGAAATTTTCTTTGATTTCCTTTCGTCATTTCGTGAAGGGACAGCAGTTGAAGACATTCCTTGGGTTCGACTATACAGAAATTTGTAAGCCTCTTGACGGATGAAATCCATTACATGAGAGACTCCAATCTGAAGTTGATCAGCAATTTGTGGTATCCATGGGTTTCCCTCCATTCGACAGACACTTCGGTTGGAACAGAGATCAAGATTTCCTAATTCCGGAGGTAAAGCACTGAAAATAAAGAAATAAATTATTAGTAAAAGTCATGTTTTGAATACAGTATTAGTCAGAGTTAAGTTAACAAAAAAGGACCAGACTTTAGTTTATTTTCAGGTTTCTGTCTAGGCGGTTTTGTTAACTAACTCTGACTACAACTGTAGTGTTAAAAATAATATGTAAAGCCAATAATTACCTTAGACGATTGTTTTGAATGTGTAACTCTCTTATTCGAGTAAGTTGGCCGATTTCACGGGGTAAAGTGAGTAAATCATTATCCCGAAGACATAACTGAAATTGATGAAAAAATGATTGAAATTAATTTGATTGTGTATTGAGAGGATAAACAATGAAACTTACAATCAGAAGATTTTTAAGTTGGCCGATTTCAGAAGGCAAATATTCAAAATCATTGTCTCCTAAATACAACGCTCTTAATGTTTCTGTTGAAAATAGATGAGCGATTGGAAATTAAACAAGAATTGAAATTAATAAACCCAGAAAAATTGGGAAAAGATGGAAATCATAATAAATCAATGAATGCCGGTGAGTAGCCATCAAAAATCAGACTAATGTCCTCATAGCTAATAAATTGTATTCATACCCAAGGTGTAGAAATTGTTTGGAAAACATTTAGCATCGAGATTGTTGTAAGTAAGATCCAATACTTCCAACACTGGAAATTCACCAAAATCTCTAGGAAGATTATACAAACGGTTCATGCTGTATAATAAAAGAAATTATCAGAAACGTTAGGTTTTCCATGTTAATGTTATTTGCTTTAGGCAAATTTGATTTATGAAAGCAATCAAACTGATTGTCAAAACATATTCTAAAGCAATTGTGATTTACTTTGCTTTTATTGCTATGTAACCCAAGACGGTTGAATAAAATCAATTTAAGGCAACAAAACAATAAACAAACGACAAGCAAAATAATTATTGAAATCAAGCCAGAAAGTGTGATGGAAGCAAAAATAAACCCAAAATACTAATACAGACATCATAAAGGCAGTGAGAAATTCAACCAATAACAGTATCAATAGAAGTTTTGTTATGTGGACAGTTAACGAATGAAATACGGCTAATTGTTGACAGTCGAGTGTTTGAATGAAACTCTTGAAAAGCCATTAATTTGTGATTGAGTTAGCAAATTATCAACAAAACATGGAGACTAGATTTTTAAATGTAAACATTTGGGTGATCCTAAATTTGAATGTAGGAGTAACAAGACTCAAGACTATTGGAAAGCTGGAAATGCTGTAAAGACATTAAATATGGCATAAATCATGATAAAGGATGAGAATGATAATGTGAGGATAAATTTGAAGAAAGGCAACAAGTTTTATAGTAAAGACTGAGAAAGGCCAAGAAGAGATGAAAAATAAGATGAATTAGGTGTATAAGTTTTACATTATTATATGGCCTTGACTATTCTGGACGGATTCCAAAATGAATATGATTAAGGACAAGATGTGATGAACTGGATGAGAATAGATGAAAAAGAAGGAAAAAAGAGTCAAAAATCAGATCAACAAGAATAAGAGTAAACTAAAAGAGGCCAAATTTTGACAGTTTGCTCGGGAAAAATTGACGAATAATAAATTAGATTAATAGACATAGAAACTGAGTCTCTAAATGATATAAACTATAATTGACATAGGAATTGATAGTGGTTAGTTTAACAGCATGATATGCTTGATGTTTGATGGACACACGTTGAACGGAAGTGTAGCTAAACTGGTAATGGATTGAAAAGTCGAAATTAGCGGAGGCTGACCCAGAATTTTCATCTTACATAAATAGTTGCCACCTTCATAAAATAGCTGCTTGTTAAGGTTCGGGTTATCACTTTTGTTCGTGGTTACAATTCACTGTTGGCGGAATTTGTTGATTGTGTGAGGTTGATGATGAAAGGGAGCTGATATGATGGTGAGATGAAAGAAAAGGAAAACAGAAGATATTTAGATGACTCATTAAGAAGAGAAGAGGATGAATAAAAGGTTTCTTTCAAGGCGTAACTTGATATACAGTCAAGATGTTTACTACAGGGTTAGCATCAGGGTACTGTAGGAAAGTTACTTTTCATATCTTTGTAGTCTCGTTACCAATCTTAACCAAATTTTCTGCGCACATTTCGAGTACCCTCTTCTTCCAACTTATGTTTATAAATTACTTTTTTGAAAAATTTTTGTAATTAGCTAGCAATCGACGAAATACCGAATTTCGTTTAATTGAAATTGCTAGAAAAATAACTTGATATGATGCACAATTATTGATGAATATTGTAGTGATTTTCATCTGAGAGATGAGCTTAGCCCAAAAACTGTGTAGAGAGCAGCACAAGACGAGATTTTCAAATTTTCATTTTTCGGTGAGTTATAAGATTTTGATCAAAGACTCACAGAAGTCAGCAATAGAGAAACTGGACTTTTAAAGTACTTCCACTATAAACTCCATCATATTACGATCATTTTGATGGGTGGATGGATTATGTACACCCTCGTTGAGAAAAGTTATGAAAAAAAACTTTTCTGCATTACCCAGTTGCTAACCCGGTATGAGAGCTTTATATCCAGAACCAACTGAGAGACAAATTGATTGGTGAAAATTTCACCATTTAAGAGAAAATTATTTTTAAATATTGACCAATATTAGAGTGAAAAATCGATCTGGCATTGAACGGAAATAACTGCAAGTTTCAAACGAGATTTTCAAATGAAAAGAGTCAATAGTTGGACAATCCAAAGATGGTATTGACACAATTTCAAGTTTGCTTTGTCTTTTTGGTTAAGGTTTGTTGCCTTGTAAACATGCTTTTCGTTCAGGAGATTAATAGGAGACTTTTTTACCCACCCAACATTCAGAATTTTCAATTTAGGCAGTGATACTATGGCGGAGGGTAATTCTTCAATTTGATTATTAAACAAATTTAACGATTCCAGGTTGGTCATGTTTGAAATGGACGGAGGAATGGCTCGAATTTTGTTGTGACTCAAGGTTAACCTGGTAATGTTGTTGAGATAAACTGAGAATAGAGAAGAAGAAATGAAATAAAGATTGGATAAGTAAATTGTTTGGTAAGATTTTCTTGATGAAAAAGAGTGGTTTTTTAAGGAACCAACAATTTCATCGATAAATGAACCCAAATAAGGTAATGTGCGTAAAAAGTTGAAAACAAGTCCGCCTATTTAAACAAATGAAATTAAGGAATATCAAACACAAACTTTATGCTGATTTTTAGCGAAAAAATTATGCTCCAATGAAAGCTATTAGTATTATAATTAAACAACTAAAATTGAAGAACATGGAAATAATCTAATCTATGGAAGAATTTCGAAAAATATTTCTTACACACTAAATAGGACCATTAAGTTTCCAAGTTCTGAATTTATCCGAATTGTCTGACTTGATTAGAAGATGGATTTCCCAAGTTGGGCTACCAATTCAACTGTTGTAGCTAACCTTTTATAACCTCGATTCAAATTAGCTTCATCTTGCTCTCGTCTTGAATAATAAGCCCTATTTCAAGAACTAGATGTTAAACAAAATTCAGAGTTTCTTCGATAAACTATTTAATGCTAGTATAACTCACTTGGAACTAATAAAATCACTTTGATCAAGTCAAATTTATTTGAAAGGATAAAATAATCACAAATGTTACAAACTAACTGATGACTTTCAATCCAACGTGAAAAGAAATAGTTAACATATGTACTCACATATTCTTGGTAGTTCCTCCAAACTGTTAATCCCTCTATCACTGAGATTCGCTTCGTTTTCATTTTCATCTAAAATCTTGTGTTTAGCAGTTGATTTAGGGCTACAACCATTATTGCTGGGCAAACACGATTTAGATAAAGTCATCATTGCACCACAGTTTTGAAAATCCTTAAAAGTAACCAAGAAACACAAAAATATACAGGCTTAAAAACCAGGAGATATTTTTAATAGAAATATGTAACAAATTAAAATACGTTAACAGAATATTCTTAATGAAAAGATTGATTGATTGAACTAAACCAAAATAAATAATTAGATTTAAATGTTTTGTGTCAAACTCTTCATTTCAATGAGATTCTCAAATGAGCAATTTTACTGAATCTTGATATTTGTACTTGTATTCGGATCTTAAACATATCTGATCCTCATTTGATTCACAGTTTTACTCTCCGCAATAAATTCCGCAAGTTGCTGTAGAAAGAGTGGAGTAAAATGAAAAAATTAATAAGAAATTAGATTAATTAAGTTTTCAAAGTGATTGAAAAATGAAGGTAGATAATTTATTGGTCATAATTAGTTGCATTTGACCGCAAGTATTGAAAAAAACTGTCCCTGTTCGTGCAATTTGGGTTATCTTCTAGCTGTTGTCTATTCATTTCTCTGTTTTGTTGTTAGTTTCTTCTTTACAATTGGTTTAATTGTGTCTATTGGCCTCCAGTTTTGCTTTTATCCGGGTTAATTTTGCCAGTGATATAAGGTAAGTCGTTTTATTATGCCTATTTTGAAATCTATCAAAATCAGTGTCTGATTTTATTTTATTTTATATTTGACATAGGTTTACAACATCAACTATTCATCAAGTTTGTTTATGCTCATAGTTTTTGTGATTCGTTCAGGCCGAGATTTAACTATTCGTCATCATGCAAATGTCAATTATTAATGTTAAACTGAATTCTAAACAATGGTTGAAAGCGTTCACAACATGTCGAAGGTTCTTCTCCGATGATTACAACTATTTGGAAAAAAGTAGTTTAGCAACTAATTTTTTTGAAAAATCACTTCCATCTCTTCCTATACCGAAATTGGAGGAAACTTGTCAACGTTATCTTGAAGCACTTGAACCGTTGATTGAAGAAAAAGATAAATATGAATCGACGGTCAAATTGGTAAATACATTCAAAACTGGAATTGGTCAAACTTTACACAAAGAATTAGTTCACAATGATAAACTAAACCGACATACAAGTTACATATCAGGTTAGTATTTCATTAAAATGTTGAAAAATGAAAAATCTTAACTTAATTTTATTCTTTCATCTTTTTCATTCAAGAACCCTGGTTCGATATGTATCTGTCAGCACGAACTCCTTTACCAATCAATTATAATCCATTTATGGCATGGAAACCCGATCCAACTGATGAGCAAAATGATCCCTTAATCAGAGCATCTAATATGATAATAAGTGCACTTAGATTTAGACGTTCGTTGACCGAAAATGTTTTAGCACCAGAAATTTATCACATGAATCCTAAAAAAAGTGATACTGATTGGTACCGTAAAGTGATGAAAATGTCTCCTTCACGATATTCATGGTATGCATCGTTACTTTTCAAAGCATTCCCTTTAGACATGAGTCAGTATCAAAGTTTGTTCGCCTCAACAAGGATTCCTTGTAAAACTAAAGACAGACTTCAGAAATATCCTGATTCAAAGCACATTGTTTTGTTGAAAAAAGGTTGTTATTACACTTTTCAAGTTTTAGATGATTCCGGAAATCTGAAAAGTCCAGAGGAAATTTATTCTGCTATAAACTATGTTTGGAACGTGCCTGATGATTATGATAAACATAGCATTGGAATATTAACAACTTTGGAACGTGATAGATGGGCTGGTTGCAGAGAAATGATCAATAAGAATCCTGTTGATGCTGAAAATCTGAATCTGATCGATTCAGCGCTATTCGTTGTTTGCTTAGATGATGATATTAATACGATGAATGATAAAGATCCTCTAATTGAAGCATCTCACAATTTTCTCCATGGTAATGCTAGAAGCTCTGTTGAACGTAGACCAATTAATAGATGGTTTGATAAATCATTTTCATTAATATTCACTCAAGATAAACAATGCTCAATCAATTTTGAGCACAGTTGGGGCGATGGTGTTGCTGTTTTACGTTTATTTAATGATGTCTACACTGATTCATCTAAAAATAAATTTGTTAATCCTTCAACAAAACTTCAACCTAACGTCCAGAGTCAAGTAAAAAAGCTGAATTTCGTTTTAGATAATCATATAAAATCAGAAATCGATGCTGCTCGTGATACTTATAATTCAATAACATCAAATCTTGATCTAAATTATTGTATTTACTCTCGTATGAGTCGCAATTACTTCAAAAAGAACAAGCTAAGTCCAGACTCAATGTTCCAGTTGGCCTTTCAAATGGCTTACTATAAAATATCTGATGGAAAGACTCCAACAACATATGAAGCTGCCTCAACTGCCGGTTTTAAACATGGTAATTATTATAATTTTATAAATAATTTAAAAGGTTCTTTGATATTTATCACTAATCTTCCCTTAACTTTTGTTTATTGCAGGTCGGACTGAGACAGTTCGTTCAGCCACTAATCAAACCAAGAAAGCTTGTAAATTAATCCATTCCTCGACTACTAAACATTCAAATGATGAACTTATCCAAGCGCTGACCGATTGCTCTAAAAAACACTCCGAGCTCAACAAAAATGCTGCTATGGGAAAAGGTTTCGATCGTCATTTATTCGCTCTCAAATATTTAGCCAATAAAAACAAAATATCAACTCCAGAAATATTCACCGATCAAAATTATATTCACGCTAATCATTTCACTTTATCGACATCATCATTATATGGTGAATATTTCGTTGGTGGAGGATTTGGTCCAGTTGTTGATGACGGCTATGGTTTAGGCTACGGTTATACTAATCAAAATTTAGGAGTTTTTTGCTCTTCATACAAAGCTCACAGTAAAGGTGCTCAATTAGTTGAAGCTATAGTCGCTTCATTAGATCAAATTGGTGATATTTTGGAAAAATAATGGTAACAGAAATTTTTTAAGCTCGAAAAGCTGTATATTAAAAACTATTATATTTTTAACCTTACCCGAAGTTATCCAATCAATTTTTTCATGTCAATAAAGTCTGGAAGATTTCGTGTAGTTAGACTATTGGTACAGTGAGTATTACTGAGAAATCAAATGATTTAGGTAAAGTCATCATTATATGATGATTTTAAAATCTTTAAAAGGTTCTAAAATATTGATCAACATGTTAATTTAACAATTTTTTGACATTTCAATTCTAAATATCAATAGTATTGAAATTGATATCGATAAATGTTGTTGAAAATATCGATAAACATGTGAGTGAATGATGTTTAATCTAAAGTTTAGATTCTAAACACTATAATTATTAAATTGTTCAACGCTAATATTAAATCTTTCGTATTCTAATTGATTGTTTCAATTTAATTCAATCATGCCAACTTACGAGATTTTGTTTACTGTCAGAAGATTAGCGAAGGTGAGTTTACTATCTTTAGTTTACAATCGTTTTATTTTTCTATTTTATAACCTTTCTATTTTTGTGTTTAGCCTGATTTGGTTTCATGTTTAAAACGTGTTGGTGAAGTATTGTTAGATAATCATGGAATTTTAAGAAAAATTGAATATTTGGGAACAAAGAAATTTCCCTATAAAATGCCGAAAGCTGGTTCAAAAACTCCTGGTCTTCATTCATCTGGAAGGTAAACAAACGAGCTTACAATCCGTTATCCTTTTCAATTCATAGTGCCTTTCAATTGATTCGTCTTACTAATTTAACTTTTTTCTTTTTAAATTTAGTTATTTCCTTTTCCATTGTGACTTACCTTATTCATCTAATCTAATGATCTCTAATACTCTCAAACTGGATCATGATTTAATACGAGTTTCTTTGCACTCTAAAAACACTGCTTTACCCGAGGATTATGAATGCACTTTGGCAGAGGAAATGTTACCACCTTCATACCGAAAAAGTGTTCAAAATTTGATTAAGGAAGGACGTAAAAAGAGAGATACAAAAGATTTAGGTCCAGATGCTGAAAAATGGTAATCTCTACTATGAAGCTTTTATTTGTCAAATAGTTAAAAATTAATTCTTTTGTAATATAAAGAACGTATGTAATGTAGTTGACACGATTTAATGTAATGAGCTAACTGCTCGAATAAAGTTCCCAATCATTGAAAATCGTCAAACCGTAAAAAATATCAAACTTATATTGAGATAAGTTGAATAAATAAATACGGTAATTGCAAGAGAGAAAAATTTTAGACAAATGGAAGGCGAAAAAAAATGAATGATGATTACAATGAGAATGATGAACATGATAATTGAGAGAATGGATGACAAAATGAAAGGATGTTGAAAAATGCTGGTTGAAAGGGTCTTTGTCTATTATATTTATTATCACTCTACCATATAGAGCCATTTTTGTCCATGTTTATTCTGAGTGTCTTCATGAGCTTCATAAGTAATTTTTGCATTATAATTCATCCTTTGCTTTAGAATGCGTCTGAAAATACAAAATTAGAGTATTAATGACAAGAGTATTAACGAAGTAAATTTTTATGTAAAAACTAACCCTATTTTCATAACAGCAGCTTCATCTTTATAGTCTGATGTCCAAACAGCAATTTTATCAACACCACGTCTGATATTTATTACTGCACCGCAGATTTGATCACTCTCCTCTCCAAAAGCATCACCAATTAAGCACAAAAGCTGTAAATTAAGAGTAAAAACATTGTTAGTTCAAATGAACTTTAAAGGTGCTCCAAATAGTGTACAGATGACTTACTGCCTCCAACCACATTTCATCTAACGCTTTACTGAAACTTTTTTGAAAAGTGAAAAGCCATCTGCCTCCCTTGGTGTTACGAGTATCTTCCCACATTGGTTTAATCCCAAGTTTAAAGACGCAATAATCTGAACCAATTTTTAAATTACTTGCTAATTCAATATGATTATAAAGGCTGGATGAAACAAGGAAAAGAACATAAGGTTACCAAATGCAAAATTGTTTCAAGTGATTTACAATTGACAAATTGTTTAGAGTTTGCCTAGGTTTCAGCAATTAATTAATTATACTTACGCCCAAAAATCTTCAACAGTTTTAAATGTAGTTACTTCAAGAAGATTAAGAATCCATTCTTTTTTTTCACCTCGCCAATACCACAACTGCCATTCATTTTGCAAAGGATGTTTGACAAAATCGATAATTGAATTATCTTCCTCTGGTTGATCAGCTGGTGCAGACATTATCAAAATGAATTTCACAAAAGATAACACTTAATTATATTAGAACAATTAAAGATTTGACTCTACAATATTTAGATGTTTACTTAAATCTGCCGAGTCTACATTAATCTTTGGTTTTGTTACAAGACTTTTAAATAGCAACCGGCAAACACGTTTAGTCTTTCTTTTTGGCGCTCGAATCAAATATTTTATTAAATTGTGAGGTTTTTTTCATTGAAACTAGATTCAAATAATTTAAATCTCTTTATGATTTACTTTTAATTCAACAGTTTCTAGAATACAATTGGTTTTTATTTCCACTATTAAATAATAAAACTGGAAATCGCATTAATTTAGATCATCTTGCATTTGAACTTTTTAAGAATCGCAATGCTATTTCGTTGTCTGTACACAAACTGGTGATAAATTTTGATAAACTAATTCACGATCTGAATTTTGTTGGAAAAAGTCCTTCAAAAGCCTTAGGAATTAATCTGATCATATCTGTCGTGGTCATTGTACGACCCAATTTTTCAAATGCAAGTTTGTTACATTTACGCGTAAAAAGACATGCCGCATATGCCGCCAAGATGCATGGATTAAGTTGATTAGTGTCCAAAAGAGAACCTTTCATTTGCTTATTAGCGTGACTCCAGAAAGCGAAAGTAGCCATTGAACCAACTAATAGATCACCTTGACCTCCACATCTACGATTAGACCCATATTGGTCGCATGAGATTAACATGTTACCATCTGAAATAAGATCTTGTCGTCCTTTGCGGACAATTGTGACATTCCCTAATTTTGAACACATCTCTTTGAGCTTTTCTCCAGGCGAGTCACGTTCTTGATCATTCAAATCATGTTGAAATATTAAATTATGTAATCTCGAGAATTCAATGGCGTTAGGCGTTAATATAGCTTTCTTGTAATTTTTGATGACATCAGGTTGTTTACAAATAAAATGGAGTGAATCTGCATCCAAAAGAAGAGGTAAATCAAATTCACGAGCTTTGGTAATCAGAGAAAAAACCGTTTGAGTAAGTGCTTCATCTCGACCTAAATGAGGTAAATAAAAGTATAATTATTGAAAGCTTTAGAAAAATTTTAAAACGCAAAATATAACAAATGAGTGAGGAAATACTCACCTAAGCCAGGTCCAATAATAAGCGCGTGAAGACGAGGCATATACTGTGACACGGTTGCAATGACATCTTTAGAATCCAAGACAGGCAAAACAATCAACTCTGGTGAATACGACTTAATTGGAATAGCAGCATCTGAAGCACAAAAAACATAAACTAAATCAGCTCCTATCTTGAGACTTGAAATTGACGCATAGTAAGGTGCACCAGTGAACTCTTTGCATCCTCCAATAACACCAATCCGTCCTGACTGACCTTTATGACTGTGATCAGATAATTCAGGAATCACCGAAGACAACAATCCTTCAATTAATTTTGAATCATCCATTGTGCACTAATGATTAATCAAAATAAAAAATAATAAAAGAGGAAAGGCAAACACATAGTAACAGGTGACGATGTAAACAAAAAGTATGTAAAGCGGCAAAATTCATTTTTAATGCATGAAAAGATAGAACTGGTTGTAATTCATTAGAAAAAATTGATAAAAATGAACGTAAATCGGTAAATAAATATAATTTTACGTTGATCTAATCAATTTTCAATTGCACTTTTGACTTTCATTTAGACACTTGTCTCTATAGTTGGATATGAATTTTAATGGATATTTTTTTGTAAAAAAAGGTTGAAAAGGTGAGCAAATTAGATATGCATAAGAAGTATAATATTTGAACAATTGAGAGATATTTGCGCTTGTAACGCCAATTTACAGAATAAAAGCACTTATTCTGACTTTGAAATTGATTAGCCCAAAATACGATCAAAAATTCCTTTCCTGAATGGCCTTTTCAGCCAGTTAAAACCATTGACTCGCATTCCAAGTAAAAGAGGAGAGCGACTTGAGTTATTGTTGTGATTGTTTCGATTTGAATGCTCATGATGAGATCCACTTTCACTAGCACTTCCAGGGTCCTTAGGATGATGATATGAATAGTTTGGCATTGGATATCCAACATGGTGATAAGGTGATAAAGCTCCCATGTATTTCCTCATTGGTCCATCGCCTCCACCGTAGCCAGCAAATCCAATGCCGTGAGTTGAACTTAAATAATGTATTGGAATCTTTTTATAAACAAACGGTTCAGGGTCTAAACTAGGACTATTGGCAGGGAATCCCGAACCATAATAGTCACAGTAAACAAATGCCACAAAATAGCCAATGAAAATAAATAGTACCTGTGGTTGAGATAGATAATAATATAATAAGAAATAAATAATAAGAAATAAACATTAAAATATTCATAAGAACTTCTTGATCTTGGTTCTTTATTGAAAAACAACCAAAATTTTTACTTAAATTACTTAAATCATACTAACCACAATCTTCATTTTAACTACTGGCTTTTAATTCAACATCAGTGAAACTGATTTGACTAATTGACATAGTTCGTAAATAAAAGAGCCCAATTTAGACTGATCACAATACATTTTAATCACTCACAGAATGGTTTTCCCATTATCACATCTAATAATACTCAACTTCCTCTTTTAATTTGGTAGATTGAATGAAAAAAATTCAATTACTCACACAATTAAAATGGAAAGTTACCAAAATAAAAGTTAATCAGGCCAAATTAAACTTGAATAAACTTACATTGAACCATCCTATCGATGCTAAAAGATCGGGTGGGTCAAATTATAACAGTTAAAATTTCAATTTTCCTCTGTAATTTACTATCCATCCATTAATAGGGTTCAAAGGCACTAGCATAATTTATTGATTAAAAATTAGAAACATATATTTTTAAACAAAAGTGACAAAAAATTAAGAAGATATAAATATTTATGTAATTAAAATCAAAAGGTGACTGTGATTTACCAATAAGAAACAGCTGAGAACAGCTCAAAAGTTTAAACACAGTTCACTTCAATTCAATTTATAATATTTATCTTACTAGAGATGTGCCATTTATTTCTTCATTTAAATTAATTGTTTTAATTATTCCTACACCATATTGGAGAGTGAAACTTTTTTAACCAACATCATCCTTTAATTTCAATCCAGAATCAGCTTGGACCCAAAAGATTGCGCTTGGTTCATCAATTAGATATTCTAGTCAGATTTTATAGTAAGTATTTTACATTAACATCTCAACAATAATAAGCCAGAAATTCTACAATTTGATAGAGTCTTCAAATGTAATTTATTTTTGTTGACAATTTTTTGAGCTTTTTACTTAACGTACAAGCGATATTTGTTTCTCTCATGGATAGGCACTTGTCATCAGCTTGGGAATCGACTGTTGGATTTTACAAAGACAAAAAGAAACGCTTTATTAGGTGGATGATGAATGGTAACATTTCACTGATTGATAAACATGTTTATTTATCTGATGTTATGGCAGCTATGTCATCTGCAATCCTGAAACAATACCAAATCAAACACATTATTACGGCCAACATCAAGCCATTAAGTGAACCTCTAGTTGATAGTTACTTATGGATTGATTCGGAGGACATGCCAAGACAAGATTTAATCTCATACTTTCCTACGACTAATGAATTCATTGAAGCAGCAGTCTCTAGAAAAGAAAACGTTTTGGTTCATTGTATTGCTGGTGTTTCTCGATCAGCCACAATCGTAACTGCTTATTTGATGAAGAAAAAGAACAAACCAGCCGAGGAATGTCTTGAAAAGGTTCGTGAAAAGCGGTCAATTATAGATCCTAATGAAGGTTTCAGGAAACAGTTGAAATTATTTGAAACCATGGGATATCAAATTGATGTTCTTAACAAAGATTATCGTCTTATTGCGTTGGATCAACTGATTCTTAGACTATCAAGGAGATATTACGCATACTGTGCGTTGAACTCAAGTGCTGCAAATGATATCTTTCAGGTATATTTAAATAAATTAGCCAAGACTGAAGCTCTACATCAATCTTTGATTGTTTTCAAATGCAAAAAGTGCCGCACAAAATTATTCACTGACATTAACGTTATTTCAGAAGAGTCGGAAGAATGCCAATCTATTTATATAGAGCCACAGGTTTGGATGAGAAGTGTTTTACAAGAATTGACTGTTAGCGATATTAACTGTCCACAATGTACTAAGAAGATTGGACGCTATGACTTGAATGGAATTAATTGTGATACCAAATGTGCGAAGCATTCCATTGTGAAAGGAATTTTCAAAGTAAATTTAAATCATATTGATGCTGACAAATTAAATATTGGACAAACCGTTCACATAAGTGAAGCTCAATGACGCCAGCCTCACAGTCAGCAAATCACTCATCAAAAATTGTAATATTCATGAATTGCATCATATTTATTGCTTATCTATAATATTTTACAATAAATAATGATTATCAGATTAATTGAGTTGGTTATTTGAATAATATTATAATAGAAAAGCATATTTTGGCACATTAAAAAAAGACTAGCTAATAATAAAAGAGTTGTACATATATTGGCAAAATCGAGGAGATAAATAGCTTTAGCACTTGCAGAGTTACTCGATAATTTAGCAAAGTTCATGGCTTTCATTGGGTTATGGCATTAATTGGCGACAGTTGCTGGGAATAAATAATCATTCAATTAAAGGATAATTTTGGCTTATTTTCAGAGCTCTTGATGATGATTCTTCGGATGAAAAGCGGCATCAATTATTTGTTTTGAATCTTCAGTGTCACTGATATATTGTTCATCACCGACATAATGAGTGGGTGAAATGAGCAACGGAGATGCACTGAGAGCACGTAAGTTACGATTGGGATAATATTTAGACCAATCTGAATTCGGATGCTTGTCAAACATTATTGGTAGATATTCATCGATAGGAAGTAATTTTTCCAGTGGTTTGGAATCAATCAATCGTTGGGCTCCTAATTTGGTCAAGACATAACCAATTGTCCAATACGAATAATTGGGTAAAATGAGACCATTAATAGCTGTTCTGCTCTCTGATTCATCTGTTTGAATTTTTCGCCCAAGGTAAATTAAATCAGCTGGTCCAAATGATTTCTCATATGTTTTGATTGCTTCTAATAGCAAATTAAATCTAGGACGGAAAGATCTCTCGAATCGAACATCGTCTTCCAAAATAACTACCATGCTGTAGTTGTTTGATATCATATCTAACCAGACATTATAATGGGATAAGAAACAGCCAATCTCTCCATAAGTCATGGGTCTTTTATGGTAGGGATCTTCATAGTTGGGTAAAAATTTGATTCCTTTTTCCTTAAGAAACTCTTCATTGATTAATTTGCCATCAACGGCTTTCCAGAATGTGGCGTCAATACCGAGAATATTCATTCGCTTAGCCATAGATTCTTTTCTTTCAGGACGACGTTCCAAATTGATGATGTAAACTTGATCAACACCAAGTTTATCTTTGATAGGAGTATCAACCAGATGAATAAGTTCCTTGGATAGTGGGAAGAATGCTCCTTCAATTGTAGCTTCTAACTGAAGATCAATCAGTTCTTGGTCAAACCTATTTAAATCCATCGATTCAACGGATGGCATTAAATATCCCCAAATTTCCTGGTTATCTATATACATAGATAGGTTTTGTGATTTAGCTGACAAAGCGAATGCTATAATATCATCATAGGGACAGTTATTCAAATGAGTTGCATTGAAAGTCAGTTGATGGCTTGCTGAGATTCTCATATCTATCAAAATACAGGAGTGAATCATAGGAACTTGAAATATTCCCAATTTGGTTCGATCTAAAATTGGCATATAATCGTTGGTCCTTAGGTAATAACCTTTCTCGTTCATTCCAGCCCAATAATTGGAATAGGTTCCAAGTGAATAGAGCATAGGAGCTATTAATGATTTTTCTGAGTCAACTAAGTGACTGAGGGTTTCTTCATTGACCAGAGCCACATCTGAGTCCATTAACAATAAATAGTCTGCCCAGTCTAGTCGAGCTTGACTAAAAGCAATTGTCTTGAGTTTAATAATTTTATTGAAACGGTTGGGATTCCAATATTCATCTAGGTCAACCAATGGTTCATCTAGAGGGTCCAAGTAGTTGTAATTAACCGAGATGTCATGGTAAAATGGTTGGTTAACACGAATCCATGTTTTCAAGATTTTCAAAGTTAACCAATTTCTTTCATATCTTGGATCCTGTCGGTTGAAATTTGCTTCTAAAACATCAGGGTATAAGTCCAAATAAATTGTCACTCGAGTACGATTTTTAGGATAATCTTGATTCTCAATGGAGCTCAATGTGTAAGGTAAAATTTTGGCTTTTGAATAAGCATGGATTGACAGAACAAGCTCAATGGTTGGCTTCAGTTTAAATAAGGCACATGAAATTGATGAAATTAGGATTGATGAAACTAAAATAATTATGACTAGAAATTGAAGTTTCCCCATTATTGTTGTATAAGTTGAGAGCTTGAATTCATAAAATCAAAACATTGAAAAAAGATTGATTCGATACTTCATTCTGATTAAAGCAACGATGAGATAAAATGGATCAATCACATTAGTGTAGACAATAAACAATATTTATTTTTCACTTAATTGAAACATGTTGTCAGGTAATCCACCTAGATATTAATTAAATTCCCTGTCATTGTGACAGAAATGGTTTAATGTATTAAATATTGAAAACTCATTTACAACCAAAGAGTAAAGAAAGCACTTCGCCTCTCTAGGCAACATGTAAACATTTGGAGAAGCTGGTCTGGTGTGTTGCTTTGAGTATGTTTATGTTTTGGTATTTTATTGTCCAATTTCCCAGAATTTTTTCTTTCTTTAAATCGATTAATTTAAATTTGTCATCTAATTTTGATTAACTTAATTATTTCTTCGATAATAAGTTTATTTGGGAACCTTAAGCTGCTTATAGATAGCATCTAAGCTATTGTAAAATTAAGGTAGTTTATCTCTTGCTAGAGCATTCATTTTCTTGACTCTACTTGTGCTTATTTGCCACATTTTCTTATTGGCAGCTGTTTTAATTGTGTTAAATTAATCTAATTTATTCATCTACATTGGCTTTCTTTGACTATTTTAGTCAATCAGTGACTCTCATCAATATTCAACGTTTAACTCTTTAATACACATCGTGCCCTACCAATGGCTCCTAAATATAAGTTTCATGAAGGTATGTTACAAAGTCAATGTTTTTTTAATGTGTCTATTAACTTGTATTTTATCATCAATTTATTAGGTGAAAAAGTTCTGTGCTTCCATGGACCTATTCTTTATGAAGCAAAAGTATGTTAACATATTTTCTTATTTTCCTAAACCTTCAATTTCAACCCTAATACAAATATTCTTCTACCTTTATTCACAGTGTGTAAAAATCCAAGCTAAAGACAAGGTTGTCAAATATTTTGTTCACTATCAAGGATGGAATAAAAGGTATTTTAATTTATATTTCATGATGAATAGTTTTCTGATCATTTTATCTTTATCTTTTCAGTTGGGATGAATGGGTTCCTGAAAGCCGAGTTTTGAAGTATAATGAAGCTAATGTCCAGAAACAGAAAGAATTACAAGAAGCTCACAAGTAAGTACACTTCTATTACTTGTATCACGTGAAACCTATCATTGCATATCATGCAATTCATCAAATTATTCGCTTACCTAATCAATTTATTCTTTTCTGATCTAGTGCTGTCAAACCCAAGGGAAAGAGTAAAAAAAGAGCTAGCGGAGACAAAGAAGCTGCAGCTACTCCTAAAACAGATAAAACTGCGAAACCTAAACCGGGAACCATAACTGCTGTAACACCAACTGAACCTAAAGACAGCGGGGAAAAGGAAACTGGAGGTAAAAAGAGGCGCATTAAAGTTGACCAGACAAGCGAAGAAGATTACCAAAATTTACCAGAAGTTAAGATTATGATGCCAGAAGAACTGAAAACAATACTTAAGGAGGATTGGGAGATGGTTAATAAAAGTAATAAGCTTGTAGTGATACCTGCACAGTCAACAGTAGACGACATTCTTGAAGACTATGTCAGCTTCAAAAAGAAAGAATCGACTCTCACACCTCCAAAAATCAGTATCATTTATGAGATTACCAATGGTATTCGCGAGTATTTCAACGTAGTACTTGGCAGTTTACTTCTTTACAAATCTGAAAGACTACAGTTTGAACAGTCAACCAAAGAAGGTGAAGACATTGACATTCTTCCCTCTTCTATTTACGGATTTATTCATCTTCTGAGACTATTTGGTAAGTAAAAACAAAGATAGGGATTTTATAAAGCTCATCCATCCAAGTTATGAAATAATCTAACTCAACTTTATTTTTCCTTTATTAGTTAAATTTGGGAATCTCTTAGCTCACTCACACACTGACGAAAAAAGTATTCAATCATTAATTCCTCATTTCGACGATTTCCTTAGGTAAGTTTTTCTTTTACAAAAAATATCTACAAGCAAACTTGTTAGCTGGATACAAACAAAACTGACCTTTTTCACATTTTATTTTACAGTTTTTGCGCCAAACATTCAACCTCTTATTATTCATTAGAAGACTATACCTCGCAACAACAACATTCAGACACTTCCAAAAAATCCTCATCTTGATTTGGTTAATGATAAAGAAAACGCTGGTTAATAAAAGTAATCATCATTGAGACAAATTGGTTTAAACTGCATCTTTACCAAGGAATCTATTGAAACGTTTCACTGAATTCAATGTAAAGCAAAAATTATTAACACAAGCAAATTTTAACATCACTCGATAGTATTACAATATACTTACCCTTTCAACAATCAAATCAAGTAAATTTGATAATAAATTAAAAATAATTTTAATTTAACAAAAGATAATGCTCCATGTGAGGCTCGAACTCACAACCTCGGCATGACTACGCAAATACTGCTTATAAGTACCGCGCGCTAACCAATTGCGCCAATGGAGCAGTCGTAATATTCACAGGAAAAATTTGTGGTTCTATCAGAGAAGAGACCAAATCTTAATTTTGGATAAAAATTGATTTCCAAATAAAATGGGTGTCCATGCCAGTAGATGGCTCTACCTGGTTTGTAGTTTGGCTCATTTCAACAGGTTAAGGGAGGGAAATGAAATGAGTACAGGCAAGGCTATTCCCTGTTCAATTATCAGGGTTTATTGAGTTGACTTTCTTAAGCTACTGAACTTGCTTCGGAGCAAATTTTATTTTAGGAATGGATCCAAAGGCGATACGACAGGTTAGCGAATACAAAAGTTCAAAAGCATTGAAAAAACGCGCATCGGTGTGAATATGCGCAGAGTTGGGTTTCTAATCTACCTGAACAGCTGAAACAGATGAATGAACGCTGTTACATTTATCTTTAAATCAACTTGTTTTGTGGTTACCGCGTTTAGTTATATTTTGGTGTAATTTTGGTTTTCTAATATAAGTAATTAGGTTGCAAATTTTGTGTTGTCTAGGTCTTGGTAAAGCAATTGTTTCGCTGATGGTGACGGTGAATTTTAATGGTAATTGTTGTCATGGAATCAATTAGTCACCAAGAGATTCGAAAACAAGTTTTGGTATGTATGGTTTACTGGTATTTTAATCTATCTGACAATCGTTATGAATTTACTGATTACTAATTTTCCTGTTCATTCTTTTTTGCTCTAGGAATATGTTGAGAAGGCATTATCGGAAGATAAAGTCAATGAGCTTCTTGTATCATGCCGCAACTTGCTCGATAAAGCTCAAGCTGGACTTGAAATAGATATTAAAACTGCTGTTGATACTGGATTTCGCGATGTTTTACATAAATATATAAGACTGAATACAGACAATGATGATTATCAATGGTATGAAAAGATCATAGAATTGTCCATTAAAGCCGTACGAAGTGGAATTTGCTTGGGAGGTTTACCTATTCTTCTGTTGACTGATTTATTTGACTGCAAACCCTTGAACAAATGTGAAGAGTTATTCTCTCTACTGGAAAACCGAGTGAACATTTGGAAGGAGGACATTTTTTTTAACAATGTGAAAAATCAAATGCTTCGATCATGTAATGATTTGCTTCGTCGATTATCAAGATCACAGCATACCGTGTTTGGTGGAAGAATATTGGAATTTCTTGCTCGATTTTTCCCTCTTTTTGAAAGATCAGGCCTTAATCTTACATCAGAGTTTAATCAAGAAAATGTTGTCGCTATATCCGCCCAAGAAGATTTGTCTGATGCTTCAAGTATTTCTGATTCACCTATGGAAGAAGGTGAAATGCCGACCTCAGAAGTGGTACAAGTTGATTATAATCTTTACAGAAAATTTTGGCAATTACAGTCATTCTTCAAAAATCCTAACCTTTGCTATTCCAAACCGAACTGGAAGCAATTTCAGAGTTACTCAACAGACGTTCTTACTGCCTTCTCAACTTTCAAACTTGATCCACAAAGCAACAAAGCTACAGAAAAGGTCGACATCCAAGGGGAACAGATCCACTTCACAAAGTATTTAACAAACCAGAGGCTATTAGAATTGCAGTTAAGTGACTCTAGCTTTAGAAGATATATCCTTGTACAATTTTTAATCCTTTTTCAATACTTAACAACTTACGTTAAAAGTAAACAAGAAAGCCAAACCTTAACTGAAGAGCAGAATGCTTGGTTGAAACAGAGCAATGAAAAAGTTCTGGAATTAATAGGAAAGACTCCACCAAATGGACAAGAAATGACCCAGATAATTGAACACATTTTAAAAAGAGAAGAGTTTTGGTGTAACTGGAAAAATGATGGT
Organism: Tetranychus urticae; assembly: GCF_039701765.1. Classification (NCBI taxonomy): domain Eukaryota; kingdom Metazoa; phylum Arthropoda; class Arachnida; order Trombidiformes; family Tetranychidae; genus Tetranychus; species Tetranychus urticae. The sequence continues at coordinate 18,478,328 of NC_142960.1, forward strand.
TGTCCTGGATTGAAAGAAATCAACGAAACAATCAGTAAAGAACCAACTATGGTTAATGGTAGAAAAAGAGTTGGTGATGAAATTAAACATGCTGAATCTTTTGGTAAAGTCATCATTGGTAATCCAGAATTAACAAAGCTATGGAACTTGTGCTCGGATAATTTGGAAGCCTGTCTCAGCAAGAAACGTATATTTATACCACCTGTTGATGAATTCTTCGGTGATGTGAAAACTTCATATGATGAATATTCTGCAGAGGATCGACAGAAAATGCTGGCAGATGATTCTGATTTTAATTGGAGATCTTTACGCTTGTTGGGCTCTAAATCTTCATACTTTTTCACGCCAAGTAACCAATCGATGGTTAAACCTATAGTTCAATATCTGGATACAGTTATTGAAAAGGTTGTTAAAGAGTTAAATGCTGCTGATGGTAACAAAGGATCTCAAGATTTAGCTATTGATGATGCTGAAGATATCAGTAATGATGAATTATTGAAACAGATTGATGAAAACTCTAATCTAGGTTCAACCGACAATCATGCTCAAAACGAAATTAAAAGAACGGAAGAGAAAGCCTCTGTATAGTTTATCAAATATATTTAATTTTCACCTCGACCATTTTTATGTAAATCAACACATCTTTGTACTTTCTACTATCCAATGTTCTACAATCATGGGTTATTAAATCGCCTCATTAGCAATTTAACTTTGTCTAAATATTACTCATATACTATCACATGAATTTTGTTAAATTTTCAACTAAATCATGTTTAATTTTAAGTCGATTGATCCAGATGTAATGAAAACTTTTAGATAATTCCCCAGATTGGCTTAGTAGATTGTCAATTATGATCAAACCATATTTTTCACACATTGATGTGTTTGACAAGTGAAAGATAAGCACAAGTATCAATGAAGACTCCATTAATTTGACAGTAGTTTATAATGAAAAAAAATAAATAGTGATTATAAAATAAGTTCAATGATCCGGTCCTAATTACAAATTAAAGTGAACTTAGTTGATGAAAATTAAAGCAGATTGAGAACAATTCCTATAAGTGAAATCATTATAAATCAGGAAGACAATTGAACATTTTGACTGAATGGTGAAATATATTCAATTCTGGATTGATTTTTTTTGTGTTTAATTTCTTAATAAACCAAAATTTTATCATCACTATTGAATACATTGAACCTAGCAATTAATCTGTCTTGATAAACTAATTTGTATTTGTTTTTCAATCTACGCGCTAAATTATAATACTCAAATTTATTAGAACATTTCCAATAAGAGGATGTGAAGAATGAAAAAGAAGAGTGAGAAATAAATAGCTTATCCTTTCTTTCAATCTTGGTTTACCTTAATTGCAGTTAAGTTGTTCAACTGAATTCAAGGTAGAAAGTTGAGATTTGAAGAAGGAAAAATTGAATCGCTGAAAATGGTAACCAACAAGTAGCCCTTGAGGAATCAGCTTTGCTTTCAGGCCTTGATTTTAATATCATTTATCGACCAACAACTGAAACACAGAGAAAAACAACAACAGTAAAACAACTGTTTTTTAAGTTGTTTTTTCTTCCTTTTATTCCTTCGTGTATTGTTCTCATCTCTACTTGTGTTTATTATTTATTTATAGTTTTTAAATTTGTGATTCTGGGCCATACAAATTCTTGGCCTAAAAATGTCCCAGTTTAATGCTGATCTTTCACCTGGTCGTCCAAGTAATCCATGTTCTGGATCATCATCTGCATCACGATGTTACTTTGAATGTTGCTCTTTAAAATTATATAACATTTGTTTAAAATCAATAGTGTCCAGTATGAAGAAGGTTGAATATAACCTTCACTGTTTACCTGTTCGTCTCCAAATCGATCTATACTTAGAGATGTTTATGAATGAACACTGGAATATTTTAGGAACATATTTATCAAACCTAAATAATTTCGTGAATCTAGTTATGTTCAATGAAGGTCAAAGGCAAACACTCCATATGTTACTTCAACGCTTAATGGACGAAGGATTCAATTTAACTAACGACTTGTGCAAGTATATGGCCAAAGATGTAGCCTCACTTCTAGAGGCCGTTCAAAAATCAAATAGTGATAGCACTTTGTTAAGGAAAAGTCGAATAAGATCAATGAAAAGAGGTTTCGCATTAGCTGGATTCCTTATGGAGGCTGGATGGTATGTTGAAGCTGAAAGAATTTTATCAACTTGTCTCACTCTTTATTTACCTGTGATTGATACTGGAGATTCATCTATTGAACCATGGACATTCCGAATCAAAACTCGTTTACTTGGGTCTCTTGTGTCTTATTCTCGCTTCAAGGAAGCTACAGTTCTTTACGATGAAATGCTGTCCCAAATAGAAGTCAACAATTATGAAAATCGCAAAGATCAATTTGACGTTGCTCAAGCTTACAGCCAATTTGCCTGTTTATTTGCTGCTCAAAGTCTCTACAAAGAGGCCTACAAATGGAGCTGTAAAGCTTTAGAGCATATTTCCCCCTGGACACCGCGAATAGCTTTAATTGATATACTTTTAACCGCAGGACGATCATGTGTGATTAAAAGAGACTTTGAAAGTGCAGATTATTTATTAAGACAAGCTTTACTTGTTGCTAAAGAAATGTTCAATTTAGACGAGAAATGTGATTTCCAAGAAATATCTCGTTTCCATCCCATTGTTGGCGACCTTTTAATTGCCATGGGGTACTACTATCACAATGTTGATTTGTTGTCACAGTCAGTCAAACTTTACCTATATGCTCTCAACTTCCGTAAACAGTATTTTGGACCTCATACTCTTACGGAACAATGTATAAACTTGCCATTAGCGTTGGCTCGTCAAGATTTAGCTTTTGAATATTATATCCAAGAATATTCAACTGGTCACTTCGATATGAGTTTGTATCACATTGAACTCGCCAAAATGTCTCTAGAAACTTTGTTACCTCCAGACCATCATCTACTTACCAATGTACTGAGGATAAAAGCTTTAATCATTGAAGAAATAGCCATCGATAACATGGATATGGTTGGTAGAACCGAATTGTTGATGGATGCTCACAAGCTTCACCGTAGAGCTCTAGACATAACCAAAAGTCTTCTTGGTGAAGAAAATTTACAGACAGCCAAACATTATTCTAATTTGGGTAGATTATATCAAAGCATGCATAGATACGAGGACTCTGAAGTTTTCCAATTGCTTTCAATTGAAATTAAAGAAAAATGTCTTGGAAAAGATGATTACGAAGTAGCACAATCTTATGGGTTTCTCGCCTCGTTATATTGTTATGACATGGAGCTGTATCCACAAGCAGAAAATTATTATCTTAAAGCAATTGAAATTGGAACCAAAGTCTTTGGAGGAGCTTACAGTGGATTAGAGTTTGAATATCAAGGAATTATTACAATTTACACGAGGAATGGTGAAGATGAGAAAGCTCAGGAATACATAAAACTGTTTCGATCATGGAAAGCCCAGCGTGATTCAATGGTGGCAACTATTACACAGAAAAACTTATTCACCAGTTTATCGGACGAATCTCCGGGTTTATTGAATCTTGAGGAGATAAAGAAGCATTTCTTTTCCAATAGATTACATCAGATTTGACTTTTAATTCTAACAAAGATATTACATATCTTGTATGTATATCTTGATTAATCATCGAAAAATTTAATATGCTCAATCAACAAAGATGAAAAGAGCAAGTAAAAAAAAGCTGGCCTTTTAACAATTTATTATAATATCTACTTGTTTATTATCGCTGATTTTAATCTTGCTTATTTCTTTTTTGTCCAATAAATATATATTTTGTTGTCAAGACTGTGTTAAAAACGTTCATTTTTGTCTTCAATTGAATAATTCAGTTTAGAATGAACTGGTTGAAAATAAACCTTTGGATGCATTGTAAACGTGAATAAGATAATGAAATATCTTGCCAGAATATAATTTAGTTCAAAAGGTTAATTAGAGAATTATGATCACTAATCATCATTCTTTACAAACTTAATATCATCTTTTCAGTCTTATTTATTGAACCTTCCCCACTGTCAAACCATGTTATTAGATAATAGATGACTTTTACAGCATGTCATCAGAAATACTAACAGGCACAAAAAGTATAGCCAAATATTAAAGTGACCCATTGATGGTTACCCTTGCCTAACGTGTTCTGAGACACTTTCAATTCCCAAGGAGAATGCTTAAAATAAATCAAAAACTTTCTACCTGAGGGTAACCATTAATGTACATTAATTTATATCGCTTTAAAATAATACTTACATGCATTCCGACGACAGGACCCAGATCGGTGATTAAGGGTTGAAAGATATTATCCTTCCATTAAGTTTTTTGGGAGATCTAATATTAGATTAATTGATAGATTCTATATTGTCTAGGATTGAAATGGTTTGTCCTTTTAATTTTCATAAGAAAGTATAAGGAGAGTTGGTATTCTCTGATTCAGGATCTATTCATAGTTGGGGGAAAATGTTGTTACAAAGTTCAGTACAGTCAAGTAAAGGATCAACACGGATTCCACAAAAAGATTTAGAGAACACAATTATGACTTGCAGGGGGCATGGATTTTACAATACTCTAGTTATTCAAGATTAGGAAGTTTCCTCATCTTTTACTCATATCAATTGTAGACAACTCTTTGGGAAAGTCTTAATGTTTATTTGTTTATTTTCTCAGATTATTTAGTTTTTATTTTATCATCTTGCATTCCTAGACGTGAGGTAGAAAATCCCTTCTAATTTTCCTGTGTTTCTAATCACCAACAATTCTTTATAATTCAGCAATCAAGATAATCAATTACCTAACATCCGTCTGAAACGTTTACTACCACAGACCTCCATTTTTTTGTTGAAATCAATATGCATCATATCCATATGGCATCAAATGTGCGATGTTGTGCATTTGGAAAAAAGTTTTGAATATTCATTCAACCCATTCATAATACATTTAATCTAGTTACGTTTACATATTTTTGGTATACAATTCATTCAGGTTTTAAAAACCAGTGAAGGTCCATTCTTTAAGAGGTCAGAACTTTTTAAACATGTACAGAACAAAGTTGATCAAAATCACATCAACATTTAAAGTTTTATGTAAAAAACTGTAAAAATAAACTACAAAGAGACGGATAGAAGCTCAGAATTCTCAAATGTCAATATTTTAAAATAAAGAACAGAATTAGAAACGATTATTAATTAACGTTCAAAATCAACAAAAATTCATTTTCACTATTGTTACTCATAGACGAGCGATTTATTATTTTCACCGTTAGATGGCTGATGCAATGACTTCTTTAGGCCGCAGCTTAAACTTTAAGCCTTAAAGCTTCTGAATCAGAGGCGTTACCAAAGAGTAAAGGCTGCTAATCTTATTGAGTAAAGATTCTAGAGTGACAAGCAGATGATTTCAATTGATTTTTCTATGTTGGTATGGATTTCATTAATATCACCCCTTTCGATTTGATTTAAATCTATTTATCTGTTTGAATATTTCTCAGCTATTATGCAAGGATTGGTAATAAATAAGTGAAATTTTATAAATTGTTTGGGCCGTTTATTTATGCGAGTTTATGAAACTGGCTGTCAAAAGTCATATTGTATTGGTATCGTTATAAAAATGTTTATGGTAAGCATAATTTACCAAGGCCTTGGAATAAGGTCTTGTGATTTAACTCCCCTTTCCTTTGAACCTGTGAACCTCATTCTATACATGATATTGTTTTTATCATTAGACTTAAAACAATGGCGTTAGACATGATTGGCAATCTGAAATCTTGAAGATGTAAACTTAAGAAAACTGAAATGCCATGTGAACCCAAGAAAATCGGACACAACAATTAAACATATAAGCAATAAATACTGGTGAGCTGGCATACCTATTGGGTTGTTTTGATGAGACAATCTTGAGCAATAATCTGCAAAAAAAGACATCTCAATGATTGCCTTAAAAAAGTGTACAGTTGCCGTTTTTGGCGTCAATTTTGTTTTGATGACCTTAACCGCCTTCATATTCATATTCAAAGTGCCTAAGGAATCGAATTACTATCGTGACGATGGGCGCCGTATGATTAACCTAATCAATCATATCGACTCTAGAACAATTGATTACAACTATTGGGGTCCATTGGATAATGTTCATGTTAAGTCATTGAGTAATAAACAGCTAAGCAATGAACCATTAGATTTCATCGAGATATGGTCTAAAGCAGCGATGGGAATTTATCTTTGGGAACATATATTGACGGGAGAACTCAGTAAAAAAAGTCCATTCTATCAATATGGATTTAGAAAAGTTGATCGATTTATTGTAAAATTTCGCAGTGGGCCATCTATAACACCACAATCATTAGTAAATTATCTTTTTTTCGCTGCTAGACCAAAGGATTCTAAAAACATGATTTTTGTTTTAAACGGGCAATCTAAAGACAAAATGGAATTTGTTAAGCAATGGTTGGCTAAGATTCAAAATTTATCTTCCAGAAAAGATAGCCAGCCGTCAGTCAATTCTCCGGCTATTTTATATGGTCAAGAATTCGGTCTCAGCGATTGGATAAAAAAGTATCTCAAATCAAATGGTAAGTCAATTAGGAGTCTATAGATCATTTGAAGAATCTTTACTTATAATCACTAATAAATTAATAATATTCCCTTAGATGTTGCTATTTATCGGAACTTTCCTGATCTGAACAAACTCATATCTTCAGCGGAAAGATCATATACCTGCGATTTTGACGGGACAGTGTCCAATTCTTCTCGAGTTGAGCTTATGAATGTACTGAAAACTTTTGATAAAGGAGTTTGTATTGCGAAAAGCCGCCCAGAATGGAAAATAAATGAAAATAATGAAGCTATTGAGCTTTATTTACAAGCTTTAAGGTTATCTAACCTTACACCAATTGGAATGAATTATGAATTGCATCGTGACGCTCAAGCTTTATCTCATGGATCGCCACCAGTGGTAAAACAAAATTCAAACCAACTTAAAGATCAAAAATCAAACTATGATCCTTATTCAGCATACCGTTTATTCAAAAAATTTAACGCTCCTGTGATATACATTTCAAACTGGACTCATGAAGCCAGAAAGAAATGAATTCATCATTGGAACGAAAAATTTCAAGAGGAATTCTATTGATTGGGTGATATCTCTCTATTTGTATTCAATATTCGTAAACATCAATTTGGTATTATTGGAAGAAATTTTCAATTGTAATTTAAGTGCAAAACTATTTAGAATTTAGTTAAATCTATTAAAATAACCTTGAACAAAAAAATGCAAACTTTCAAGTTCCTACTACAAAAAAATGTTATTTAATGTATGTTCAAATTAACATGTTTGTTCTAAACAATTGGAATAGGGATTGGTTGGTTACAAAAGATGAATTATAGACAAGTGTGTGAAGAAAAAGAGAAAAGGTTTACAAAAATATGAATTATCATTCCACCAAATGAAATGAATCAATGGAAAAGAGATGAATATTAGTGGCTGAGAGAAGTCTTTTTACAGGTTTACAGCCAAGGATGCCAAGCTGGATCCATACGACAAAGGTTATCATGACTATTTGCAGCAGCAACCAGGGTTATAACTTTGCTTTCCGCTCCGTCAAAAGTTGCTAAAGCTGTAAAGAGATGAAATTTCATTATTAAAGTAAATATTATTGTTTTTTGCCATTTCAAAAGAAAAACTTACATGATAAACGGTTCATTATCGACTGAATAGATCTATTTACAACAGTTATGAGAGATTCGCCATCCATAGTGACCTCCCCATTGAGAAGAACATCTTCTTGAGTCTGTAAAGAATAAAGATAAAATTTTAAATGAAATCCACGAAATGAATGCATGTAATATAGATCTTACCTTTTTATACCAAGCAAGAACTTCATCCCTAAGAATTACTCTTAAAAGGGATTGAATTTTGAAGTTAGGTTGTACCAAACATCTAGATATGGCGATCATTGAAGCTGTTAATGGACCAGCAACACCAATTGAAGTTATCAATTCAGAGATGTTATGAGTCAATCTGAATGGAACTGGTCGATTAGCATCTATATCACCTGTGGAAGATAATTTATTTTTAGTTAATTATTTTTTAAAATTTAATTTCTTCAATTTTTCTTACCAGTTACATCGTCAACATCAAATCTAAAGTATGCTACATTCATCAAACCAGTATCTTGGTGAATGTACATCATATCAGGATTCAAACGAGATAAACATAGAACATATTCAGCAACATTCGCAAGTGCCATTTGAAGAGTAAACTGTAAAAATAAATTAAAATTAAATTAAAGTTTTCTACCTTTTGAACTAAAATGTAAAATAAAAGGCAATAACTTACTTGTTTCCTAAATGTCCAAAGATCAGTAGCTCCAGGATAAGTTAGAATTGCCCAGTCTTTTAGTAAATTAGAAGGAACCATATTTGTTTGAATCTCTTTCAGGATTTCACGAAGAACTTGATGACTGGCCTGTGTTCCACGAGATTGAATTGCTGAAAGTCGTTCATAATATCGGGAAATAGGAGCATCATATTCGAGATCTCGTTGAACACAACGTTGTTTATAAATATCTAACAATGATATTGAATTAGGATTATCTTCAACCAGTCTTGTTTGCGGTGAAATAGCAACAACTCGCGGCACAGTGAAGTGCAAGAATCTTTTCAGCGTTTCCTTTTGTTTTCCCAAATAATTGTTTAAGAGTCGGAAAAGTTGTAGAACTCTTTCCTCTCGTCGAGCATCGCTGAGACAAGAATCATTCACAATAAGATATGGATAGATTTTACCATTATGGCCTCTGATATGGAACCGTCGTGCTGCAGTGTTGTGTTTGTTGACAATTTCAACTCTCGGCATGAAGCGAGCAATTCTAACTGAATAAAGGTTGTGTTTTGGGATAAGAAACTCTCCAGGAAGCTCAACGTCAGCTGTTTGCTGTGAAAAGTAACTGAGGAAGCGACACTTTTCTTCCATTAAACACGTCTTTGGTAAAAGTTTTGTCTTTGCTTCTAAAATTTTGATCCATTTTTTAAGTTTAACAATTAAATTGTGAAGTTTCATGGCACCTGGAGTTGAGAAGTCAAAGTCAGTAGAAAATTGGCTTTTCATTTTTTGGAAAACCGGATCTTGTGCTGTTGCCTGAGCTCGTTTCGCTAATGATTCAGAAGCCGCTGTTGCAAAATTAGACGGTAAAGTAGAAATATTTTCAACACCAACTCCGAATGTGGCAACAAGTTTGTTGACAAAATTCAAAGTGTGAGGAGTAACAGTTGCTTCATCAACAGCTGCGCGATTTTCAAAAGCAATGGCATAACATTTATTCAGTCCTTGACGGAGTTGACGTAATATCTCTTCATACCAATTTTCTCGGAACCAAACCATTTGATCGACCATTCCTTCCAATGATGATAATACAGTTGGATGTAGATCTTGCTGCTTACGCATAATCATAGAGCAGCGTCTAATTGATGCAGTAGCTCTAATTGGATTTACTTCGGTTGTTGTTCTACCTGCCACTTTTTGCTGGAATTGAGCATTTGAAAATGTTTGCTGTTGCTGTTGGGTAACAGTCTGAGTTGTCCCTTGGATTTGTTGATTAACCACAATTTGTTTGCCTTTTAAAGCGTTTGCATTTTGTCCCGCAGCTATTTCGCTGCTTCTCTGTTTTTCTCGTTGTTCCATTCTCAGAGTTAAGAACAGAGTTCGGACAGGGAAATAAACAGCTTGTGGAAACATTCTTCCGACTTGAATAAGAATGTTAACTGCTAAATCACCTTCTTTTTTAATTAAACAAGTTAATAGTTGAGGGATCCACGGTAACCAGCATACAGGAGGAACACCGTGACTATATTTTTCAACGGCATCAGCTAAACAGAGAGAATCGTCATCGTATGTAAGAAGCCAAATAACTTTAGCTAAATATTTTCGAGCCTTTGTCTCATTTTGAGAGCGACATGCATGGAGATAACAAGTAATTGCAGAGACACCAATAGACATTTGACGACTTTCCCATTTTTCTCGAGTAAACAAAGTTTCTAGATATTCACCCCAAAGAGCCCAAGCTCTGTTTAATCCATCATGTAACTGAGCTCCTGCACTGAATGCACGATTGGCCTCTTCTGATCGCCCTAATTGAGATAAGAAGAGTCCTTTCAAACCATAAAACTCTGCTTTCATTTCACGAGTAAAGTAATTCAAGTTTGTCGATTCGATGATTTCAAGTCCTTCTTGTAACTCATTTTTACCTCCAGTCGATGCTAGCTGTAAATAGCACTTAACCTGCTGTCTAATTTTTTGGAAACAATCGACGATTGGTATGCTTGGTATGGCATGAATTTTAGTCAGTGCTTCTAAGCAAGCACCGATGAGTCCATGTTTTCTGGCAATCCTACCAGTGTTTATGATTGATTGAGCAGAGGCGTGAACCCCTAAGACAGCTTGGGATGCTTGTGGATCTGTTGGTTGATTTGTTATGTTGGCTGTCAAACCTTCGGCGACAGCAGTTCGTGTTCCCAAATTGGTAAGAGCTGTATTGGTAGGATCATAGAACTGGACAATTGCTTGGAAATGATGTTGTCGCCAAGTAAACACATGACTCCAATGAGAAAAGTCATCAGATAAAACTGGAAGACGGTTTTTCCAAGTTTTAACGATAGCTTTCATATCATGAATACAGGATGCACGCGTATTATTAGGGGTCAAGCTTTGGTTGATTTGACCGGCTTCTTGTAATTCCATAATTAGCTGTGCAGCTTGTAAAAGATCAACATGAATGTGAGAAACGATAGAAGGAAGTCGCCTCCATTCTTTGATGCACAAGGTTGATGCAAGATCAACCATTCTATCAGCCATGGGCAAATTATGATCTTCAACATTACAAATATGATTGTACCCTTTGAAAAGGGCAACTTTCCAGGCAAGTTCTTTAGGATGATTAGTTTCTACTTGGTGTAATGCTTTTTTCATCATCATCCACTGTGGTATCCTCCAAGCGCTTTCCAAGACTAAGAATGGATTGGTGCAACCTTTAGAATTACCATAATCAAGAATGAGATCCCATTGATTTAACTCTTTAGAACATCGAATCCAATGTTTCTCCCAAAGACGATACTCTCCTTGAAGGCTTAGAGGTGCAGGGTTAGTGTTGTAGTCATTGCGAGCTTTGGTCATAGCCAATTCAAAAGCACCTTGAGCTTGTTCAAAGAATCCTTGCTGTTCATAGGCAATACCGATTAAAGTTTCTTGATATTTAGCTCTCTTTTGCCACAAACCGGCCCAAAGATCTTCCTCTTTCAAAGTTTCATAAATTTCTGCTAATGAATCATTAGCTTCTTGTGTCAAAGACATTGACGGAACAGGAGCTGGCTCGGTATAATCAGTATCACCTCCATCGTGTTTGCGAGTATATTTGGTAGTCGTTGATGTAGTGTTTGTTGTTAAAGCTCCAGCGATAGATTTGTCAAAAGCAATGTTTTCGAGCATAAGAGCAACTCGATGCCAGATATTATGTGACTTACCCATGTATTTAAGAAGAGATGGTCGGATGGGTATGACAGGACTACATTGGGCTATTGCCTCCATGAAACAGCCAATCGCAGAGGGATGACAGTCTTTTTGAATAATGTGACTTCCACTACAAATGAATGGAATTAATTCTGCAGTTAATAAATTCTGCTGTCGTTCACTTAAAATTTTCCATAATCGCGGAAATAGTTGGATCCATGTATGGTAGGCTAAATTTGTGTCCATATGACATAATTGAGCAACAGCCATTAGGAAGTTAAGAGTCCGAGTTTCTTTTAAACTGTTCAAAAATTTGTTTTGTTTTGATATTAAAACCCGTAAATGTTGTGTAGGATCACTCGGAGTACTTGGTCGTCTTGTTCCTAATAAATTACTACCACCGTAAATGCTTCCTCTACTGTTGTTGGATTGGTTTTCTTCGGCTGAAGATAATTCAATATCCATCACTTCTTCAGCTTCTCTAACAGAATCAATTCCATTCGCCATTGCACAAAACATATCAATGTCCATCTGATCATTAATGGAGTTAGCTAAAGATGCTCGTTCTTGTTGATCACCGAAATCAATGACAGCCGTTGGAGAGGGCAACATCGCTATTGGATTCCCACTAGTAATGCACAAAGTATGTATCACAGAAACCAGAATCAATTCGATACACTGTTTGATCCAAAAATGAGGACCAATAGTTTCCCAGTTTTGAGAGCACACAATATAAAGTAAACGATCGTGTAATCTTCTACGAATACTTGCGTCAAAAACTTCAAAGAATTTAGCACGTATTTGTGGCTGTACACATCTTAATCCTGACATAAATGCTTGTTCTAACTTTGTAGCCAAGTCAGTGTTTTTCAAAGATTCGTCACGATAAACATAGTTGATTAGTTCTAAAAATTGAGCCATCAGTTCATTATCATCAGCAAATCGTTTTTCCACAAACATCATCATCTTGACAAGAAGGAGTGTCTTTTCTCGAAGAGTTGGAGCTTGATTTGCACCGAACGGCCCCTTGTTTTTAACCCAGTCTTCTAACATTTTAGTAATGGCACGTAAAACTTTAACGTCAGGAGATTTTTCAATCAATCCAACAAGAATGTTGGTGAAGAACGCTTTACGCATCTCTTGGCCCATTACACCGATTCTATTCTTTACAAGATCTAAGCTTAAAATCAATAGTTCACTACCCATTGGGTTTGGTTGTTCATTCGGCAAAGTAGGACTTAGATGTTCTCGAGCCATCTTTTGTAACACACGCATAAAGAGTACAATCATTCTATCTATATAGCATGGATTGTTACTACAAGCTGCTTTCAAAATCATGATAGTACCAAATAGAGATTGAGGCAAAGTTGGTCCAGTGGCCTTTTCGTAATTGCTTAATCCTTCAAAAATAACTTTACTAACAGCAGAGTATAAAGCTTCGAGCTCTTCATGCTTAGAGGCTGTGGTAGATGTTGCTCCTTCAGTAGGGAAGAATGACATCAAACGCGTTAAAAGGTTGTGAACACAACGAATCACTTTTGTATTTGTACACGTCATACAAGCAGCAATTCCTCGTTGTAAAGGCTTGAAACTGACCAAAATTGCTTCACGTCTCAAGATGTTGAGGAGAAAACTAAGTAGTTCTAATGCAGTGCAAATATTTCCATAGTTAGGAGTTGTCGATTCAACAGTAAGCAAGAGTTTATCAAACCAGCCCAACCTCAATTCAGCAGTTGGCCAAATTTCTGGTTTCAAAGCTAATTTCAGAAGATTAACACATCGTCGTGACAAGATTTCTCCAGGAGATCCAAGATTGGTTCCAGTTTCATTTACATGACATGCAAGACGAAGTAAAAAGTTGACTATGGCATCTTGATGAGTCTTTTCAACAGGATCATTGTTATCGGTTGATAATGGTTTACCGTAAGATGATGAAGGAGTTGGCGTTGAAGGGATTTTGATTTTTTGCGATGGTTGAGCTACTGATTCAGATGAGGTTCCAGGTACATTCGCAGTTAAAGGAGTGGTTGCTGTTGCTGTTGAAGCTGTCGCTGTTGGTGTTGCTGCGGCTGTTGATTGTTGTTCTTGTTCTTCACGAGATCTTTGGAGTTCCCACAGTAAAATTACTTCGACTAAATCAACTGAAATTTTTCGATGGTCTACAGTTGAATTAGGAGTGAAGCCAAGTCTTTGGATGGAAGCAACCATATGTTGAATAAGATGATGTCGCACAGGATAATAAACTTTGTAATGGCGAATCAAAAGTTGAAGCATATGAGTTAGTTGTGGAAGTGAGTGACCTTCCTCGACAATAATCTTCTTTGTCCAGTGAGTAAGCATAGAATTACCGTCTTCCATTCTTTGAGGCATTGCTGGAGTTAGGATTTCTAATGCTTGACGAACTACAGTTCGAGCCTCATTAGCATGGGCTTTAAGCAAACTATGAAAGACTTGAAGAACTATTCTCTTGTGTATGGCAAATTTAGCGATGATATGAGCGAGTAACAGATGTCCATGATACTTGGTGGCTGGATCAACACAGCTTTTAGAGAGAAGGCATGGCCAAGCAAAAGTCATTAATCGACGGAGTTTAGTACCTTGTCGTTTATTGGCAGCATCGTGAATATGTGGTGAAGCTTGTTCAACCAAAAGACAGGAAAATTGAAGTAAAAGTATTCGGACAGCATCAGAATAAAGTCTGTACTCTGGTTCAACTACTCTGTAAATAAAAACACTAATAAGGTTGTCATCTTGGTCTTGCTCTGGCGCTGGAGGACCGCCAATGAGTCTTTCACCCTCTCCTCGTTCAAATGTGACAGCAAAAGATGGTATTATAATGTATTGAAGGATCTTTGCTTTCAATTCTTGAGGATAGTTATCGTCATAAAAAATGTTAGCAAACTTAAAGAAAGCTTCTCTTTTCCATTCAATTGTATAATTGGTGACAGTCTGTTCAAGAAAATCACGGAAAAAGTCGAAATCGCAAATATAACGATTGATGAAAGCTCTTAGAAGATTAAAAAGTAGAATTATGCTGTTTCCATTTGGATTTTGTTTGAAATAATTAAGCAAACATTTCATTAATAACTTGGGTTCCCTCCATTGCACATAATCAGATGATTCAATCTTTGAATGTTTTTTGGGAAGTTCGGGCGAGTTCCATATTTTGATCAGTGCTTCTACCAAAGGAATTTGACCGGACAACCACTGTTCGTCATACTTGACCAATATAGAAGTAATTAAAATTGCTTGATATTGTAAGTCATAAGTCACAGTTACAGTTTGTGTTTGGGCTTGTGGTTGAGGAGCAGCGGCACCAGAGCCATCAGGTTGAGCAGCTTGTGGTTGAGGTATACTGATTTTTTCTTGAATTTGAATAGGTCCAGAAGCAAACTTCACAAGCCTTGCAGGATTTTGTTGAAGTACTTGTCGGAAAATGGCTCCTTCGGGTCCTTTCAAGAGATATTTTACAAATCGATAGATCTGATCTTCATTGATATTTCGCTCGGTTAATAGAAGATCCAAAGTATGCTCAGGGTATCTTTGAAGGAATTTTCTCAGTGGGTCTCTAAGAATTGACCCAGGTTCAATTGACAGCGCTTTTTCTGTCTTGAAAACATAACACAGAAGAACTTCGACATACTTTGTTCCAGTAGCAGGCACAATATGGAAAAAATCGATGAGAGCAGCACAAACTTTCATCTCTTCAATATTTTTCTTATGACTTCTAACAACAGTATCGAGCCATTTCTTCAGATTTTGAGCCATTCGATCACAAAGTTTTTCGGTGAAAAGAACTGGGAAAAGTTGTGCAAGGTAGTTGATTCGTTTAATTATATTCAAGTTCAATTTCTCATGATCTGCCATGTAAGAGCGAATGCCATTGATAACAGCATCTAGATCAACTTTACCAAAAGTGAGAAATTTTTTCAAACATTCAAATCCAGTTTCTTGAATTTCACTATTTGTTGAAAGTAAGGCACAAAACAAAACGGGAAATATTTCATCTCTTTTGGGATACAGAGGTGCATATGCTGTCAGTGTTTTAAGAACGGACTTCTTAAGTTGAGTGAGATTAGGGACATTTTTATAGATTGCGAACTTCATCAGTTGGGCGTCTTCAGTCTTACAGAGATTTGTCAATTCCTCGACAAAACTAACATGTTCTGGAACGGACATGTCCAATGTGAATAATGGTGGTTCTAGAGTCATACAAAATGTATTTCCTTCCATAAGTCCTATTTGAGTATTAACCGGTTGATGACCTAAAACATTTTTCTTGGGAGGAACCATGTCAGTTAAGACATCTTTATGTGGTCTCATAATAGCCTCTATAGTTGATTCTTGCACTTCGGCTAAAACTTTTAAAGAGTTCATGGCTTGTTGTCGAACACAGGTGTTTGGTGAAGTTACTTGACGAACGAGTTCTTGAGTGACTTCATGAAGAGATTTCTTTTGTGCCTCAACAAGATCAGAATTGCTACCATCCATAAGTAATTTTATGGGTGCAGCACACAAAGTTATCATCTTTTCCAAATTGGATTTGGCCATGTCAACGGCACCACTAGACACTTCACCAGTTAAATCCATCATCACAAATAACAAAGCTTTGAGAAACATATATTGGTGAGCGAAAACCCATTTTAAAGTCATTCGTTCAAATAGAAACTTGATGGCAATACATCCTCCTAATTTCGCGTACCAAGCTCGGTCATAACACAGCGCACACATTCGTTCAACTAAATACTCAGTTAATGGTAGTTGACAAGTTCTTTCACGAGATCCAAGGATAGCAGTACCAGTATCTAAGATGATAATCAAAGCTAGATGTCCAGGTTTACATAGTTCCTTCTCTTCGTGGCCCATGATGGTTGCTACAGCATCAATTAAAACTAATGCATCCATTCCATATAATTTATGCTGTTTTCCTCCTAAATTAATTGGACCAGATTGTTGACTTATTGCTAGAAGAGTATAGTGGCGAACAAGAGAAACCATGAAAGGTAAAACAATTGAACGAAGTTCTTTAATTGCTGCAGCCACAAACATCCCTGTTAAAGCCATTTCATGCACTTTTCGAATTTGTGAATCGCTAGATTTGTAGAATGGTCCATTTAGAGGATGAATTTCACCTTGACTAAAACTTGGGTGAGAGAAAAATCTCTGCAAGTTATATTTATCTTCATCTGGCGGAGGAGGTTGAATGTGGGCAATGAGAAAACCTTTGATAACTTCCCAGCATTGTCTACGATAAAATGGATCTGTGGTTGATGATTTGAGTGCATTAAACGCAGTTTCTATAACTTTGTCGATAGGTAAATTAATTGAAGATTTGTGTTCGGGGAAACAAACAACGATTGAAGTTGATCCATTTACAGATCCTTCTTTATGATCAATGAATTCAATTTTTTGAGGTTCAGTCATCATTTTACGATTACCACCACCAAATTTACCTAATAATCTAAACGAGACTCCAGCAATACTGTCAGAAGGGTAACGAAGTGTTTTCCATAGAGCTTGCATAAGCCCAGCACGAACTGGTTGAATGTGATCATAGAGGAAATCAGGTTGTAAATTGTCGACACAAAGTTCCAATGTCCTCAAGCCTTGACTGACTAAAGTCTGTGAACCATTCAAAGCAGCAACTAAAGGATCCATGAGCATAGGAAGATAAGGAAGTAAACTACTCAAACGGACAGGAACAGTGAGGCAAAGTTCCACAAAAAGATCGTGCATATGTTGCTTGTGTAAACCACTTTGAAGACTATTCAATCCTTGAAGAAGACTAGGTAAAAGTGGCAAGAATTCTTGATATAAGAGATCATGACTGCCTCCACCGATAGAACGGAACAAGGCTCTTAATAAAAGGAAATAATTGTAGGGTTCTTTGGCACTTAATGCTAGTTCGAGGGATCGGTTCACGATATTGTGAAGATGAGGCTTAAGCATCAACTCATTTTCAGCAGGAAAAAGAGAGACAGATCCAAAAACCAATTTATACAGTTTCAAGTGGAGGTTAGATTTCTCCAGATTTGTTCCCATCTCTTCCATTCTTTCAAGTAAATACTCGACAATAATTGTTGCAAATACGGGTGATAGAACCGGATTTCCAAGAAAAGAATTGGCCAAAGTGAGAAGTGCGATATTAGAATTTGTACGTTCAACATAAAAATCAATGAGTGTGGAGAAAACTTCGCGAAAGCTTTGAGGACTAACATTCTGAAAAACACCAGCAAAATGTTCTAAGACTTCTTTTTCTTCTTTCGGTCTTACATTGGACATTAGATTGGCTCGGAATATTCCTGTGGTTCCTTGGACAACATTTTGATGAGTACTAGTCGTTAAACTTGCAGAAATATTCACTGGACTAGGAGTGATGGTGTAAACGTCTAAAGCCATTAGAGCATACTTCACCAATCTGATGTATAGTATAGTTTCTTTGGGATGAAATTGTTTTTGTTGAGGAGGAGTTGTGGATGTATCACCTGCAGCTCGATATGATGGCATGCCGTAAGTGATAGTTTTCACACCAACAATTAATGTCTTAACCAAACCTTTACAATCACTAATTGAATAATTGTCTGAAGGTATTGTTGGAAAACCAAACTTGGGCCTATCATCGGCACCAAAATTTTCCCCAACACCACTAGGAAAAGGTTTAGATTCATCAGACTTTGTCTCACTGTTTGTCGATTGTGGCAATGATTGGGTTGAATGCTGTTGTGTTTGCTGAGATGAGTTAGAGGAATGAGATGCTTGTTGAGTGGTTTGACGGTTAATCAACATAGGAATATGATGCTTAGCAATATGTTTGAATTTTAGAACGTAAACTTCCAAGAGCTTAAGCAAAACCTCTCTTGACACTTGACAAGCTTGAGCACCATGTTCAATTTCGGCCCGAGTCCTGATGCATTCAACCAAATTTAGAAGTAATTTACAAGACATGGTATGAATTGAATTAGTAAGATGCTCATCATGGACATTTTTCGAGAAAACATTAACAGCAGAAACCAAATCCTTGAATTTCAGTTGAGTTCGAACATGATGAACTAAGTCAGCGATGGTACTGTAAGCAAGTGGACGTAGACTGTTTTGAGCAGTCCAGCCCTTACCAATTACAATATTTTCATCAAAAAGCTGATCGATGCAGGGAATGAATTTTGTTTTGAGATCCGTCATGAGGATGTGACGAGCTGCAATCAGCAATTCCTTCCTCAAATGAGCTACTTCATGTGGACAGTTGACAAGAATGCTAATGAAGCCCGTGATTAGCTGATTAACATTAGCGTTGACGGAATCCTTTTAAGAGATACACAGAAAATTAATAATTTAAAACTAGGAAATGACTTTTTCGATCATACCTGATAAATTCGAACCATGTATGCTAAGAATGACAGGGTTTTAATCTGAGCTGCAACAAAATCGACGAATACTTCTTGATTAAACATTGCGTGGTTACGCAATTGTGGAGATGGTTGAAGGGTCAGAGCATTCATAATTAATGGTATTAAAATTTCGATTTCTTGTTGGAGATTAGCTTTGTATAACTGGTACATCAAAACAACTATGATCGGCAATTCAGCCAATACTTTAAGTGAAAGAGTTGCTTTGGGTATCAAGTTATAGATGAGATTATTTTCCGAACTCTTCTTTTCCGACATCACAGGAGTAAGGGTGAAAATTTCATTGATTAAAACTGGAAGTTGAGTAGTAAGTTCCGAGATGTCTTTAACTTTTAGAGACTGCTTTATCTCGAAAATTCTATTCATATTATTTGGTAAATCTTGATAAATTTTCTTAACAAAGTTCAGAAACTTTTGAATCTATGATGAGAGGGAGAGAAAAAAAGAGAAATAATTAGTAGAAAAAAGAGATTAATTTTATTCGAAAGTATTCTCATGATGAAGTCAGATCTTATCAGCTAAAAGTATCATTGTTGCTAGACGCCGAACACTTTGTAGAACTCAACTATGTTATCTAGTTATCATCATGAAAATAACAATCAACATTTGATTCGAAACACTCACCTCGGTACTAAATGGAGGGCGATGACTCTTATGCAATTCAATGATAATCCTGAGTATCACCAGAACATTTTCTTCGTTCTCGATCTGTGTGCGAAGATTAAAAAGATTGTATAAATAAACATCCAACAAAAATTTCCCCAGAATAATGTATAAACCAATACAATTTTTAAGATAACTTACATCTAGTAATAAAAACATCAGGGAAATCAAAGTGTTGGAATGCACCCGAAGATGCTCATTGACAGGTAATCGTTGGATTATTTCTAGAATTAATTTCCTGAGCTGTTGTCCCGTATGTTCCACAATAAATAAAGGTTGTCCATCGGCAAGAAACCGCCTGAAAGTATTGACTGCATGTTCCAGAAATGATGGATACTGAGGACTCGAAATAATAGCCTGAAAAGAATAAAATAAAACATTTTCATCATTTTGATACACAATTATCCATACTAATAGTATCATCATAGATTAAAAACAGTATAGTAATCATTGACATGATGAGACAACAAAAGTTTACATAGAAAACAAAACACATTAACTCGAAGGTTTTTTTTCTCAACATGAAAAATACAACATTACTCTTACCTCAAGATCTTCAGCTATTGCTTGAGCCGCCTTTAATTTGCTGTCATCACGAGCATTAGGATCCACCAGCAAGGAAACATAAGATTTACAGGCATTCACCTTATTTAATACATCACTGGCCATTGTCAATATTTATAATTAACTAATTAGGATGTAAACATATTAACAAATTTAAGATTTAAGCAAGTTAGAAATGCGATTCATTTTGCTAGAAAACCATATGAAATGAATGCGGTTTTCGGTTTTCTTCGAGCGCCATCTATTTTCTAAACTTTCAACCATCTCGAAACCGCTCATCTTTTTTTTCTGTTTGCTGAAGATAATATGATTCATAGCTTCTCTAATCCTTCAACAATCAATTTATTATTGTCAATAAAATATAACAAATCCACAATAATATTCATCAATAGCCTAATAATTAATCATCACTTGTTGCCAATCTTATCGGTATATCTTTTTATTAATCTTTGCAACTAAGTGTATCCTGAACTGGCCTAGAACCATGGGTTAAGCTAAATTATTTTAATCTTTGGTGTTGGTTAAATTGGATTTGGGTTATTTTGGGCAAATAAGATTAGGAAAAATGTTTTGCGCTAGGACAAGAGCAACTTATTAGAGCAAAACACAATTTTCAGCTCAGATTTCATCCTTTTAATGATGATTTCGATTTATTATTTCAATGAATATTATCAATTAAGCATTTCTGTTAAAAAATCGACCATTTTATATTAGTAAGAGTTGAGACTTGGTTTGTACAAGCATGAAAACTGAGTCCATTAGTGCTAACAAAACATTATTTGACCAGTTATTAGATTTTATCATCGGGCAAATAATATGGCTGAATACCTAAGAAAGTCTGTTGGTAGAAATGGATAAAAATTGTTGTATAACTAATGGCTCCAAGCCTGAAACACTAATGTCTAAGCTATATTTCCAAAGCCTCAGCTTTATAGCCTTAGAATCTCTATTCCTGACTCAACCCGGTTGAGTCAATTTTACTCACAATTCAACTCGGTTGAATATAAGTTCAGAACTTGAACCAATGTAGCTATAACAATAACTCACAAGTATAACAATTACACTAATAGTCCAAGACTATTGAAACACAATGATTCAACAATAGAATCTTCCAACCAAGTTGGAACACTGAGTATTCCCGGAATACTCTTAACCGATGAGAAGGTTCTCGGAACCTAATGAAGCTTTTAGACACACTTGATTAATCACAAAATATCTTTTACTTAACCAAAGGTCAGCAATCACAGAAGCTTAATTAATTACAATTTAGATTCACTATTTATACAAATTATAAAGGAAATACATTTAAAGGAAATACTTTTTAGAATAAGGAAATACCGAGTATTTCCAGTAGCAACAGCTATTGATGGCAACCGGGTTGCCATCCTCAATAAGCGCGAATCTTAAATCTTACAACATTCCCCCGTACTCAAATTAAACCGTGGGGCCAAGTGAACCAAGTGAAACTTCCATGGTTTGTCCATCCGTCAATCTTTGACCAGAAGGTAAAGCTATCCAAAAACTTGGACGATGCCCAACTTGATGTTGGCGCAGAGTCTGGTGACTGCCAAGGACTGTATAATCGACTCTAATTATTGAACCTAGTTCAGTACCAAAGGTGCGTTCGATCCGGGATCGAAGTTCGGTAGCTCGCATTGTAGGATCCAAATTAGCAAATCTCTCAGCTCGATCTCCATATCGAACAATTACGGTTGGTGCAGTTCGGTACTCACCACGAACCCTTATATTATTCATCATTCCTTGCGGCCGAGTCACATTTCTCAATCTTTCAACTTCAGCTTGTAGAGTCTCATTTTCCATCATCAGGTCGATTACCCTGACTGATCGCTCTTCGAGTTGACTTTGAGCAGATCGAGCTTTCTCTTTCAATTCCTTGATATAAGCTTTACAATCATGATTACGTTTAGGAACTTCGCAGGTTTCACAGAGTTCACATCCTTCAATATGTCGAGAATAATCTTCGTATAATACA
The DNA here is from genome assembly GCF_039701765.1 of Tetranychus urticae. NCBI lineage: Eukaryota > Metazoa > Arthropoda > Arachnida > Trombidiformes > Tetranychidae > Tetranychus > Tetranychus urticae. Next base: position 18,500,479 of record NC_142960.1, read on the forward strand.
ATCATTCCACATGTAGGGAACTTGCACTTGATCTGAAGCTTATTCATTATCCGCATACATTTCTTACCATCTGGAGCGTCCATTGGTAACGGGACGATTGCTCCTGGAGTAGTCAAAAGTTCTTCACTACATCTGAGCGGACATTTAGGTCTGTGCTCAACGTTCGGTTGATTAGCAGTCCGAATGTAAGACTCAACACACTTTCGACAATAGATTCCAGCGCAACCGGGTTGCGGAGACGTTCCATGGATCACAGGATCAATGCAAAGCTGATAACACATTTGACAAAAATATTCTTCAGCACTTTCCGCATTCACTATCTGACTTTGATCGATGGCGTAAAAATTTTCTTCCTCTGAACTATCATTGACTTGAACAGCGTCGTTTAAGGGTGCTATTGGTACAGGTCGACCTCCAGGTCCAATCATCGTATACCTGCCAATCACAGTTCCCACCGGTAATGGTTGTCCATCAGCATCAGAGAGTTGTGAATCAAAGATGATTTCCTGCAATCCTGAGGGTCCAGGTACAGCATAATCATTTGGAATCCATTGAACATCATCATCATCATCAAAATCCATTTTTCTTTTCTCTTAACAGTTTGAACTCGGTTCAAATTGATCATAAAATTACCCAATGTAATAACGAAATGTATTCTCAGAATACAAAAGAAGAACACAAAAGTCTTGACTTAAAGTTGTTGTTGGAACTCGGTTCCAAATCTCGACTATAATAAGTCTTACAAAGACAATGTATTCCCAGAATACAAGAGTGTTCCCAGAACACAAGATGATGTGTTTCCGAAACACAATTAAACACCAAAAAAAACTAAAAATTAACACCAAAAAGAAATAAAACCCAAATTAAAAATGAGAAGTGAACTTAAAACAATGGTTTCTCCAAAGAGAATATTCTCCACTTCCATTTCCTTCGCAACGAGGGTAACAACGCAAGGGGTTTCCTTGACACCCTTGACCAATTAATCGATTGTTAATTCAATGTATCAAATTAAGTTAATATTTACAAAAATGAATTGATTGAGTTTTTGACAATTAATTTAAACCCAACAACTCCATAACTTCATCATCATCTTCATGGTTTTTCTCATTCCGGGAATGAGAAACATTTTCTCCATGAAATGGTCTCAATCTAGAGACATGCACAATCTCTTTCTTTATCGGCCCTTTCAGGTTAATCAATTCGTAATTAACCGGGTTAATACGTTTCACAATTCGGTAAGGTCCACGAAATCGATTCATGAACTTCTTATTCTTGCCCTTTACCAATAAAGGTTGTTTTAGCAGCACCAATGAATTCAGAGGAAACTCGGTTTCCTTGTGCGACTTATCATACAACTCTTTAGATTTTCCTTGAGATATGGAAATATTTTCCTGAGCCATTTGCCTTGCTTTAATCAATGCTTCTTCTCGAGTTTCGACTTTATTCCACTCGACAGGCAATCCACTTCTCGATTCCCAAGGAAGCCGGGCTTCCACGCCATGACACAAATAAAACGGCGAAAACTTAGTGACTCTGTGCGGTGTCACATTATATGCAAAAACGACTTCTTGCAAAAACTTATCCCATTCATTAGGATTATTATCACAATAAATACACAAACTGATACCAAGGTAAGAATTGAATCTTTCCGTTTGTCCATCACTTTGAGGATGATACGCAGAGGTCGGCAAATGTTTGATTCCAAAGCTCTTCAAAAAGTTTGTGAATTCTTCAGACATCAAATTTGTCCCTCGATCCGTCAAAAGAGTTCCGGGAACTCCGAATCTTAGAATCCAATCATCATACAATGCACTGATCACTTTTTCACTTTCTGTTGAACTAACTGCAGAAGCTACTGCAAACTTTGTTAGTCTATCGTTGATTACAATGCAATACTTGAATTCATTTTTAGATTTCGGCAGTTCCAAAATATCCAGACTTATATCTGTAAATGCATGTTTAGGAACTTTTATTGGTATCATCAAACCTTGGTTAGTTGTTGGATAAGGCTTTCTCTTCTGGCATTTTCCACAACTACGAATACAATCGCACAGATCTTGAGCCATACCAGGCCAGTATGCTCTACATTTCAATTTTTCGAGACATTTATTCATTCCAAGATGTCCCTCTTCATGAGCATCTTTTACTAAAGAAACTCTCATTTCTTTCGGGATAACAGGAACCAATTCCTTCCCTCTCTTGAAAAACAAAGTTTGCTGTAGGACAACAAACTTTTTATTCAATCTACATTTAGCTCTTTTGCTCAACTCGGTTGAACACAGAAGATCCCGGATCTTCAAGCAATATTCATCTTTCTTTTGAAGATCTTTAAATCTCTCAACTGGTTCAATGTAGCAAATCTTCAATTGATCTTTTCCATTAGAATTCAATCTTCCGGGAAGATTTATTTCTTCTTCTTCATCATTTTCGTTAGCTTTCAAAGGATAACGAGAAATACAATCTGCATCTCCATGCAGTTTTCCACTTTTGTATTTCACTATGAAGTTGAATTCTTGCAATTTAATTGCCCATCTCATTAATCTCGGTGTCAATCTCTTTGACGATGTAAACCAACAAAGTCCACAATGGTCAGTGACAACGACGAAAACTCTCCCAAACAAATAATGGCGAAGCTTTTGTAAGGCCCAAACAATAGCCAAACACTCCTTTTCGGTTACGCCATAATTCTTTTCTGCTGGATTCAGCGTTCGGGAAATATAACAAACAGGCTTCAGCTCTCCATCAGGCTGACTCTGATACATCACGGCACCAATGCCATAATCACATGCATCAGTATGAATTTCAATTTTTCCATCATTCTGGAAACATGCAAGAACAGGTTTGCAAGTGATAATTTTCTTGAGTCTCTCATAGACTTCTCTCTCTTTATCACTCCATACAAATCTTGCGTTCTTTCTTAACATTATCATTAATGGTCTTGCAACTTCACTAAATTTCGGAATGAACCTTCGAAAATAACTGCACAAACCAAGAAATTTCCTTATATCTTTACACGAACAAGGTTCCGGGAACCTGAGAACAGTTTCAATGTTTGCTTGACTCGGGGAAATACCATTTTTCCCAACATGATATCCAAGATAATCTATGCTTTCACAATTGAACGAGCATTTCTCTTTTCTCAATTTAACGTTAAACTTTCTCAGTCGTTCCAATACTTTAACCAAATTAGAATCATGTTCTTCTTCTGACTTACCAAATATCAGAATATCATCAAAATAGATATAACAGGAAATGTAGTTTAGTCCCGCGAGAACTCGGTTCATCGTACGGACAGCGGTAGCTGGTGCATTCTTTAACCCAAAAGGCATTCTAGTGAATTCAAACAAGCCTTGTGGAACCACAAAGGCAGTTTTACATTGGTCCACAGGATTCATCTTGATGTGCCAATACATTGCTGCAACATCCAACGACGAAAACAAAACGCAGCCCTCCAGCGAGTCCAAAGCATCTTCAATTTTTGGAATGGGATAGGGATCAAGGGCCGTAATCTCATTTAATTTACGGTAATCGACGCAAAATCTTGTTTGACCATTCTTTTTGCCAACTAATACAATTGGACTTGCCCATGTACTTTCACTGGGTATGGCAATTCCATCTTTTAACATATCAGTCAAAAGTTTATCGACTGCAACTCTTTCTGACATTGCGATCGGGTAATACTTTTGATAGATCGGTGGATGATCTCCAGTATCAATTGAATGTACTGCATCCGGGATGCATCCGACATCATTTGATGCCTTACTGAATACATCTTCAAATTCATTTAAATCAACTGTTGCAATAGAGAGTTCATTAGTATTTGCATTCGGAATGCTTGACGGAATACTACTTAATCTGCTTTTATGAACAACTCTTTTTGCAATGGGATCGAATACAAATTCACTGTTAATTCGTCTCCTCGTTTTCACTACATCTGAATGTGGTTTACATAAATTAATCACTTTCTTTTCTCCAAACGCTAATGTAATATGATGGCGTATACAGAAATCTGCACCCAAAAGAACGTCCATCGTCAACTTCTTCATTACAATAAACCGTATTGGAATGATATGTTTATCCATAAACATCCTACATTCAGTGTAACCATGCGGCATGCATGGCCTTGTATCTGCCATTGTCAGCATGCCAAAGTTCCATGGCTTTAATTCCAATCCACAACGAATTCGAAATTCGTCACTCATTAATGATACTCTCGCTCCGGTATCAATTAATGCACTCGTTCTTTGCTCATTAATCTCAATAAGTAATGACGGCAAAGAAACTTCTCCAATGAAGTTGAAAAGTGTTATCGGCGGGTTAGCAACATCATTAGAATGAATGGTTATTTCTCGGGAAATCGTTTCCCAATCATCCTTGAAAGTTCGCAACACATCAACTTCTCCTGGATTCTGAGAATCCGTATTTTCACTTGGTATTCTCGGAATACCTGATGTTCCCGGAACATCACCAGTGGATACTCCCGGAGTATCGGTTGTTCCCTGAACATCCCCAACATTAGCTGCATTAACCACAGCGTTTCTTTGTCCTTTTAATTGCAAGGCGTTTGCCCTTGCTTTCGCAGCATCGTATGTATCAGGACAATTTCGCTGGTAATGACCAGTCTTCATACAATTATAACAAGTCACATTCGTTGGATCGCGTCTTCTGAAAAATGGCTTACGTTTTTCTTCAGGAGATTTCTTTTCAGGTTGTGATGGCGTTTTCTGGTTTGGTTTTACATCAGGCTTCTCAATTTTCTTAGGTTTGACAAATGAAGCTAACTCAGGGTTCAGCTTCTCATTGACCGTATCATTAATATCAATGAGTTCTTCGAGGGCTTCCAATGTCCTATTACCACGCAAACCAGTTGCAATAATATTTTTCATACCGGGCTCTAAACCTCTTAGTACACTATCGATGATCTCATCTTGTGACATATCAGGATCATAGTCCATACACAATGATAACATTTGAAAGTAATACAAAGATATCCTTTCGTCTTTTTGTTGAACCCGGTTCATCATCCTCAGAAATGCCAAATGTCTATCTCCAGCTTTATGATAAGTTTTCAAAAATTGCTCTTTGAAGGTCGTCCATGTAAACCCCTTTTCAAAATATTTGGGACCATACGAGTACCAATACCATGTCGACGCAGGACCTTTCATGCATGCACCAACTCCCCTAATTAATTCAGCTTCCGTCCAATAATTTAAAGCAGCAGCTTCTTCATAGGCTCTCAACCAGCTTCTAGCTTTCTCATGTTCTCCATTGAACGTAGGCAAAGGTGCAGGCTTGATAATGGCAGGTCTTACTCTCTCATTTTCAGTGTTCGGTAAGTTATCAAGAAAAGAATGAAACTGAAATCTTGACTTACGAGAATCCGATTCTCTAGACGTAGATTGTTCCGTTGCTGTTAAGTTCGTCGCATTCGCTGTCGTATCGAGTAGATCTGTCACAGTAGCTTCCGATTGAACAGCTTCAGAGTTGCTTTTCCCAGCTTCACTCAACCTAAGTCGATGAATCAAAGTTGCATGATCACCTATTATTGTCCGGATATCTCTTATCTCCATTATATTTTGTTTCTGAGCTTCAACAATCTGGTCCTTAAACGATGTGTACTCTTTCGTATGTTCCATAAATTTTGTAATCAGGAAATTCATTTGTTCTGATAGGGTCTGTGACGGTGGCCTAGTGTCAGTATCACCCATCGAAGCTAACAGCAAAGAATTCTCGGAATTCTATTTCTAATTCACCAATTCCCCCACACTTAGAACAAAACACCAACGAAATAACAGGATAACTCGCTATTCACAAAAGAAAACCAAAATCGAACTTCATCTCTACCAAATGTTGTATAACTAATGGCTCCAAGCCTGAAACACTAATGTCTAAGCTATATTTCCAAAGCCTCAGCTTTATAGCCTTAGAATCTCTATTCCTGACTCAACCCGGTTGAGTCAATTTTACTCACAATTCAACTCGGTTGAATATAAGTTCAGAACTTGAACCAATGTAGCTATAACAATAACTCACAAGTATAACAATTACACTAATAGTCCAAGACTATTGAAACACAATGATTCAACAATAGAATCTTCCAACCAAGTTGGAACACTGAGTATTCCCGGAATACTCTTAACCGATGAGAAGGTTCTCGGAACCTAATGAAGCTTTTAGACACACTTGATTAATCACAAAATATCTTTTACTTAACCAAAGGTCAGCAATCACAGAAGCTTAATTAATTACAATTTAGATTCACTATTTATACAAATTATAAAGGAAATACATTTAAAGGAAATACTTTTTAGAATAAGGAAATACCGAGTATTTCCAGTAGCAACAGCTATTGATGGCAACCGGGTTGCCATCCTCAATAAGCGCGAATCTTAAATCTTACAACAAAATAGATTTCATGCAAATTTATTATTTAGTAGTTTGTAAAGACGGGAAAACTGAGTCAGTAAGTGTGGTTGAAAAATTCCAGCGACCCCCAGTTCCCGAGAAAATCGAGTTCGAAGTTGAAACTTCGATCGCCTTTTGTGCAATTATGGAGCAAGGTTTTTCCATGAAACTAATTTTTCTGATGTAAATTTTGATTGCCAATCAGAAAGAAACTTATTTTAAGAAATAAAAGTTTCAGTTTCTGAAAAAATAGACAAGTTCGATTTCAAGTCAAATCGATCTCTTTGTGTGACCGTAATATTTAGAGAGCTGAAAATTATTTTCAGTACCCAAAAATTGGATTAAATACCCACATATCATGGATTAAATACTTTTCTCAATTTGATGGCAGTTCTCTTGATTCTGGACATTGTCCTAAAAAGTTTGAGTCGCAATATTTCGAGAATGTTAGTACTTACAATCGCAATTCTTTGACCAATCACTGGATTTCATTATGGACTATAACACAGTATGAATGAATACCGAAAAAAGCTGAGCTGGAAAGCTTGTGAGAACTAAAAGAGGCAATGAATATCCATCTAAAACATCATAAGATTTGTCTTTTCTCAACCATTTACCTTCATAAGAGTAAATAAAGCAACTAAAGGTATCAAAACGCACAACGAAGGTTATAAAATGGTATAACTCTTTGTTTTGGTTTCTTAAATCATAGGAAATACGATTATGTTGTAGTTCAGTATAGAATCTAGTGTTTGGTCAAGGAATGGCGATTGTAAATGCTACCATTCTCGAACTATTGAGGTTCAAACTTTTTAGACAAATGGCCAAAATCAAGAGAACCGTTGTTCCTTTGAAGAAATTATTTGATCACTAATGTGTAAAGTCAAGTTTTATGGACTCAGGATAAGTTTCAGTCCGCTAACTCATGTGGTCACAGAATGATGAAGGTTTAACTTGAAATCGAACACAATTTACACAATTGTTATATTTATGCACGAATAGGCAAAAACGAGTCTAAATTACTTTCTTTGAAATCCAGACTCTGTTAGTTTGTATGAGACATGAGAAACGAGTCCATTCATGTGATGATATAATTTCTCCGCCCGACAGTTGGCAAGAAAATCGAGTCCAAAGTTGAAACTTCGATCGCTTTTTGTCTAATTATGAAAACAGATTTTTCCATGAAACTTATTTGTCTGATGTAACTTTGGATGGTTGACCAGAAAATAAACTTATTGCAAGAAATAAAGTTTTCTGTTTCTGAAAAAATAACTAAATTCGATTTTAAGTTAAACCTTCATCATTCTGTGACCACATGAGTTAGAGGACTGAAACTTATCCTGAATCCATAAAACTTGCCTGTACACATTAGCGAACAAATAATTTTTTCAAAGGAAAAACGGTTCTCTTGATTTTGGCCATTTGTCTAAAAATTTTGAACCTCAATAGTTCGAGAATGGTAGCATTTACAATCGCTATTCCTTGACCAAACACTAGATTCTATTCTGAACTAAAACATAATGAAATTTCCGATGATTCAAGAAACCAAAACAAACAAGTTATAGCATTTTGTAATCTCTGTTGTGCGATTTAATACATTTATTTGCTTTATTTACTCTTATAAAGGTAAATGGTTGAGAAAAGACAAATCTTATGATGTTATAGATGGATATTCATCACTAAATGACTTATCTGAAACTTTATTCGGTATCAATTCATATTATGTTATTACCAATAACAAAATCTAATGTTTGGTCAAAGAATGGCGATTTTAGGTACCACCATTCTCGAAATATTGAGGCTCAAACTTTTTAGGTCAAAGCCCAGAATCAAGAGAACTGTCCACAAATCGTTAAAATTTAAAGACTCATGATGTGTACCGCCAATTTTTATGTACTAATAATCAGTTTCAAACCTCTGAGTCTTACGGTCACTCAAAGAGATCTATTTGACTGAAAATCGAACAAATCGATTTGTTCAGAAACTGAAAATTTTATTCTTTAAAATAAGTCCATTTTCTGGTTGGCAATCAAAAGTAACATAAGGAAAATAAGTTTCATGTACAAATCTTGTCCCAAAATCGCGCAAAATACGATCGAAGTTTTAACTTTGGAATCGATTTTCTCGGCAATTGTGGGTCGCTGGAATTTTTTAACCGCACTTACTGACTCAGTTCTCATGTCTCTACAAATTACTAAATAATAAATTTGCATGAAATTCATTTTTATCCTTTTCTGCCTATTTTTCTTCCAGCATTTGTATCGATTTGTGTATAAATGTTACTGTTGTTTTAATTGAGACTTTTTATTAACAACTCTATCAACAGCATTACTATTGTACAAGCAGAAAAACCGAGTCCATTTGTGTGATTATTAAATTTCTCCGAGCAACAGTTTCTGAAAAAATTGAGTTCGAAGTTGAAACTCCGATCGCCTTTTGTGCATTTAAGGAACAAGATTTTTGCATGAAATTTATTTGTGTGATGTAATTTTCAATTGCCAACCAGAAAATAAACTCATTTCGAGAAATAAAATTTTCTGTTTCTGAAAAATTAGACAAGTTCGATTTTCATTCAAACCTTCCGTATTCTATGGCCATAAGAGTTAGAGGACTAAACTTAATATTCGTCAATAAAAATTATCGGTACATATCATGAGTCTATAACTTTTCACAATTTGTCGATAGTTCTCTTGATTCTGGGCTTTGATCTAAAAAGTTTGAGTCTCAATATTTCGAGAATGATAGTACCTACAATCCCCATTTTTCGATTAAACATTTGACTTTGTTATTGGTAATAACATGATATGACTAAATACCGAAAAAAACTCGAGTTAAGTCATTTAGTGATGAATATCCCTCTAAAATAACATAAGATTTGTCTTTTCTACACTATTCACCTTCATAAGAGTAAATAAATCAAATGAATGTATCAAATCGCACAACGTAAGCAATAAAATGGTATAGCTTTTTATTTGGTCTCTTGAATGGATCTAAATTTGATTACATTATCGTTTATGATAGAATCTAATGTTTAATCAAAGAATTACGATGGTATGAGCTGCTATTCTCGAAATATTGAGACTCAAACTTTTTATGTCAAAGTCCAGAATCAAAAGAACTGTCCACAAATCGGGAAAAGTTGTCGACTCATGGTGTATACTAATAATTTTTATAAACTAATAACAAGTTTCAGCCCTCAAACTCATACGGTCTCAGAATACGGAAGGTTTAAATGAAAATCGAACTTATTGATTTGTTCAGAAACAAAAACGTTTACTGCTCAAAATGAGTTTATTTTCTGGTGGGCAATCAAAAGTTACAACAGGAGAATAAGTTTCATGGAAAAGTCTGTTCCCATAATTGTACAAAAGGCAATCGAAGTTTCAACTTTGGAATCGATTTTCTCGCCAACTGTTGGTCCATGCAATTTTAAATCGCCCTAATGTATTCAGTTCTCATGTCCCAGCAAACTATCAAAGACTAAATTTTCAAACAATTCATTTGCACCCGTTTTTGAGCCGTTTTGTTTCAATTGCTTGTCAATGCGTTCATAAATATGACAATTGTGTTTATTGTGTCTTCTTAGTAAAAACTTCTTAATTTATGATGATAGATTACCAATAGTTCATGTTCCTGAAATAGATGATCTTGTTATTCCTGAGATCGATGCTAGTAAATTACCAGGTGGTTTCAAAGCTATTCTTAGTTATGTTAGACAATCTGGTAAAACTGAAAAATCTGTTAAGATGGAGAGCGATGGATAGGCTTTAAGAAGTTAGATTCTTTGAGCTTGAAACTGAAAGAACAAATGTATCTAAAGTTAATTTTGGGTGATAACAGATCTATTTATATAAAGAATGAACGACAAATGTTACAAAAAAACAAGAAATAAGAGTATGAAAGTTGATCCGTCATCATCAGGGAGACCAACAACAGAAAGTCGGTTTCTTAAGTTCCTTCAAGATAAATTTTTATCCAGGTACCCCAAGGATTGCCTTTAACTTAACTTGGAAATCAATTCGAAGAAAAGCGAATTGGAGCCGAACCAACTAGAGTTGTTCCGATATCGAAGAGTAAAATTGCTCGAGATCAACTTTCAAAAGATCAATCATATCGGCTCATCTTCTGCTCGATATCATAAGATCGACTAAGCTTGTCTTTTAACGTGTTTTCGTGTAAAAAATGGTGAAAATAAACGCTGGTATCGCTAAAGTTAAAATCGCTTTATTTAAGAAGATCGTTCAAAAGATTGATCACCTCTGTGATCGGAAATCGTCCATCTCTAGAAGCAACAGGAAACCCGTTGAACAGTGATTTATCCCAACTTTTTGAACTGTTCATAAGAGTAAAACTTGACCGTTACCGGGCAGCTTCAACCACCACTCCTCAACCAAAGACTGGTGAATGTTATCCTGCTAATCGAGGATCAGTTGCCGATCCAATAGTTCCTGTTCCAGAGTCATTCCACGTTCCGGTTACTGGTATGTTGGACCTCCAATCCTCCAGTCAGTCCTCTTCCTACGACACCTTAGTATTCAATTGAAAGAAAGACCAAAGTTGAACACAAAATTTCAGTGAGATTCAACTGAGATTCTCACAGTAGACATTATGAGTTACTAGATTTGACAAACTTGATTTAATGTCTTAATTAAACAATTTGATGAAAAAAAACTTGATGAGAAAATAATTGCCAGAATAAAACAAATGAATACAAAATACAATTGGTGTTAGATTTTCATTTAACTTCTTGACTCATGATTCTTAATGTTGTTTTGCTATTTTGACACATCACCTCGGGTTGAAAATGTTTTCGTTTTGTTGCTAATTAGACAGTTTTATAAGATCCAAGTAATCAAATTGTGATCTATAGTTGTTTTACATTTGAATATATTAACCTTTGAATTGGAAAATTGCCTTAAAGAAACAAGTTATCAAAACCATCAACACAATAAGCATGTAGGAGAAGATGAAAAGTATTGTTGATAAGTATTATTATCAGCCATATTTGGTTGTCATCATTAGCCCATCTTCAGATAAACTCCCAGTTGAGTATTGAAATAACATTTAATTTAGGAGTTGATTGAAGATAAAAAGCAGAATAATTTGGCTGAATAATTTGAATAATAGATAAATAACTGGAAAAGAAGCCAAACCCAATGTGAATTGGTTTATAAAATATTAATAAAGCACAAAAGTCGGACAACAACTCAAACATCAATCACATTCACTCCTTCAACTGATTAACCAAATTATAAACCATTCTGAGCAAACTAAATTGACTCGAGGAAATGGCCTTAAATTGTGATCATTTTACTAAAGATAATACCAGAAAAATCAAGGTTTTTACCAATGATTAGGAATCTTTAACCCATTAAGCTATAAATTATAAAGCATTAAGAGAACCTTGATTTGCTTGTTTTTGGTTGATTTGTAACCAAACTGTTGACCAAATTAGGAGAAATTTAAAAAATTGATTCCGTTTGATTAACACTGTGTAGGAGTTTGACATTTGTAATGTTAATGTGCGATTCTTTGTTCAATTTTTACGATAACTTTATCAATTTAACTGATTACCCTTAGGATTACATGTTAAGTGTTGAACCAGTGAAGGTAACCAGCATTCAGGCAATTAAATTGGGTAACATTAACATTTATTCAAAACCTATCAGCCAGTTACTCCAAGTTATTAGAATCCAGTTTCGCCCTTGTGTTTAAATCCAATACAATTGTCCAATGGTTAATCTTTCCTAATACAGATTTAATGGCTAGTTTGAAAGGCTAGCTAATAATCATCGTAAATGGTCAATAGATTGAGTTTTTTACACCGAATTGCATTGAATAAGTTGGATTATGATTTGTTCATTATTCATTCACATTTTACACTTTATTTGAAGAGAAACAAAAAAGGAAAAGAAAAATAATCAAACTTTAATTGAGAAGTTAATTGTAAGGTTTTGTTGTTTCAATCAGATAGTTTTACAAGGTTTGCTTGGTTCATAGTGATTAACAATTGTATATAATGTATATAATCATAGGATGAGCTTTGTATGTTTATTTGTAAAAATCAATTCGTTTAAGGTTTATTTTGTTTTTTTTATATCAATTTTTTGTCTCATTGAATTAATTTAATAATTGGATCCAGCTTAAACCCTGATTAACCGTCCGACCTTTTTTTGAAATTTCAATTTGCTTCCAATTGTTGTCCACCAGAAATGTTGCCATTTAGGTTTTGTTGAGTGTTGATTAAGGGAAATGTTTGGAGAGGAAAGAAAATATAATTACAATTGATTGAAATTGAAAACAATTATCAAGGTGAAAACATTTCATGTTTCATGACAATATATCATAGTTGATTAATTAATAGAGATACCAAAGATTGTTGTCAAAAGTCACAGTTGAAAAAAGTGTTAAACAAAGGATTGAAGGATTGAAAAGGCTTAAAGTTGAAGATGATTTGAGTTGTTGATTAAAATGCGTGTTTGCGGGGAAGGTGTTTGTCAACGTATTTAATAGTAATAATTATAATTTGAGTTGATAGGAAGAAATAGTAAACAAATTGAGGATTTAACTGGACAAGAAGATGGACGATAAAGAAGGGGTGAGGCAATGGCGGTAAGAATATTACATTTATATAATTGTGTGTGTGTGTGAGGCTTTATCGGTGAAAAAATGATTTCTTCACAATTAATGATAGTTAAAGTATATGTGTGTTTGTGTGTAAATTAATGTGCATTGTCAAGGAGTGATCAATATGAGTGTTTGTATGTTTGGCAAACAATAATCAACGATAGTTAATAATTTGATAATAGCAAGGCAAAGAGATGAAGAAGGAAAAAAGAGAAACATTAAAATAGATGATTTGTTTTGAGTGTAAAGCTTTTTGATTGTTGGGGCCAACCAAACATTTAGCCTTATTGGTACACCAGTTAAAGAGGAAACCATGAAATAGTAAAATTAATAACAACCAATTTTAGGAAATTTGTTGAAGGATTGAGAGACATTGATTAGGATTAAGAAATTTAGCTTTTTGATTGTTCTATGTTTCCAAGTGAATCTCATCTTTCGTTTCAAATCATTGTTGCGCTTGTTGATGTTGCTGTTGTTGGAGTAGATGATGATGTTGGCTTTGTTGGGATTGTTGATGGTGATAATGTTGATGATATTGTGGTTGTTGGTGTTGTTGTTGCTGATGTTGTTGTTGTTGTTGTTGTTGATGATGGTGATGATGGTGTTGTTGTTGTTGCTGCTGCTGCTGTTGCTGTTGTTGTTGCTGCTGTTGCTGCTGCTGCTGGCTCGACATGTGTTGGTGCTGGTGTAGTTGATGATCTAAGGTTGTAGCTGCTGTAAGAGTTACGGTTGCTGCGACTGTTACTGAAGATGAACCAGATGAAGACGCAGAGGCTGCTGTTGAGGATGACGATGCCGCTGCGGCCGCTGCGGCTGCTGCTGCTGCAGATCGGGAGGATCGAGATGAATTTGAATGACCTCTAGATTCTCGTTTAACCTTTTGTTTTAAATGGACTTTGGCATGACGCTTTTTCTCATCTGAGCGAGCAAATTTACGGCCACACAGGTCACAACTGAATGGCTTTTCACCGGTGTGAGTGCGAACATGGGTTGTCAGATGATCAGAGCGAGAAAATGATCTCATACAGATGCGACATTGAAAAGGTTTTTGACCAGTGTGAATACGAATGTGTCGAGTTAATTCATCAGAGCGGGAGAAACGACGATCACAAGGTTTAACAGGACAAGCGTAGGGTCTTTCATGGACTGGAGTTTTACTTGGTCTATTGGGATATTTACGAGGTTTAACTGGCATCAATTTTAAAGGAACTGGACTTGATTGGTATGCTTGGCTTAAAATTTCATGGCCTTTTGATGTGGCTTGATTATATTCGGCTAAATTGGCTTCAGTGGTTCCCTCATTGGTTGGAGTTGATGTTGATCCCGTTGATCCAGTCGATGTAGATCTATTTACATTATCAATTGAACCAACTGCTATTTGATCACTTGTACTGTTAGAATTGTTATTATTACTATTATTATTACTCGACCTTTGTTGAGATAATGAAGTTGATGAAGTATTTGTTACTACAGTGGCTGTTGTTGACGATGAAGATGATGTTGTATATAAAGGATTGGCTCCTAGTGAATTGTTGTTACCCGTATTGTTGTTTGATGATGAAGTAGAAGATAAACTAATTGAAGTTACATAACCGTCTGGTGTTGGCTCAACTTTAGGAATTATTGTAGTTGATGAATTTGGATGAAGATGGTGAAGTGGAGATGCTGAGGTAAGCGTTTGATACTCTTGGAGGGAAGATGATGAAGGTGGTGATGAGGCTCCACCAGAGGTTACAGATGAAGGAATCACAATGGCAGTTGCAGATGGAAAGGTTGACCATTGATATTTAGCTAAATGTTGACTTGTCAAGTCAGTATTGGAAGCTGATAATCGACCAAATAGATCATCGTTAGTTAACAATGTTGCATTATTTGGATTAATTAGATTATTATTGTTGTTATTATTATTACTACTACTATTATTACTATTATTATTATTGGTATTGGCTGAGTTTTCAAGAGGCGAAGCACCCAGCTCTGTTTCCCTTGTCGGTGAATTGGTATAAATAGGTTTAATGGCAAAAGTATCGCCAAAGGAAGAACTTGAAAATGAGCTTAAAAGTTCTGTTGTTGAATAGGAACCATCAGAAGATCCTTGAGGATTGGATGAAGATAATTCATAATGTGTATGAGGATGGTGAGTTTGATGGCTTTGATGTGAATGAAGATGGTCACTGGTTGATAATGGTGATACATTTGTTAACAATTGATGACTTGCATGGTGTTGATGTGTATGATGTTGGGTAGGATGGTGTGTATGGAGGGTTGAATGATGACCATGGTGGTGAAGATGTGGTTGTGGTGACCCAGTTCCTGAGACCATACACATGCTTGGATTTAGGGTTGAACACAATTGAGACGATTGTCCGGAAACTGATGTGGTTGTTGTTGTTAATCCACTGGAATATTGACCACCTGTAACAAAAGATAAAAATGGTTAATAACGTTTAGGCAACTCCAAGCTAACATATCAATCAATTTACCAATTTAGATGATGTTTGTAATAAGACATATTTTCCTCTTTCTTAAGTTACAAATTTGGTAATAAATTAAAAATTAATTGTTAATCTAATCAACATTAATTTGATGAATAAACATTGAAAAACATTAAACATTCAACAATTTTTGCATAATTTCAGTCGAGAATCAGAAATTTATGCCACTAGATGTCGTAAGCTTTGCAGCTTGGGATTATTTTCCCTCAAATTAACGGTTGATTCAAAGGTTAAAATAACTCTACTCTTGAGTTGGATTTGTTAACTTAACTTATGGTTTATCTTTCATTAATTTTTAATTGTTTCTTTATTCTAATTGTAATTTAGTTAAAATTGATTGATATCTTTGTGAACAAATATCGTGATTGTTGATTCTTATTTACCTAATTGTTGTAATTGTTGAGCTGGAACCAGATTAATTATTGGAGAGTAAAGAGGTTTCTCTTGGATAAGCCAAGGCGATGTAGTGGCGGTTGATGTTGATGTTTGCTGATTAGATTCAGAGTCAGTTGCTAAATAAATTGAGCTGGTTGTACTATCTGAATAATTTAACTGGTCATTGTTGCCCTCCTGTCGACCTGAGGAACTAGCGTACATACTATCGTCACCTTCGTTTTTGTCCTGGACGAGTCCAAGTGTTTCGGCTGTGATAAAATTAGACGAGAAAAGAGAAGAAAAGCCATCCGTTAAAGACATATGAAGACACATGGTTTATGACACTTAAAACGAGATAATTGATCAACTCAAAAGGATAACGTTGAAATGTGAAACATTATTGCTGAATAATCACTGGATATTGTCAAGAATAAGTTACGAGTGAAAAACAAAACAAAACAAAAACAAAGGAAAACAAAACACACGCACACTTTGTTTGTTTGTGTGTTTGTACGTAGATGTGTGTATGGATGTGTGTGTGTGTGTTCTGTGTGTTTCTGAATCTTTCTGAATCTTTTTTGCTAAAGTTACTTTGCTAGTTGAATCTTTTCATGAATGAAAACCACGACCACAAATCTCCTTTTAAGGCACGCCGGAACCAAATTTCATCCAATCAGAATCTACTATTTTACTATTTCATTCAACGTCAAAATGACGTTATTACTCCGAATTTCATGCGCTCTCATCAGCAACTTTTTTGCTCCTCATCATCATCATCATCGTCTTCATCATCAACTCACTTGGCATCTTTCCCAGTCACTTTCTTTCAACTTGATCATCACAACATTACATCTTCTTCCGACGATCAATATTTTATCGATTTTCTTCTTTACTCTCTTCTTTGACCATCATTTTGGTTCCTTTTTTCATTCACAATTTCATGACAATTTCATGATTGTTAAAGCATCATGAAACCGTAGTATTAGCGTCACTTTACAGCTACTTTTGAAATTTTCATTGAGCGCAACTTCCTTTCAATTATATCAACAATTTAGCCAAATATTTAAGTTTAGTCTTAAGGAAAAATAAATAAGAATAGTTTTGAGACAATTCAGCATATTATTCAACTTGATTTTGTTGAGTTATATGTTGAAGTTATGAGTTTTTGGGTAAAAGTGATAAATTAAAATTCAATGAAAATTGTTTTTTTTAAAATAACTTTTCATCGAAATTTGAATCACACTTTAACCATTTGAATAATTAAACATGAATCCATCTTGAAACTCACTTAAATGGTTGAGATTTGAAAAAAAGCATTTTTCATTCAATTTTTCAATTCATTTCAGCAATTTATCAGAATTTGAATTTTGTTCAAAAAAACATATTTTAAAAATATTCGTCATTTTTTTGGAAAATTTTGTAATTTTAAACTTGTTTTCAGGATTTTCTTGAAAAACTTGGCATCATTTTCGTGTTTTATGACTGTCTTCAGTCTTCATCATGATGATATGTTCACAGGTTTACACAGAGTTACTGATTAGCTTGGCAGATTAAAATGATGACAATTTACTTGAATGATGAGCAAAATAACAACAATAAAGATGAAGATGAAGATTAATTGTACGATGAAATGAAATGCAAAGAGCTTACTAAATTGTAAAAATAACACAATTTGATTAACGCCATTTAAATTTCATCTAATTTAATGGATCCAATTTTATCAAAGTGAAATTGGATTGACAGTAAATAACACATTGTGTCTGGCAATTAATCAAAACTTGCAGCAACAATTAGCTATTATTATTTATCAAAATTAGTCCAAATTTTTGCTTCACAACCATTATGGCTAATAACATTGAGCAACAATATTACATCGATATTTGTCCGAATCACCATTGATAGCCAATGTGGTCATCATTAGTATTGATATTATTTGTTCATTTATGAAAACACCGTTAATCAGTTTCAACATGAGCTTTGCCGTTCAACTTGAACTTGAGCTAAATATATACTTGAGCCAATACAATGGTCAAGTGGATATTTGATTTATTATTAAAAGCTAAATATAATTTACTATTGACAGCTAGAAATGCAAAAGACTCGTTAATTGTTAATAGTCAACATATGATGTCAATATTAATATCAATTTTTCACCAACTTTTTTACACGACTAACTATTAATCTATACAATATATAAAGTCAAACTATGAAATTTTTGCGGGAAGATTGTGACCAAACTAAACGGGTTCTAAAAAAAATTTTTACATAGAATGAAAGCCCTGATTGAACTTCAATTACGAAAAATAGTCAGAGCTTTCTCGGAATTTAGGTTGCTGAGAAATTAGCGTTTAAACAGGGTGGGGGAAAAAACGCAGAATCCGTATCTTTTACTATTGACTTTGGGGGAAAAACTTTTTTTGTATTCAGATTGATGGTTTATTGTTGGGTTAGGAGTATATGTAAAACTGTCTTTCGACCAAAGAGTAAGTTAAATATCTGCTGCTTCAACTGTACAACTCTCAAAATGAACGAAATTTTTTTTTAGTTTTTCTCATAGACAATGATTTTTCATCAACCATTCGAGTCTTTAAATGTGGATTGAATTTATTGTATTCAGTGAAAAGAAATTTACGATCAGCCATGATCGGGGGCTCAGCTTGTACTTTTAACGCAACAAGTACCAGGTATTACTTTTGTGTCAACAAAATGTAAAAAACAAAATTCTTGTTGGATGACAACTATGGAAAAAAATCTCGACTCTTGTTAACTTAATTTTAGCCTAATGGTTAGCATTGGCGATAAGACTGCTATCCTTCATATGTTGTAATCTGCGTCTTGGGGTTAGCGTTTGAATCTCGTCCAAGTCCTGAAGTTAAGGCGACATACAGTAGGGCTTACTCATGGTTAAACCCCCTGGACTATTCTATCCTCCCTTCCTCGTGGATTTCCAGCAAATCTGGAAAAACCTGCGTCTATGGGTCGTTAAAACACCTTGGTTGCAAGGGGTAGACGGTGCCTTAAAAGCTGTCGCGGTAGGCCGGTCCACATACAAGAACTGTTAACTTGAGTCTGACACCTTTTGAAGTACAAATTGAAGAGTAAAACATTTCACTGACATTTGCCTAACAAGCTGGCAACTTGATCCTAGAAGGCTCACCATTTCCCGTTTCAACAAAACTCATCATCGGCCTAACATTGAGTTTACATAAAAACAGACAAAATATTGAGTTTAATTCGTATTTTTCCGTTTCTCTTCCAGAGATGAACTGGACATGAATGGCAATGGATAAAACAGATTGTTAAGAAATGATTATTTTGTTTTGTTGCTTAAAAAACTGTAAAATGCCAGAGTTTGCAAATTTTGGCAAAAAAAGCGTTTCCAAGTACATGGAAAGTGGTATTTTTAACGCCAAACCCCAAAGCTCTTCTTAGTTCCTTCCTCATCTTGGCTTCTTCATCTAACTCATCTTGTTGCTGTCTAAACAAGCTTCCAAGTTATGTGACAATACAGAAATGTTCATTTGCCTTCCCATTGACTTGGTTTCAGTTATTTTCATGAAACACTCCATGATGAATTTCACCTAATCTCGCAGCATCTTTTGCCACAATTTCATCGTTATCATCACCATCATCAACAAAAGGCAATAGCAACACCAACAATAAACTTGAGAGACAAAATTTTTACACACAACAACTAAACTATAAATAGTCTTGCAAACAATGAGAAGCAATGAGAAAAAAATCGCAGCAAAAAAAAGCGAAATTCATCTTCGATTTCGATTATTGCTTTTCAAACTGAACAAACGAAGGTCAGCCAATCGTAATTGAATTCATTAACGAACATGATAACTTAATAATCATCGTCGTCGTGGTTCTTAAGTCAACCTACACACTTGTATCACCTACCTGTTACTCATTAGCGTTTCATCAATGAAATTGTAAGCTTCGAAAAAGGAAAACCTCATAAAATTCATTTCAACCAATTAGTCAACTATTCATTTCATTGCTCATCTGACCTTAGGTCATCTAAATAGCGCCAACAATAACCCTTTTAAAGCGACCTTTACCTTTACCTTTTCCATGCAAAAACAAATGGAAACAAAGTGACAAAAAAGGTAAACGCATTTCCTCGTTAATCATTTCGTTAATTATTACAATCAACCTAAATTGATTGAGAGCATAAAAATTTCCAAGGGCAATTGAAGGTTCTAATCATGTAAATAACTTCAGACTTTTGTTTATTAGTTGATCAAAAGTTGACTATCTAAAGATTTTTGTTGTTGAGTTAACATTGCAAATGATTTAATTGTTGCATCGTCTCGATCTTAATCAGGTTAAATTGTGTTCCCTATTAAGTTGGGTTACACCTTGGGTGTGATTTGTAAATCAAACCCATTTTCATAGATTTCAGCCTTTTCCATCTTCTAACAGAGTTCTTGGTGTTTCTTACATGAAATGTATCAACAAGTTAACAAGTCCTTTTATGGATATCCATTTACAATTGAGAGTCACTTTAATGAACCAGAGAAACCAGAAAAGGTCTGCTGATTAGACGATCGGTTTAACCCTTAATTTGAATGAAATTGTAATGTCCATTGTTTTATTATTAATAGAACCAAATCAACAAATCAAAATAATTATCATTTCACTGAAAAATATATTAAGGGAAACCCTGACAGCTGACATAAGCGCACTTTTATACCAATTAAACCCTTTAAAAGTCAAATTTCAAGCTCAAATTTACTCTTGATCAACATTTACAGTTGAAAGTGATCCATTTATGTGATTATCAATCAGATGAATCAACCAATTGACTTGAAAAATCATCTTTTTCATCACAGATTTAACTTGAATCAATATTATACTTTATTATTTAAAATAACAACAAGGAAAAGGTATAAAGAAAGGACTCAAACCAGTAAATGTTTATATCCATCAAAGGTACGTTCAATCAAGAACCGGTTCTCAAGACTCTCTCCTCATCATCACTTATCTTCCTCCCTTTTCTTGCTTCTTCATCATCTTTCAATTTCCATTCAATTTAACAACAATTTAGCAAACTGTCAAATTGATACAACATTTAGTCTACTTGAGTCATCTCATTATCATCGAGACAACCTTCCCATCATCTCAAGCATCATCATCATCATCATCACAATGGTCATCATCTTTCAACTTGAAAATGAAAATCTGGTTAAAGAAAAGCTGAAACACCAGTTGAAAATTCATAAAGTCAGTGATTATAATTGAATGTTACAATTACATTTAGTCTAGCCTAACCATTGGTTGGTTAAAATCCAATGAAGGTAAACAAATGTATATCATGGTTGTTGTTGTTTAGAAACAAATAACAATTAGTGAAACGCAAACAGCTATTTGAGTTGATCAGCGAAACAATCTAACCTTTCAATAAACACGATATCACACAATTAAACATTGAAACGTGAGGATTATCAAGACCAATGAAACAATACAACAAATTTAAAGCAAATGTAAACAAATTGAAATGAGCGAGTTGAGATGTATTTTCAACAGTAAAGTTCAGTTGAAACAATAGATTAGCGAATCATTAATGCGAAATTAATAACAGGCCATTTTTATGATGAAAATAAACAAAACTATAAACAGGTTAACTTAATGACCTTAATAAGAGTGAAAATCTGTTTACTAATTGAAACAATTGAAGATGAAAACAAATGAAACAAATTGATCTTTAAATGGATCATTGGATTAATATGCAAAAGTAACTAAAGCATTTCATGATCAAAGATGAAGATTCAAGTGAACATATTTTGTACTCAAATCTTGAGTAATATTGAACATTCAACAGACAATGGCTAACAATGATGGCAAAATTCCCTGTGAACATATTAACATGAACATGTTATCATCTGGAAAAGTGTTATAACAGCGAAAGTTCATTGAAATAATATTCAGTTAAATCTTTAAGCTTTCTGCTTCTGATAAACTCAGAGAATCGGTTAATGTCATTGAATTTTTAGGTAACATTTTTAGATAATGGGAATAAAATTCAAGACTATCATGTATGTTTCCAATTGAAAAAAGTTTATCATCAAGACAATAATTGGATCAATGGAATTTAAAAGTTGCAACTGAATCATTTGGAACTAATTTTTTCGTTGAGAATTTTATCGACGATTTTTTGATCTGGTTTGAGGAATGGAGAAAGTGATGAAAATTTTGAGTTTCAGGTGACAGGAAAAGATGATGAAGAGGTTTGTAAATGATGAAAGTGGAATAGGAACTTTTCATTCTGTGATTCTGAAAGAATGAGTAAAAAATTTTCCTTCCGGAGAAGCTCAGAGAATTTTTTTCTTCTTCTTTTTTCATGCAATTTCATTATTCACAATCGATAAGGATGAGAATGCGCATAAAGTGAAAGTTCCGCCGGAAATAAAGAGCAACTCATGATGATGATGAGAATGCTGACGATCATGATGATAAGTGAAGAGTAGAAGCAGGCAAAAGTATCGATTAGATTCTCAGCTTGAACAGTTGTAAAGATTATCTCAGAACTTCTCATTTTTCATAAAATTCTCTCAGAATAATCAGATGATTCCAAATAAGCGTTCTGATTATTGAATTTTCTTCGTCATTTTTATCCAGTTATTGTGAGTTATCACGTTTAACTTGAAACAGTCAGACTCGTTATTAGCATGTTTATTGTTCATGTTTCATCACTCATCATCATTCTGATTGATTGATCAAAATCACGTTTCAATTATTTCATCAAATGTCTATAATTACTATTAACACTTAATGATACAAATAACGTTATTTATTGGTTAACAGCTTAAAATACTTCACTTGAACTTTGTCCAGATCTAGTAATTATAACATGATAATGGAAGAGACACAAATCATGATTTCCATGTTAATCGCAATTCCATTCATAATGCTATTAATAACTTTATCGGAAGTTTCGCCTTTATTATTAATATTTCATGACAATTTAAAACCTTTTTGTTTGTTCAAACCTTTATCAGCCTTTTTCATTTAAATAATTAGTTTTTTGTTTCAATTTTTCATTGAAAAAGCCTTTTCTTTCAATTATTTTGTTTCATATTTCAAAGTAATGTTTCGAAATGAGTTTCGTTATTGAACCAGAAAACAGATGAAAATCATTGAATGGTCATAGACTATCAATGAATAGTTGATGATTCTGAGAAAAGGCATAATTCCACATTTCATCATGTAATTGATTTGACTTGGCATCAAGAGTTGAGCTCTCAAAACGATATTCATTACAAACTTGTAACATTGTAAATCTTTTGCGAATCGTTCAAATTGAGAAATTGTTTTCAAGTGAAAATTATATTGAAATGGAGCTAAAATTTTACAACTTCTTTTCGAACTAAAATGGACAGAATCAGTTCGAATTACTAATCTTGATCAATCCAAAAATAGCGAACTCATAAAAACATAAATCATCTAAATCTTTGGAATCGTCCAAACTCAAAGAGCTTTTGTAAAATAATTTGTGCCAGAAGTAAATAGTGAAAAACATTTTCGTTTTTTCGAACTTAAATTGGACACAATTTTTGTTCTGGATCATTTTGGGTTGGACAATGAATCGTTAATAAAATGACTGATCGATGAGCATTCAAAATGCCAAAATATTGAGCGCAAATGAATAACTTAGCGAACACAAAAACTGATATTTTTGGCCAAAAACATTGAATTAATCAAATTATTGGAGTTTATTAATAAAAAAGTGAACTTTTTTGTCATAAATTAACTTTGAAAAGATGAACAATTTAAAGGATGAAATGATAATTGATTACAATTGGCTGAATGCCAGGCTAACAGTAAGCACCATAAATAAGGTTAATAAGGTTAAGTTGATTGTTAAATCATTGGTAATGATTGTGATTTAATAATGAAAGTGTTTTTTGTTTCTAATTTTATGGTGCCTTTGATAATATTTTGAAATATAATAATTCTGAAAATATGGGAATAAAAATAGAAATATTTTTTCATTAAATTCTGTTTGTTTTGTTTTTTCAATTCATCCACATCATGGTGATAATGATGAACAAAAACAACATCTCATCCAATTCATCATCAACATTCCAAGACAAAATTTGTCATAAAAATGCCGGAAAATATATTTAACCTCATAAATTGTTTATCATCAAATGAAAGGAAAAGTTATTTAACTTTGTTTTCATTGGGATTGCGGTTCAACATTTAGCCAAATATATTCACTCATAATCAGTGTAACTCATTTACAGAACTGAAGATATCTCCATGTGAAACATGAGATTTTTTCTCACAAATTTTACTCTTCATCAGACTCAACAGTTGAAATTTTCACCTCAAGTTGAACAACAGTTGAATTTTAAACTCCAAGCTCGCTCAAACTTTCATGTAAAATTCAGAGAATTTCATTAAATTGGAAATTCTCTGATAAATTCTTCAAGTGAAGAAGTTCGTTGAAAGTTTCAAGTTTTCTGCATAAATTCTCAATTCTTTTGAAATTACTTGAAGGACTATTTTTTCCATGAAATCATCATTTTCCCTTTCCCTCGATTTTTCCGTTTTAATCGAAAGTACTTTTTCAGAACTGTCTTTGTTTACTGAGATTAACCTGTTGAATTTGTTGAAGAATGTAACTTTTCCGGTGAGATTTCTTCCAGACATTAGAAGTCTCTTGATAATTATCAGATTCATCATGTTAAAAATGAATTGTAATGAAAAATTCAATTCTGATAATGGATCCAACCGGAATTGGTTAAAAGGTTAACCAAAGAGTTATGCTGATTGAACGGCCTTTTAAAAGTAAAAGGTTAAAGTGAAAAAATTATCTAAAAAAGAGACTTTTCTTTCCATGGAAAGAAATCATTTAACTTCCGGCTGAATTTTCACTCTTCTTTCTTTTTCCCATTCAAAGTGAGTCGAGAAAACTTGAAAATTCATTGAATCAAAAGAATATCAAAAGTTAACAGAATTTTTGCTTCTTCACATTTTTCATCATCAATTCAGTTCAATTTATTGAAATATAATAATGATAAAGGAAAATAAAGAAATGAATCAGATAAAATTCCAAATTTGATTGAGAATAATAATGATAAGGAAAGAAGAAGAAGAAAGGTTGAAACTTGTTGAATAGGAAATGTGAAAAGGTGACTGTTGAATAGCTTGAGATACATGATGAAAACATGATACAAGAGAGTTTATCAGAATTTTGTGTCTCTTCGGAATTCAATTGAAACTTTGATAATTCTTTTCATCGTTATTCTAATCTTTACCTGTTCCATGTTCATTTCCATCTTTTTCTGGTTTCTAGTCTGAAACATTGTCAAGAAAGAGAGGTAACATAACCATGAGATTTTTAGGTGAAAAGAAAAGTTCCTACAGAGAAATAACCAGAATGGTGAAACAACAATTCAAGGTCGCTGTGAGTCACTGAGTGAGTGCAAAATTCTGGTTCTGTGAGGTTCAAGTTCAATCTAATCGATCAACAGGTAAAATAGTTCTCCCTCAAAGGTTTATAACCAGTCTTGAGAGTTCATGACAATTGACTTTGAACCTTTCGATTCTGCGCTTCATTCCTTTATTTAAAAAATTATCAGAGAATAAAAGAGAAACTGTAAAAGTTCTGATTCAAAGTGGAGCCACAATAATTCAGAACGATCTTCAAACGAACAGAATTTATTACTTTTTTTGAACTTTTTTTTCTTAATGTTTAGTTCTGATAATTTTTTGTTCAGGTATTGAATCGTGTTTCAATGTTTGATCAATTAAAGTTAATTGGATAATTAACTTTTACTTATTTCTGCCTTTTCTTCACCTTAATAACCAGAACTCAATATTGAGAATAAATATTTACTTTTGATTTAATTTGTTGAGTAATTCTTGGTAAACAAAGGCTTGGCTTGATTATGTTTGTCTTGTTCTTAATTGTGATTTAATAATTTTCTGTTAATTTTTGGTCAACCATTGTAATTAAACTCGTCGAATTGGGCAAGAAGCGCCATCTACAGAGCCATTTTATAAAAGCCTTTTTTGTAAAGCTAACATCTGTTAACCTATGGCTGGATAACTGTTAAAATCAAATTAGTCTTTGCCTCTGTTTTTTACATTTTATTGTTTGATTTGTTCCAGTTTTAATTATTCAGATTCAGGCTGGTTTCATCTTGTATTGGTTTCATTAGATTAATGTTTAAATTGTGTGGTCTTTGTGATTCGTAAAATATTTTCTCACTCTAATCTAAAGTCCAATAGATTCTAGTCTAATTGGAAAACAATCTGGAAAACCAATCAATTGGAATCAACAATAAAAAAATGGGTTTCTGTTAATTGAGTAAACAAAGTCGAGTAAATCTATCTACAGTAAATATTCAAAAAGGTAAATCAATATTAAGCTACTTTAGGTCTCTTGACCAGTTTATGTTCAATGGCAAAATTTTATCTGCTACGATAATTTCATGTTTCATATTAATCTGCTTTTGAATATTAGCTGCTGCGAGGCTGGAATCTGTTTGCTTGATTAAACTTAAATCTCGTCATATTGATGACTTAAATGTGTAAATTAAATGACGAGCAAGATGACGGTTAAAATGACGCTCAAGATGATCATTTTGATGATGGATTAAGTGATGATAAAACTGACGAAATTGTTACCATTGTTTTGATTCGTCTCAAAGAAACACTGAATAACATTGAACAACAAAAGCAGCGCCATCAAGTGAAATAACCAGATGAATGTGAATTGCTTTTTCATCCTTTTCTTTCCTCCTCATCCTCCTCATCCTCTGTCTGCATCTCCCATGTTGATCCTCTTTCTCTGAACCTTTCTCGTTCCCTGTCCTTGAACTTGAAAAATATAACAACACTCACTCCTCTCTCTCTCTCTGAACTTCCCCTCAGCTCCTTAGGTGAAAATATTGATTTTCTGTATCTTCATCATTTTCATCATCACCATCATGACTAGCATCATGTCTCACTCAGAAAACTCTTTCATCGGAAGCTGAACATTTCCCTCTTCTCACCCAGCCTCCCAAAGATACACTTTACCTCGACTCCTCATCATGATCAGACATGACCTTTTCCCTTTAACCGAAATGAGTTACAATCAAAGTAATCTTGTTCACTTTTTTTTCTTTCTCTCTCTCTCTTCTCTTTCTTTTCCTTTCAATGAAAATTCATTCCATGATAATAATGATAAAAATGATTTAATAACAAAATTACGATTATCATTATTAAAGTCTCCTCTTAAGAAGAGATGAAAGCAAAAAGTAAAAATCAATTTTACTTAATATAAAAAAAGCAAAAACAAGATTCAATCATTGAATCAAATCTCATGTGAATTAAAAATTCATATTGATTCATCATGAATTGTAACAAAATAATAATTTTGTTTCCTTCAACGTTTCATATTACAATTAATCACAAGTAAAATTAATAATAAGCCAGACGTTAATCATTGACTCATCAACAGTTATTAATATTTTTTTCTTGTTTGTATTTCAGTGATTCATCAATGATTGAGAAAAGGAGCGACAAATGACCAAAGAGATGACCATTTATTGACCAATTGACCAATTGAAGAGCTAAAGACTATCAAGACTAAAGACTAATATGAAGCCCATTGAGACTCACCTGATATTGGAAGTGGATCAGGGATTGAAGTGACTGCACAACTGAAAAAGGCAGAGATTCCATTGGATGTTGTTGTTGGCGTATTCAGGGATTCATCACCCATTATATTATTATTAGTATTATTATCACTGTGATTTGATTCAATTGCACTACTATTTGGACTATTGGGAGTTTTGTCTCCAGCAGTTGCCGGTTCATCGAGTGAACGTTGTCGTTGCTGTTGATTTTTATTTGATATGATTTTGGTGAATGTTGAAGTTGAATTTGTTGTTGCCTTAGTTGAGTTAATCAAGTGAATTGAAGTTGGCCGAGAAGGATATTGTTGATGAGATGGACGAGTGTTATAAAGATGATTTAGTTGAGAATCAAATGAAGAATCAAGTAAAGAATTAAGGTGAAAATTGAGTTGAAAATTATCATAATTATTATTGGACAAGGTTGATGGCGATGATGATAGGGTTAAAGGTGGTGATAGAGAGGGTGAAGGTGAAGAGGATAGGGACGATGATGATGCTAGGTTAATCAAGTTGCAGCCTACAAGAGTTGGAGGTGAAATTACTGTTGATAGACTTACTTCACTAAGGTCACAATCGGTTTCACTTTCATCCGATTCTTGATGTAACTTGTACGAATCAAAGCTAAATGTTTGAGGCTCAATGGACAAGTTGACCTGAGACAGGATACCGTTCATAATCATGTTTGGAGCCCAACAAAAAACAGAGTCAATAAACAGCTGTTGAACAAAACCAAAAGGAGTGCAGGCAAAACACACACAAACAAATCAAAGTCAACAAAGTGATAATAATATTAATGATAAAATATAATGGTCAACAGGTTGTCAAAGGATAACAGTTGAATTTGATTAAAAATTTCAAGTCAACGACTAATGTCCAGTAATTTACTGTCAATTGGCACTTGATTTGAAAGCAACTAAACTTCACTGGTTAAACATTGAAGCCGACTTTGGGTTAAAGTTGAACCAGAAATAAGGTTAAAGCTTGATACAGTAAACAGATGAAGACACATGATTTTTGAAAGTTAAATTACGATAATTGAAAGTCAATTTTTTGAAATATTGAAAGGAAAAAGGTAAACGTTGAAAGGTGAAAATGTTATTGCTGAATAATCACTCTTGTTGTTCAGGAATAAGAGGGAAAACAAAATACAAAACAAAACACACACTTTGTTTGTTTGTGTATGTGAATGTGTTGATGTGTGTTCTGTGGCTTTCTCAATCTTTCTGAATCTTTTTCCTAAACTTGCTTTGCTAGTTGAATCTTTTCATGAATGAAAACCACGACCACAAATCTCCTTTTAAGGCACGCCGGAACCAGCTTTCATCCAATCAGAATCTACTATTTTACTATTTCATTCAACGTCAAAATGACGTTATTACTCTAAATTTCATGCGCTCTCATGAACAACTTTTCTTGCTCCTCATCATCAACTCACTTCATCTTCATCAAACCTGATCATCACGGCAACATCTTCTTCTTCCGACGATCGATATTTTATCGATTTTCTTATTTACTCTCTTCTTTGGTCATCGTTTTGGTTCCTTTTTTCTGGTTTTTTTTTTCATTCACAAAATTAAGAAAAAAGACTTTCTTTTTTACCAGCATCACGTGACATTTCAATCAGATTTACTTTTTTGTCCATTCACAATTTCATGATATTTTCATGATAATTTCATGATTGTCATAAAGCGTCAGGAAACTGTAATATTAGACATTTAGATTTTAAATTGAGCTTCATTTTACAGCTACTTTTGGAGTTTAATTTTCATCTAAATCAACTTCACTTTTATTGAAATTTTATCAACAAAATTTATCCAAATATTTAAGTTCATTTTCAGGGTAACGAAATAAGAATAGTTTTCAGACAATTTAACATTTCAAGTTGAAACATTTCTCAATTTAACTTGATTTGGTTGGTTTAAAAAACAATTTTATGAGTTTGCCATTAAAAGTGATAAATGAAAATTCAATAAAAATTGTCTTTTAAAATTGACTTTTCATCAAAATTAGAATCACACTTTAATCATTTGAATAATTAAATATAAATCCATCACTAAAGTCAAATGTTTGAGATTTCAAAATAAACATTTTTCATCCATTTTTCATGTTGAAAATTTATCAGATTTTCAATTTTCTTGAGAAAAAATTGTTGAAAATATTTGTCAATTTTTCGAGAAAATTTTTAAATACATTTTCTTGGAAAACTTTCTTGGCATCATTTTCGTGTATTATGATTGTCTTCATCATCATGATGTGTTCACAGGTTTACACAGATTTACTGATTAGCTTGGCAGATTAAAATGATGACAATTTACTTGAATGATGAGCAAAACAACAATAAAGATGAAGATGAAGATTAATTGTACGATGAAATGAAATGCAAAGAGCGTACAAAAATTGTAAAAATAACACAATTTGATTAACGCCATTTAAATTTCATCTAATTTCATGGATCCAATTTTATCAAAGTGAAATTGGATTGACGGTAAATAAATTATTGGTGGTGATTAATCAACAACTTGTATCAACAATTAGCCATTATTAACAATCAATATTAGTAGCAAATTTTTGTTCCGTTGTTCGTTCCTAACCATTATGGCTAATTGAGCAACAATATTACATCGATATTTTTGCGAATTGCCATTAACTTGATAGCCAATGAGGTTAACATTATTATTGATATTATTATTTGTTCATTTCTATTTATGACAACAACGTTAATCAGTTACAACATGCAGTTTTGCAGCATGCCGTTGAACTTGAACTTGAGCTAAATATAAACACAATGTTCAAGTAAATATGGATTTATTATGAAAACGCTAAATATAGTTTGCTATTTACAGCAAGAAATGCAAATAACTCGCAATTGTTGATGGTTAGTAGCCATATGATGTCAATATTAATATCACTTTTGTTCACGCACTTTTTTACATGACAAATACAATGTACAACAATACTTTTATCAACAAAATGCTTGACCAATTCAATTTTCAATTTTTTACTCTCGAACACACTGAGCATTGAGTTGTCAATTTCAGATGAAAATCAGTAAACTGAATCAGTAATTTTAATACAAATAATCCTTTTCGGTTGAAGAGTGAAACATTTAAAACATTTCACTGACATTTGCCTAACAAGCTGGCAACTTGATGCTAGAAGGTTCACCATTTCCCCTTTCAACAAAACTCATCATCAGCCTAACATTGAGTTTACATAAGATCAGACAAAATATTTTATTAATGATATTTGATGAAAATTGATTGTTGGCGATCAAATAGTCAATCTTGTTAAATAAAAAACTGTTGGTATAATTGGTTTTGGTGATAAGGACAAAAGTTAGTTTTAGTTCAACTGAAATTTCATGCCGTTTCTCTTACATGAACTGGACCTGAATGTCGTGGATGAAAAAGATTGATAAGAAATGATTATTTTGTTTTGTTGGTGAAAAAACTGTAAAATGTCAAAGAGTTTGAAAATTTTGGCAAAAAAAGCGTTTCCAAGTGCATGGAAAGTGGTACTTTTAACGCCAAACCCAAATCTCTTCTTAGTTCCTTCCTCATCTTGGCTTCTTCATCATCATCATCTAACTCATCTCGTTGTTGTCTAAACAAGCTTTCCAAGTTATGTGACAACACAGAAATGTTTATCATCATTTGCCTTTCCATTGCCTTCGTTTCAGTTATTTTCATGTAACATTCCATGATGAATTTCACCTAATCTCGCAGCATCTTTTGCCACAATTTCATCGTTATCATCATCATCAACAACAGCAATAGCATGAAAGACAAAATTTTTACAACAAAACAATTATGCTATAAATAGTCTTGAAAACAATGAGAAGCAATGAGAAGAAAAAAAAGTGCAGCAAAAAAAGGAAAATTTCATTTCGAAAATGAGCGATTTCGAAGATCACTTTTCCAACTGAGCAAACGAAGGTCAGCCAATTGTAATTGAATTCATTGACGAATACGATAACTTAATAATCATCTTCGTCGTCGGCTTAAGTCAACCTACACACTCGTATCACCCACTTGTTACTCATTTCAAGCGTTTTGTTCATCAATGAAATCGTAAGCTTCGAAAAAGGAAAGCCTCATAAAATTCATTTCAACCAATTAATTAATTATTCATAAACACAGCTCATCTGACCTTAGGTCATCTAAATAGCGTTAACAATATGAAACCATTTTAAAGCGACCTTTACCTTCTTCCGGCGCAAAAACAACTGGAAACAACAAAAGTGACAAAAAAGGTAAACGGATTTTCCCGAAAATCGTTATTTTTATTATTATTATCCCAATCAACCTACAATAACATTGGAAAATTGATGATCATAATTAGGAAGGTAAAAATTTCCAAGGACAATTGAAGGTTCTAATCGTGTAAATAAGATTTTGTTTATTAGTTAATCAAATGTTGATCACACAATCATTTGTTAAACATTGCAAATTATTGATTTAATTGTTGCATCGTCTCGATCTTAATCAGGTTAAATGTTCACTATTAAAGTTGGGTTACACCTTGGGTGTGATTTGTAAACAAACCCATTTTCACAGATTTCAGCCTTCTTCATCTTCAACCATCTTGATGATCATAATTATTATCATCATCAACAGAGTTCTGGTAGTTTCATGAAAAAATGTATCAACAAGTTAACATGTCCATTTATGGGTATCCATTTACAATTGAGAGTCACTTTAATCAACCAGAGAAACCAGAAAAGGTCTGCTGATTAAACGATCGGTTTAACCCTTAATCTCTATTAAAATGTTTATTGTTTAGGTTTTTACAGGCAAATCAACTAATCAAAATAATTATCAAACAAAATTGTGATAAACACAAATGACAAAAGCCATTCAGTTACTTTGAATGCTTTTAAGGCTTGTCTAGCTGTTGACTAAAACCCAAAAATATTAGCATCAAGATGAGAAACAATTGATTGAAACTCTGAACCAACTCTCAATTCTGTTCTAAGATTATTGAATCTCTTCATTTGTTTTAAAGCCTTTACTCTTTCATCGCCTCCAGTCAGTAATTTTGGGTGAAAAATAGTCAAAATTTAACATTTAAATTCCATTCGTATTCATGTTAACTCACAATTATCTTATTGTACAGACATATGTATCGACATAGACTTTAACATGTCTGACCTTTCATCAAACTCAGTAAATCTACATTCACCTTAATCTGTCTCTTCAATTACCTCGGACCAATCTTCACTTGATAATCTTGCCTTTTATTATATTAATATATCAACTTTAGTGGTCAAAATTATCCGGCAAATTACGGTTGAAAACAAGTCATTTCAGTAACTTTACCGGAATAAATTTTAAAACTTAATTGTCTTAAAATTTACCTTCGCGTCAGATGAAATTTAGGGAATCAACATTTTGCTGTAGCTTTTCAATTCAATTTTTGTGTCAATTTGCTTCAATTGATCAAGTTGAACAATTGAACAATGTTTTAGTTTTAATTGTAATCCTGACAACCTTACAAACCATATATGAGCAAAGGATGACTAACAAACTGCCATTATCAAGTGAACAAGTTCATCCTTACCTTCATCATTTCCATCATCTGCATCATCATCTTATTCAATTTTAATCTACTATGGTTTTCAAGGGAAATGAGTGAAAATGAAAAAAAGCTAATATTAAGGGAAACCCAAAAGACGTTGGCATAAGTTGACTTTTATACCCATTAAACCCAGTAAAAGATGAATGTTAACCTTAAATTTACTCTTGATCAACATTTACAGTTAAAAGTGATCCATTTATGTGATTATCAATTAGCAGAATCAATCAGTTGATTAAAAAAATGATCACTTTTATCACAGATTTAACTTGAATCAATATTATACTTTATTATTTTAAATAACAACAAGAAAAGGTATAAAGAAATGACCAAAACCAGTAAACGTATATCCATCAAAGGTACGTTGATTCATATCAAAGAACCGGTTCTCAAGACTCTCTCCTCATCATCACTTATCTTCCTCCCTTTTCTTGCTTCTTCATCTTCTTTCAATTTCCATTCAATTTAACAACAATTTAGCAAACTGTCAATTGATACAACATTTACTCTACTTGAGTCATCTCATTATCATCGAGACAACCTTCCCATCTTCATCATCTCAAGTATCATCATCATCTTGATCATCTCAGTCATCATCATCTTTCAAGTTTAACTCACTTTATGACCTGAATAGAAGAGAAACAAAAAAGATCTGAAAAAATCTGTTTACTAATTGAAACAATTAAAGATGAAAACAAATGAAAAAAGGTTCATCTTTGAATAATCAATGTATTAACATTGAAAAGCAATGTAAAGAGATGAAAATGAACTTGCTTTTGATTTCCTGATAAGAAATGTAATGAAATTTAATTTCATGTAAAGATTAAGATTCAAGTGCTCATGTTTTGTACTCAATGTTTTAAATGTTGAGCAATTTTATCATGTAAAGTAAACAATGGTTAGACAATAATGGATGCGACAAACTCCCAGTGAACACATTATCATCCGGAAAAGTGTTATAAAAGGGAAATTCATTGAAATAATAATGATATTCAATTATTATCTTTAAGCTTTTTGCTTCTTCTTCTTCTTCTTGTGATAAATTCACAAGAGATTCAGGTGAAATGCCATTGAACTTTCAGGTAACAAGTGATGATAATGGAAATAAAATTCCATGGAAAACCAGACTATCATGTGAATGAATTGGAAATAAGTTTACCAAGAATTTCCATCTCGAGACATTCATCGAATCATTCATAGAGTCAAACGTGTCAACCGGAAACTAAACTTTATTTTCAACTAATTTTTTCGTTAATAAAATTCGTTGATGATTTTTATCAACGAAATTTCTTATCTGATTTGAGGAATAAAGAAAAAGAAGAAAAAAATGAATGAAAATTTCGAGTTTATTCAGAGTTTCAAAGGTGACAGGAAATGATGATGATGAGGGCTGTGAATGATGAAAGTGGAATAGGAACTTTGTATTCTGTGATTCTGAAAGAATGAGTAAAGAATTTTCCTTCCGGAGAAACTCAGAGAATTTTTTTCTTCTTCTTTTTTCATGCAATTTCATTATTCGCAATCGATAAGAATGAGATTGCGCATGAAGTGAAAGTTCCGCCGGAAATAAAGAGCAATTAGATTCTCAGTTTGTACAGTTAAAGATAATCTCAGAACTTTTCATTTTTCATAAAATTCTCTGAAGGTAATCAGATGATTTCAAATTCCAGTGTTTTGATTATTCAATTTTCTTACAATTTTCTCAATCCTTTTTATCCAGTTATTGTGAGTTATCACGTTTAACTTGAAACAGTCAGACTCGTTATTAGCATGTTTATTGTTCATGTTTCATCACTCATCATCATTCTGATTGATTGATCAAAATCACGTTTCAATTATTTCATCAAATGTCTATAATTACTATTAACACTTAATGATACAAATAACGTTATTTATTGGTTAACAGCTTAAAATACTTCACTTGAACTTTTTCCAGATCTAGTAATTATAACATGATAATGGAAGAGACACAAATCATGATTTCCATGTTAATCGCAATTCCATTCATAATGCTATTAATAACTTTATCGGAAGTTTCGCCTTTATTATTAATATTTCATGACAATTTAAAACCTTTTTGTTTGTTCAAACCTTTATCAGTCTTTTTCATTCAAATAATTAGTTTTTTGTTTCAATTTTTCATTGAAAAAGCCTTTTCTTTCAATTATTTTGTTTCAAATAACAAAGTAATGTTTCGAAATGAGTTTCGTTATTGAACCAGAAAACAGATGAAAATCATTGAATGGTCATAGACTATCAATGAATAGTTGATGATTCTGAGAAAAGGTATAATTCCACATTTCATCATGTAATTGGTTCGACTCAAGATTCGAGGTCTTGTTTGATTTGATCAATTTAGATTGAACAGAGTCAATCAACAGGGAGCTTATCAGTGAACATTGTTACTGAAAATACTGAAGAATAACAATTAAGGCCTTAATTGAAGCAAATGAGAATTTCATAATTGAATGAATTTCAACAAAGTTTCAGTTCAACTACGAATTTCAACTGTAACTAAAGTAACATTGGAGACATTTTCAGTCTTTTTTTTCGAACTTAAATTGGACACAATTTTTGTTTTGATCATTTTGGGTTGGACAATGAATCGTTAATAAAATGACTGATCGATGAGCATTCAAAATGCCAAAATATTGAGCGCAAATGAATAACTTAGCGAACACAAAAACTGATATTTTTGGCCAAAAACATTAAATTAATCAAATTATTGGAGTTTATTAATAAAAAAGTGAACTTTTTTGTCATAAATTAACTTTGAAAAGATGAACAATTTAAAGGATGAAATGATAATTGATTACAATTGGCTGAATGCCAGGCTTACAGTAAGCACCATAAATAAGGTTAATAAGGTTAAGTTGATTGTTAAATCATTGGTAATGATTGTGATTTAATAATGAAAGTGTTTTTTGTTTCTTATTTTATGGTGCCTTTGATAATATTTTGTAATATAATAATGCTGAAAATATGGGAATAAAAATAGAAATAATTTTTTCATTAAATTCTGTTTGTTTTGTTTTTTCAATTCATCCACATCATGGTGATAATGATGAACAAAAACAACATCTCATCCAATTCATCATCAACATTCCAAGACAAAATTTGTCATAAAAATGCCGGAAAATATGTTTAACCTCATAAATTGTTTATCATCAAATGAAAGGAAAAAGTTATTTAACTTTGTTTTCATTGGGATTGCGGTTCAACATTTAGCCAAATACATTCACTCATAATCAGTGTAACTCATTTACAGAACTGAAGATATCTCTATGTGAAACATGAGATTTTTTCTCACAAATTTTACTCTTCATCAGACTCAACAGTTGAAATCTTCACCTCAAAACTCAACAGCTAAAATTTTAAACTCCAAACTTACTGATACATTCATGTAAAATTCAGAGAACTTTCAATTTAATGAAATTCTATGATAAAAATTTAGCTTACAATGAAAGCTTATTGCTGGATTATAAAAGCTTAGCTTATATAACTTAACAAAATAGATTTAATATCAACTTATTTCAAAAGACTTACGAAATTATAATAGCTCGTTTGTATCTGATTTATCTTTCAATAAACAGTATGCGACAGAATAAAATACAAGACAGTGAACTTCATTCGATTTCGGTATAAAATAATCATTCATGTCATGATAATTAGAGATGTAGAATAATAATTTGTTACAATGATATTTACGGTTTTGCCAACACTTGACTTATTTTGCGTACTTTTAGTCTCGAAATAATTTTATAAATGAAATAAGCATTACTCATTATATATCTAGACAGTGTTTCATGGAGAAGCACGACCTGGAACATGGACAGATTCAGATCAAAACACAGTTTATAGTTTTTCCCATGAAAAACTTATTTCGCGCCCAATTTTCAAAATCATTGCGTATATGAAATAATCAAAAAGTTTCATTAGGTGTACGAACAAAAATATGCCGAAACACAACCAATGGAGTTTTTGACTTATTTGGAACTTTTTAAAATAAAAAAAATCAAATATGGATTCAGCATCACTGCTCAGTTATGTTAAGAAAAAATAATTGTGTTTCAACATCTTTTTCATGTCCATTATTTTTCTGGATTTGATTCGGAAGTTTGATTTTTCCGTTGTAAACGAAAAAACTTTTCAGAACTAAATATCGACCTTGTTTACCATTGAAAAATGAGATTAACCTGTTGAATTTGTTGAAGAATGTAACTTTTCCGGTGAGATTTTTTCCAGACATTAGAAGTCTCTTGATAATTATTAGACTCATCATGTTAAAAATGAATTGTAATGAAAAATTCAATTCTCTTAATGGATCCAACCGGAATTGGTTAAAAGGTTAACCAAAGAGTTATGCTGATTGAACGGCCTTTTAAAAGTTAAAAGGTTAAAGTGAAAAAATTATCTAAAAAGAGACTTTTCTTTCCATGGAAAGAAATCATGTAACTTCCGGCTGAATTTTCACTCTTCTTTCTTTTTCCCATTCAAAGTGAGTCGAGAAAACTTGAAAATTCATTGAATCAAAAGAATATCAAAAGTTAACAGAATTTTTGCTTCTTCACATTTTTCATCATCAATTCAGTTCAATTTATTGAAATATAATAATGATAAAGGAAAATAAAGAAATGAATCAGATAAAATTCCAAATTTGATTGAGAATAATAATGATAAGGAAAGAAGAAGAAGAAAGGTTGAAACTTGTTGAATAGGAAATGTGAAAAGGTGACTGTTGAATAGCTTGAGATACATGATGAAAACATGATACAAGAGAGTTTATCAGAATTTTGTGTCTCTTCGGAATTCAATTGAAACTTTGATAATTCTTTTCATCGTTATTCTAATCTTTACCTGTTCCATGTTCATTTCCATCTTTTTCTGGTTTCTAGTCTGAAACATTGTCATGAAAGAGAGGTAACATTACCATGAGATTTTTTGGTGAAAAGAAAAGTTCCAACAGAGAAATAACCAGAATGATGAAACAACAATTCAAGGTCAGTTGCAAGATTCAGAGTACAAAATTCTGGTTCTGTTGAGTTTCAAGTTCAATCTAATCGATCAACAGATAAAATAGTTCTCCCTCAAAGGTTTATAACCAGTCTTGAGAGTTCATGACAATTGACTTTGAACCTTTAGATTCTGCGCTTCATTCCTTTATTTACAAAATTATCAGAGAATAAAAGAGAAACTGAAAAAGTTCTGATTCAAAGTGGAGCCACAATAATTCAGAACGATCTTCAAACGAACAGAATTTATTACTTTTTTTGTTCTTTCAACTTTTCAGCTTGAAATATTTTCTGAACATTTTTTTATAAATATTCAGTTCTGAACAATTTTTCTACTCATTCGTTTCACCATCCATTGAATCAGGTTTCAATGTTTGATTAAAGTGCAATTAAACTTAATTAAATTATTAACTTTCACTTATTTCTGCCTTTTCTTTACCTTAATAACCAGAACTCAATATTGAGAATAAATGTTTACTTTTGATTTAATTTGTTGAATAATTCTTGATAAACAAAGGCTTGGCTTGATTATGTTTGTCTTGTTCTTAATTGTGATTTAATAATTTTCTGTTAATTTTTGGTCAATCATTTGAATTAAACTCAACGAATCGGGTAAAAGAGCGCCATCTACAGAGCAATTTTTTAGTCTTTACAGAGCTAAACATCTGTTGACTTATGGCTGGATAACTGTTAAAATCAAATTAGTCTTTGCCTCTGTTTTGATCTCATCTAATTGTTATTTTGATTTGTTACTGTTTTGATTATTATTCAGATTCAGCCTGAGTTTCAAGTTTCATCTTGTATTGGTTTTACTGGATTGATGTTTAAATTGTGTGATATTTAAAATATTGTCTTGCTCTAGGATTTACTGTGCGATCTGAAGTCAAATAGATTCTAATCTAGTTTTTGTTTTTTGTCTTGTTAATTAGTAAGCCTACTAATGGGCTAAATTTAATAACCACAAGGACTATTGTTGAAGATTAATTTTAAACATTTTGCCTTGAGGCATCAATTAATCAATATCTTGTTTAAGGTGTGCTTTTGATTTACTTTTTTTCGCCATGATTTTCCCTTTTTGCTTACAATTTAATATTTTGAAAAATTTCTTTTACTTATTCTTTTATCCTTTTTATTTTATTATTTCTCGTATTTTAATTTAACATGTGTAACATTTTAATTTAATCAACAACTAAAACCCACGCAAGCTCTTAAACTGTCCGGAAGAGGGGAAAAAATACAAAGGTAAAGGTCAAACGATGAAAAGGTAAGTACATAAAAAAGCAAGACAAGAACAATGTTAATGTGGATTGAAATAAAAAAGTGATACATTAAATGATAAATCCTTTCATGTTACAATGAGATGAATATTTTATTGTAACCTTAAAGTATTTACAACCAAGTTTAACTAAATGACGATAGTTAAGGTGAGAAGTAAAGATGTAAATATGTAATACAATGTAATCCAACATGTAATACTTGTTTGTTTCAAGTAATTGGGAGATAGTGACTGAAGAAGTAGCAAAAAAAATGAACAGATGTGCGACTTATTGATCAGATTTATTTGATTATTGTAAATAATTCAATCAACCTTTTGACTTTTAATATTACAAGTTGTTTTGAACATAATTTTCATTAAATATTAAACCCTCAAAGAATTGGCAAAATAGATTGAAATATTGAAAATGTTGAACAAGCCAAACAGTTGTAACCATTAATGGTTAAAATGTATTTTCTGGTGAACAAAAAAACCCAGAAAACACAAATTTTGCTTTAATTAACAATTTAAATTGACTGTCTTTTTGTGGACAGAAAAAAAAGTAATTAAATTGTCGATGTAATGCTGTTGATTGTTTCAGTAAGATGAACCTTAATAAGGTGGAAATTTTAATGAGAGTTGATTGGGAGAAACAGGGATTCCCTTGTTTAGTGAATTTACATTAATTAGAAAGTTAAAGTTAAATTGTTGATAAATGTGTTAACATTAACATTGTGAGACAAGATAATGATTGTTTGTTTACCTGATTCTTGGCGTACTCAATGGTTTTCAATTTCAATATGATGATGAACCAAAATGAAAATGATGAAAGTCAAGGGGTGGGTGGATATCATCATTATCATCAACAGGGTGTCCATTTATGGAATCCACCCTGATAATTCTGACAGCCTTTTGCTCATTGTATTAATGCTTGGCCTTTCCGTCCTCATTGTTAGATCACAAATCACAATTTCAAACAATTTACATCTTCAATTTAGGACATTGGATACAAATGGAAGCAAAAATTGGATTCAAAAGTGGAATCCATTTCAAACTGATTCATTGAAAGCAATAAAAGCTCAGAGTTGATCATAAAAGGCTTATTATGTTGCTAACAAATTGTTTCAAGGTAAGATTGGTCAATTGTGATTAGCTTGATGGTTAACATTGAAAATAACAAATCAGATAAAATTAACTAATGATTCAAAAAAGGAAATGTTAATCTTTTTTTAATCGAATCAAGAAAAGGTGAAAAATTTCTGAAACCAAAATTAAGTTAACACACAAAAGCTAATGATATTTTCAATGTTTTTGGACAGTTATGATTAGTTGATCTGATTGTTTTTTTTTACTTTGGCCAAGTGTTCATCAATTGATGGTAATCAGTTGAGGTAATAATTTGAAAGCCATTTAAGGTAAGTCAAAAAGGTTATGCAAAATTGTATTAACACCTACAACAATCATGTGTGATTTATTCAATAATATATTGGAAACAATTAATTGAGTTAGATGAAATGTTGAGATGAAAAGGTAAATTAAAGTTAGGTTAAATGACTGTAAATGTTGTCATCAAACTGCTTTATAAGGCTTTGATAACCTGATATGGTTAATCTGATTGTTACCCGAGTCTGTCTCAAGGTGCTCATAATAGTGTTCATCATTACTCTCATCGTAATAATCATCATGTTTCATGACCTTCTTTCTGGATTGTCTTTTAACGTTCACTTTTATCAATGAATATTCTTTCCTTTTATTCAATTTCATTCACTCAGAGTAAAACCATAACCATGAATGAATGCGTACAAACTGTAGTAGGATGATGATGATGATGATGAAGCAAAACCTTGAAGTTGTACTTTTTTCCTTCGTAATTGAATGAATGGAAATGGTGAAAGTTGATGAACAATATTTGATTACAAATTAACGTTTTGATTGTTAATTATTCAAGAGAAATGTTGATGTTTAATCTTATTACTGGAGCGACACACAGTTTGCTCAGTTTGAGACATTTTTTGTTTTCTTCTCAATCTTTCAATTTTAAACCAATTTGATATTCAATTTGACTGGCAAATTGTTTGCCTGATGAAGTTAATTGAATTGGAAAATTGAATTAAATGAGACAAATTCATTATGTATGTTGATTATTTGGTGATCAGGTTGAGTGTTTAGTCTTTATGGTAAAATAACATTTTAAGATTGGCACTTTTTTGTTCCTTCCTGACATTTTAATTGTAACGATGAAACTTCCATTCCTTTTGTTTTCCAATTTGTTGACAATAATAATAATACCTGGGAGAATTAAGGTGATGATTGTTCAACAGCAAACAGCCAACAGCAAATCGTAGGGATTAGGTGGGAGTTGAATATGGAGTAAAAAATATTACTATTGTTGTTGATGATAATATAATGGTTTAAGGATGAATGAAAGTCAAAATGTCTCAATGAGAAGGTAAAAAATGATTTACGATTGACAATATGATTATTGTTGCAATGAAAGATTGAATATTGAATTCATCACTGAATAATGTATGAAAAGTTCAATAAACTTGTATCAACTTCTTGACAAAATTTATCAAATATATTTTCATTGGGTTTCTCTCGCTCCATTTGCATGTGTATCAATGAAAACATATTTTTAATCGCATTTTTTTCTTCAGTTTTTTTTAAAGTTCAAGTGATCAATTGATTGATTAGATGATGGTTGAATCTTTGCTAATAAACTTGAGACTTCAAGTCATCTCGGTGGTGGAGTTCATGGATAAGACCAAACAAAATGCTAAATTATGAATTGACGATTCTTTCAGTTTAATTTGGATGAAAAGATTTAGTTATTTCCACATTGGTTCCAATCAAGGCTGCTATTGACTCGATCAAATTTTAAGCTTCTTGGACACTGATATAACTGGTTTGCGAAAAGTTGAATTAGATCCTCTAATTTAATCGTGATTTTAAGCAACAAGATTCGAGTTTTTTCCTTTCCTGTTTATTCAACATTTTAAGCCTTTGGTGAATCAATTAGTTGCCATGGGTCAATTTTAAAAATTCAAGAGTTCGATCATGTTGTTAGTTGAGGTTGTAAGCCAATGTGAAGGCAAAAAAGCTTTGATGAGGATTAGATTTGCCTAATCCAAATGGCTCAATATGGTCTTTCCCATTTTAATGTTATCACTTTAAACTTTTGTTTTCCCAATATGTGTTACCATGGTCAACTCCAATTGTGAGGAAAAATTGAGGAATTACAGAGACCAATCATGATAATCCAATCTTAAGTTGAGATTAAAGAGGATTATAGAGAAAGTTAAAGATGTTATAAGGTATACGGATATAAGATGTTAGGTATACATGGTTTCGTCTTCTCTCTTTCAAAACGTTCTTGTGTAATATTTACTGAGTAAAGTCGGACCTCTCAACACGTTAACCGGCTGTCTCTAACTTCAAAGTAAAAGACAGAAATAAAAACAAGTCATGATACTGAATCGTAGGTTGATACAGCAACTATTGAGGCAGGTAGGAAAGCCACAGAAGACAAGATTACAGATTCCAAATATTTAATGGCTTTGTTTTTCATTTTACACAGAAAATTTTCTGCCCAGAGTCAAACTATCTCAAAAAATTAGTTGCCATGGCTATATCTAGTTATTGACGGAAACCAAAAGATACAAAAGAGTCGAGTCAAGTGGATATGGAAATCCAAACGTGGGTTACGAAGAACAGGAAAACCCAAGGTTTGATCTTTCCCATTTCGATGTTGTCATTTCCATTGTACGTCTATTATTTAAACAATCCATCCTGACAGCGAATATTTCC
The DNA here is from genome assembly GCF_039701765.1 of Tetranychus urticae. Lineage (NCBI taxonomy): Eukaryota > Metazoa > Arthropoda > Arachnida > Trombidiformes > Tetranychidae > Tetranychus > Tetranychus urticae. The sequence goes on from NC_142960.1 coordinate 18,543,671, forward strand.
AATCATTGAATATCAGGAATCAAAAACAGTCCAATCATGGATACAGTTGACAAGCCGAAATAACCAGTAAAATCCTCAATCCTTTTAGGGTTACACAAGAAACAAACTCAACACCATACAAAATGCTTTAACCAACCATTCAGATATATGTATACTTGTAATTCAATAAACATTACACTATATTCAGTTAACGACGTAAATTAAATGAAATAATGAAATAATAATTAACTAGAAATAGATTAACACAATTGTAAAAATTATACGCATTAAAAATAGGAGGGAAACAAAGGCGAGGTTTGAGGGATCATCTCTTAATTAAGATCTTAAAATGATAGTTACGCGATATATTAATAATAATATGATATTTAAATTTTCAATTGTAAATCATTGCTTTGAAATTGCAATCGTAATTGTACAATTAACCAATTTGCAGAGTTTAATTTACTAGTTGCGAATTGAAATAAAAACTCAAAGCTGAAACATAAAAAAACAGTAAAAAGTCAACAGCTGACAATGCAAAATTAGGAATGTTTTCATTTCCTAAATATTCCGGAAGAAAGTCATGAATAAATTGAAATTATATTGATAATTGTAACATTTACCGATCATCATTAAGCTAATTGTTAACAATTGAATAGTCTTTTTGTTTTCCCTGCCAAACTCACAACACACATCTTCAAACAAGCACAATTGTTTAGGCAAACAAATTAGCAAAAAATATTGAACCACTAAACATTGAAAGCATCAAAAAAGCCTCAGCAAACTTGATCATCTTTTGATTTTGCTTCAAACAAACAGCAGGAATCAGTAAATTTGAATAAAAATTTGAACCTCTTAAACTGATCAAACAAATAAAGATTTACTGACAATTAACCAACCAAATTTGATGATCGACAATAATCAAACCCCAAAAAAAACCTGACTTGAAATTGACTCAAAACTCAATGTTTACCAATGTAAACTTGTAAAGTCTCAATTGCTGACCGTGACTTGATTGTGATTTTGATTGCCGGTGAAAAACATTTGATTAAACTCTCAACTGTATCAATAATCACGAAATTATTGCCATTACTATTTAACTATTATTTACATCAAAAGACTTGCCATTGCAAAGTGAAGAGACAAAAAAAGACTCAAAAATGAAAATGTTTCATTTATCATTGACTTTCATTGACAATTTGCCATTTCTTTATTATTAAACTTCTAATCAGCCATCATTGAATCATGAATATTTCCGGTAACATGTCAATTATGATTATCATTATCATCATTGAACTTATCATTAGAAACATTATTCAAGTTACTTGGAACGCCTTTTCAAAGGCAAATACAAAACTAAAAATGCAAAGCAAACTTGAACATTGGTTAAAAGTTAATAGATATCAATGTTAATCATAAACTTGTGACTGATTGAGATGAACAAGAAAACCTTTTCTTTGACAAATTGACTTCACAATTGAATAAATCATTCAAAGTTATCATTTAATTCATCATTAATCATCAAACTTAAAGTCAACCGATAATCAATTTTAAACTCCAGTAAAAAGTAAGTCAACTTCACGATTAAAATTGAAAATGCAAACTCCTCCAACAAAAGCAAAGCAAAGGGAAAAAATGATGAAAATTTTTACCTTTTCTTCTCATATTTCAATTCCAAAGTTGAAATGAATTTCATGTGATTTTGGTTCAAATCTCATTGAAACATTCAAATGAATGAAATAATTTGTCCAACAATTTGCAAAACAAAATCAATTGCAAGACAAATGAATATTTGCTTGTGTTTGAAAGTTGGACAAAAGAGGAAAAATGATTTCCAATGAAAAAAAGTTGACCGAACTTTGAAGTTTCAATTTTTTTGATTGAAACGCAATTAATTGTAATTGTCACTGTAATCGTTTCCCTTTGAATATAAATGACCAACTGGGTTGGAACTTTTGATTATACAATTCTGTATAACCATTTACGGAAGATTCAGGGTTAGTTGTTGCACTCAACTTGATAGCAATTTTATCCCTTTAAAGTTCAACTTCTCCTATAATGATATAATAAGCTGAATCTATAATATGACGTTTCAAGATGATTGTCAACTTACGCTCATGTAATGAGCACATGAAATGTTTCAACTGTTGAATGGCGTTGCCAAAACTTGGTTACAAATCGAGTCAACAAGCGTCAAGAGTCGAGAAAATATTGAAATGCCAACATTTGGATCAATTTGCATTGTCGCAAAGTTGACCAACGATCGTCAATCGAAATCGTTGTCTTCATTTTCGGACTTTGCTTTCGATTTTCGAATTTTCATGTTTTTCTCTTTTCGGCTGTTTTGGCCGCTAGACAAAAACCATTACTAGGTAAAGTAGTCAGGTAAGATGATGATAAAGATGAGGGAAAACATGAGAAGGATGATAAAAAATGGAAACTTAAATGGTTTATCATTTCCAGTTTTCCCTTGTTTCTCATCCTACATCATTTTATCATGTTATTATTATTATCATGATTGCTATTTTATTCAATATGAACTTTTAAATGTAAATGGTTGATTAATGTTTTCTGGTGACAATTAAAGTCAACTTGTTTTGTTGACGCCAACAGGTTAAATGATGCCTTTGATCAGGTTAAAATTGATTAGTCAACTGATTTGATTGTTTACCTTTGATTGGATTATTGAAGGCGCCTTGGTAAAACCAATATGAACTTAGTCCATTGTAAGGTGAAGGATAATTGTAAGTTGATGTTGATAAAGGTTGCTGTTGCTGTTGATGATGATGAGCTATTGATGGTGATGAAGATGGTGACTCGTTGTTGTATCCAATGATTAGTGAACTATCAATTAGCGATGAAGATGAGGTTAAAACGGGACCAGATAGAGTTGGTGATATTGAGGCGACTGCCATGGTTGACCAGTCAAAACACCTTTTACCCATACTATTAGGATTGTTATCCCTGCAAATGGTTTCACTTGTACTGTTAATCAATTGTTGATTATCACTGTTTTCACTGTTGCTGTTGTTACGATTAGTGTCTCCTTGGTTGGATTGGGAAGGTTCATTAAAACCAATTAGCGAACAATCAACGGTTTTATCATCAACAAAATGGCTTTCCCTATTACTTTGATCTGATCTATTGCCTTGCATTAATTTCAATTACAATTCACATTTAATTTATAATACAATTAAAGATGAAAAGTAAAAGGTAAAAACATTCACAGAGTTACACAGTCGATTGGCTATTGTTATTGTTTACTGTGACTTGAGAGGTGATGATGTTACGGTCAGGTTTAACCAGTAAAGCTCATCTCAACTCACGGATAAAAAAGTCAAACTGATTGGCAACATTTAATTGTGTTTAATTGTGATGATTATGATGACATTGAGATTTGGAGAAAACGAAATACAATTAATTTGATTACAAGGAATTAACTACAATTAAAGTAAAGGCTCTCTTGATAAAATGGATCGAGTAAATTGACACTCAGTTTAACAGATGATTCAGTTTGGTGTTTGAACAAAAAAAGAGAGGAAAAAAACACCAATAAGAAAGAGATGATAATAAAGAGATACATGATGATGATGATGATGATGATGAGAATAATGATGATTAGGATGATCAGGATGATGGGGATGATGGATGAAAAGAAAGAGGAAAAAGTAGCAACAGGTAAGAAAGAGTAGGCTGTAAGGAGTTAGCGGTTCTTAGCATTGAATCTATGCTGATGCAGCGTGGGTGATCCCAAATCATCTTCCCTCTCTTATCATCTTTATCATCTCTTTCTTTTTTACTTACTTCAGCTTGTTCCCACCTCCCAGTTACATCCCAGTTTATCACTTTTTGTGCCATCATCATCATTATCATCATCTTAAACTTGATCATCTTTTATGTATAACTGATTAAACTTTACCTTAAACCCTTTTATAAACCAATTTTGTTTTGATTTTCATCTTTTTTCCCTTTAAAACTATACTTTCATTTTTTTCCAAAACAATTGTCACAATTAATCACAATTCAAATTCAATTACAGATCAGCGATTGATTTAAATTTTACTAAACATTTTCAATCTCATCAAAATTCTGTCAGAATTTATTGAATTCTGGGAAAAAAAATCTCCTGAAAATAATCGAAACCGATTTTCGGAAATTTTTTTGGTTTGGGTTTTTTTCATAATTTTGGTCAACTTAACAATCGTTTTGATCGTTTGATATTTTTGGGTGACTTTTAGGTTATTTTAAAGCTTGTAACCTTTTCATCTTGACCAATGCCAACAGATAATTATGACTTTACAATAATCTAAACATGTAATTTGATATTATTTAATCAATCGGAAGTTACAATTTTATTCAAAGTTGTAAACATATTATTGTATATTTAATATATTCAACCATAAATGGTTAGTTTTTGATTAAATAACAAGCAAACCCATGCAATAAAACATCAGATCAAGAAGACAGTAAATAATGTATTTTTAGATTACCTTTTGTCAATGAAAGTGGATAAGTTGTTGTTGTTGTTTTTGATAACCAAATGTAGACAACAATCAGTAAATTGTTTACCCTTTCAGTGCAAGGAAATTAAGGAAAACTATTCACAATAATTTGAAACAATCAAGAAGAAAATTGAATTTGACTGTGATTAAAATTACAGAATCCCACTCAATAATCATAATCACAGTTATCATAAAGTACCTTGATTGCCATCTTAAATGTCAAAGGCATTTTCAACTTTTGTTTTACATTAAATTCAATTGATCTATTGGTCAAAGGGAACAACTCAATCGACCCAAAGGTCATCATGTTTAACATGGCTTTTATGTTGATCCGTAATGACAGTCAAATGTCAATTTTAATTGTAACATTATCAGTTTAAAGGTCATCATTTTTATTATTATTAAACGATTATTATTTTATCCTTTTGATTCTTCAACCTTCATTTGGGTTCATCTTTTAAATTGTTAATGTCAAAGTGATAAAAGATAACTTCATGTGATATTCAGGTGAAAAACAAATTAAACTGAATCCATAAGAGCCCACGTTGAGTCTCTAAATGAGTCAACATGTTGATTCGTTATCAAAAGGAATCGAAACTTTAGTCCCATTTTAGGTCAAAACTCAAGGATTCAACAGTTGATCGAACTGATTGAATTGAAAAAATCCAAAGAGACTCTTCACTATTCAATGACAATTTACTGATGAAGAAAAGTTCAGTCAGAACAATTGTTATCTGAGCAAAGCAACAGGTTGTTGAAGGGAGTTGTAAGACTTATCAGTTGATATTCAAGTTGATATAAGTAAAGATATTGAAAAGTCAATTTACCTTGAAATCATTGGTACGATTTGAGTTTGGATCCTGGATTGTGCCAGAATTGGTTCATTCAATTGTTGCCAATGTTGAGTTGATTCTTCATTTGATTGACTGGGATTGAATACATTATTTAGAGGATAACTTTGGTAATTTGATTGAAATTGTTTAAAACTTTATTAATTGCTGTTAATTTAGATTGGGTAAACAATTTTTTATCACATTTGTAGTAAGTTTCAAGGTTAAGTTCATCTTGTTACCGTAAACATTCAGGTAAGACTGAATCATTGAGATGAATTTTATCAATGGAATCTAATAATGTTACAATGTTTACATGAATGAGCATGTCGTGAACATGATATAATCACTGAGACTCTCGTATTTTACATGAAAATGTTGCAAAATTTAATCGTTATTACGCAACTCGGTACAAATCAACAATCAACCAATTTTTTTATTCATTCAGTTCGCAAGTGATACTCAGGTCGATATGTTGCGTTCAACCTCAAAACCTCATCATTTAGCATCAGTTTTAATTGGTTTGATGCAATATGATATTGAGACAGATAATATGGTCTAAAATTTTTTTAGCTTTGCATTCATTTTCAAGTCCTTTTGATCATCTATCGAGGTAAATACTCGACATGATAAGATAATACAGCTGCGAAAAGTTAGACCTCGAAGCATCTGGGTGATCTATTTTTCGCGATAAATTGTTTGCTAATCAATTTATGCATCAGGTACATTCAAGACATTTGAATCGATGGTGATTTTGCTTGGTCTATCTCGTTGCCTATCGATTTGCTTGAATGTTAAATAAGGAGTTTGGCTTCAAATAGCAAAAAGTTACCAATAAAATTCACACTTGTCATGTAATTTATCGAAGAGTTGAAATTCATTAAACTGAAAATTAGACACTTTTTCGATTTATTTACTCACAACTGAAAAAATCGATGCAAGTTTCAATTTTTAACGTGATTGAACCGAAAATTATCGATCAATGCAATTTTTCAATCGGCCAAATGAACGCTTTAGTTGCTCAAACTAACTCAACACCGAATCGATTTCTGTATCGCACCTTTACATAGATTTATATTAATTTTAAAGGCTGATTTGCTATTCCGTCTTTTCACTCATCACCCCAAACAAGACGCATAAGATAAGGTATCGAGTTATACAACAAGTCGTGTAACTCCATTTTCGCAGTTTTTAGAGAATGAAAAATTAAGGTTTATATTTTGGCACTTTGTCGATATATCTCTGTAAAAGTTTCATGATGAATTAAAAGTCGATTTTTCATTGATAAACCCGACGCTAAAATGCATAACAGTTTAGGTAAAATTAATCTTGCTTTGAATAATGACCAACAGTTATTATAATTTGGATAAGTTTGAAAAACAACAGAGAATGCGATGTTCATATTATTGACTAATTATGATTTGTTACAATTAAGGTAAAAAAGTTTGGGAAATGTTGGGGTTGATATTTTTGTTCAGTTTATTTTCATCTTTACTCTCCACGTGAGCCTGAATATACAATATTGTACAGTTGAATCCATCAATATGTGTACCAATTTGGCTCCTGGTTATGACAATTTGATTTCCCAATCTTTAATCATACTTAGCTAAACTGTAATTTTCATCAACAACAACTTGTAAGCATCAACAAACTAGTCAAAAAAAGGTTTAAACGTTTTTTTTGTACTTTCAGCTTTACATTTCATGTAATTTGTATTTACCCGTATTTGTTATTTGCCTAATCAATTGATAGACTTCTGGTCAGTTTGATCAATTGAAAAATGATTTTTATAAATAAATCACTTCTAATTTAACGTTAAATGGTTAACTTAATTTGGTGCTATTGTAAATGGTGCTGTTTGCTACAATGTTTAGGTCTTGACTCATCCAGGTATGGCAATACATTGAATGTTACATTTTTTTGTTTCATTCATTTCACATCAATTAATCGTTTCATTTAACCATTCATTCGTTTGATTGTTGGACTGGGAATTGCGAAATCGTATTCAACATCAATATCAATGGTCATGATAACGATAAACAACTGAAGAAACTTGAAAAAAGATCAATGTTTTCAATGATCAACATGTTGGAATCCATCGAGAGATTTTCACCATTTGCAACTCTTTGCATTTCGATACAAAATGGAAACTGGAAAGTTAAATTAAATGGTTAATAGACGAGTTTTATTGATTGTTCAGGCACATTAAAATTTATAATCAGTTGACTTTACAATTGACTTACCTGAAAAGCTAAACATTGAGTACAAGTGTACAGATATACTGAAAAGTTTAGTAAGTGCGTTCATTTCAACTCAACAATTGATGTAAACAATGATTATGTCTATGTAATAAGTTGAGTTTTATTGTCCTCATTAATATTTAATCAATTGGTGGTTCGAGAGAGAAGGTTAACAATTATGGAAGAATAAATTGTAAAGGTTCAACTTCACACAGGGTTCAATGGTAGTAGTGACTGTAATGGTAGCCTTGCCTTGTAGGAGCGGATGATTTGAAGATTGCCTGTGTAAAGAAAAGGGGTAAAAAATGTTGAAAGGTTTAGGTTAAAATTAGTTAGTTAATATAAAACAATCAATAATAATCATGTTAGTAAATTGTAAGCGAAAACAAGTCTTTCAATAACATGTAATAATAATACTGAAAAAATTATGATCCATCTTTATTTATATCAGCAATTGCTATTCATCGTCATCGTTAGCTCATTCATGAAGTCAGTATGTTAACCTGAAGAGCGATAAAAGCCTTTCCATTTCAATGGTAAGCTTACAACTCTTCGCAACCAAGAAATACTGATTGCATTAAAAGCAAAATTAAATCATAGACTAAAGCTTGGTGGTACAGGCGTTGAATAAAATTTATTTATGTGAAATGAACAGTAGATTAATAAATAAACATAAAAAATGGAGGTAAAATTTATACTTATCTCTGAGATTCGAGAGTTCCTTTCGTTTGTTTAAAGTGCACAAGAGTGCGGTTTAACAACAGAGCAAACCCAGGGTAGACTTTGAATGTGATTTTGACATGAATGATCTACTCGTATGAAAGTGATCAGAGGTCAGTTTCATGTATAATATATATTTGCAATATACTATACATATATATTTATTTTATATATTTTAATGGCCATATTTGCACATCGGATTTTAAATTTTTTCAGTTTTTTTGTAGTCTTAATAAGTTTTTAAGGTTGCAAAAGATATCAGAAAGATAGCATGTTTCGTTTCTCTTTTGCTTACCTATCTCATTAAAAATTAGAAAATATGTATAAAACACAAAAGCTACTAATACTTCTGCCTTCAAAAAATTTTCTTCAAACTTTGTAAATCTTGGAGGATGAACAAGGACAATTGTAATCTCTTTTTATTATTTTAATGTTGTTTATTAAAAAATTGGATAAGGACGTTTTTCTCTTTTGTTTTTTCGTCTACATTTTAATCTCAAGGTGTGAGTTGTTTATAGTCAATAAATAATGCTTTATTCAATAATTGAGAGAAAAAGAAACAATACAGTTGATTGCATTGAGTTTGACGGTACTTTTAATTTTCTTTGCGCATCCAATTCCCATCGATGTGATAAGATTACAATTAGGCATTAGTTGTATATTCATCTATCACACAAATGGGAATTAGATGCGCAAAGAAAATTTAAAGTACCGTCAAACTCAATGCAATCAACTGTATAATCCTTAGAAAGAAACACAAGAAAATTTTTTGGAACCTTTGAAGTTGCGACCCAGACATACTTTGTAAATACAGAAAAAAATATACGTAAATTTTTCAGTTATGGTTCTTAATGCTGAGCTAAAAAGTAAAAGGAAGCACAATCAATAATGCACAAATGCACAAAGCTGTGAAAACATCTTAGTAGGTTTGATTCAACGAACTTAAAAGTAGACCAGTATATGTAGCAGTATAGTAGTACGAGTAGTATGAATAGACTCAATTCACTGTACAAAAAAGCACAATGAAATACAACAAAATTTGTAAGTTGAACCAATTTTTCAACGAAATGACCTAGAAAAAGGCAATTTTACACGTATAATACAAGGCAATATGACACACGTTAATCATTAAATTAAGCTAGTCAGCGTTCGAAAAAAGAAAGATAACAAATCGTTTTGTTAGAATACATTACCGCTTTTTAGAATTTGTTTGGGTTGTGCCTTGTATTATTTATTACTATTTTGAATGAGGATCTGTTATTTTTATAAGTTTATATTTGTTTCTGATTAGCATACTTTAGCGTTTATTCATCCTTTTGCATATGAAAGATTTAACTACTAAATTTCTTTGCTGACTGGATTAAAAGTACTGCAGATCTAATTGTATTGTTCATAGATGCAAAATTCTCAACTTTTGCTGCATAAAAATTTGCATAAGCGAGTGCAGTTTGATTTAATACTGACTTATATTAATACTTAACTAATACTTCTGCCCTTAAAAGTTTCTATTTAAACCTTGCTAATCTTAAAAAATAAACAAGGAAAATTGAAATCTACTATACTCCAGTGTAAGATAAAAAGTTACTTCTTGTCTGATTCTCGTTTTCTTTCCTCTTCTGTTCTGTACCTGCTTTTTGTTATCTAATAAGTTCCGGATTATCCCTCACGATTGTTTTTTTAATGAAAAAATTCTTCAATATGTCCACTAACATTTTGCTCAATCTCAAAGAAGTTTGTACATTTCTTATAATTATAGCCACAATCACTACTGTTAGCACTTGTATTCTGCATTTTAGAAATAATTCACATATTTCCTCCACCTTCATGAAATTTAATGCACACGCTTTTGACAGATGAGTTTTTGGTAGACTCGTCCAGTTTTATAGAATGATATGAATTATTGATAAAAATGCATTAAAATATAAAATTTATGTAATATAATATTGATGTATAGAAGTTTAAAAGGGACTAAATTGACACAAGAAGTTGATGAACTGTATGAAAATAATAATAAGATTAGCAATTATTTTAGAGTATAAGCAATATCAATTTTCTTTGAAATCTTATCTTGCTTGCTGCTCGTTATTATGGCGAAAATTTTTGAATTATAGTTAAGATCTTGCAAATTCTTTAATTTTCTTAACTCAATAGTAAAAATAAAAAGTTAAATAATGATGATCATAAAAATGATGAGAGATAAGTAAACTCTCAACATTTGGGATTTGTTCCTACACAAATGAAAATAAAATACGAGACGCAAAGTAAGATACCCCAAAATTCTATAACATACATATCTAATTCTATCTTTGATAACATGATTTGATTTGTAAATCTTCCTAGTGCATCTTATATCAGATTGAAATTATTTATTTATAAAGCTCCACTGTTTCGCTAGCTTTACTAATATTTCTAGCAAAAGAAATAAAAGTATAAAAATATCTTATTTAAGATTACAATCCAAGACATATTTTGTAGTTAAAGACAATTATGTGAATTTTTTCAGCTAAAATGTCAAATTCCTGAAAAAATATATTATTAAGTTTTTATATTATCATGTGAATTAATGTGTGAATTTTCAAATAGGCAATCATCAATTCCCTTTACAGTTTTTCCTAGAGTTTTTTGCTTTTTGTTACACTGCCATCTAGGTGATCTAAAGGGGGAAAGCAAGAAAATTTGTTAAAAGTTAAAAAGTTAAAAAAGCAAGTGGAGATAGATTGAAATGCTTTCTTTAGTGATTTTGTATAAATTGCTGATTAGTTGTTCAAGTCAATTTATTATTATATTATATTAAAACCGCATTGTTTCCAGAAATTGACTATTTTAGCTGTCTCAAAACCTTTAAACATTGACAAAGTAAGTCAAATCATCAAATTGACTTTCCAGTTGCTTGCATTTATCATAATTCTCATCATAACATTTCAATTTTTTTCGTTATTTATCTGCAGAACCTCTTCTTGACTGCAAGGAGAGTCGAAATACCACCATCGAGAGACTGGGTTACACTGGTTGATTTTCTGGCAAAAATTTGATCTCAATATTTAATGATTTATGGGCAACTTTGTGTCCACTGAAATTATCACACTCAAAAGAGCTTTTTTTCTTTTTTCAAAAAGTTCGTTTCTCTATCCTTTGACCGTCAGTTTTTGAAAACATAAAGATAGTGCAGACAAACCTATAATGATGTGCGATAACGGGCAATCGTTCGCAGATAGCGCCACCAAAAATTCTCTTGCAAAAATCCAAATATTTCATCCGCACTTTCATTAAAAATAAACGCGCCCATTTTAAGATAAGCTGCTAATGGACGCATGCAGTTGGTAATAACAATATTGATAAGAATACATTAGTATATAAACTTCACTAAATATTGCATAGATAGTTGAAAGAGAATAAACTGCCACCAGTAGTTGCACTAACTGCATAAAAATAAAAATGACATAATCCTAGCCTCAATTACAGGACTAGGAGTATATGTATTAATAAATTCAAATTCGCACTGAAAATATGACTATATTACCTTGATTTTTTTCTTATTACCAAAATTTTTGAATTATAGTTTTAGATCTTTTAAAGACTTTGGTTCGCACAACTCAACTGCGTAAATGAAAAGTAAAATGAGAACGACAGTAAATATGAGAAAAAAGATAAATAAATCTTTTAAAAGGTTGAATTCAAACATTAAAAATTTGCATGAAAATAAAAAACTAGACGAAAATAACAAAATAATAAAATTCTACAGTATATATAATAATTGGTCTACCTTTGATTATTTTCTTTGATTCGATTCTTTGATCACCTTCTGTTTATGTTTTATCATATTCAAATTATTTATTATTGAATCTAACCAATTTCGATGTAAATATTGGAGAGATAGACTTTTTCGGCGTTCTCCTATAAAGCAAGAAAATAAGACGCACTTTATGGCAATGGTTGTATATTACAATAAATGTATTTTCATTGATAGAAAATTCTTTTATTTTGAAAATCATAATAAATAATGATTCAAAACATTAGTAAATCTTGTCACAGGTCGTTCTTCAAATTATTATACTATATTTTAATGTACTTAAATAAACAAAATGGAATAATGAAACACGAGTAAAAAACAATGAAAACAGCAAAATTATCATTTCTATAGTATATAAATAGTTTGATTCAATTCATGCTTATTCTTTTCTTAATCCGGTATCTGGATGAAATTTTTGCAAAATTATTCATATGGGAAATCAACCAGTCTGTCTGTGTGTCTGTTAATCTTTTACTAACTTTCATCTTTCAAATCAATCTTAGATTTAGCTTGTGCCATCTATGGAAATATATCGAAAAACATAGCATTTATGTTCTTTAGAAACAAAAAAAGTCGTGATGAGCTAAGAAATTGTGGAATCGCACTCAAACAAAATGCAGAATAATGTAGATATAAGTGTGGTTATTAGAAAGCTAATTTATCTTTTCATATCAAAATCTGAAATTGATAACTAAATTAACTAACTAAATTTAAATGTATATATTTACCACGAACTTATGAGCTGTTAGAATTGAATCGAAAGGAAAATAAATCAATTTTATAATAAGACTTCGAATATCAAATTGTGTCAACCTTCAACGACAAATTTACAAATAACCTGACAATGTAAGGTGCATTACCTTATATAGTAACTGCAAGAAACATTGATTAGGTATTACAATCAGAGAAATTTATATTCAAGCTTATTGAATGCTGTTTTGTTTTCTGTGCATGGATTAATCTTATAGTGTGAATTTTCTGATATTTTGTTGTGATTTCTGTCTATAAAACTGTCTGTAAAACAAGTTAGGAACAACTGATAATCTTCTGATGGAATTTTTTTCCTTAAATTGACTTTTACATCCACCTTGATCCTATAAGTAGAGCTACTACATCTAAATTACACTGTCGTTAACTTATGCAAATCTGTCTTCAAATGGATCATCTTATTATTACTATAGTTATTTTTATTTAGCTCCAGGCATACTTGATATCTAGAGACATAAACTGTGCTAAAATGTTGCATTTTTCGTTTTTAATGCTTAGCTTAAAAGTCAAAGGACGTAAAAACAAATTGTAATAATGTAAAAAGCCGTTAGAATGTTTCTTTGGGTTTTGATTTCTTAAATTAATAATTAAACCAAGTTCGTTGATTGAAATTCGGACAATCGATTCAAACTTTCAAAAGTACAGCGAAACTGTATTTGACGAATAAATGCATAAAGCTATGCAGATCACTTAAATAATAACTATGAATGGGAGACAAAAAATAGAAATATGGCAATATAATCTTAAAAAAAGTTTCAGTAAAAGCAAAGCAAAAGACACTATAGGTGAGAAAATAAATTAAATAGCTATGAAATATTGTGTGATACATGATGAAGAAAAAAGCGAGCATTGCATTCTATACTTGAGAATGGAACTTTCAAATCGGTTACGAGATTGTAGTCAACATATAACTTTAAATAATGAAAATGCTGCTGGGATTAATATTTTATAATAAAATCTTAAGTTATTGAACAAATTGTAAAATACTCTAGATGTAAATGTAGACATTTAAAAATAGTATATCTTTCTCTCTCTCTCTCTTTTGCTTGCTTGTTTTGCAACTACAAAATTTGAAATTTCTCTTTTGATTTCCTTCTAGGTTGCAAAATTTAAGATTGAATTAATTACATTTCCATGTTAACCTGAAAAGATTATTTTTAATATTCTTTTATTCAAAATTGATGTTTATCAAAATGTAACTTGTGTGCATAAATCTTGCTGCCGTTTGTCCTTTAAAAATATTTTCCTGTATTAATGTGATCTTAAATGAAACAAACAATAAAATCAGAACAATCAGAAAAACAATAACAGTACTATGACTGGTAAACAATTGACAAACATCTAACATTTTTTAATCATAATGTAACTCGTGGAAAAATCAGTAATGCCTCTTTTATCTTTTAATCTTTGTCTAACTTCCATCTCACAAGTTGATCAGTAGAAAAACATAACATTTATGTTCTTAAGAGACAAAAAAAGTTCACGATGAGCTAAGTAATTTTAAATTTTAGATTGTAATTAATCTGAATCTGTTATCATTAAGCGAATATATTTACCACTTATATCGCGTTAACTTGAATGAAAGGAAAACAAGTTAATTGCTTTGTAATGAATTGAATAAATTGTATTGAATATTATTGCGACCTTGAAATTAAAATCAAAATTTGCACTGCCCTTTTGGCAGCCACAATTATTAGAGAGTTATTACAATTAGAGGAATTTTTTAATTCATTTTGCGATACAGCAGCATCAATTTTATCAAAAGATATCCAATCTGAGAAATACATCAAAAAATAAAACGAAGAATAATTTTGTTGATTGAAATTAGTTGAATTGTTGGCAAATGATTGAAGAAGTATTGAAATAAATGTAAATTTACTTTAACTCTGTAAAATGTTTACAATTTAGAGTAGTATTGCAATGAGCGTTTTTTACTGTCATCTGGAGTGTAAAATGGTGCGTAGCTGAGACGTAAAGTTGATTTGTTACGATTGAAGAAGAAGGTTGTACAAAGATACCGAACTCGACGAGGATTATATTTCTCTGGTAAATCAATGGCATACAATGGACGAACCAGAATAACCAGGAATAGAACCAGTTCAAGAAAAATTATTAAAATCCAATAAGGTAATGGACGATCAGAAACACGACAATTGACTTGATCGAGGTAGGGCTTGACAAAATCAAAAGGATCTTGAACTGGCGTATCATCTGTGATAATGAACTCTTCACCACCGATTCCTGGGTCCAAACGAAGACGATCTTTAGCTTTCAAGCAAGCCCAGGCTGCATTCCCCACATAAGTCACTTGGGCCCGTGTAAATACATTGTCAACTCGAGGTAAACAGTTGTTAGGTGATGTTTTAGCAAGCTTGATTATTTGACTGACAAAGAAAGGATCTTCTTCTCCATACAAAAGAGTTGGACGCAAAATAACTGTTGATAAACGACCAATGCCTGTTGCAACAGAAAAAATAATTAGTATCAAACAATTAAAAGAGGATAAACTGAAAGGCAAGCACTGAATTAGAATTGATTGTTGAAATTCATCATCATTCGTCGCTTTTGATTTATTATTCAGAATGATTTTCGATCGTTTGATATTCATTGGTTAATCATATCATCAAAATGCGAATAAAATTTGATGGTTTAACAGTTTTTAAGTGAAATTCAATGTTATTTTGTCGTTAAATGGCCTAATTATAATGTAAAATCACAGTAAACCAAAAACGGTTAACAATGAAAATTTGAATCAAGGTTGAGTAAACATGAAAACGATATTTTTTTAACCGTTTCTAACTATTCTTGGCAAGTTAATTGGAGTGACAATCAACCGTGAAAATATTAATTTGAAAATAATATCCATTAAAGTAACAAATTTTCAACCTTAAAACCAACAACTATCTTTGCTTAAAACAAATAACCAATTTTTCCTTGGGCCATGAAACGGATAAGATCAATACGATTAACCAATAACATTGAACTATTTTTGCTTGGAATAATGATGAGATTCTTCTGGAATACAAGCTCAACTATCACCAGAGCTTCCAAATTTCAACAATCATTTCGATAACCAGTTCCTGAGACAATTTGGTCTAATATTTACCATTCCGCAAGCTTAATCCATTTCCTTTGACAACTCTTAGCTCAGCCTCATATTTGCTGCTGGCATAAGGTCCAAGCACAGGTTTCTTAGGAACCATACAAGTATTTTCGGCACCGTAATAGATTGGATCAGGTCCACAAATAACATCGGCTGTTGATACGTAAACAAAGTATCTGATATTTGATTCAACAGCACAGTTAAGTAAATTTTCGGTACCTAAAGGAAGAAAAAAATGGTTATTAAAAATCGGTCAATAATTCAATTTTGATTTACACCCAAAGAGCAAAATGAGAGGACTATGTTTGGTATTAGTGAAGACGATCCAAAAAATAGACAAGACTATGTCCTAAAGCCAATGAATCCATTGTAATGATTGGAATGGCCATGGACTTTGTAATGTGGTTTCGGTGAACATTTTATAAAACTTGAACAGCTATGCTTCGTCATAATCTATGCATACGCATTCATTTCCAAAAACGACAACGAAATGTTAAAACAGAATCTCATTTGATGTGCAATTTGATGAAATTAAATCTCAAATTGATTTCAAATATGGCGATAGTCTTGTTTATTTGTATGGACGTCTTCACTAATCGGGAAACAATAAAGATTAGGCTTTCTCATGACTCTAGTCTTTTTGGTTTTAAGATAAGTTTTATTTCGCGTGTTGGGTTTTATTCAGATGTAAACATTGTAAAACAAGTTAGTAACAATTGATAATCTTCTTGATGGAATTTTCAACCTTTAATTGAGTTTTACATTCACATTCATGCGGAAAAATTAAAAAAATTGAAATTTTTGTCCATTTTTGATGCAAGTTTGCATTTTTTTGTATTTCCCTCCCTTGTATACAATTGGTTTTACATTTGAGCGTATCTGTTTGGATTTGCTTTTTGAGTATCTTAATCCTGTGATAAGGTGAAAATCATATTGTTTGCATGCTTTAAAACGGTTTTAAATTTGTTGATTACTAATTTTCAATAGATTGTGACTGAATTTTTGAAAATATATTCTGTAAGTTGATTTCTCAAAATGCCTGTTCCACAAGGTGTCCCTAAAGGTGAATCACAATGCTTACAAAGAGTTAAAATGGGCTTTGCAATTGGATTCATGGGTAAGTTTTTACTTTTATTGATATTGACAGAGATAATTTCTTATTCTATTAATTTTAATCCATTTTGTTTTGTATTCCTGAATTTATTTAGTTGGCATGGGCTCTGGTTTTCTTTTCGGAGGTTTCTCTTCTTTCCGTGCTGGTCTTAGAGGAATAAATTTATTAACTAATACTGGTAAAGTAATGGTTCAAGGTGGAGGAACTTTTGGTACATTTATGGCTATTGGATCAGCAATTAGATGTTAATACTGTAAAATCAAACTCTAGAGTAACCAAGATTAATTATTCCTTGCCCGCTTTGAAACTGGAAAAATCAGACTGTATAATTCGATATTTCAATGTTCATGCCTGTAGAATGCCAAATTTTGTACTTCGCTATTCTTCAAGTACTATTCTAGTTGAAGTGTTTTTTCTGATTCTATTTAAATAACACTCTGTTTCATCAACAACATGGAATCTCATTCCATTCGCTTTCTGGATTTATTTTTTAGTTAATCCATCAAATGGCTGTATCTACTACTGTTTAACCTCAACGCATCTCTAGACTTTCTGAGACTTGGTTTTCATTTCAAACATGATCTCATTGAAGAAACTAATCTTTCAAAGATAAAAAATTATCCATAGATTTAGATCACCCGAAATGGTATGAAACAACCAAAATGTATTCCATTGAGATGGAAATCTTGATTATTTCATGATACTCAACGATTTCCTAACCTATTATCAATGGATGAAAACAAACTTACCTTCAACATTTACCGAGTAAAGTGTTTTTTCATCCGCCTTCAAATCAATGGATGTTTCAGCAGCACAGTGAATGATGCAATCAACGCCTTCCATTGCCGTTGTGACAACTTTTTCATCCCTTATGTCTCCAGTTATATATTTCATTGGTTTATCCATCTTGTGGCCTGAAAATTAGATTAGGAGTCAACAATTATTCACTCAAATTACACAGATAAGACCAAAGATATTTGAAGCGTTTCAAGAATTGAAAACAAGTTGGTTAAGAAAACTCGATAACTTGTTAAATATAAATATTGGTCAAAGGACTTACCCAAATTATTGCGATAAGGTCTTTTGTCGAAGCAGACGATCGATGAAACTGAATCATCTTGCTCTTGAAGTAATTTGATTATGTGTTGTCCTAGAAATCCACTTGATCCAGTTACCAAAACCGAGATTTTGTTAATTGTGAGTGATTGTAATGATGGATAATCATTCATGATTCAATTTGAGATTCCCAACTATGAAGACACAAACACTTGATAATATCCTTAGTGGTTATTGTATACCAACTAATTGATCATTAATTGACTGGCCATGGTTAAAACAAGACAAAAATGTTTTTAGAAACGAATCAACAGTAATGTAAGAATTGGAAAAGCAATTTTTGTCATCAACTTACAAGTTAATCAAAATACAACTGAATCAGAGCAGTAAAGTTGATGTATGATGGCGAACTAAATCAACTCAGTAAAAGTAAAGTTGAACTGTAAATAAGCGGTTGAGCAACTAAACTACGTGAAAGTTTCACGCTTTGTTAGTATTAATGATTTTAATGGAAGCGTACTGATAAAGGTAACAGGCTAAATGATTAGTGTACCGATGTCCATGAACTAAAGGACCATCGAGGTTAATACGGTATTTTGGTTCTTGTAAGAAATGTAAAAGAAAAATGTTGAAAACAAAATGTCGTACAATTGAAGTAAGAAAAAAGTTGAACTGACAACAAAAAAAATTATTGCTACTATTGTGATTGCTATAATAATGACAGTAATATACTAATTGTTTGTCGGTCCCTGATGGACTTGATTCTTGTTAGGATATCCTGTCGATATTGAAGCGAGGCTGTAACCTTGTTTCCTTGTTAAATTTTGATTGTCTTATCCAACTTTCAATTTGTCCTCAATTTAGTTTTATTTTTGCTTTTACCTTAATTTAGCTTCCACCTTTTTCAACAAATGAATAGACGGAATAATAAAAAGCTGTTAACTTGAATCACAAGTAATTGTGATTGGGAAAAGAAAAGTAAAAAGAGAGTAACTTGAGTAGGTAAAGTTGATTTTTATTTACTTATTTATCTATCTGTATTTATTATTGACTCCCATTGTTCAAACTATTCTTAGAATGTCAGGTTTTTTGGTAACTGCCTTCAAAAATTGAAAATCATCATCTTCTTCTTTTAGTTCATCTCTAAAGTATTGCAGTTCACCAATAAAACCGGCTAATACACTTGCTGAGAAGTTAATTTTCATCTTGCAACAATTGAGGATTTGGTTGAATGATTGTTGAAAACGGCGCTTGTAGTCGATCAGCTTTTAGTAGTTCCAACTTTTAATAGGCAATCCTTGGACTTTAGTCACTGATTGAGGGTAATTCAGATCAGGAAATGAACATTCAGCGAGAAACTTTCGGTCAGATTAATCAATAATTTTAAACAAGAATATTTGTCTAATTTATTCAATCAAGAGTTGTACCAGATGGGACAAATGGAAACCAGAAAGACATGAATTGGTTGGTCATTTGAAAGGCAATCCACAGAATACGTATCATTGTTTACAAAAGAGGAGGGGGGAAAAGATACAATTGGATATATGTATAAATGATGATGACATTGATAATGATGTTGACGTTTTTAATTAAACAATCTTACTGTTGGTTCAATCACACTGAAGCATATTTAACTTCATCGAAAGCTTTTCTTGCTTTCTTTAGTTCTTCATTCATAAATAGAAGGTCCTTAATCCTAGAGTATTTGCGTTTATCTTTCCGCATAAGGAACATGATATCTTCCACAGTAACTTTACCAGAGCGTCCAAGTTCCATAGCTTTATGAGTGACTTCAGCAATATATTGAATGACCAGATCTTCCAGTAAATCAACAGATTCAGTATACGGATTTTGATCATCACCAAATCCATACATCATACACCGAAGCTCCTTGGAGAAAAAGCGTTTCTTTTTATCACCAAGCTCTTGTGGTGGGATAACCTCCAATTCTTGGCCATCGTCTCCTTCATCTGAATCGTCATCTTTTCGGTGCATTGTGAACAAAAATTAGTAATAAGAACAGGACAAATAGTTTAAATAAACGTTTATTAAATCTTCAAGTACATGTAGTATCACTGCGTACATTGAAGCAACATTTTTAAGGAAGAAGTCACTAGATGTCGCTGTTTTAGCCGCTTACTTTAAAATTTTTTAGCAACAATCTGTCAATCGTTGACCTTTGGTCATTTGTATAACTCTATCTTTGGTGAATATTTGACCTGCTCTTAGTGAATGAAATATTGTCAGACATCGTTCCTTATATTTACTCAGTTGTGATCATTTCCATACATCTAATTGATTCTTTATACAAGTGATGCCAACCAAGTTAGAGATGGATCGACGGGAAACAGACGGCGAGACAAGTGAGGAGTCGCCTGTGTCCACTCCAACCAAAGTCTGTAAAGGCAAGAAAAAAGCCCGCGTTAGTTTTGAACTTATGTTGTACACTGTCTACTATTTTGAAGACGGCCCTGAAGACATTGAATCTCGAAGTAAATACTGGGAGTATGAAGCCAGTTATCGTGATCGTTTTAATCAAAGGATTTTAAGGACTGGAGACACATTAGCGCCCATTTTGTCAATTGAACATCGGAACAGAATATTTGAAGAAAGATTCAAAGATTTTAGTTGCAATGGAAATTATTAACCCGCTTTTTCTGGTTATCCTTTACTGATGACAACAAATTTTAAAGATGCCCAAGAGACGTTTCATTTATATGGAAAAACGGAAAACCGCAATTTATCTAATCATCAAGAATTAATTTATATTTCTGGTCATCTGAATATTCCTCGCTTTCATTGTGTTCCTTTTCTCAATTCGATCTCGACACTCTCTATTGAGTATTTCCAACTCATTTCATACACTCTTTTCATGAAAAAATTATTGTAATTTTTCTCAATTTTTATGTAAATCGTGAAGATATTAAGCTTCCAATTTTACTAATTGTAATCATTTATCCTTTAAAAATGTAATTCATCCATTTTCAATTCATTTGCCGCTTTGACAGCTAGAGACTGATGTTAACTTCAGTTGCTGAAGACTAATGCAGGCCATTCTTATATTTTCAGTATTAAATAATATTTGACTTCAAATCATGTTTTCTTAATTTCTTACAAACCAAGAGATTGATGTTTAAGTCAGTCAGTTGGTAAAACCGAGACCAGGCGATTCAGTAAAGATTTGGCTATAACCATGTTTTCTTACTCTTATATTTTTTCAAAATGTTTCTGTGTTCCACCATCGATATTAGGTTAGCTTTCAACTTATAACTCTAGATATTATTTGATATCGGTTATAATTATCGTGTACCTATTTTGTTTCTTACCGATTGGTTTTACTTCTGCCCTTCTACTAGATATCAACAACTATGACTGACCTTGGTCAAGAAGATCAAAATAAAATTGATGGAGATGAAAATGAACGATCATCTCCTGTTCCAGCCAAAGTTCAGATATCAGGGATTCTCCACATTGTTCTATCATTTTTACTTTGGATTCTTTGATAAGAAAAAAGAGATTCTGTCCTTTTAAGGCAACGTAAATACGCTTAAGTCTTTATCTTAAGTTGACTTTGCTTCTGGATTCATCTCCACATTAGTCATAATTAGTAAAAGTCCATTCACTTATTTTGTTTTAAGGGCATTTGTAGTACAATATTTGTAAAGTGAACAAGTTTCCAGCGATGAAACATTGTTCTTGACCACAACAGACGCGACTTACAAATGTTCCAAGTTGATTGTGTTTATTGATATTCCTATGTTTGGATGTTTTGATAGTTACGCTATCCGAGAAAATAGCAAATATAGTTGCTAATGCAGTCTATTATGGATTGATAGATCAACAAGATAATAAAATTCAATCACAACTGCGATAAATATTTATTTAATTTACAACTGAACTCTAAACTAGGAAGCACAATTACAATCTACTTCTAAATTCATCATCATTCTGGTTTGTCAGATTTAGATTGATTCATTCAGTGATTCTCAACTGTTTGATAAGCATTGACAAATCTATTGTCATCATTATTATTACTAAAAGTTATAATTAACACAATTGTCACACTTATGTACAAATTGACACTAATACTGCAAGAAAAATGGACAAAAACAGGCAAAGAAAAGTTTCTTTCAAATTTGGACTCTGTGAGTGTGTAGAGACAGAAAAACTGAGTCCAATAGTTTGATTTAAAAATTGCATCGACCGACAGTTGCCGAGAAAATCGAGTCTAAAGTTTAGACATCGAATCGCTTTTTGTGCAATAATAGAACGAGATTTTTTCATGAAAGCAGATTGTGTTGAAAGAAGTTTTGATGGTTAACCAGAAAATAAACTTATTTTGAGAAATAAAATCTTTTGTTTCTCAACATATCGATAAGTTCGATTTTAAGTCTAACCTTCCGCATTCTGTGACCGTAAAACTTAGAGGGCTGAAACTTATTATGAGTGTACGAAAAGTGTTGATACACATCATAGATTGAATAATTTCTTCAATTAAACAACAGTTCTCTAGATTTTGGTCATTGGTCTGAAAAGTTTGATCCTCAATTTTTCGTAAATGGAATCGCCTGAAATCGCCATTCTTTGATCAATCACTAAATTTTATCATGGACTATAACACAATATGAATGAATACCGAAAAAAGGTCAAGCGCAGTCATCTGGCAATGAATATTCTTCTGAAACATCATAAGATTTGTCTTTTCTTAACTATTCACCTTCATAAGAGTAAATAAAGCAAATGAATGTATTAAATCGCAAATTATAAGTAATAAAATGGCATTACTTTTTGTTTTGGTTTCTTGATTCATCGAAAATTTCATTATGTTATAGTTCAGAATAGAATCTAGTGTTTGGTTAAGGAATAGCGATTGTAAATGCTACCATTCTCGAACTATTGAGGTTCAAACTTTTTAGACAAATGGCCAAAATCAAGAGAACCGTTGTTCTTTTGGAGAAATTATTTGATCGCTAATGTGTACAAGCAAGTTTTATGGATTCAGGATAAGTTTCAGTCCTCTAACTCATGTGGTCACAGAATGCGGAAGGTTTAAGGGAAAATCGAATTTAGCTGTTTGTTCAGAAACCGAAAACTTTATTTCTTTCAATAAGTTTATTTTCTGGTCAACCATTTAAAGTTACACCAGACAAATAAGTTTCATGAAAAAATCTGCGTTCATAATTAGACAAAAAGCGATCGAAGTTTCAACTTTGAACTCTAATTTCTTGCCGTCTGTCGATCGGAGAAATTATATTATCACATGAATGGACTCGTTTCTCATTTCTCATAAAAATCTAAATTTCAAAGAAAGTAATTTAGACTCGTTTTTGCCTATTTGTGCATAAATATAACAATTGTGTAAATTGTGTTCGGTTTCAAGTTAAACCTTCCGCATTCTGTGACCACATGAGTTAGCGGACTGAAACTTATCCTGAGTCCATAAAGCTTGCTTGTACACATTAGCGATCAAATAATTTCTTCAAAGGAACAATAGTTCTCTTGATTTTGGCCATTTGTCTAAAAATTTAGAACCTCAATAGTTCGAGAATGGTAGTACTTACAATCGTTATTCCTTGACCAAACACTGGATTCTATTCTGCAATACAATATAATGAAATTCCCGATGATTCAAGAAACCAAAACAAAGAGTTATAGCATTTTATAACTTCTGGCGTGCGATTTAATGCATTTATTTGCTTTATTTACTCTCATGAAGGTAAATGGTTGAGAAAAGACAAATCTTATAATGTTTTAGATGGATATTCATCACTAAATGACTTATCTGAAACTTTATTCGGTATCAAGTCATATTATGTTATTACCAATAACAAAATCTAATGTTTGGTCAAAGAATGGCGATTTTAGGTAGCACCATTCTCGAAATATTGAGGCTCAAACTTTTTAGGTCAAAGCCCAGAATCAAGAGAACTGTCCACAAATCGTTAAAATTTAAAGACTCATGATGTGTACCGGCAATTTCTATGGACTAATAATCAGTTTCAAACCTCTGAGTCTTACGGTCACTCAAAGAGATCTATTTGACTGAAAATCGAACTTATCGATTTGTTCAGAAACTGAAACTTTCATTCCTTAAAATAAGTCCATTTTCTGGTTGGCAATCAAAAGTAACATAAGGAAAATAAGTTTCATGTACAATACTTTTTCCAAAATCGCGCAAAATACGATCGAAGTTTTAACTTTGGAATCGATTTTCTCGGTAACTGTGGGTCGCTTGAATTTTTTAACCGCACTTACTGACTCAGTTCTCGTGTCTCTACAAATTACTAAATAATAAATTTGCATGAAATTTATTTTTATCCTTTTCTGCCTATTTTTCTTCCAGTATTTGTATCGATTTGTGCATAAATGTGACTGTTGTTTTAATTGAGTCTTTTTACTAACAACTCTATCAACAGCATTACTATTGTACGAGCAGAAAAACCAAGTCCATTTGTGTGATTATTAAATTTCTCCGACAAACAGTTACTGAGAAAATCGAGTTCGAAGTTGAAACTTCGATCGTCTTTTTAGCAATTATGGAACAAGATTTTTTCATGAAACTTATTTGTCTAATGTAACTTTTGATTGCCAACCAAGAAATAAACTTATTTTAAGAAATAAAATTTTCTGTTTCTGGAAAAATAGACAAGTTCGATTATCAGTCAAATCGATCTTTCTGTGTGACCGTAATATTTAGAGGACTGAAACTGATTATTAGTCCACAAAAATTGCCTGTAAACATCATACATTGGATATTTTTCATATTTTGGCGACAGTTTCCTTTATTCTGGGCTTCGACCTAAAAAGTTTGAGTCTCAATATTTCGAGAATGATAGTACCTACAATCGCCATTCTTCGAACAAACATTAGACTTTGTTATTGGTAATAACATAATATGACTCTATACCGGAAAAAAACTCGAGATAAGTCATTTAGTGATGAATATCCATTTAAAACATCATAAGATCTGTCTTTTCTCAACCATTTACCTTTATAAGAGTAAATAAAGCAAATAAATGCATTAAATCTGACCATTATAAGTAACAAAAGACTTTAATTTCTATTGTAGTTTCTTGAATAATATAAAATTACATTATGTTATGATCTATGATAAAATCTAATGTTTGGTAAAGGGATGGCGATTGTAGGTATTACCATTCTCGATATATCGAGGTTCAAACTTTTTATACAAATGGCCAAAATCTAGAGAACTGTTGATAAATTGAAAAAATTACTTAATCCATGATATGAACAGGTAATTTTTATGGACTCATAATATGTTTCAGCCCTCTAACTTATCTGGTCGCAGAATACGGAAGGTTTATCTGAAAATCGAACTTATCGATTTGTTCAGAAGCAGAACCTTTTATTTTCTTAAACAAGTTCGATTTCTGTTAGACAATCATAAGTTACATCAGGAGAAAAAGTTTGATGAAAAAATTTGCTTCCATAGCTGTACAAATGGCAATCGAAGTTTCAACTTTGGGCTCGATTTTCCAGTAAACTGTCCATCGGATGAAGTATTTTTTAGTACTAAGCGACTCAGTTTTTTATGTCCCTACCAATTTATAAAGTCTCAACTCTCAACTCAAATGCTCGAGTCTTTGGCAGCAATCTTTGATTTTCATTTGAAAATTTAACCAGAAAATTGGTTTATTTATAAAGAAATGGGTTGAGATGAGTTTTGTTTGTTGAATAAGTTGTTACTCGTACATTTAAAACCCGAATTTCATGACCCGAATGCGCTGATTGAAATTTTTTAAATTGGATTTAGTTATTAATTAGTAAAGGGTTTACATTGATCGAAAAATAATGGTTCTTGATAGAACCATTCTCGAAATATTTAGGTTAAAAGTTTTTAGGTGAATGGTCCAAAATCAAGAGAACTGGCCATAAATTGAAAAAATGCTCAATCTATGATATCTATCTAAAATTTTTATCCGTGAATAATAAGTTTAAGCTCTCTAAGTCTTACGGTCACAAATTGCGGAAGGTTTAAATTAAAAGCGAACTTGCCTATTTGTTCAGAAACAGAAACTTTTATTTCTTAAAATAAGTTCATTTTCTGGTTGAAAATAAAAAGTTACATCAGATCAATAAGTTTCATGAAAAAATCTTGTTCCATAATCCGACAAAGAACGATCGAAGTTTCAACTTTGGATTCGATTTCCTCAGCAACTGTCGATCGGAGAAATTTAATAATCACACAAATGGACTTGTTTTTTTGCCACCACAAACCAACAGAGTCTAACAGTGCTAGACATCCAAAATCAGAAATATCACTTATGTCATCATTTGAGTCTTCCTCTGATTCAGACGTTGATCCGGAACTTTGTTTTTGAAGCATTTTAGCGTATTTGCGTTGCCTTAAAAGGATATCTCGATGAGCACGCTTCTTCTCTTCAGCGTGTGAATCCAGTGTAAAAGTTCTGATAGAACAATGACGAGAATCCATGCCTAGAGTTGATCCTCCTTGACTAGGAACACAAGTAAAACCCTGTGACCTGGGAAAGTAATAAACAGTCACTCCTTTGAAATTAACCGACTTTTTCACGCGTGTGACATGAGACTTTTTCAAAAGCCCTTTGACAATCTTGGTAACATTGTGACGAGTAACATCAAATGTGTCCTCTGAAGTTTTTTGAACTTTGGCTGGAACAGGAGATGATCGTTCATTTTCATCTCCACCAATTTTATTTTGATCTTCTTGACCAAGGTCAGTCATAGTTGTTGATATCTAGTAGAAGGGCAGAAGTAAAACCAATCGGTAAGAAACAAAATAGGTACACGATAATTATAACCGATATCAAACAATATCTAGAGTTATAAGTTGAAAGCTAACCATTTCACTTTCCGTTTTTCCATATAAATGAAACGTCTCTTGGGCATCTTTAAAATTTGTTGTCATCAGTAAAGGCTAACCAGAAAAAGCGGGTTAATAATTTCCATTGCAACTAAAATCTTTGAATCTTTCTTCAAATATTCTGTTCCGATGTTCAATGGACAAAATGGGCGCTAATGTGTCTCCAGTCCTTAAAATCCTTTGATTAAAACGATCACGATAACTGGCTTCAAATTCCCAGTATTTACTTCGAGATTCAATGTCTTCAGGACTGTCCTCAAAACAGTAGATGGTGTACAACATGAACTCAAAATTAACCCGGGCTTTCTTCTTGACATTTGGCTTTCTTGGCGGAGTCACCACAGTGATTCCTCACTTTCCTCTGAATCTGTTTCTCGACGATCCATCTCTAACTTGGTTGGCATCACTTGTTTAAAGAATCAATTAGATGTATGGAAATGATCACAATTGAACAAATATAAGGAACGATGTCTGACAATATTTTATTCACTAAGACTAAGGGGTGATAAATAAAAAACGAGACGAAATTCAAACTCTAATATTTAAGTAATTATTAGGTTTAGTTTATCAAATTTAGTTTTAATTTGATTATTGAGAATTATTTATCATTATTAGGTCAAACTAGCCCATAATTTTGACCTTAATCCTATTTATTGAACGCTTGAAGTAAGCGGCGTAAATTTTTCGCAGTAAATTTCATGGCTTAAAATAAAATTGGTACCAGCTTTAAATCCTTTTAATTAACGAATTAATTTGAATTGAACATTTTTGGGTGCAAATGAAAGAGAATAATATTCGCAATTATCTGAGGGAATTTCATTTATTTTGAATGAATTTTTCACCTTGTTAGTCAAATATTCGTTTTAAAAATTGTGTCCTCTTTGGATGGAAATAGTAACTTCTAAGCGGTCAGTTGACCTGAGCAACGTCTCTCAATTATTTCGTCATCGCAGCTCTCGGACTGAAAATTGAATCGTAAATAACGAAAATTCATTTTCTCAGCTAAGACAAGGAAACGAAGCGAAAAATTGGAAACGGAAAACCTCTAAACAAGCGAAAAGAGCGAATCAAAAACAATTACAAAACTAAATGAAACTTGAAATGCACTTTAAATGTACTTCAATTGAAGGAAAACCATGGTATGTTACATATTACATTCATTAGATGTCGCTAACTGTTGTTGAGTTTAACAGTTAGTCTGAAAGTAAACATTTGACTGTTTAATGCTTATGAGAGTAAGAGTGTCTATTGCATCAGTTCAAAATGTTCATTAATATTGTCAGTATATGTTTCATAATTATCTTAAATCCTAGTAATGTCTTTAATAGTAATAATTGTTACAGTAGTATCCACTGATTTATATCTATGTTCATCAGGAGTACAAGAGTATTTATTAAATTATAAATTTGTTGACCTACACATAGTGAATAAAATATTGTCAGCTATCGGTCCTTTTCTATATTCAATCAGCTGTGCAATCATTTTCTATCAATTGATTGATTCTTTATTTATTAACTTATTATTCAAGTTATCTATGCCAAAAAAGTTACTAATGGATCGACGAGAAACAGATTCAGAGGAAAGTGAGGAATCACCAGTGGTGACTCCGCCAAAAAAGCCAAATGTCAAGAAGAAAGCCCGGGTTAATTTTGAGTTCATGTTGTACACCATCTACTATTTTGAGGACAGTCCTGAAGACATTGAATCTCGAAGTAAATACTGGGAATTTGAAGCCAGTTATCGTGATCGTTTTAATCAAAGGATTTTAAGGACAGGAACCACATTAGCACCCATTTTGTCAATTGAACATCGCAACAAAATATTTGAGCAAAGATTTCAAAATCCTGGTTCAAATGAAAATTATTAACCCGCTTTTTCTGGTTAGCCTTTATTGAGGACAACAATTTATCAAAGATGGCGCAAGTGACGTTTGAGCAAAACAACAAAAAAGAGGAAATTGAAATGAATCTAATCAATGTCAAGAATTAATTAATCATCAACAATTAACCATTTTTGATCATCTCTATGACAATTCTTGGCTTACATTAGATTACTACAAATGTGGTCTTTTTCTCAATGTGATCTTTATACTGTTTAAATTTCCAATCGAGTCAGTTTAACTCGTAAATATCACTCTTTCGATGGAAATAATCAGTGTCTTTTTTTCTCTATTTTTCATGTAAACTCTGAAGATATTTAAACTTCAAATTTTTACAATTGTAATCATGTATCTTTAAAATGTAATTTATCCCTTTTCAACCTATTCACAATTTCACCGTCGTTTTGTAAATTCCCTCAAAAAAGTCAGTTGAAATAACTTGTATCTGCTTGAGATGTGCGCAGAAATATCTTTTTGTAAGCAGCCGCACGTAGACAGGTTTTGAAAGCTTTAGAGGCTGATGTTTAAGTCAGTCAGTTGTTAAAACCTAAACCAGGCGATTCTTATATTTTCAAATGCAGTAAAGATTTGGCTATAACCATGTTTTCTTACTCTTATATTTTTTCAAAATGTTTCTGTGTTCCACCATCGATATTTATTAATTATTTTAAAAATTGTTCAAACACCAATAGCTAATCAGTAATATCTACTGATTTTCTATCTACTACATTGAGTGATTTATCTGTACTATAAAGAAAGACCTTTTTTCAACTTATCACTGTTCAACTTTAACTTGAAAGGTAAGCTATTTGAAATGGTTAGCTTGTAACTCTAGATATTGTTAGATATCGGTTATAATTATCGTGTACCTATTTTGTTTCTTACCGATTGGTTTTACTTCTGCCCTTCTACTAGATATCAACAACTATGACTGACCTTGGTCAAGAAGATCAAAATAAAATTGATGGAGATGAAAATGAACGATCATCTCCTGTTCCAGCCAAAGTTCAAAAAACTTCAGAGGACACATTTGATGTTACTCGTCACAATGTTACCAAGATTGTCAAAGGGCTTTTGAAAAAGTCTCATGTCACACGCGTGAAAAAGTCGGTTAATTTCAAAGGAGTGACTGTTTATTACTTTCCCAGGTCACAGGGTTTTACTTGTGTTCCTAGTCAAGGAGGATCAACTCTAGGCATGGATTCTCGTCATTGTTCTATCAGAACTTTTACATTGGATTCTCACGCTGAAGAGAAGAAGCGTGCTCATCGAGATATCCTTTTAAGGCAACGCAAATACGCTAAAATGCTTCAAAAGCAAAGTTCCGGATCAACGTCTGAATCAGAGGAAGACTCAAATGATGACATAAGTGATATTTCTGATTCAGAATTAGAGATGGATAGTTGTTACTTTCTTCAACCTGTTCCATTACGTCAACGACGAGCTTTACTCCGAGAATCGGGTGTTCATAAAATAGAAACTATGGAAAAAGAAGAATGTCGTGATATAAGAGCATCAAGAGAATACTGTGGCTGTGAATGTCAAATTTATTGTGATCCAGAGACTTGTCAATGTAGCTTAGCTGGAATCAAATGTCAAGTTGATCGTTTATCCTTCCCCTGTGGTTGTACCCGTGACGGGTGTGGTAATCAAAATGGTAGAGTTGAGTTCAATCCGTTAAGAGTGCGTACTCATTTCATTCATACAATCATGAGATTGGAATTGGAAAGAAAGAACGAGCAACAAGTAAGTATAAACAACAATTATATCATGCACTATACACTTTGTCCTCTAATTCAACTCAAATCGCATTTCTTCTCTCTCTTCTAATATCCACTCAAAAGACTTATTTTTCTCAATATCTTTTCGTAATAACAATTCAACTTACTCTTTTTACCAACTTTTCAAATCAAAATAACCAACTTTTTCGACTTTTTTCTTACATTTCAAATACCAAATGTTTTTACTATGGGAATTATCAATCCATTCAAACTAATCTTGTTTATTATTTTGACTCACAAGGATGCAAAGTTCGCTCATTTATTAACAAACCTCATCACTTGATTTTAGGTCGCTCTAGTCGTTAACTCACTCCCAGTTATCAAAAAAAACTATTGTTTCTCATAAGTACGCTATTCAACCAAGCCATCATATTTAGACTTAATTATACTACGTCAGCTGGCTTAAAATCGTTGGTTTTTTCTTCTCTTATTCTTTTTTTATCCAAAGATATATCATCCCTTTATCTCTTTCATTTTTCCCTCTCTTCCCTCTTCAACTTACCTCTACCGCC
Source organism: Tetranychus urticae (assembly GCF_039701765.1). NCBI lineage: Eukaryota > Metazoa > Arthropoda > Arachnida > Trombidiformes > Tetranychidae > Tetranychus > Tetranychus urticae. Next base: position 18,574,808 of record NC_142960.1, read on the forward strand.
CTCTCTTTCTTCTTGATTTTCCTCTCTTTCTACGTTTTTCTCTCTTTTGCCTATCTTCTGACGCTTCTCTTCCCATTTTATCTTCCCTTATACTCTCATAGCTAGCTCATTATAGCTGCTGCTGCTGCTGCTGCTTCTCTTACTATCACAATCTTTCCCTTCATAAACATTTCTTTCTCTTTTTTCTGTCTCTCGCCCTTTTTGTTACTTGTTTTCCCCATTTTTAGCCATTTCCTTCCCCTCTTCTGGTTCAACCTAACCTTCATCATTATTTTGCTCATTTTTCCCTCCCTTTTTCCTTTTCCCTCTTTTTCCTTTCCTCATCAACCATTCTTGTGATTCTCACTCATTCCTCTTTTGCTATTTTACTCTCTCTCACTTGTTCCACTTCTCCCTCTTGCATTTTTCACTCTAACCAAAAACACTTCTCCTCCATACTCACCAATCCACTCTGTCTACCTCTCTTTCGCCATTTCCAGCTAAATTCTATTCTATTTTTTCTCTCTTTCTCTTGCTTCTCTTTCCTTCAGTTTTAACATTAACACAAACAGGCTTTAAGGTCGAAAGAGAAATAGAAAGAGAGTATTGATTTTGGAATATAGGTAGGCTTTCAGCTTGTCTTTCTTTTCCTCTCTTTTTCTCTTTCTTCATGACCCTAAACTTTCCTCTTCAGCTAAACTTCCAAACGCGGGGAATTGGAAGGATTTTGCTCTCTGCCTATCATCATCTTCCTCTTCTTCATCATCTCTATCATCCTTTCTTCATCTTCCCAGCGAAACATCCCTTATTTTTCTTGTTTCCTCTTTCTCTTCTTTCTCATCTTTCCATCAACTTGAGCTTCTCTTTCCATCTTTTCTTCTTTTTCTTGTTGCTGTTGTATCCACACTCCAGCAATACCTTCTTCAACCTCATCTTTTTTCTCTAGCATTTCGATTTCATTTTGCGCTCTTCTCATCCAACTAACTAACAACATCTCTCTCTCTCTCTTCCACCTCCCGCTCATTTTTGTTTACATCCCTCAACCTCCTCGTCTATCGATTTGAAAAATAAGTCACTGCAATCCCTCTTCCCTTCATCTTTTATTCCCTTTTCATTTTTCTTCCTAGTTTCTGTCTCTCTCTGCCTTCCCTTGAACATTAAACTATCTTGGGCCCTTAATCCATCCAGTCACTTTCGTTGAAACACTATCATCAACATTTTCCTTTGTCCACGATCCACCAAAAGATTGATCAGAAGAGAATGTTGAAAATAAATTAAAAAGTTTACTTTTGCTTTTTAGGTTTCTACTCACAAAGTTAAAGTCAAAAGTTCTTTCTTTTTCACATTTCAAATTAAATGTTTCAGCAACAGTCTAGTTGAATGTTGACGGTAAAGTCAATGTTTATAAAGACGGAAAAGTCTGTTGATGAAGATGATGTTGATAATAATGATAATGAGAGAGACCTATATCAACCTCAATACCATTTGCTCTTCTCATGATTCCCCTTTTTTGCACTAGTGAACCATGTAGCCTCACAATCGATCGATGCTTCTTCTGGTCTCTCCTTTACTCACTCAATTCCTCACATCTTATTTCCGTTCTCTCTCTCATCTCACCAAACTCACTTCTTTGTCTCCTGTTCATCTGAGCACTGAGTTTAATGAATATCGCAAAATGCAATTCGCTAGATTGGATAAAATTCATGAGCCTCAAGTCTCATAGATAACAGTTTGAAAAGTCCAACACATTCGTTATTTTGGTTCAACTTGCAAAACTTATTGTTAATGTAAAAGCAAGAGAAATAGGATGAAAAAAAAGAAAGAGGACAACTGCACTTTACTTTCTTTCTCTTTCCCCTTTATCCTTCTTTTCCATTCTACATTCAGTCTCTTTTTTGTTTCTTCATTCCCGTTTCAAAACTCGTTTTCAGCTCAATTTTCTCTTCGAACTATTACGGTCAAGTCTCTAAAAATCGATTTGAACCATCGATTTGCACCTTTCAGATGGTAAAAGGAAAGGAAAAGAAAGAAAGAAACAGCAAAAAATTGAGAGAAACGTAAAAGAAAGAAATTCTGGTTCTCTCTTTCCTAATTATCTTCCATCTCTTTCTTTTCCCTCTTTCTTTCTGCCTTTTCTTTTGCCTCATTTTTCCAACTACTCACTGCTCACTTTAACTTGCCGAACCGCTTTCTTGCTGCCTTTAAACATGTTGCAAGTCGTCAAACGACATTGAACCAAGATAACTCAAGTTTACCTTGTTTTTTAGCTACTTTTTCATGTTGAAAAAAACGTCTTGTTTTCAGTTTCTGTGGCAACACAATCAACAAACCTTGGCTAACGAAACAAACGTTATTAACAATTACAAATGAAATAATTCATAAATCCAATTTATTAGAAAAATATCAACTTTAGGTTTCATTTCAGTTTATATCAATTTCATATTTTCATAATTTAGGTCCTAACCTGGTTGCACTGAATCATTCATTCATCATCTTGTCCTCGTTCTTGAACCTTTTTTTCTGATCAACTCGCCATGTCTTTTGACATTTTTTTATCCACTTTACTTTTGTATCTGTGCATTATTTCATTGCTCATTGGTAAATTGTTGTTAATTATGATTAAGTCGATGAAAATGAATCCAAATGTTAATGTTTACTGATTGCTTTACAAAGCGCCATCTACTTTATTTAGCATTTATTTGCTTTTTTCATTATAATGATTGAATTATAATAGAAAATTGAAATTGTTTCAAGTTAATTTTTGTTTCTATTAATTTCAATATTTACACTTGACGAAATTGAACATTTCAATTATTGTATATCCTATCAGATTGTTCAATTGTGTTGAGTCTTTATTCTTACTTTTCAAGCTTTCTTTCTTGGCTTCTCGCTCTTGAATTTTTCCTATCAAAGGTTGAACTGGTGTATTAACCTCGACTAAGCTTAAATAGGACGCTGAGTTTTGGTGAACGATTTCACTACTTAATGAATTATCATTATTTCAACTTTAAGTCCAACATTTTCTGAGTCTGTTTTCAATTACTTTTACCTGTTTAACAGACGTCATTTGTACCTTTACTCGATATCATTTTTCTTACCATGAATGATAATTCATTTTACTATGGTTTCTCACTTTAACCCAAACTACATTAATAACCAATTTTCATTTTTACATTTCAAATTGTTGGTTATCCGATTCTTAAGTCAACTTTGCACACTTGGTTCAAGATGATAATTTCCCGTTATCTATTATCTTTGACAAAAATATTGAACTGAATCGATATTATCGCTTATAAAAATAGATAGTTAATTGGAAAGAGCAGTTTTATGTTAACAATTTAACTCTCAACTTATTCCTAACTTACCTAATGGTTAACTGTCAAAGCAACCATTATTTTCAATTATCTAATTTTATATTTTGCATCGTTAGTTTATCCAATGCTGTCCTTGAGTTGCTTCATATTGACAAAAATATATAATCTACACTAATTAAAAAATCCCAATATTCCTCTATTCATAATCAATGTTGAAGCTTATTTATTTATAATTCTTTCTTTTTATTTTTTTCCAATTTATCAGAGAAATGATGAAATGAGTGGTCAATCTTCAAGTGATTCTACGGACTCTGGCCCCAACCTTGCTTTCTCAAACTGTTCCAATACATCAACTAGCCACTACTTAGCAAATAATCACGGCTTCAATAGTGGCGACAATAACTGTTGTAACAATGGTTCTCACTGTGTTTTAACTAATAATGGTGGTAACATTAACAATGGTGGTCCTTGTTCCAGTCTCAGTGTTGGAAATCAATCTTTTATCGACTCTCTTGTTGTTGGTGGTGCTTTAAACTCTAGTTGTTCATCTTTAGATAATCATTCGTCCCTTAACCCCTTAGGTTCAAATTGTAATGATATACCTGGATCCACGCTCAACAGTAATCTAACCTGTCCCACAATCACCAACGACTGTCTCGATATCTATAGTTCCTTTAGTCCTGAAGATAGTTCTTATTCAGAAAATTCTGACTGTACCAGTGAGGATTATGATTCAGACCTTATCAATGACAACAATGAAAGTAGCAGTAATAATTGTAATAATATTGGCAGATCAAACTCTACACTTTCTAGCTGCTCTGAAGTCAATGGTAACAATGGTTCAAGCAACATTCACAACTCGACGCAACAAGCAATTAACTCTAACTTAAATGAGCAAGGGCAAGCATCTGGCTCTAAATCGCACTGGAATCAAGATCATAATCAAAGTTCTTCATTTCCAAATATCAATGAATCCTCAGGGTTTGAGTCAAATGGAATTTATGGATCTGTTAATAACTCAAATAATACCCATGGTCTTTTAATGGGTAACAACTGTGATTCAAGCGCTAATAATCATAATATTGTTAGTTTAGGATCTAATCAAGCAATTAACCATTCGAATTCAAGTCCAATTCTGAGGCAATCAAACAATCACATCTCAAATGTTTCTTCATCCTCATGCTACTCGGTTACATCTCATCACCAACATCATCAGCACCAGCCACATCATAATGGTCATCCTCATCAACATCATCATAATCAGCAACATCACCACCATAACCATCACCACCAGCAACACCACCATCATCACCATCAGCTTCTGCAGGAACATCCACAGCAACAACAACATCCGCATCACCATCCTCACCATCATCACTCGTATAGCTACCAAGATATTTACTCAAGTGACTACTTAACAACAAGCTCTTCTACTTGTGGATCTTCTGGGAGTTGCCACACCAATGCCAACAATGACTTAAATCCAATGACAAATTGTTCAACTGATCAATCGAATCATGCTAACTTCCAAATAGATGATTATTCTTCACATTATACCGATCTTAGTCAGTCTATTGCATCCTCAAAGTGTGCTGAGTCATTTAGTGGCATCCTTGGGTCAGGTAGCATTAGTAAAGATGTGCGATTTATAACACCGGTTTCCATGGTATCTGATTCATCAACAAGTAATTTAAAATCAGATCCTGATCAAGATTTGAATGGTGATAACCACCTATCATCATCGAGCTCATCATCAAAAGACTCTGTAATCTCAGCCAATGGAGCTGGTTGCTTAGTATCTTTTGAATTGGACGAATCTTCATCCAGTGCTCATTCAACACTATCATCTTCTCAGGATTCACCTTCTCTAGAAAATTCAGATAAATCAGATTCTCAAGATAATCAATCATCAGACGATATAATTGAAAATTTCGGAGAAATCATCAAGAAAACAATGGTTGAAACAGTTACAGCATGAAGACAAATCTCTCTTTTTCAACAGCAAAGATATCTAAATCAAGACGGGAACCTACAAAGTCTTGTGCCATTTTGAGTATCAATAAAGTAGCCTGGGATTAAATCGACTTCCACAATTGAAAAGGCTTAATCTCGTTGACTGAAATATTGAAAAGGAGCCCAGATTGTCACCTGAGATGACATTAATAAACTGGACCCTGGAAACTTATATACAAGCTGAGGAACCTCCATCAATTGAATTTTTTTATTCTTGACTCTTGATTTGGCATTTTTTTGCTAAGAATTAATCATTTGTATCCGAATGGTTATTCCGTATATTGATATACATATATACATACAAACCCTTTATATATATTAACCTCTATTAATTTAATTGCTGTTGAAATTAATTTTTCTGTTTCGTTCTTTTTTGCATTAGATGTTCCCCACTTATTCATCCTTTCTCATCATCATGATTATGAACATGTTTATATAAATATAACTTGTTTCAATTTTTCCAATAGAACACAAAATAATGACAAATTAACATTTCTTCCATTTCTTTATCCTCGTATAAATATGCCCAAATAAGTTGATGGTCATGATGATGTATGAGATGATTAAGGCGACTCAAAAATTAATGTAAAGAGTCTAAATCAAATCAAATTCATCCCAATTCTTCTCATCGTTACTTTTTTCTTAAATTTGGTGCAAGGTTAGCAATTATTATTAACAAAAGTTAATTAGCCAAACTGAAAAGAGATAACTTTAAATATTTATATTTAAATAAAATTTAATTGACTCGCAATTGAGCTACTTTTTTAAAAAAAGGACTCAAAAGATGTGATTCAAAATGCAACAAAAGCAAAGAAAAAAGTAAAACAAAATTTAGCAAAGAAACTCATTGTTGTTAAATTGATCATTTTTGGCTCATTCAAATCCTCTGTAAAACTTTGAAACAAAACAAAATGCCACTGAAAACAGCACAGAAAACAAAAAACGAAAACTCAAAAATAACTAATCACACTTAAAATGAATGCATCATGATCATCGGCCGCATCCATTGACTATACATATATACATAAAAATATATATAAATATACATATATATATATATTGAACCCTTTACTCTTATCCCAATGCTAATCATTTTTACATTTCATTTTTAAATGATATTCCAAAAGACAAAATCAGGTTGATTTTGATGAGCAACTATTAAACTTATATAAATATAACCAAATTTGATTTAACTTTTTTCTCTCGCTCTCATGAAATAAAAACAAATTTCAATGCAAACTGATTAACTCTCATTTAAAATTGATTTCTCGGGTATCGTCAAAGTTACTGTTAATCAACAGGATTGAAACCGTGATTATCTTCAATCTTACCTTTTCTCATTTTCAACCAACTAAATTTATTTTTTTTCTTATCATTTTCGTTCTAGGTTGATATTATTCCTAACCTTATAGGTTCTTGAATCTACCAAGAAGCAATTTTCATGGGAAGAGGAAAAAACAAGGAGAATAACAATTCCTATGGAAGATTCTGCGCCATTCTGAGTTTCTATTTGTTCGATAATCCTTAACCTGATGTTAAAGGCTTTTTACAGGCAGCAAAATAAAAATATGAGGACGATAAATGAAAGTAAAGGCAAAAGCAAAGGAAGGCAAAGGCAGGAGAAGAAAAAAGAAGAAGGAGAAGACGAAATGATGATGATGATGATAGTGATGGTGATGGTGATGATGATGAGAAAAGAGAGACTCTATGGCAAAAGGTTATTCCTTTCGTTCAAGTCTTTCCATTCAGATTCAATGGAAAAATTTTGCTCCTTCTTTTTCCTTCTTTTTTGCTTTTTCTTCAATCCCATGATCGAGATGAAAAACTATGCTGGAATGGGTTTTAGATGTGATGAGAACGTTGAATTACATTGAATGATGATGATGATGTTGATGATGATTATTATATAGAATTGAGAAGAAGAAGAGAGAAGAAAAATTATAGAGATAATAAAGGTTTGGGTATTTCTTGAGCAAAGTTTGGGCATTTTATCCCTTATTTTGAATTTATTTTTAGGGATACAAATTATTGTTACAATTGAGGAGTTAATCAAGACAAATCCAAGCATCTCTTAATCAAAATAACTGTTCAATTTAAATATCTGCAACCGCAATTGATATACATCGGTGTATTTTTTAATTGTTTAGTCTTTCAGATGCAATTGTTGATCAGGATTAATGAAAATTTCTCATTTGTTTCACACTTCAAAGCAACACTTTTTCCCAATTCCATTGTTGCTTTTGCTTCATTTTTGTCTGTTTATTGTAATTTTCAGTGAATTTGATTGATTACTTTGACATTTTCAATTAAATTTGCATTAATCACTTGATACCAACACTCTTAATATTAGTTATTGATTCCAACATTTCAATGAGTAATCTTTTAGCTCTTTCCAATAATTGCTTCAAAATAATTTACTTTTGTCAAATTTTTTTTCAATTCTCATTTCTTTTCATTTAAACTAATCGGAATAATTTCTTAGTTTTATTAATTTCTCACATCTTGCCATTAATTTTGAACAATTTATTTTAAAAGATCGAAACATTTGAAATTAGTTTCTAACCATTTCGATTTACCAGATTAAAGGTCATTCAATCTATTGATTTTTTGGTGAACTGTTGACTGGTTTAAGTGTCTTTGACATTTAATGGTACATGTAATATATCATATCGTTCAAAAATTGGAGTTTCTATCCAACAATTATGTTATAACACAAATTAGCTAATTGTGATTGTGATTGACTTGATTACAGTCAAGCTGTTTTAGTAGCTTAAGTGAAACTGAAAATAGATTTAAATATCTGCAACATGCGCATAATTACAATAACATTGTTATTGAAAAACAGTTTCAATCATTGAGAACGAGAAAACATGTTAATCATTAACATTGAAATTTCAATTTGAAAAGAACCGGTTATTTATGTATCCATGACGATGGAAACTTTCAATGTTGACTAATTTTATTTTTAAGTCAGCAATTATAAAATGTACCAAATTAACAATTTGATTTGTGTTTACCAGACTCTTGGACATCTTTAATTTAATGTTAATTGTTGTGATTTAAGACATAATAGATCCTTTCTTCAATCTTATTCTTGCTCTTGTTTACAATTCAAAACATGAATCAATGGGTTCAGTACAAAGGAATAGCTCACAACTTGGATTATTGATTAAATCAGTTTCTAAACGCGTTTCTTCCCTTGATTTACCCTTATAACGAGCCTTTTAAGACAAAGTGACCACCAAATTGACCATTTTCTGGTGTATTTAATCTATGGCTTCAATCTTGGTCAAAGAGCAAAGCAATTGTCCTTAAATCTTTGGTGTTGATTATGGAGGAATTATCGTGAATTGTATTGAAATTCATTGGATGTTTTACCTATTAAACTAATTGCAACCTTGATTATTGAAATTATTGTATCAAATAGATATACATAAGTTTAATTAAGTCACAGATTCTAATTACTAAGAGGCATGAATCTTGATTTTTGTTGTGAGGCAAATAAAAATTGTCTAATCATCAATTGATCCAGTCTTACTAGCTATTTATTACAAACGTAGTAACCAATTCAGTCTTGCTCCCAATAATATCAGTGAGAAATAAATGTAAAAAAAATGAGATCAGCTTTGATTTTGAATTGTTTAGGCCACCATTTATCAGCCCTCAATGACTTGTTAATTTTCTGATTAACTTACCATCATAATCATCTCAGGCTTACTTGTCGTCAACATCAAGTATGGCTAGATGTTCAAGCGTTTCGCTTAATTGTAGTCCATCTTTTGTATTTTATAACCAACCAAATGAATCAAATAAAGTGAAATTTACAATCTGTTAAAACAACAATCAAATCAGTGATTTTGTCAATACGGAAACAAACTGTTTTTTAGTGTCTTTGCCTCTAGTTTTGTGCCAATGCAACATGTCCATTAATTGGAGTCAGCTGATAACTCTTTTAATATTTTCAAGTAAGTTTACCATTAAAAGGTTATTATTAATTTGTGCTAATTTACTTTAAATGATCAACAGATTTCATTCACTATATTCAAAGTTCATCAGTTTGTGCCAAGCTTCAGCAATGTCAATCAGAAACAATACCAATGATTTCCCAGCAATCCAATTTTGGTGATCCTAAGTGGCCTTTGACTTATACTTGCCGGTAACTATAACTTATATTGTTTTAAAATTTAATTTGTTAAATTAATAATCTTTTCATTGGTTAGCAATTTGAGGGACAATCTTGACTGTTTGTTGAGTTTAAGTCCATATTGTGATCGACGAGATTCACTAACATCACAAACAACTTGGACTCTGGTTTATAAATCAAAGATTTACTTGGACCAAAAGTGTGATAGAGAGTCAGGTAAGACAATTTTAATTTTTAAATTATATCAATTTGAGGTTTGCTGGTTGATACAATTACCAGTATTTATTCAGTGACAATTTTCAATACAATAGCTTTCACCTTATGATACCAACAACCCTCACGGAAGTTGAATATTTAATTATTGTTGCTATTATAGTGAGATTTTTACTTTGGTATTGTATCAATTACAATAATGGCTGTTTGTTCATTTTTTAGGAATCATGGATTCACCTTGCTATCGAAGTAATGAAGTGAAAAAATGTGAAAACCTTAACCCATCACCAGGCTCGATAAACCAATACAATTGCTGGTAAGAATTTGCATCTCGCTTCAGCCAAAATTTTGGACTAATGTTTTTGTACTTCTACAGGCGTTACAATAGATTTCGTGATTGTGTACATTCATCTATCAGAACAACTTGTACACCTCAGGAACAGAATCTGGTTAACCAGTATTTGGTGGATCGATCCAAAAACATGTCTTGGTTGTGCGTCAACATGACAACACAACCCTCATCTCAATCAAACGAATCAGATGAAAGTAAGTAAATTAAAAGCCTTATTACGAATAAAACTAACACCTTTTCTTTCACCCAAATGCTAAGTAATCGTCGGAACAAATAGGAAAGTATCAAATGAACCATTGGATAAAGAAAGATTGTCTTCATCTTCGGCAAGCACCAATGACAGAGATATGACTGTTAGTGGTCAGTTTATCGGCTATCCAACAGTTGTTGGTCCACCTGTAATAAATGGGGAACCTTTTCCAGGACCAGCTCCTTATCCACCCAATGATGGACTGCATGGTGGTTTAGCTCCAGACAGGATCCCAATTGGTGGCCGTTATCCATATCCTGGGTCCTCAGGAACTGGGTTATACCCTGGTTATGGTAGTCAACCATATGATAGTGTAAGGCCAAATTACCCAACTGGTTCGATGTCGGTTGAAATTTGTCTTGAACGATCTCGCTATTTAGCTCAACACTGCGAAAATGCTCTACTTCAAAGTCAACGGATTGCTCACCATTACCGAACGCCATCTGAGGTTCAAAGAGTAATTTGCTGGTAAAAAACATTTCTCCTTTGCTCATCAAGTTTCATATGTTCAATTGTTTTTACTAATGTTAATTAATCTTTATTACAGTGGATTGTTTTATTACAGAGATTGTATGTATCAAGTTTTGAATCATGTTTGCCCTGGAAGTGACCCATTGATGTTTAGTATGGTTTTACCGTTTACTGTTAACCAACAATTGGCAACCTGCAGAAGCTATACCAGAGGACAATGTAGCAATGGAATCAATCACAAATCATCTTTTTTAACCATTTTATTATCAATTTTCACGTTTTCATGGATTTATTCATTTTGAAATCAAATGTTTGACAAACTAATGTAATTTTTTCAAATCAACTATTTGAAGCAAAATTTTGTTTCAACAGTTATTCAATGGTCATTCTTCATCCCGTCCGATGTTAACGCAAACAAGTAATTCAACAATTTATCATAGTCTGAAATTAGTTTATGACAAATTGGTAAATAATGTAAATGTCACCAAAATTGCTCACTTTAGCCAGGTCCATCGGTAAACCATTAAATTACCGATACTTTAAATTTTGTATTTCCTCTTAAAGTCTTCATCCTTACATTAATAGCAGCTATTTTCTAGTCTTTTTAAGATTCATCTTTTGCCATAAATCACTGTCCAGTTGGTAATTTTTACTCCATAGTTTATTCACCCTTTGTAGCATTGTATCTTTAGGAGTAACCAAAGCAAATCCTGATCCAACAATTTGAGATTATACAATAATTCCATTGCTTCACGGCTTTCAATTGTAACTAAAATGGTTGAAAGAGTTGAAAGAGTTCATTTTTTATATCCATTAAAATATAAGTTTATCATCAACTGTTTGTTTATTTCTCTCTCATTTGTTACAGAATAAGGATATTGATATCTGAATGAGGAATTCACGAATCACAGACAATTTAAGTTAAGCTAAATAGTTGAAATTTAATGTGGTTACAGCTGAGTAGTTCAAAGTCCACCACCAAGTTTGAAATAAATTGCTTCTAGAAACGGTAAGATCAACTGTAAAGAACGGTTCCAGTTTCAGTCACTAGTGCCATCTAACAGCCATACGTGAAAGTTTGGAAAGTAATTTACAGTTGTTTTCCATCATTTGATTGCATCTGTGTAAACATAAATCTACCTTGACGGGAAAATAAAGAAAAGTATTATTAAAAGGAAATCGATCGTCAAATTTTACTCTAATTATATTTTGTTTTAAAATCTAATGTTTCAATAAACACATGAAAATAATTTCAACCCTCCATTTCAAGTAATTTGGTAAGTTGACTCCAATCAAGAATTGAAATTTGCGATCTTGTTTGATTGACAAGATTAACCGGTCAGCTATATCTTTCTTAAAGGTATCCTGATGGATTGATGATAAAAAAAGCTGTGACAAATTGTTGAACTACCTGGATCAATTTCACGATTACAAGTTACAATACTTGATTGGAGTTTCAATTTATGTGTAACCCCTTTTACTTTTATCAGTTGTAGGAGGAGTTACATCTGTTTCTTGTGAAAATGTGTTTACCTTGATCAACTATACTTACAAAAATGATTGTGTTAAAATAGTGATTACCAGACCAATATACAAAGATGAACATAGATGCGGGATCAACTGTTGGATAGGTTGCTGATTTAATCAACTCTTAGTCTGTTAAGTAGCGGTGTGCAGGTCGGCTTGACTTATCACACGGTTTGCAATCATCAAACTCCAAAGCAACATTATTGTTGATCGAAGAGATGATCACCGATGGCGACCTGCGGCACTACTACTTAGCCGACGAAGGTAATGTTGTCATCTGCAGGTTGGCTTGAGTGTTTATCCACACAAAGATTTCCATTCACCATAAGGACATCAATGGTTCGTCGTCATCATCATCATGGTTCGGATGCTCTGAAAAGGAGAAGAGAAGACAAAAATGTATCAAACCAAATGGCAAACGATGAAAAGGAACGGCTTGAAATGATTGAATGCTTGTTTTGTGTAAGTAACCATAATGGAAAGGTGAGAGACAGAGAGAGAGAGAGACACCAAAAAACATGGAGGGAAAAAGGAAGAGGAAAAATTTGATGATAATAGTGGTTGAAAAAAAGCAGGATGATGAATGAAGTTTGTAAAGGGAAAAAATTTTAGGTTGATGATTTGAATGAAAAAGTATCAAAGTAATCATCCTCTTGATTGTTATGGAAACTTGGAAACTCATGATAAGAAGAATCAGATAACCTGTATTAGAAGAAACTTGATGTTGGTTATGGTTGTCGGAATGAATTGACATCTCTTTTTGTAGTTACCAGATATTTACTCTTACGGCATATGGTTCTCTCTCTCTCTCTCCCTCTTGCATCTCTTTCTATTTCTCTCTTTCACTCACTAATTCACTCACTCTGTCTCTCTTTCTTCCCTCTCAATATCTCTCATCCATTTTAATTACAATCAGGTTAACAGTGTATTTAATGGCAAACACAGGTCTACAATTGCTCCGCCTTATCAACCCACCTCTGCTGCTTCTCATCATCATCTTTCAAGCCCCTGGTACAGAAGAGACTAGACAACAACATCCTTCTTCTTCTTCCTCTGCTTCCTCTCTCAGTCATCTTTACCTTTATCCACCTTCAATAATACACACATATAAAAATTGTAATTTACTCTCAATTTACTTTATGCGTAAGAATTCTGTTTCCGTTTGGCAAACGAATCACCTTATAACCATTGACATTTGGGTCCATTTTGTTTGTTCAGTGCTTACTTGGTATGGATTCTGTGTATTTGCCTGTTCCCCCCAATTGCAGAGTTAACTATTATAATTTTTGCTGAAGCTGATCAAAGGAATCCTGTTGATGATAATAATATTGATGACGATGAGTCAAAGAAGAAAGAGAGAAAAGGAAAGAGGGCAAATTTTCAAGTACACTTACCATGGAACGCAAAGCTAAAAATCGGAAAGTCAGAGACAAGCATATTGTACAAGACAAGAAACAAGACAAGAAACAAAAAGCAAAGGCATTTTTAAGCGAACCTCAAGGCTGGACATTTGCCCACAAACATTTCATTTAATCAGTTATATAAATCGGGATACATCTACAATCAACACTAATATCAACTACTGGCTGATAAAAGTTGGATAAATTGCATAAAAAAAGTACCTAGTCCTGATTGAGGTCATTACTCCAGTTAATGAGGCTAAATGGCTCATCAAAGCTCAACGATGATGATGATTAAAGTAAAAAAAACAGTTTTACCAGCCAATTAGATTCTTCCTTGTTAATAATGCTAATAAAGGAGAGGAAATTTAGCAAATTAACGGATCGGATTGCATTGAAATAAACATGAAAAACTTATATTGAAATCAACTGATAAAGCTAACCATGTGTTATAAGGATTAATGATCACAAGTAAACATACAAAGTTCATTTTTGTCATATTATCAACGATTAGGAAACTTGAAATGGCAATCTTTAACGGTATAATCAAAATTCAACCTTCGGCTAAGCCCATATTTAAGGCGACACAGGAATCGATGAGCAACATGACTTTACCGGTTCGAACTGACTGATCCTAAATTTTGTCATCCATTTGCTGTTTGATTCTGGCCAATTTGGATATCGTCTTCATATTGACTTATAACAATCTAAAACTGGATAAATTGAATTAACCACATTTTGAGATGATAAAATGATTGCTGTAACAATTGGTGTATCGCATAGAGTTGATGGCATTCAATGAGTGTTTTTTGTCTGCTCTTTTGCTTGATCCTTTTTAATTATTAACAAAAAAACGGATAAAACTAATTGTTTCCTTCACAATTGTTTTAATTGTGTGCGTGAGATGTAAAGATGGAGGACAATATAGATTGATCATTATTTGATGGAAACTTTGCATTCTCGTAAGTGGAATAGACAATCAAAGACTTCTTGACATGTCAATTGATTGATAAAATTGTTTGATTAATTAACAATAAACAGTAAATATTAGTGACACTGGAGTCACAATCTAGATTGTGTTGATTAAAAAGTGATCTAAATGGTTTTTGCTGATGATGAAAATGACGAAAAATGATGGTGATGATGAGACAAAATGAAGAGAAAACCTAATTCCTGATAAAGACTAAAAATCAAGGCAAGATATTCAAAAATCTGGGAATATTACGATTTAACTTGATTCTATTGGTTACAATAATCTTTATCAAATCAACTGATTAACAGTGATTAGAGGTCATTATCAATTGATTGAACTCTCACTGAAAACTATCGCTCTTATGGTCACATTTTACCAGTTTTCAAGTAACAAGTCAATATTGAGACACATTTATTTTTACCTAATTTTTTCTTTCAATACCATTTTTGTGCGTCTTTTTTGTTTAAAGGTGTTAAAAGTACACTAATTTCTAGTTGATTATCAAAAATGTAACCAAATAACCAACGGAAGAAACCAGTTAACACCAATCAAGATGGAAAATTAATTGTAAATCCGACGCGAAAAAAGTTAAATGGTAAGTCACCAAAATGAAGTGAAATAAATCAACAAAACAAAATGTTTACCAACCTTTATGTTTGCTGTTGTTCAGTTAAAGTGTAGTTTCGGGTTGTATATGTTTTAACAGCAGTTGATTAGCATTTATAATTTACAGTAATTAGATGGACTCCAAATTGCTGGTTAAATAATGAATAATTTGGTGAACAAGCGCTTGGCTCCTTTTTGTGGTCGTCCAAACGGGCGCTAATAATGCCGTCTGATTAGCGTTCGCACGCCCATTGTGAGCGGTCACAACAAGGAGTCAGGCCAGTTGAGCGGGTGATTAACTGGATTCACAACAATTGGTCGACAATTGGAAAAACAATCAAAAATACAAAAGAAACCAGAAAAATTTTGAGAAAACCAGAAAAAAAACTGTAAAAATGGAAGCATAAAAAGTCGTCTTAACATTGCAATGAATGTTATAATAAAAAATATGGTGATGATAAAGACGATCATAATTATGACTCTGATGTCTGTGATGATGATGATGGTGAGGAAGATAGAAAGAGAGGAAGATTAACCCGTATGAATGATGATCATTTAGGTGATTATCAAATGTTGATATTTCAATGAATAATCATCATCATCTTCATCACTTTAATCACCATCTTGTCGCTCATTTCAGGCCATTTACAATCAACAGGGAGCTCAAACTGTCCTCCTCTTTATCATCATCAACAATATCGTCTCCATCATCATCATCATAATTTTGATGGTCTTTTGTCTTCTCTGTATCATTTTTTTCCGATTGTTAACCATCTGAACTGTCAACTGTTTTCTGTATGTCGGCAACTGTTTTTATTTTATATCATTTCTTTGCTGGTTTCCCTTCATTTGAATGTCTTTTTAGTCAGTTTTTACTGTTGATCATAATTATGAAACTGTAATTTATTAATGCCATTTGCTATTAAATTGTTGTACAGTTAGATGTAGACAATCAGATAATTTAACTTGAACACACACATCAATGTTAATTTGTGTTAAACAATTGAATTTTCGTAACCAATCCAGGTTTCTCATAAGACAGTAATGATTGATTGATGTCAAACAGTAAACACTTTTTCTGTTCCTTTTCATTCCTTAGCCATAAATAATTTTTACTAATTGTTACAATCAGTTATCATGCACCAATATCATCAATATAATTTTCCTAGCTTACTTTACCAAATTGACTTCAATAACAACCATCTAAATACTTCCAAATACAAAACAGTTCAAAATTGTTGGTAATTCTGGTAAAAGTATCATTCTGATCCAAGAAATGTTTCCATCACATCAGGCTCATTTATATTCAAGTAAAAATGTAAAAGAAAATTGTTTCTCAATTGAAATTTACAATTTACAAGCAACATTAAGAACGGTGTTGATGTTTGATATTTCAATTCAAATTTTTCTCACCTTTCATTAGATTCTTACCTTTAGAAGCAACTAAAGTGTTTCTGAATTTCAGGGATTGAACTATTAAAAAGGCTCTTTGTCGATATGTAACAGTTAGCTTGACAGTCTCTTGATTTTTGGTGAAACAATTTGACAAATTCAATGAACGTTTTATCTTTAACAATGAAATTAGGAAAATAGTATCAATTTTATTGTATTCAGTTATCGGATGAAAGGTTCTTAAAGATTATTTAGAATGATTTTATACAAATTTTGCATGGAACATTCAAATGATTGAAATTTGAATTAGTTGAATTAGTTGAATCTGGTGAACATTTTAAAGTAATGAAGTAATGAAATGAAAAAGTGTAATCTTCAATTGTCAACTTGAATCTTGAAGCATTTCACCATTTCAAGATTAATATACTTGATACATGATGATTATCACAGGGTTATTATATAACAACAATCAGTAGGAAATGTTAACAAGCAATCAGTAAATACAATCATTTGATTAGTAAACATTAAAAATGTTTATCCATAAATTGAGTAACAAACAGATTCCACTTGAAATTAACTTATAACATGGATTTTCAGTTAACCAGTTAACTGGTTAACATTCAATTTGAAATAACAAGAGTCAATGAAATATAAATTAAAACAAAACATTGAAAATAACAGAGCGATCTATTGATGCTAACCTCGCATAGTTGACTTGCGACGATAAAATCTGACTTCATGTAGATTGCAGTTCAGTTAAATAATGTGACTGAATTATGAGTTCAGTCTTTATTCGAGACAAAAAGTCGAAAAAATTCAATTCGATTTTTTAAACTGAACAAATTTCTTCGTAAAATCAACTTAATCACGTCAAAACTTAATCAAAACTGAATAGAAAGTAATCGAACCTTTTCCTCTGACCTTTTCCTTTAACAAGACAAGACCTGGCGCGTAACTTAAAAGTGTTTTCATCAGTCTCAGGTCAAGTTTACTATGCGACGATAGCCATCACTAGATCGGGTGAATGAAAAGCAAAACATTGAAACTCGCACAAGATATAACAATAATATTAACCAGATTCAACCCGATTCTAACCAGCTAATAAGAATTGATAGATTTCACATTTAATTAACATTTAAAAGAAACACCTTTCCATTCAAATCAATTAATTGTCCAGAAAAGTGATTAGTTAAATGGTCAAACCCAAAGTTAAACCCAAAGTGAAACCTTGAAAATAAAAGGCCTAAACTGTGATATTTTTGTATGAAAATATCTAAACATAACCAGAAAACATTGAAAAGATGATCCCAAATATTCTGAGAAGTTTGATGAGAAAAATGAAGTTATTACATTAATTTGTTGGCAACAATTAGCAGCTAATCAATTTGGAGTGGTTATTGAATGTTTTAGGTGTAATCAAATCTTGTTTGCTTTAAACTTCAAGGTCTGGGAAAGTCACCTTATTGTTTAGGTTTTAACCAGAAAAGTTGATACTCATGGTAATCATTTGTATCATCATGGTTTAGCGTCATCAACACTTTAATCAGCCTGTTAATCAGATTATTGTTAATAAACAATAAACGATGTTGATGACAAACAATTATTGTGAACAATAAATAGCAATCAACTAAGATGAACACAAAGATGCACTAAAACCTAACTTGTCATCAACATTATTTTTCAGGTGAATCAAACAAAGATTTGAATAAAAAAGCAATTGCATTTACTGTTAAATCATCATTAAACATATCATCTGATTATCTAATTAAATCTAGTTTTACTGCTTCCTGTCAATTGAACTTTGTCTTATTATTAAATTGTTACCAACAATTAGCAAGTAGATTGCTATCAACATTATTTAATACAGTTACTTAACCGCTAAGAAAATGTAAGTTATTGAAAATCTGATTAAGAAGCTTGTTATTCAATTTCATTTCAATTGAGTCAAGATTCGGGTTTGGGTTTCATTTTCTGGTTTGCCTTTTTGTTTTATTACCATTGGTATGCATTTTGGGTTCATTTTTATTTCAATTTTTTTTGGGTTTCATTTATTTTCATTTTCATTTTGTCTGGTTTGGCGATTCTAGAAGATTCAGGTCAATCTATGTATTGAAACGAATTGAACAATGAACTTGTAACAATAACTCTTTTAGATTTATCATGTTATCGCTATTTTTAATCGCTAGTTGTTAGCAATTGAACACAATTCAACAATGCTGTTGAAATTGAATCATGATCAAATCATCTTGCAATCAACTTCATCTTTATGTCAAGGTTTGTCTTGAGTCTTCCCTTTTTCAATATAATACCCAATGTTAGCACACATTAACTCACTCCTGACTTTCAATCCTTAAAGTTAACCAAAGTGTTGTTAATTTTTGTGTTAATCAACAACGTTTACCTGATCATCCAGCAATTATTTGATTTAGTTAAGATAATTAAACCTAACAACTCTCGGAATAAACCTTTTTACCTAATTAATGACAAGCAAGCAAAAGTGACACATTCAATAAAACAAAAGTGAACCTTTGTTATAACCTCGTAACTCTGTAAAGCAAACAAACAAGAAAAGGTAAGTTTAGCTTGTAAATTACATGATTGGTGTTGATTAAGAAACAATCATGTTATCATGATGGTGCAAAAGATGCAAAAATGTCGAAAAAATGAGCCAAAAAATTCCATAAATGATGTTTTTAAGATTTATTTATTCAGATGACTTCCCATCTCTCTCTCTCTCTTCACTCTCTGCCTTTCAATATCATCATCAGTCTAATCTCTCTCTCAACCGTTTTTTCCTATCCTTTATTTTGTGCTTATTATAAAAACCATTGCTACAGTGATTCAAGTTAATCAGTAAACAATTTACTCGTTTATCGGATAAACCTTTTCATTTTCATCATGTATTTGTTTTACATTCCTGTTGGTAAAATGATCATTTATTCATTTATTATTTAATTTCATAGTTTAACGCCATATTTACATTTCTTTTTCTGTTCTCTGGTTAAACCATTTTTCTAATCCTTTTTTTTCTTTCTCTTTGTTTCAACTCAACTGTCATTAGGTCTTCAACCTGAACTAACCTTTTAGTCAACTGTCGACCTCATTACTCATTTTCAAGATCAACATCTTTAAGGTCAACATATTAGTCAACCTGATTTAGTAGGAGAAACAAAGGAGCCAATAGAAGCAAAAGAAAGATTTGAACCAGAGATAACCAGAGACACTTTGGGTAAACAATCTGGTCACAAAGGTTTGCGCTTCTTCCAGTCGACGTTCAATTTGAATGAATTTTCAACAGATTATTCAAACAAGATACCTGTCATCTCTATTATCACCGTTAATTATATCAACCTCATCGCCATCACCAATCTGTTCATCAATTGTGAATTGTAATTATTTGAGAAATCGGAAAAGAAGAGTTTTACCGGTAATTTTCAACCCAAACTCCAACATTTGACAACAACTTATGCTTTTTGAAAGGAACAATTGCCTTCTTTTTGTTTTCTACTAATTATCATTATAATCAGTTGATGTTTAACTTTACTGTTTAACCAACTTGATTGAGTTTATTTAAATTGTTCAAGTGCTCCAAAAAAAACTGACTAATTTTTACCAACAATCGCAATTCATAGTAAAAAAAAGGTCCAAGTATTTCAATCAATTCCTTCTACTGCTGTGTTATCCATTGAATGGAAATGTCGTCCAAAAAAATGTCATCCTGGAGACGTTTTGTTGATTTTGTAGGCCTAATGAAACTTGACCTTTGCCTATTACTGTTTGGTATTGCCAATAATTTACAAAATGTTACTGTTGTACAACTTGCTGAGGATAAAAAGTGCATTAATGATTTAAATTTGACAATTAGTTACTGTTTAACTATTACGGAGAAACACAATACAGCAGAAAATGCCCAAATAATTCTTCGTCATGCTGATGATATCAAAAATTGGCAATTTTTCATCATGAACATACCAGGAACCATTGTATCCGGTTTTTTAGGATACTGGCTGGATAAATATCCTCATTATCTTAAATTTATGGTCTTGCTAACCTTATTCGCTGAGACACTTCAATCGATCATTTTGCTTGTAAATGCATATGTATTTTCACTTAGTAAGTCATCTTTGTCTTTCTGTCTTTCCCTTTTTTTTATTAACCAACAATTAATTGCAACTCAATCAATTTACTAAACCATTATATCAACATTGCCAATCCAATCAATGTACTCTTTATTTACCTTTATATTCACCACGAAAAAATCAAGGTTAACATTACTTTTCCTTACTATTCCAACAATAATTTCAATGTTTGCCTATCAGCTTGTTTTTTGTTTGATTTGCTTTCAATTTAAAGTGTAGCTCGTAATTTCAAAAAAAACTACAATTTGAATTTAATTGCTGCAGTGTTGTATTGTTATCATTTACATTCTATCTATTTTCAAAGCAATTAACCTTAACCTTACTTTTTTTCTGGTGAAGTACTCTATTCCAACAGATTTTGCTACTTGTAATGAACATTTGCTGCATTTGTTGACAATTTTTCTTTATTTCTCCTAGTTTACTCTTAATTAGGTGGCATTGGTTACTGATTATTAAATAAACAATTTGATATTTGCAGATGAGCAATTTTTCAGGGCTAATAAGTCAATGCGCTTGTATTCATATTTCTGTAATCTAATTATGCATAAAAAATTCAGAATTTTAACAAATTGTGTTTTTGGAATCTTCAAGCTGATACCGCACTAGCACTTATAACATTGGAAGCAATTGCTGCTCATTAGCCCTTAGAACCCTGGAAGTCACTAAATTAGGCAAGCAAGCAAGGCCATTAGGTCCATTTTGTTGATTAGCCCTTGAAAAAGCTTTAGAATCTGGATTTGAATTACCGCCATTTCCAGAATTTTTTCATGATTTATTTGATTGTTGGTATTCCTTTTGAAATGTATCTCCTAAAAGATGAGCAACGTGTTCCTGACTGCAATTATAATAGTTAATAATGATTAGATGTTTCATATTGAGATAGTTGCGTTCGATGGTAATTTCCTTTAATGATGAATCTGATCTTTGTGAGCCTCTTCACTTCTAAGATCAAGTATGAAACCATTCCAATGGTAATAAATAATCTAAATTCAGAAAAATAAGTAACAGATAGTTTCGTATTAACTTTATGCATGTAAACTGTATGACAACTAACAATGTTAATCGTTTACAATCCATGTCACCTTTCAAATAACTGATCATTTTTATTAACAAATTAGTAAATTTAGCCTGATCTAATTTTGAATTTATAATAGTTGATTTGAAACAACTGAATTTCTAACAATTTTTAACTGATTGATATCAAATAATATGGCGAATCGTGCAAATAAAAACTTAACATTTTGAACCTTTCTTATGTTTATTAAATTTTCATTGAAAATAACAATTTATAAGTTATAGTTAGCATCGTCCATTCGACAAACAATTTATTAACATTGATTGAGAAGCAGTAAATTATGTTGATTTGTTGATGTAATAAAATTCTAATCATTTCTTAATTTCATATCCTATCAACAGGTTCATATGCAATTTTATTCGCTTATGTACCATTTGCATTAGGAGGAGGAATGTTTCTGATCTATGGTGCTTGTTATACATACGTTGCCTGGTCAACTCCACCTGAGCTGTTAATCGTTAGGTTTGCTATTATGGAGTTTGTCAGTATGAGCGGTAAGTTAATTGTAAATATTTTACTTGAATAAATTTACTAATTTGCTTCTTCTATTGTCTTTGAATAGCCGGTTTTATTGGTACATATATCAGTGGACAGATTCTGATAATGAAGCCATGGGTTGACGGTCAAGCACGTAATTATATTGGAGTTCTTAGTCTATCAACAATCCTTCTGTTCACAACACTATTGCTTGCCAGTGTTTTCAAACTGAAAAACATGCCTGTAGCAACACCTGAAAATGCTAAACGTAAATTGGGACATGTGATTGTTGACGTGTTCAAAGTATCTCGATTGAAAGATTTGTTTGCCGCCTTTTTCAAGAGAAGACCCAATGCTGGACGAGTTCGTTTATTATTACTTGTACTATCAGGAACCCTATGTTTAGGTGCATTTCATGGTGAAGAAACGATTGGCTATCAATACGCTCAGCGAGTATATGGTTGGTCAGCTGAAAAGTATTCAACACTCTATTCACTGTTATCGATTATTCCTGCTCTAGCAACCTCTCTCGGACCTCATGTATTGAAAACCTGTCTAGGTTTGTCTGACTCCATAATAGGAATTCTCGGGACTGTCTCTGTTTTCGCCATGAATCTCATCCATGGAGTCGTCTTGACTCCATATGGTTTCATCTTTACATATATTGCTGGTGCACTTCACAGGATTTCATTTGTCGCCTTCCGTTCATTGATATCAACCATGGTTGATTCCAATGAAGCTGCTAAAATATTCACATTGATCACTGTCTTTGACTCGTATGGGGCTTTGGGTTCAGCCTTTTTGTACACACGAACTTTCAATGCCACCATTCAAAATAACCCAGGATTGACATTCATTATTGCGGCAATCATATTGACCATTCCAGTTGCCACTTGTGTTTGGCTTGAAGTTACTCGATCCAAATGGGAACCAAAAGTATCAACTGAGAAAGACAATATTTATGGACAAAAATCACTTCCAGATAATACAACTAATGGCAATCTTCACCCACCTACTACACCATCTTTGATGAAGATCAAAAATTTAACCATTATGAATGTTTCTAATGTGTCGGACAAGTTTTAATCAATTGACTTTTATCATTTTTTTTGTTAAGAATATTTACGCGAACATATTTTTTATTACGATATTGTGACCAAAATCTTAGTCTAAGTTTACTTTTTTTGTGTAATTACATCTTTTCATCAAATTTACATTTTAGATATTATCATTACATTTGTTGTCAAATAAAATATTATCCATGATTAACTAAACCCCAAAGTCACTTTACTTCGGACTTTTCTATTGCTTATCGCAATTTTGTTTGCAAGTTTGCTTGGCTGATATCAATTCCAATCAACATTGTTTATGTTGAGCATTGAAATTTTAAGTCAGCATATTAATTGCTTAAGCTTCCATTAAGTTTGCACCTTACGGCGATTAAATGCTAATAACTTCAATATGCAATCGAATTAATTTTTGTATTATCATCTCGGTTTGTCATTCTGCGACATCAGAAAACACGAAAATGCTTGTAAAAAGGTACAAGAAAATCGTTTTATGAAGAGTCCTGTAAAATCGAAAAGAATTATTATAAATTGAAATTTAGACAAATTCAAGTGTTTCTATCGGATAAAAAGTTCTTAGATTGAGATTATTCAAAACAATTTGCGCAAATCCGAATTAACGATCAAATGGTTAAAATTTGAATTATTTGAAGCTGGTGAACATTTTAAAGTAATGAAATGAAAAAGTGTAATCTTCAATTGTCAACTTGAATCTTGAAGCATTTCACCATTTCAAGATTAATATACTTGATACATGATGATTATCACAGGGTTATTATATAACAACAATCAGTAGGAAATGTTAACAAGCAATCAGTAAATACAATCATTTGATTAGTAAACATTAAAAATGTTTATCCATAAATTGAGTAACAAACAGATTCCACTTGAAATTAACTTATAACATGGATTTTCAGTTAACCAGTTGACTGGTTAACAAGAGTCAATGAAATATAAATTCAAAAAATTGGTCAAAAGATATTCGTGCTTACGTATCGTTCAGTTGATCGATTTTTCTTGAGCTTTACCGCTTATCTTTGTATAAATTATAATATAAAAATGTGACAAATACCATCCAATCGGAAAAGGTCGGTACTCTCAGAATGTGGCTCTGAATGATCCTGAGAGTTCGAATTCATTGTTCGGAGTCTTGTTGTAACTAGCATTTAGTTCGACAAGAGTAAGGGTTACGGACTGTGGAGTTTAACCTGGTTAAGAAGGGTAAACGAATCAGGTTAATCTTTCAAAATTAAATCTAAGGTTTAAAATGATGATTGAACTAATTTTCAACAACAAAAGTCCAATGTTGGAGCAAATCCACATGAACTGGAAGAAGCGAAGAGAAATTCTGATTAATCATTAATTTCCGATAAAAAGCAATTAAACTTGTTTGTTCAACTGTCTATTAATTATTAATTTTACCATTAATAAGCGAAGGTTGTGATTTCGTTTTGAAGCTCATCATTAGTCCGTAAAACCTTACTTTGACTTAATCTCAACCCAAACTCCAACATTTGACAAGTTATGGAGGAATAATTGCTTTCTTTTCATTTAAATTGTTCAAGTGCTCCACAAAAAACTGACTAATTTTTACCAACAATCGCAATTCATAGTAAAAAAAAGGTCCAAGTATTTCAATCAATTCCTTCTTCTGCTGTGTTATCCATAGAATGGAAATGTCGTCCAAAAAAATGTCATCCTGGAGACGTTTTGTTGATTTTGTAGGTCTAATGAAACTTGACCTTTGCCTATTACTGTTTGGTATTGCCAATAATTTACAAAATGTTACTGTTGTACAACTTGCTGAGGATAAAAAGTGCATTAATGATTTGCATTTACCAGCTAAATATTGTTTAAGTGTGACGGAGAAACACAGTACAGGAGAAAACGCTTACATGATTGTTGTTCATGCTTATTATATCAAATATTGGCAATTTTACATCACAGACATACCAGGAACCATTGTGGCCGCATTTTTAGGATGTTGGCTGGATAAATATCCTCATCATCTCAAATTTATGGTCTTAATAGCCTTATGCGCCAATACACTTCAATCGATTATTTTGCTTGTAAACGCATATCTATTTTCACTCAGTATGTATCTTTGTCATTCCCTTTTTCATGCGTTAGTTAAACGACTACACTAGTTTCACGGATATCTTTTTTTTATAAACGCTATCTACTATAAGTAAGATGCTTAATAATACCATTGGTAATATAGTGGACGGCGCTTATTAAAAATTAACTTATGCGTGAAACTAGTGTACATTGAGTTGTACAACCTTTGCCTTAGACAATCCATGTCATCATTTTTATAAAAAAATTGGTAAACTACAAGTTATTAAATTCAACCTAATCTGATTTGACTTTAATTGAACCTAAACACCTACATTTCCTAACAGTTATTAATACCAATTGATCTATTGATATCAAATATTCATCATGAAGATCATCAAAACCGATAACATAAACTCCACATAAATTAAACGAACAATTATTAACATGGATTGATAAGCGTTAAATTATGTTGATTTGTTGATGTAATAAAACTCTAATTATTTCTTAATTTCTTATTCTAACAATAGGTTCATATTTTATTTTAATCACTTATGTACCATTTGCATTAGGAGGAGGAATGTTCCTGATTTATGGTGCTTGTTATACATACGTTGCCTGGTCAACTCCACCGAAGCTGTTAATCGTTAGATTTGCTATTATGGAGTTTGTCAGTATGAGCGGTAAGTTAATTGTAAATATTCAGCTTGAATAAAATTCTAACTTGTTTTTTCCATTGCCTTTGTAAAGCTGGCTTTATTGGTACATATATCAGTAGACAGGTTCTGATGATGAAGCCGTGGGTTGGCGGTCAAGCACGTAATTATATTGGGCTTCTAAGTCTGTCAACAATCCTTCTGTTGATAGCAATGTTACTTGCAAGTATTTTCAAACTGAAAAATATGCCCGTAGCAACATCTGAAAAGTATAGAAATAAATTCTCGAATGTGTTTTCCCCCTTTTTCAAGACACGACCCAATGCTGGACGAGCTCGTCTATTATTACTTGTATTATCAGGAATTCTATGTTTAGGTGCATTTCATGGTAAAGAAACGTATGGCTTGCGGTACGCTGAGCTAATCTATGGTTGGTCAGCTCAAAAATATTCAACGATGCATTCACTGTTATCGATTATTCCTGCTCTAGCAACCTCCCTCGGTCCTTTTGTATTGAAAACATGTCTTGGTTTGTCTGATCCAATAATAGGAATTCTCGGGTCTCTCTCTGTTGTCGCCATGAACTTCATCCATGGAGTCGTCTTGACTCCATATGGTTTCACCTTTACATATATAGCTGGTGCACTTCATAGGATTTCAATTGCCGCCTTCTTTTCTTTGATTGCAAACATGATTGATTCCAATGAAGTCGCTAAAATATTCACAATGATTACCATCTTTGCCTCGTATGGTGCTTCGTTTTCAGCCTTTATGTACAAGGTAACGCTTAGCTTGACCATCAAAAGTAACCCGGGATTGACATTCATTATTGCGGCAATCATTTTAATCATTCCGGTTGCCACTTGTGTTTGGCTTGAAGTTACTCGATCCAAATGGGAACCCAAAGTATCGACCGAGAAAGACAATATTTATGGAGAAAAATCACTTCCAAATAATGCAACTAATACCAATCTTCACTCACCTAAAGTAGGTTGGGTAAAAATGGAGATAATTTCAATCGCTAATGATTCGAATAAATCTTCATCATAAAATTTCAAACTTTGTGAGTTTGTGTTTAGAATCTGCTCTAATCTCATTGTATTTGCTATTTTAAATTGCAAAGGTGAAAATTAAGGACTTAGTTCAGTTTAGGTCATAGTTTAGGACTTTTCTCAATTGTACATTCACACAATTTGTCAATCATCTAACGAAGTCAACTTTTTATAAAAAATTTAACAGCACCATCTTTAATAAAGATCAAGAATTAATTATCAGCTATTAGGAATATTTATGTCATTATTATATTATGTTATAATATTATATTGTGTTATTAAATTATAATATAACATGTATTATCATTACGTTTGTTGTCAAATAAAATATTCATGATTAACTAAAATTCACTTTACTTCGGACTTTTCTTTGGCTTATCGCAATTTTGTTTGGCTCTGATGATTTTTGAGAAAATTTCAATAACACAATAATGAAGTAAAATCAGCACTTTTATATTCTGTTGATCCTTGATCATTGCTTTTTTTAAGCTAATTAATCTTCCATTTAGTTTCAGGTCAGGTGTATAACTACGGTCTCTTTATCTAGACTTAAGACTAGTAGTTTCCCTGCTATTTTATATTGTATACAATAATAGAAGATGAAACAATTTCATGATAAGATGGCAACTCAACTATTGGCGCCAGTAAATCAGGAAATCTTGATTGGTATCAACGCTTCATGAAAACACGAAGCAAACTAGTATTGGGAAATATCAATTTGGTTTGAAATCCTTTCTCTTGGAATTATATCTTTATATTTTTATAGTTTATCAATAAGTCGAGTTCAGTAATCTGCACTTCATCTGCTGCATCACATCATCAGTTTCTATGAGGAAATTTAAAAAAAAGAAGAAAAAAATTCAATCTTCAGAATTTATACCTGATGCTTAATCATGATTAAAAATTGATATCTAGCTTTTCCTCTGAAAGAAAACTCAAAATACCCGATGAAAATTAACCAGAAAATAAAAGCAATCGCATCCAAAACAATCGCAGGATTTGAGTGTTGGGGGTCTTAAAGCTGATGGTTTCGTAAATGTTTCAATGAAACATACAATGGAATAGTGTAAATCAAATTCGCAAATGAAGTTTCAATGGGTTTATCACTAATTCCAAATGGATTAATAAACATTCATTTACGTAACCAGCATCAAGGTAAACAGGATTAATATTATTTCGCATTTTGCTTCAGATGAAAGTCTCTATAACAACAATCAGCGAAATGATGAAAAGATGCTTGAATTAGTTAATATCAGTTGCTCACTATTATAGCTATTTAAGCGTTAGATAATCAATTGTTTTATTATAACGGCAAACTAACGCTCAGATCAGCTTTGATTATGTGAGTTTGACTTTTTTAGTTTTCTTGTTAAGTCGTTTCTCGTCGTAAACTCGTTTTAAACACAAGTGAGTTAAAATGACCCAAGATTTCGCCAAAGATCTGACGGGAGGTCAAGTTTTCATTAGCTTTTTGAAGTTGACCAAACTTGACCCATACCTTTTCTTGCAAGTCTTTGCTATTGTTATGCAAGGCGTTACCATAACTCAATTAGCAGAGGACAAGATGTGCATCAATCAACTTCATTTTCCCAAAGAGTACTGTTTAACCCTGACTTCAAATCACAGTGAAAACGCGGAGACCACAAGTACATCAATATTGGTTCATGCAAATTCACTGAAGAACTGGCAAACTGCAATCGATACGATTCCATCCTCAATAGTCGCTCTGTTCCTTAGCTATTGGCTTGAAAAGTATCCTCATTACTTGAAGGCAATCATGCTTTTACCAAATCTGGGTGCCATTCTTTCGATCTTGATTCTCTTGTCCAATGCTTTTCTCTTCAAAGTCTGTAAGTAACAACAATAAACAATTTATTGCAACAAAATAATTTACAAATATTAAGTATGCGGCAATAGTTTAAACTTACTGTTCAGTTCCGCAAGTCAAAATGAATTGATTGAGAAACACAGCGAATAACCGTTCGATATGTTTGAAAACTAACGATATTTCCACGACAGCTTCAACTTAAACTTTGTTTAAATAGTTCTAGCTTACGCTGGTTACACCATTTTGCATTAACAAGAACACATTGAACACAAATTAATTTAATAGATTGTGTAGAATTTTCGCCAATAGAGTTTAGTGGTAATTACATAAATGCCATAAATGATATTTCAAGCTCCATCTTTGTTTAAACAGCTTCGTGGGCCATCCTTTTAGCTAGTGTACCTTCTGGTTTCTCTGGAAGCATTACTCTGTTAACAAGTTCATTTTACACTTACGTTTCCTGGTCAACTCCGACTAGGTTTCTGGTTATGAGATTCGCTATGCTGGAACTATTCATCAGTACTGGTAAGTAACAAATTCATTAACAGCAATTGACAATCACAAATAAAAGTTAAACATTCCAACTCTATGTTACACGACTTTTGCAGGATCACTTTGTGGTACATATTTGAGTGGAAAAGTCCTAACAATGAAACCCTGGATTCACGGTCAACCCGAAAACTATTTAGGAGTTTTGTTTGTTTCACTAGCCTTGTTGGTTACTGCATTCATTTGGGGTTTTTTTGTAACTCTTGAAGGTGTTCCTGATACTGCTGAACATCTAGCTTGTCGAAGTCACAGAGAAGTCGTTAAAGACGTTTTCCAACTGTCAAGATTTAAGGAGCTAGCTGAACCATTGACAGTTAAAAGATCAGGACGAGACAAAACCAAATTAATAATGGCAATAATAAGTGGACTTATCATTTGGAGTATAATAGGAGGCGATTATACGATAAGTTTCCAATTTTCTCAGAAAGTGTATGGTTGGAGTGCTGAAAAGTACTCTACGCTATCGACTTACTTCAATATTTTGCCTGCTCTACTTAGTGTTATTGTGCCTCAACTACTTAAATGTATGTCGGTTAGGGACTCAGCCGTTGGTTTAATTGGTGCACTTTCAGTCATTTCAATGAGTGGAATCAAAGGAATTGTTACTAATGATGTTGGATTTGCACTGGCTAATTCTTTTGGTGGACTTGGCTCATTAGCTTCTATTGCTAACCGAGCTCTTGTTTCCCAAATAGTCGATCCAGAAGAAACTGCCAAAATTTTCGCCATAATCTCATCCGCCAATTCATATGCCTCAATTGCAGCGGCCTACATTTACACTCATGTCTATAGTGCCACAATGGACTTCCATCCAGGACTAATTTATAATATTGCCGCATTACTCGCACTCATTCCAGCAATTAATTTCCTTGTCAATGACATAGCAGCAGTAATAAGAAAACGGGAAGAACGAAAACAGAAGCAAGTCGATGTTAATAACAATACCATTTCATTAGCCGTAATTTCCTAAAAGCACAAAAAACCAAACTGAAATGTTTCCGACGCAATAGCCAAACCAGAAAATGGATTCAATTCAAGTTCGTGCTTAAGTTAACAAAAATTGTCACTAGTAAGCCATTGGACCAACTTGCCAATTTCCTGGTATCATTAACCATTCAAAAGCATAATGAAAACAGTTTTTATATCTGGAGATATTTTAAAGAAATTTCCTGTCCATTAATGCCAGTTAATTAATCGTTAAATTTGCTATTATGAAGTCTGTCAGTATGAGCGGTAAGTTAATCGTTAATATTTTACTTGAATAAATTTACTAATTTGCTTATTCTATGTTCTTTAAATAGCCGTTTTTATTGGTAAATATATCAGTGGATAGATTCTGGTAATGAAGCCATGAGTTGACGGTCAAGCAAGTAATTCTATTGGACTGTTAAATGGATGAAAACATGTTTACTCATGTTTGTAGTAACAACTGAAAATGCTAGACAAAAATTGGGCATGTGATTGCTGACGGGTTCAAAGTATCTCGATTGAAAGCCGATTGAAGATTGATTGTTTGGCCCACAATATATTTTACATTTTGCACTCTCAATCATTTCAATGAGGTGATCAGAGGAATCGTCAAAGAAATCCTTCTGTTGACAAAACCGTTGCTTATAAGTGTTTGCCGACTTAAAAACATGCCCGCTGTAACACCTGAAAATGCTAGACTGAAATTTTCGCGTGCGATTGCACCCTTTTTCAAGATACGACCCAATGCTGGACGAGTCCGTCTATTATTAATTATATTAGGTGGGTCAAGCATGCGTAGGTTTGACCTAGAGGCCGTGATCACAGAAAGATCGAAATTTTTTTAAAAGAAAGAGAGTAGTCGAAACATCATAGTTATTGACTTTTATCGTTATAAACGAACTAGTAACAAAGTTATTCGAAATCGTTCATGATTTCTTGCATCAAAATGTGATTTTGCAAAAAAGGGTTGTCTTGAACAAAAGAGGACTATCAGAGCCATGCTTGATGAAACGCTAAATGCTTTCATGACAAGATTTCTAGATGGATGAACTATGAATCGTCAGAGAAAGGAACTACAGTGCAGCCATGTGTCTCTAGAAAAATGACCCGAAAATCGAAAATGAGTTTTTTTGTGTCGCCTTGTGTTTTCATTTACCTGAGACAACTTTCATTCAGCGAAACTAACTGATAAGCCTGGATTTATGAACGGCAAGGTTCATCGTTTCTATAGTTACGCCGCATTACATATCAATTGGTCTTTTAGGTATTGAAAATCGAGCTGCAATAACTGCCTAACAAGCACGTCATCTCGGCTTTCATGATACCGTTACAACACGATATCATATTTAAGAATTAGTCTGAATTCAAAGCATTTTTCATCCATAAACAGGTAGATTTGTTCCCTTAGACTTATTTTTGATAGAAAATTGTAGTCAGTATGACCGTGAAATGAGACAGGAATCGATCAATGTGCTAAAGGCAGCCAAAAACCGGTTTTTCGGTTCAAAGACTGTGGCCTGCTACAGAGTGGAGATACAACCATAGCTCCTTCGTTTATAGTAATATATTAAGACCTGCAAATCACATTTACAATGAAAAGTTATCTAAATTAACTCCTTCAATGTCAGACCTACGCATGCTTGACCTACCTAATACTTGTAAATTTAAATTTCATAGATATTATCATTACATTTGTTGTTAAATAAAGTATTATCCAAGATTTAACTAAACTATGAGTCCATCTAATACTTCGGAATTCCGTTTGCAAGTTTTCTTGGAGAGAAAGTGAAAATTGAAATTAAATCATGATCAATTCAAAGATTTTGCGCTAACCTTTTTACATGATTGCCATGATATTAGTTACTCGTGTTCTGGTTCTGGGTAGCATTAAAGAGCAACCATTCATCAATGTGAATATATGATCCTCGCGATGATAGTTTCATATTAAAAAGTAGCAACAAATAATACTGATTGCTTTTCAGTGCTGCACCTCTGCAAAAACATATAATGATAAACAATTAATCGGCAAGAAATTTGCATCGATTGGCAGAAATAAGCAAAATCCTAGATATTTCAGTCATTTGTAGGAAATAATGGGAATTTTGAAAGAACACTTCAAAGTAGCATCTTGTAGGAAAGGAAATCTTTAAAGCATAATATCATTTAATAAATAGACTTTGATTTATATTTTCAGGTTAGTTTGAAATATGTATGCTAGTTCATTGAAAAGTTACTAGACTACGAATAGCCAGTCAGTTCATTATGGATCACTGTGTGCAAAATGTAATATCAATAATATAAAATGAAGCAATTTCCCGATAGCATGACAATTTACGGATTACGGTCTTATTGTTGCACTGAAAATCTTGATTGGCATCGACGTTATTGCTCGAAAGTATTATTTAGAAACGTTAATTTGATATGAAAATCCCTTCTCTTAGAATTATATCTTTTCTGTTTGATATCAATGGACCCAGTGCAGTAATTGGACACTTCATATTACGAGTTTTCTTGAGGAAATTTCAATACAAAGATGAACGGTTCAATCTTCAGATTTATTTTTGTTTCTTAATCATAATGCAAATGTCTCCTTTCCTCTATAAAAAATTCAAAATAATTTATGAAAATAAGCAAGAAAATATGAAACAACACGAAAAGATAAGTTATTGCAAAGGGAAATTAACCAGAAACAATCGCAGGATTTGAGTGTTGGGGGTCTTAAAGATGATGATTTCGTGGATGTGGTGATGAAACATACAATGGAATAGTGTAAATCAAATTCGCAAATGAAGTTTCAATGGGTTTATCACTAATTCCAACTGGATTAATAAACATTCTTTTATGTAACCAGCATCAAGGCAACCAGGATTAAGATTAATTCAGATGAAAGTCTCTATAACAACAATCAGTGCAATGATGAAAAGATGCTTAAAATTAGTTATTATTGTTGCTCACTATTATAGCTATTTAAGCGTTAGATAATCAATTGTTTTATTATAAAGCAAATTAACGCTCAGATCAGCTTTGATTATGTGAGTTTGACTCTGTTTTAGTTTTCTTGTTAAGTCGTTTCTCGTCATACACTCGTTTTAAACACAAGTGAGTTAAAATGACCCAAGATTTCGCCAAAGATCTGACAGGAGGTCAAGTTTTCATTAGCTTTTTGAAATTGACCAAACTTGACCCATACCTTTTCTTGCAAGTCTTTGCTATTGTTATGCAAGGTGTTACCATAACTCAATTAGCAGAGGACAAGATGTGCATCAATCAACTTCATTTTCCCAAAGAGTATTGTTTAACCCTGAATTCAAATCACAGTGAAAACGCGGAGACCACAAGTACATCAATATTGGTTCATGCAAATTCACTGAAAAACTGGCAAACTGCAATCGAAACGGTTCCATCCACAATTGTCGCTCTATTCCTTAGCTATTGGCTTGAAAAGTATCCTCATTACTTGAAGGCAATCATGCTTCTACCGAATCTGGGCGCCATTCTTTCGATCTCGATTCTCTTGGCCAATGCTTTTCTCTTCAAAGTCTGTAAGTACAAACAAAAATCGTACAATACAATAATTGCCTTTAAATGGTTAATATTTTTGAAAGTTTTGTACCGTTTTCAATATTTGAAAGCTAATTTTAACTACTTGTATATTGTCGCTACAGTCTCTATCTTTGTTGGATTAGTTTTAGGTCTCTCAGATTTAAACAATTTGCAAATCGAATGAATAAAGCTTGAATTATATTGAGACATTATACCGTCATAAACTGATCTTTTTCATCTTTTCGACTAGTTCAAGTTGGTTATATTAGAATAACAATCCGAAAACTTAATCAAAATGTTATAACTTATTGAACTGTGTATAAGAAATGTAAGTTATTATTGGGTTTCAATGCAATTAGCAATGTTATGTATCTTTTTTTGGCTTATCATCTCGTCCAAGCTTAGCGCAAGTTTAATTTCAACTTTTTTGAATGAAAACATTGATTTAAGCAATTCACACATATTAAAATCATATTTAAATGTTCCTTTTTAAACAGCTTCGTGGGCCATCCTTTTAGCTAGTGTACCTTCTGGTTTCTCTGGAAGCATTACTCTGTTAACCAGTTCATTTTACACTTACGTTTCCTGGTCAACTCCAACTAGGTTTCTGGTTGTGAGATTTGCTTTGATGGAGTTATTCACCAGTACTGGTAAGTAACAAATTCATCTAAAGATCAAAACTAAGGCTAAAATTTACTTCATGAGCATGAAAAATTTTCCTTTGATAACGATTAATACCGATAACTGATTTGGAATTTCCTAACAGAATTTCCCTTGAAATTTTTGCATAAATCAGTGAAAGTAAGCTTTTAATGACACATAGATTACCTCAATTGTATCTTAATAATTTCATGAGTAGTACAAAAGAGAATCACAAACAAAAGTAAATGTTAAACATTGCAACTCTACTTTGATTACAGGAGTACTTTGTGGTACATATTTTGGTGGAAAAGTCCTAGCAATGAAACCCTGGATTCACGGTCAACCCGAAAACTATTTAGGAGTTTTGTTTGTTTCATTGGCTTTGTTGGTTATCGCATTCATTTGGGGTTTGTTTGTAACTCTTGAAGGTGTTCCCGATACTGCTGAACATTTGGCTAATCGAAGTCACAGAGAAGTCGTTAAAGACGTTTTTCAACTGTCAAGATTTAAGGAGCTAGCTAAACCATTGACAGTTAAAAGATCAGGACGAGACAAAACCAAATTAATAATGGCAGTAATAAGTGGACTTATCATTTGGAGTGTAATGGGAGGCGATAATACAATAAGCTTCCAATTTTCTCAGAAAGTGTATGGTTGGAGTGCTGAAAAGTTCACGACGCTATCGACTTACTTCAATATCGTGCCTGCTTTGTTGAGTGTTATTGTGCCTCAACTACTTAAATGTATGTCGGTTAGGGACTCAGCCGTTGGTTTAATTGGTGCACTCTCAGTCATTTCTATGAGTGGAATCAAAGGAATTGTTACTAATGATGTTGGATTTGCAATGGCCTACTCTTTTGGAGGCCTTGGCTCATTAGCTTCTATTGCCAACCGAGCTCTTGTTTCCCAAATAGTCGATCCAGAAGAAACTGCCAAAATTTTCGCCATAATCTCATCCGCCAATTCATATGCCTCAATTGCAGCGGCCTACATTTACACTCATGTCTATAGTGCCACAATAGACTTCCATCCAGGACTAATTTATAACATTGCCGCATTACTCGCACTCATTCCAGCGATTAATTTCCTTGTCAATGACATAGCAGCAGTAATCAAAAAACGGGAAGAACGAAAACAAAAGCAAGTCGATGTTAATAACAATACCATTTCACTGACCGTAATTCACTAAAACCACAACAAACCAAACTGAATTGTTTCCAACGGAATACCAAACCAGAAAATGGATGTAATTCAACCTTCAATTAACCAGTTTTTTCAAGCAATATCTCTTTCCATGCAACAATCATCAACCACTGACCACAAATGATTTCGTACCATCGATGGCTACTCAAAAAATGCCAAATGCTTAAGCACTTGTTAACCTACATTTTTGGAAGCATTACTCGATTTATTTATTGAATTATCCGTGTCTCATCAAGATTAATTTCAATACTATGTACCAATTTAGCAATCAGAATAGACTTCAAAGAGATTTCATTTCGATCTTCTTTTCATTATCCATCCATTATAAGGCAATAGATGGAGTTAACAGTTGATAAATTTATATGTTTTTTTGACAAGGAGTATTAGGAATGCTCAGAAGTTTTGAGTCAAATCATTCCCAGCTCCTTACATTTTATTAAATCATGGTTTTCAAGATATAAAAGACTAGTCATGTTAGCTTCTTCTTCCAATTGTTCATTGTATATTTGTATATTACCAACATGTAACAACAAGTTAAAAGATACATAAGCAAAAATACATCACCATTATAACAAACAAAAAGGTTTTACCTGTTGTATTGTGCTTCTGCTTTTTTCTTGATCGATAAATGTACAGGGAATGTTTATAAACCAATAAAAGCTGTAAACCTATCATTTAGTCTTTTAAATTGAATCTCTTTCTTGACAATTGACACCAATATATTTGATCTATCAACACACCAATTAAAGATCATCAGTTGATTCTCAATTAGTTGCCAATAAAACCTAATTTTAACCAGACAATTAATTACCATGGATCAATCAAGTACAGTGTTAACAGCACCTGAACATAAACCCAGGCCAGGTTTGGAAAGTCTTGATATCGCTGTTGTTGTCGCTTACTTCTTGCTCATTCTGGCAACTGGTTTTTGGGTAAGTAACCAATTTAAATTGATTTCATTACAGTTCTAATAGTGTTTAAATATAAACTCATTTAACAGTAATTTACTGTTGAAGAGCATTAACCCATTTTTGCCATTCAAATGGTAGCTCAAGCTTCAAACTGACATCAATCATTGTCTTCTCGACATGGCATAATTAGGTAAATTTGATTATTTTAAACAGAATTGTTTTAAATAGATCAAATTTATCGATTGTAATTGTTATTTAATCAATTAAAACAGACCTTTTGACTATCATCACCAATCTACAAAGGTTAGGCTGTAAAAGCTAAAAGAGTGACAATTTGAGTTGAAATTTTAATGCTCTTCACCCAATTTGACATTTTACTTTACGTTACATTATAACTGGTAAAACACTTTTAGCTTAATTATTTATCCTCGACTCATGCTGAGTTCCAATATTGTATCTCAGTGGATCCACTTTCATGAAAAATCTGACATTTGATACATTTCTGTTTTACCTTGTTTAATGATTTAACATGAACTGAAAGAAGCTCGAAATTGCCTTTTAAGTGAATTGATTTTGCTTACAAGTCAGACAAAATATGAAATTGAATTTGTTATAAAATTTATAGACTCCAGAATGATGTATAAAATGCTTGAAATGTTTCGATGATTGAAAATGAAGTAATCTTCAGCTTTTATTGAAATTAAACCAAGAGTATTTTGATTATTGACTGAATCCAGTGAACAATGATAACCGTATCAGAATAAATTGATCAAAAGCTGTATTGAGTGTACTCTTGGGTGCAACAAAATTTCAAAATAAACTCAAAATCAGTGAAATCCATTTCAATTAATATCACTCCCAACTGATTTTTAAACCAGAATTTTATCCAATTTGTCTTTCAAGTCAACAATGAAATTTAAAACTGAAGCTTTGACAGCCGAGGCTTAATCAAGCTCAAATAGTTGGAATCAAAATTGACATGAAACAATAGCTTGGTTTTGGGATTTTTTATGATTGGTTAAGATAGTTTAGATTGGTTGTTGATCACCTAAATCAACCCTGAAACCTTTTCAACACGGATTCAACCATTCAACCTCTGGACATGATTGATTGTGATGTGTTGAAGGATAAAAATAGACTAATGCTAAAATCAATATCAGAAAATTAACTTCAATTTTCATAAACAACATTGAGTTTCAATCATTTTTCGCTTCAAATTCAATGAACTAAGGCAACAATTAACAAATTAGTAAGACAACTGAACTGTTTTCATATTTTCCTTGCATTCAAATGTCTATTTTTGTCAGGCTTACCTTTAGATTAAATTGTATTCAGGAGTAATTAATGATAAATGAAGTTTAATGATAACCAATTTCAAATTAGTAGTACGAAAACATACGCTTCAACTCCACAGACCGGAAACGGAATTACCTCCTCCCCCCTTTCGCATGATTGATTTCACGCTCGGCTGACTTAACGCTCGGCTGACCTAACGGCTGACCTTGACACCGTCTTTCGATATTAATGTTTTTAATGCTTCAATGATTTTTGACACCGTCTTTCGATATTAATGTTTTAAATGCTTCGATAGTTTTTGCACTTGACCGTTTGACACCATCTTACGGTATCTATTGTTTCAAATGCTTCAATGATTCTTTAATTGTTCAAGGCTGAACCTGAATGAAAGAAGGGAAACGAATGTTTCCCTTCTGGAATTAACAAGTATAAATAGTAAAGTACAAAGGAATAAGCTTCAGTAATTACCAATGTATGCAATTGTCTATGTATTAATGTTAATATTAGCTTTAATTATCGTTTTATTATTCAAAGAATACTTTTATATTGTTCTAGATGCGTATTGTTAATATCGTATCACTATGGGACCTTGGAAAAAAGATCCGTTTAGCCGCAAGAATGACCAAGTTCAATGCTGATTTAATTAAAGAAGGAAGTAACTGTTTATTGCTCTTTGAATCTGGTAAAATAATTGCTACAGGTTTTAAAAGATTAAATGAAGTGAAAAAATTCATAAAGTCACGTTTTCCAAGTGCAAAATTCGTTAAAATTGTGAATATGACATCAGTTGCACATATCCGAGGTAAAATCAATTTAATTGGTCTTTCTTACGAACCGGAAATCTACCCTGCTCATGTCTGGAAGAATAAGAACCTTTGTGTTGTGTATTAGGCTTCTGGAAAATTAATTGTTACCGGCGGAAAAACGCATAATGAGCTCCGTGATGCATATCGAGAGTTTAAGAAGAAGACAAGTATAAAAAGAGATGATGTTGATCAAAAAAGATCAGTAAAGTAACTGAAATCATAATGTCAACTTTAAACTGGCACTCTTTGAAAGCTGTGAAAATCAACGATCTCCGTCTAACCCTATCATGGGCAACAGACGGCAACGACAAAATTGTTTGCAGTCGTGCTGACTTGCGTCTTTTTGTGAAGGATTATCCCACTTCTTACGGTGTCAACATGAAGCGATGGGAGTTAATTCAACTTGACATCTTCATTCAAGAAGTGCTTAAAGGCAACACTCCCGCGCAAAAGGTTGTTGATGAGTTGACCATCGAATCAACAAGCGGAGGAATCATGCTTATTAAGCGTAATCACCGTCTTTGTATCCGAGAGAAGGATATAGCTCCACTTGACATCTATCTCTGTGGTGTGAATTTCATTCTCAGTGTACTAAGACCACGAGAATTTGTCTGCTGCCCAATTGCTCCAGCCCGAACAATTGAAGATGCCTTCATCTTTTCCACTTTAGTGAAAAGTGAAATAAAATCAATCGACCATGTCTTCAAAGAAGAAGAAGAAATAATTGCCGGCAATAAACTTCCTGCCGAAGCTATCAAATTTCTAAAAACAAATTGTGTAAAAATTTTTGACACATATATGAATAATTTCGGGGAAATGATTCTACCCCCTGGACCTTGTACTCGCAATGACTTCATGTTGAGAGTCAACGGAGAATTTTTGAAATCTTTGCGCGGTGTCCATGCTGAATTTCCCCCGCTCCTTCGATCACTCACTCTGCTGATGAGAGAAATCGGAGAGTATAAATAGAAGAGAGAAAGTTCAAAATGCTCACAAGAAAATGGATTACATTTGCTGCTATATTGATGTTCAAGGCTTTTACGCCAACAATGTATTTTATCCTCGTGAATGTGCTGTCCTTAGTGATCATGGTGCAAGTGTATTTAGTGTTGACCATGAGCTAAAAATGGATCAACTATCTGCCAATGATCAGCGACAGGCACTGTATCTAACACGCAAACATCATGGTTTACCTTTTGAAGTTGACAAAGGTGCCAAAATACAAAGTATCAATGATATAATCATTGCCTTTTATGAATGTGATCTTGA
The DNA here is from genome assembly GCF_039701765.1 of Tetranychus urticae. Taxonomy (NCBI): domain Eukaryota; kingdom Metazoa; phylum Arthropoda; class Arachnida; order Trombidiformes; family Tetranychidae; genus Tetranychus; species Tetranychus urticae. The sequence continues at coordinate 18,614,979 of NC_142960.1, forward strand.
TGACGACCATTTTCTTGCTGCTTGTAAATCCAAGGAGGCTGAAGATATGTTAAGGGCCCTTGGTATTCCCAGATTTAACCTTGGAAAGCTTGGTGCAACTTGGAGCGGTATAAACACTCGGTTGGAACCATGTAGCTTACATGTAAATCCTGGGAAATGCAGTCTAAATGCAGTAATCGGCATGAAGAAGTGGGTTGAGAAAGGATAAATAAATAAAAATTGAAACAAATTAGAATTGACAAAGTATTGCCTTAGAAAAGCAAACAAAATTAGATTAAAAACAATTCATCGAATAAGAAAAAGAATCCTTACCGTTTTCCATCATGAAAGCAGATAAGAATTGGCGAAATATGATTTTAAAAGAGGGAAAAGAAAGAAAGTTTATCGTTGAAACTCTTGAAAATAACTGATGCTTTTCTGAAAAAAGTTTCAGCTTAAATACAAGACTCTCAAACAACTTTGAAATAAATGGGTGCACCTGGCAGCTAAATAATTTCATTAATCACTTAACAATTCACGAAGAGGGAAAAACCAGCTTATGAACTATCTCCTTATTTGGAAGTTAAGTAATTCCCTGAATCACTTTGCATTTCAAACATCATGAAAAGGGAGAACCAGCTTATGAATAATCTCCTTATTTGGTAAAAAAGTAATTCTATTAATCTCAATTCATGAAAAAAGAAAAACCAGCTCATGAATAATCTCCTTATTTGGTAAAAAAGTAATTCCATTAATCACTTTACATTTCAAACAATATAAACTCATTATTTGATCAATTAATTCTCATGTTTGAAAATAGTAAATGTGATAAATCACCTCATCTGTCAGCTTAAACTGAATCATCATGCTTAAGAAGACATGAATTCAATAATCAAGTCATTCAACTCATATGATAAAACTTAATCAGGTGAAGAAATCAAGCATAATTAGGTTGATAGACAATTGAGCTTTGAAATAAACCTAAAATGAGAGAATTAGCATAAAAGTGGTAAAAGCAAATTTTGACATTTGACCCGCAATGATTATACTTGTTAATTCCAGAAGGGAAACATTCGTTTCCGGTCTGTGGAGTTGAAGCGTATGTTTTCGTACTACTCAAATTGAACCTTTAGTCCAACTGTTTTGGTTGGATTTACATTTACAGAGATTTCAGAATCGTAAATTGAATCTACACTTTAAAGTGTTACTTTAATCAATATATTTCAATGTTTAGCTCCTAATGATTGATTAGTTGTAAATGTTTATTGTGTTTAACGTTTAATTGTGCCATTAAAGATAATAACTTGAATGGGTAAATTGACCCTTAAAGGATATTATGGATGTAAGATGAGAAAGGTTTCTCAGGGTAACAAAAGAGTTGATCACAAATCTTATTCATCCTTTTATTCAACTCTATTGATAATCGATAACTCAACCTTGAACTTTTATTTTGTATCTTTTTGCTTCTCAGGAAATAAATAGAATTGAATAAACAGAATGGAAAATGCTGATCATACAATAATATTAACATCAAATTCTTGGTTACTTTTTAGTATGAAAATGTTTAGTCAATCTACTTGAATACAAAATATCGATTGGAGTTGTTTTTGCTCAAATTATCATTTAGATGATTTTTCGCTCATTTCAGATTTATATTGAATAGATCACGTTCTTATGATGATTAGTTGAGACATCTCATTAAGGTTAATAACAGAAGAATAATTATTTCATTTTCTTTTCCTTTTTCTCTTGGAATCCTTCTGAAAGTCCATGTGGAAAACGAAAAATCGAGGAACAGTTGATGGCTACTTTTTAGCTGGACGTTATATGACTTGGCTAACAGTAAGTAAATGTTTCACTCTTGATTTACCGATTTATTCATTTACCAGAAAAACATCTTGTACTACAAGTCTAGATAGTAAAGATAAGGCTTGAATGGAAACAAACAGTTCAACCAATTCTGCTTGTTAATGTTCAGTTACAGAGAGAAATGAATATATTTCCATGAATATTATTAACATATTTATAGCTGCATAATCCGCTGATATGAAACTATTCGGATTGACTTATCATTCCAATTTGATGAAGAAGCAGCAGAATGAGAGTAATAAAGGTTGTGACATGTTTATCCAGTAAATCTTGTACGATTAAGTGTTATAAGCTGAACATTGAGCCTGAATGTGAGTTGTCCATTTGATTAATTTAAATTTGCTTCATCATTTAAGGTTGGAGCCTCAGTTTTCGCCAGCAACATTGGAAGTGAACATTTCATTGGATTAGCTGGATCAGGGGCTGCATCAGGAATCGGTGTAGCTGCTTTTGAGCTTAATGTAAGTATCCGTGAAATGAAAATAAATGCATTAATGAATATTGGAATGAATTTAGCATTTCATAAAAAATTTATATGAATTGAAAGTCTAAATCATAGTTAAAAGAGTTAAGTTAAAGGATTGTGATTAAATAATGTCTAAATGATCGATATATGATGTAAAATAAATGCGATGATCAGAGAAAAATAGATTTTTTGTTAACCTAATTAACTCTCGCTGCTTATGATTTTTTGGAGCTCACTGTTTTGTACAGAACTTTATTTTAACCTTTAACTGTTGATTTAACCCAAATTTAGGTAAAATTGTAAACTTAAAGTTACATGAAAAGGTACTCAATAACACAAACAGCTTCAATCAGATATTTATAAACCAGAAATTGGTGGATCAATAGAAAACAAAAGCTTATTAAAAGTCGCATTCAATTATCTCTTTTACTGCAATCAATAAATTGATTGACTTTACCTCGATTTTGCCTATTTTTGGACTAGTAAACAAAATCAGGCAATTCATTAAATTGTCAACAGATTTAATTATTCTAGAAATCGATAATCATCAATCATTTAACACTAATATCTTTTACAATTTTTCAATAGGCCTTACTAATCTTACAAATAACTGGATGGCTATTCTTGCCCGTTTTCCTGGCAAGTAATGTAAGTCTAAAATTATTTTATCCTTACAAGAAGCAGTAAATAGAGACAATTAAAGCACACAATCAAACTTTTCTCATAATTAACTATCATGTTACAATTTTAGCCAATAGACTTGTAATTAAATCTCTTCAGCCATAAGATAAATTTCTGTTTATTATTCCTATCAATGATGTAGTCATGAGAAAAAGTTTGATTGAGTGAATAAAATTTTTGCGATAATTATCACCTCTTGTTTTGAAGGACCCATTGAGTAGAATCAAATTACCAATTGAGAATTACGAATGAAAGTGAAGATTGTGATTCCATTAAACTTTCCAATTCTGGTCCATTTCATTAATCCTTTAATCTCTTTATAAATAAGTAAAAAATGCTGAAAGGATTAGCATCAGGAACCATCCAATTCTTGAAGCAGAAGTTTAAAAGTCTTGAAAATAGTAATTTTGTCTCATCAGATTTGCCAGGTTTTTTTCAGAGATTTAGACATTTCCAGATGCAATGAGTTCCAATCTATTGATATCTTTTCACATTGTGTTCAGCATTTTTGCGCATTAGAAAATTTATCCTGAAAGACAAAGAAAATCAGTTAGATTTTATGAGAAGATATTTAAAATTCTTGTACACATCAAGATAGCCAGTATTTCAATCTTAAAGATTTTACTAGAGACAAAAGTATCATTATATTTTTAGTACATGTATAACCTTTAACTGACTGGAATAAGACAGTAAGATGGACTGAAAATCCGATTATCATGATGTGAAATGAGAATAGGAAAAAGAATAGATAATAGATAATAGAAGCTTTCGTTATTGAGTTATGATGTTTGAATGGAAAGTAAGAAAGATTAATAATGAAATGAAATGCTTTGATTTAATATCTACCTTGACCCTTCGATTTTCCTTGGTTAATCTGGAACTAGAAATTGGTTCCAATCATATTGAATGGTTAATCTATGAGGTTTTTTCCTTTTTCCAAAAGCTGTATGACATGGAGTAAAACTTGGCAATCAACTGAAATCAGGTTTTACTATGGACTTGGGTTTGTCTTATATCACGGTTAGTCTTTTAACAATAAGCAAACAACCATCCAAATGAGCAGAACTTTCAACGAAAAGTCATGTTTAGTCTGCAGAAGAAAAGATATTGACATTAAACAAAAAGGTTAGATCAGAAATAAACAGACTATTGTCACTATCAGAAGATATTAGGTTTAGTTGGTAGATCAAAATTAAACAGTTATAGATAGATTTTTATGATCTAGTTATTAAGTCAGATGGGATGCAATATTATATTGAATATCCTCGTTGTATTGAGATTTAGAAAAATCTAATCAATGACTAATAGATTAAAATAAAACAACTAGAAATTGGAAGAAATGAGAAATTGTTCGCTTAGTTTTAAAACCAAGATGAAAACTCTGAGAGGATTAGAATTAATTCTGATAGGACGCACATTTTTAGGCAGGGCAACGGTTAGCATTAAAGATAAATGCTGCTGCTTAATTGAATAATTTAAATATTAGCAACCTCAAGTAATCAAACTAATTCTATGTTTCATTTTGTTTCCAAAGGTTTACACCTTACCTGAGTTTATGTCTAAACGTTTCGGAGGCAAAAGAATACAAACATATTTAGCTCTTCTCTCACTACTGTTATATGTTTTCACCAAGATCTCGGTAAGTTAATCATTTTCTTTGACTAAAAAGCTTTATTTATCTTCAAAATGAAATATATCCTAACAATATAAGACAAAAAAGTTGAAATTAATTTGGTTTAGTGCAAATAACTTTTCTAAAGGAAAGAATGAATAGACTTACACTTGAATAATTAGATCATTTGCGGAAGATAATCAGACCATTTTTCGTTACACTTGACATTTAGATCTTGACACTTGACTTTGATATTGAAAAAAAAGTTAATGAAATCATATTAATAATACAGTTTTTAATTAAAAACAACCAACCTTAATGTCACTGATCAACGATTTGTGATGAATTCAAAACATCACCTGAGTAGAGAGTAAGTTTACATTTGGATCGTAGAGGAAGGTACACAATAGCATAAAGGGTCACTATATAACATAGATGAACTATTTACACCGAGAATGTTAATTGAAAATAATTAGACATAATTCCACTGTAAAAAAATTAAAATTCAACAATTTTAATAGATATTTTGCATAATTATTTTGCTTAACTCCAACCGTTAATTCAAAAGTGAGGGGTCGCTATAAATTGACATTTGTAATTTTGAGGTAGAAACGAGTGATTAATCTGAAAAATGAAACTTCGTCTTATTTGTGAAATAAATTGCAGTTTTATCATTATTGATTAGCTAGTTAATGCATTGAATTTAAAAACACCAGATTTAAACACATGTGTCAACATAGAATGAAATAAGCTGAGACCATTGAACATCGAAAGTATTATGTTTGAATTGTATCATCGTCTAGAGTTGTTTTGGGAATAATATTTGGATTTATATTGTGATCATAAATAATTTAAATTAGTCGCAAATTATTAGGTTAATCTATTTTCTGGTGCCATTTTTATCCAACAAGCTCGAGGATGGTCAATTTATGTCAGTGTTTTAATTCTACTGGCTCTAACGGCGGTTTCAACGGTAACTGGTAAGTCAATCATGTCATTTACCTTTTATTTGATTCATGTTTATTACGATTAATAACTGATCAAATAAACATTAAGTTTATTCTTCCTGGAATAAGTATTGATCATACTCTCTGTATTAAATGTAATTTTAGGAGGATTAGCATCTGTGATGTATACTGATACAATACAATGTTTTGTTATGTTGGCCGGAGGAATCCTATTAACCTACAAAGGTAATGGCAACCATTTTAATTATTCATGTGTGATTAGGTTTGATAGCTAATTTATTGACTCTTCCTTTAGCTATAAATGAAATCGGTGGAATTGGAAATTTAAAGCCACGCTATTTTGAAGCCAAACCGTCAGTCATTCCTGTGAACGCAACAACATGTGCTATGCCTAAAGACACTGCTTTCCTGTTATTGAGGCCAATTGATGACCATGATATGCCCTGGTTAGGCTTTTTAGCTGGACAAACCTTTGCATCAATGTGGTATTGGTGTACTGACCAGGTAAACCCAATGTTTAAATTCAACCTCGTAAAGGAAAGCTAATTATAGAAAATTTTGGTTCTTTTCAAATATCCACCTGATTTGTTGCAGTTGAATCTACATCTTTTTATTTCATGTTAAAACTCGTTTGGATATTTGACAGTTTGTTTGAAAATTCAGGTGAAATAATGGACTTTAGCTAATCATCACGATTTACCATTAGTTAAATTTATGATTTTTTTTCTTTATTTGCTTGTCAATCTATTGAGTGGTAGAAAGTTCCAGTAGCTAAAAAACACATTTACCCTTTACACGCATGGAGAAACCTCTAGTCTATTAATATCATGAAGAATCATGTTCATCATGATAAATCACTTAGTCTTTATTAAAAATATCTTGAACATAGCTCAAGTCCAAGACAGTTAGAGTCCATAGTCTTGTTAATTAAAAAGACATTTTTCTTGCACCTGGAATCTCTCTATTCATGGATACAGGTTATAACTTACAGAGGTATAAGTTATTAACAGATTCAACGTACAAGTCTAAGTTTTACATTTACATTCATCGAGCTTGATAGTCAATCGAGGTTCGTTTAGGCTCATCAATTACTATTTCAGCTTCTTTTCTCAGTTTGCATGAAGTAAATGCGATCAGATATCTGCAGCCTTTGAAATACAGGCCTTTATGATTAACCACATCCTTTTGTATCTGTTTTATTTTTTTTCATGTGTAAGAATTGTTTGTGTAAATGAATACTTAGTGTTCAACCGATTGTGATCTCGATAATGTTTAATTCAGTATGAGTTGGCCCAGAATAAAGGAAATCCTATGAAAGCGGAAAACATTGATTTATAATCAACCATTCAATTTTGTGACTTCCTTTTTCTCTTCTGATCAAAGCAATTTAGTCAGCCTTTTGAGATAAGCAATGACTTTTCTTATAGAGATAATAATAATCATTCTTCCTTTAATCACAGGTTATTGTCCAACGCTTATTAGCTGCCAAAAATCTAGCCCATGCACAAGGAGGCACATTGCTTGCAGGCTTCTTGAAATTGATGCCTCTTTTCATCATAATCATTCCCGGAATGATCTCAAGAATATTGTTTCCTGATGATGTAAGCTGTGTCGATCCAGTTGAATGTTACAGAGTCTGTCAAAGTTATACCGGCTGCTCTAACATTGCTTACCCACGACTTGTGCTCGCTCTGATGCCCAGTGGACTCAAAGGCTTGATGATGGCTGGAATGTTGGCTGCTCTCATGTCTGGATTGTCATCGATTTTCAACAGCTGTAGTACAATGTTCACCATCGATATATGGCCTCTGATACGACCAAAAGCTTCAGTGAGGGAACAAATGATCGTAGGAAGGTACATAATCAGATGAATAGCAAAACCTTTCTTTTAAGTCAGATAATTGTCTAATTTTGGTAAATTTATAGATGACATTTTTAAGTGTTTTTAATCTACTCTTTAATTGTTTCGTTAACAGATCATTCACTTTTGCCATGATTGCTTTTAGTATCGCATGGATTGTGGTCATTCAAGAAATGCAAAGCGGTGAACTTTATATTTACATACAAGCAATCTCATCAATCTTATCTCCTCCTATTGCCACGGTTTATGGACTTTCAGTTATTTGGCCTAGAATGAATGAACCTGCAGCATTTTGGACTCTAATTATTGGTCTTGTTATTGGCTCTGTTAGATTTATTTTGGACATTATTTATCGTGAACCTCCTTGTGGTGAACCAGATCTCCGACCAAGTTTTATCAAAGATATTCATTACATGTATTTTGCACTCATTTTAACAATAATCTCTGTGATTACGTCAGTCTTTGTTTCTTTAATCACAAAGCCAACTGAAAATTTCAGGGTATGTAACAGATTTCATATCCTTCAAGTTTCTTTATGAATTGAATCAACATTTTACACTGAATTATTGAAAATCTGATATCAGATTTAAGTTCAAAGAGCTCACATTAAGAATCAAATAGTTCATAATAGATCATTAATCTAAGCATTATATAACAGATATTGAATAACCTTTTACATTCTCTATGTTGATCATTATGAAATTATTTGATTTTGCAGATTAACTCTAATTTTTTCAGATCAAAAAATGACAATTATTCAACTCGTAATGTTTGCTAATAGATTATACAAGAAAAATCTTTGACCTGATTGATGTGTAATCTCATGTTCAACAAGATCTCATTTATATATTAAAAACAGATTTAATTGATTGTTTTTCTTCTTTTAACAGCTCATCAGAACTACATATTGGACTCGATTCGATGAGAGTATCCGTGATGACGAAGTTAAACCAGTTCCAGCTAAAACAATGGAGTTAACGGACATGGATTGGCATGAGGAAGATGATAAATGCGATGTTGATTTGGAGGAAGGTGAAGAAGCTGATGATGTTATGATCAAGGATAAAAAGGTTTCCTTGTGTAAAAAGTTTTTCATTTGGTTCTGTGGCTATGAAGACACAGAACAATCAACATCCAAATCAAAAGATCCCGAAGGAGTTGGTCTTAAATCGTCCGTTGCTGATGCCTTTGAATCACATTCTGGTGTTGCTTCACTTCGTCAAACTTTAACCCAAAAGATAATACTTCGTACAACTTTGGCCTTAATTGTTGTTCTTTCCGTCTTTTTGTTCACCTATTTTTCCTTGCCCTTCCACATGCACAATAGTCCTTGACCAAAGTGACAAATTAGTCAATCATTAACTAATTAACTTCTTCCAAAATGCCATTCCATTCAGTCTTTTCCTATTTACTCACAACCAATCAGTTATTGATTGATAAATGATACTAAATTATATTAGGACGCATATTTGAACCACTTATACAAGTAATAAGGTTTTAATTACCCAACACTGCAAATGGATACCTAATCAACTGTTAACTCGATCAAGAGTATAAATTATTTTTTACTGATTTGCGGATGATTGTTGTAACAATCGTTCGTTGATTAATATCTCTTCCTATTCCCACTGTTGTATTTTTATTTTCCTGTTGATTCCTTTTTGAATTTTGATTGTTTTTGTTTTTTTTTTGAAATCAACTTATCTACTTTCATTATTATTCAATACTTGACTGATGGTCAAGTTGAACATTTAATAATCCGAATTTAATCCGGATTTAGTTTTATGTAATGTGATCAATTATTTTCAATTACAGTAAAAGCTGAGATAATGGGATCTAATTGATCACTTTAAGGTTGAGTTCAATATTAGTTTAATCTGGTTGAACTTTGATTTGAACTGTTGAACAGTTAACCTAGAAATTGTTGATTATTAGAAAAGAGTGAAAACGCTGAAATTGGACTTCACGGTTAATCTCCAGAATTTCAAAGATTCTCATCTTCATAACTTTTACTGTAGCTGACAAATGTTGACTAAAACATGTTATGAGTAATTTTTTAAATCATCTTATTTTTAGTATCAATTTTACTGCTACTAACTGATTTAACATCCACCTTTTTCATCAACCAATTGGTTAATAATTTACACAGTCAGTGTAACATCAACTGATCATGATTTTGCTTTGATCAAAATATCAAACGGGATTCAACCATTTGAATATTTCACTCAAAAAAAATATGATCAATATACAGTAAAATTACACTTAACCGATATTTTTGGAAATACTCCATCTATTGGAATAATTAAAACTTTTCTCTTATATTTCTCTTTCTCACTTTAATTTTAATTTTGTCCAATCAGAACGACTCACAAAAAAAGACAAAAAGAAAGAGAAAACTATTAAACAAAGAAAAAAGTATTAATTATTCCAATAGATGGAGTATCTCCAAAAATATCGGTTAAGTGTAATTTTACTGTAATTGAAATTGTTATCCATGAATGGATTAAATAATACTTAAATAGAGAACTAATTTATCTGAATTTTAGTTAAAATTGAATACTTTGATGATGAAGAAATGAAGTAAAATCAAATTTACACTTATCAAAGCTATTTGTCAGCTGAAAATGGTGTTATTTTCACTGGCAAAAAGTGTTTGTTTACCATGAATAATCATTATCGATGTTATTAGCAAATTGATAAATGTATTGTTATTTTATCGTAAAATGAATATAAAATGTATGTGAACAATAATAAAGAAATAAAGTTTAAAACAATCATGAGCTGAGATCATAGCGTCTTTTGACAGGACCAGATTTTTTTTCGAGAATGGCTAAAGCTGGATACAATTTTTCTTCTTTACGGACAATACTTCGAGCATATGCTCTTACAGCGTCTCCACAACCATGAATCTCTGGAATGTCTTATACAAAATCGTTTGTTGCAAAATTGACATTGTTGACCCAATGTGGCAGTTTTGACTTTAACTCTCAAGACAAACACTGTCCATTTTTTTGACCAAATCTAACATTTTGTCGAAGTCTTCTTTCAATTTATCCAATTTACTGTTGAGATCAAAATTTTTCGTTGAATCAACAGGCGGAGGTTTTTCCTGTACATTAGTCACATGCTTAGCGACAGGTTGTTCTTCGACAGTTTTCTGTTCAGTCGATTTGTTTGGATTGGCTGGTTCATTTGAAATCTTTTTCGACTGCTGTTCATCTAGATTGTTTGAACTTTGATCAACTTTTGTATCAACTTCTGTTGAAAGGCACATTTCATCTATTTGTTGAGGATTCTCTTGATCCGAACGTTCAGCTATTAATGACATTGTGGGACTGTTTTTGGGAACTAGTTTCATTACTAGAATGGTTCTTTTATCTCCTTCTCTTGTTACTGTAAAATGCTTTAATTGAAGCTCTTCAGCAATCTCGTGGACTATTCGTCTTTTAAATGAGCTCAGAGTAGGTGGAAAGGTCAACTTAACCTCTGATGATGATTGAAATTCAACCAATTTTTGTCTTATCTTCCTGATTATGGCCTCATCAGCTTTTGATCTTGAGTCTTGAGAAACAATCGGCTTTTTTTCTGGTTTCTGGTTATCTGGGGAAGATATATTCTTCTTATTATTATTTGCTTTTCTTTCGCTAGTTTTCTTTGTCGTTTTTTTATCTCTCTTAAGCTTTTTTAAGCGCAAGTGTGGAGGTCTTTTAATATCTTTGAATATTTTTATAGAAGATAAATATTCACGAGCTGATTTAACTTTGCCTCTATCATTTAAATATGTAATAAGAGATGAAATATGCGGTTCAGCTGAGACGGTATCAGAATCACAAATAACAACTAAATGTTTTTTGGCTCGAGTTACGGCCACATTCATTCGTCGATACTCAGACAGAAACCCTGTCTTTTTCTTAACATTGGATCTTACTAGAGATAAAATGATAACTTCTTTCTCACTTCCTTGAAAACCATCCACGGATCTTATTTCAATGGTTGGATATTTTCCATTTAATCGCAATCGAATTAATTCAACCTGTAAGGCGTATGGGGTAATGATTCCGATATTTTCTGGTTTGACTCCAGCTTTAATTAAATGCAAGACATAATAAGCAGCAATATCAGCTTCAGATTCATTTCCTTTCGATTCATCATATTCTACATCAAGCTCGGACATATCACAGCCAGCAGTGTCAATTAAAAGTAAAGGTGGACAGTCTTGAAGGTTACTTATTTTAGACATTGATTGGTTTTGGACGGATTCATGAGCAACCAATTTATTTTTATAGAACCTTTTCGAAGACCATTCCATAATATCTTGATGCATTCGATATTGCACAGTTAACATGCGAACAACTAATTCATGGTCAAAATTTGATAGTAATCTTTCCATCAATGTTAATTCGAGACCTTCCTTTGCTGCAGTTGCTGATACAATTGTAGGCGGTAATTGAAAATGGTCACCAGCAAGGATACATTTATCAACAAAAGTTAAGGGGATCCAACAGGCCGTTTCCAATGCTTGTGAGCATTCATCAATAATTAAAACATCAAGCTGATGACGCGAATCGTAAACTATATGTTTTAAAGGACCATCACTAGAGGCACTGATCAAAGTGGACAATACGATATCACTGCTAATTAAAACTTTTTTAATAATCTTACTTTCCAGTCGTTTCACATCTTTCCTTAGATGCTTAATTTGAGCTCTTTTATTACGATCTCTTGGGCCTCGTATACCATCTATCTTTTGTCTTATACCTTCTATGATTGAGTTCTCATCAGAACGAGCTATAGCTGCAGCCAAAGTGAATTTATGAAGATCCTTTGAAGCTCTAGCAGGATGACCCAATCGAATCATATTTTGCACTTTATAGGCAGATAATCTTTCGACAAGATTATCAATAGCTACATTAGAAGGGGCACAAACCAAAATTTTGAGTCCTTGCTTGGCAAGCTGCAGAATTACTTCAACTATACTTGTTGTTTTACCAGTTCCAGGAGGACCGTGAATGATGCACAGTTCTTTAGATCGTAGCGCAAAAGTAATAGCTTCTTTTTGAGAATAATCTAATTGCTTGTTGACAAATTCAATTGAGCCGATATCAACTGGACGACCAGGTGATCGTTTTCCAAACAAAAGATCTATCAATCGTCGAGCACGACCTCTCATTGAATAATTTCTTAGATTGATAAGAGCTTTTTTCAATCTTTTATAGGTAACATCATTTGATGATTTGATCAAACAAAAGTTGGCGAATTCTTGATCCAAACTGAGGTTTCTATCTCTTTCAAATGCCACTGTTATTTGATTTGAATTGAGCGAGTAAACTACACCAGAAGCCAGTGATTCTGAGTCAGGCCTTTCACGTAAGGAAACATTATCGCCAACAGTTATTTTATGAGATGGTAATGGGTGATCAGATAGATTATGACCAAGGGAAACCATAAGATAACGAAACAAACCAGGGCAGATTGATACACATCTCAAATTGTGAATGCTATCTCCTTGACGCTCTACTTTAACCAATTTAAGATTTTTCTGAGATTCACTGAAATATAAATATAGATTGATAATGTTAATTCTTAGTCATTGGTGGCAGCCAAATTGAGTAAAAAATGGCTGTTAGCAGAGTCAAAAGAATCTAAGTTTGAAATATCAACAAAAGATAATATACTTACTTAGTTGGTTTAATTTCAGCTGAATACTCGATTTCAATTAACCTCAGTTGTGACTTGATGAATGATTCAAGATTGTTATTTACACGAGATCGAGACATTTTAAATCCAATTTAAACTAACAATAAGTATAACCAAAGAGTAAAGTAGAAAGAGACAGCAATTAAGAAGCCAAAGGCAAAAGTTCTGCAAGTTCTGCATTATCCCACCGGAGGGCATAAATTGCAAAAAAAAAACAACAACAATCCTTTTACTTCAATCAAATTGCTTTATTTTGCGGCGGTTAATTTAACAATATTTTATTTTAACATCTCCATTCAATTTTTCAATTAGCCCCCTCCAGTGGGAAAAGGCAAAACTTTTGTCTTGTACCCAATTGATCCAAATAAAGACGCTGTCAACCCAGTCAATGTAAGCAACCATGCCAGACCAACGCACATTTAACGAAAGTGACAAATAAGGCACCAACATCAGCATTCTGTGAATAATTGTACACTTTCGTATAAAAATGCAGGCTATGTAAATGACAAAATTAATCGATCCTCAACCTCTTTTCTTTCACACCCTACTCTCTACCACTGAACTGATGGTCAATGTTGAAACTTTTTGATAATTTTTAAAACATCAGGTTGAGGAAAATATCGCTACTCTTGCGCAGTTGCTGGTTATTGCGTTTTACGCCAAAAAACGCAAAGAGACAAAGATTTTGCGGTTGAATTTCATACGCTGGCGAAACGCTCACTCTATTTTGCATGTGCTGCAAATTTATTTTGACTGGGAACACGAGCGTAAAACTTTATTCCCAGATTTGATGCCAGATTTGCGTTTGATGAAATTTATGCGCACTACACGCACGTTTCAATTTCTGGTCACAAAAAGATTTCACCAACTTGACTCGATCCTCTCACCCTCTTAATTGTCAATCATATTGACCAACTCTTTTACTCATGATCATTTTAATTGAAATTGTTATCCATGAATGGATTGAATAATACTTAAATAGAGAACTTATTTATCTGAATTTTAGTTAAAATTAAATACTTTGATGATGAAGAAATGAAGTAAAATCAAATTTACACGTATCGAAGCTATTTGTCAGCTGAAAATGGTGTTATTTTCACTGGCAAAAAGTGTTTGTTTACCATGAATAATCATTATCGATGTTATTAGCAAATTGATAAATGTATTGTTATTTTATCGTAAAATGAATATAAAATGTATGTAAACAATAATAATGAAATAAAGTTTAAAACTATCATCGTATAGTCAACATTTTTTATCCATTTATCTTGTATTAATATAGAACAATACAAATTTGAATAATTAAACCTAGAATTTGGACGATCAATCAATCGGATTGTCATTAACAATAGTCTGTAGTAATCTATATGACAACCAAAATGAATACAGAAATCACTTTGAATGAGTTCAGTCCTTTTTTGGTTGAGTCTTTCTTTTAGAAGTCATTTCTTCAAGTTTCTTATTGAATTTTCTCTCTAATTGGCGTCTTTTCACAGGATCAGGTTTTTTATCGGGAATACCTAAACCTGGATATAATTTTCCTTCTTTACGGACAGTACTTCGAGCATATGCTCTTACAGCGTCTCCACAACCATGAATCTCTGGCATTGAATGGCTTATACAAAATCGTTTGTTGCAAAATTGACATTGTTGACCCAATGTGGCAGTTTTAACTTTACATCTCACGAAGAAACAAACACTGTCCATTTTTTTGACCAAATCTAGCATTTCATCGAAGTCTTCCAATTTATCCAATTTATTGTTGAGATCAAAATTTTTCGTTAAAACAACAGGCGGAGCTTTTTTCTGTACATTAGTCACATGCTTAGCGACAGGTTGTTCTTTGACAATTTTCTGTTCAGTCGATTTTTTTGGATTGGCTGGTTTATTTGAAATCTTTTTCGACTGCTGTTCATCTAGATTGTTTGAACTTTGATCAACTTCTGTATCAACTTCTGTTGAAAGGCACGTTTCATCTGATTGTTGAGGATTGTCTTGATCCGAACGTTCAGCTATTAATGACTTTGTGGGACTGTTTTTGGGAATTAGTTTCTTTACTAGAATGTGTCTTTTATCTCCTTCTCCTGTACTTTCATGTTTTAACTGAAGCTCTTCAGCAATCTCGTGGACTATTCGTCTTTCAAATGAGTTCAAAGTAGGTGGAAAAGCCAACTTGACCTCTGATGATGATTGAAATTTAACCAATTTTTGTCTTATCTTCCTAACTATGTCATCATTATCTTGTGATCTTGAGTCTTGAGAAACAATCGGCTTTGATTTTGGTTTCTGGTTATCTGGGAAAGATGTATTCTTCTTATTATTATTTGCTTTTCTTTCGCTTGTTTTCTTTGTCGTTTTTTGATCTTTCTTTAGCTCTTTGAAGCGCAAGTGTTGAGGTCTTTCAATATCTTTGAATATTTCCACAGAAGATACATATTCATGAGCTGATTTAACTTCGCCTCTATAATTCAAATAAGTAATAAGAGATGAAATATGAGGTTCAGATGAGACGGTATCAGAATCACAAATAACAACTAAATGTTTTTTGGCTCGAGTTACGGCAACATTGATTCGCCGGTATTCAGAGAGAAACCCTGTCTGTTTGCTATCATTGGATCTTACAAGAGATAAAATGATAACTTCTTTCTCTCTTCCTTGAAAACCATCTACGGATCTTATTTCAATGGTTGGATATTTTTCATTTAAACGCAATCGAATTAATTCAACCTGTAAGTTGTATGGGGTAATGATTCCGATATTTTCGGGTTTGACTCCAGCTTCAGTTAAATGCAAGACATAATAAGCGGCAATATCAGCTTCAGATTCATTTCCTTTCGATTCCTCGTCTTCAACATCAAGCTCGGACATATCACAGCCTGCAGTGTCAATTAAAAGTAAGGGTGGACAGTCTTGAAGGTTACTTATTTCAGACATTGATTGGTTTTGGACGGAGTCATGAGCAACCAATTTATTTGAATAGAACCTATTCGAAGACCATTCCATGATATCTTGATGCATTCGATATTGTACAGTCAACATACGAACAACTAATTCATGGTCAAAACTTGATAGTAATCTCTCCATCAATGTTAATTCGAGACCTTCCTTTGCTGCTGTTTCTGATATAATTGTAGGCGGTAATTGAAAATGATCACCAGCAAGGATACATTTATCAACAAAAGTTAAGGGGATCCAACAGGCCGTTTCCAATGCTTGTGAGCATTCATCAATAATTAAAACATCAAACTGTTGACAAGAATCTTTAACTATATGTTTTAAAGGACCATCGCTGGAGGCACTAGTCAAAGTAGACAATACGATATCACTGCTAATTAAAACTCGTTTGACAATATTTCTTTCCCGTTGCTTCAAATCTTTCATTAGATCATGAATTTGAGCTCTTTTATTGCGATCTCTCGAGCTTCGTATACCATCTATCTCTTGTCTAATATCCTCTACGATTGAGTTCTCATCAGAACGAGCTATTGCTGCATCCAAAGTGAATTTCTGAAGATCCTTTGAGGCTCTAGCAGGATGGCCCAATCGAATCATATTTCGCACTTTGAAAGCAGACAATCTTTCGACAAGATTATCAACAGCTACATTAGAAGGGGCACAAACCAAAATTTTGAGTCCTTGCTTGGCAAGCTGCAGAATTACTTCAACTAAACTTGTCGTTTTACCAGTTCCAGGAGGACCGTGAATGATACACAGGTCTTTAGATCGTAGCGCAAATGTAATAGCTTCTTTTTGAGAATCATCTAACTGCTTGTTGAAAAATTCAATTGGATCGATATCAATTGGACGACTAGGTGTTCGTTTTCCAAACAAAAGATCTATCAATCTTTGAGCACGACCTCCTATTGGATAATTTCTTAGATTGATAAGAGCTTTTTTCAATCTTCGATAGGTCACATCATTTGATAATTTGATCAAACAAAAGTTGGAGAATTCTTGATCCAAGCTTAGGTTGCTATCTTTTTCAAATGCCACTGTTATTTTATTTGAATTGAGCGAGTAAACTACACCAGAAGCCAGTGATTCTGAGTCAGGCCCTTCATGTAACGAAACAATATCTCCAACAGTTATTTTATGAGCTGGCAATGGGTGATCAGATTGATTATGACCAAGGGAAACCATTAGACGGCGAAACAAACCAGTACGGATTGATACACATTTCAATTTGTGAATGCATACTCCTTGACGAACTAAATCAACCAATTTAAGATTTTTCTGATATTCTCTGAAGTAGAAATATAGAGTGATAATGTTAATTTCTAGACATTGATGGCAGTCAAGTTGATTAAACAATGACTATTAGCAGAGTCAAAAGAATGTAAGTTTGAAATAGCAACAAAAGATAATATACTTACTTAGTTTTTTCAATTTCAGCTTCATACTCGATTTGAATTAACCTCAATTGTGACTCGATGAATGATTCAAGATCGATATTTACACGAGATTCAGACATTTTAAATCCAATTTAAACTAACAATAAGTAAAACTCTGTTGATATCAAAACAAAAATTTTCATTCACAATAACAGCTGACCCAAGTGAAGGAGGCGCCTAGTTTTGAGCGTTTTAAAATGAATCGCTAATTGAATAGTTCTTACCGATTTAATCATTGATCTTTTCAATAATGCCAAAGTTTACGTAAAATGGTAAAGTGTAAATTACTGAACACTTACGACTAATCAACTATACTGATTACTATTTGTGGACTTCATAATTTTCAGTCAATTATTATATTCTTTATCATATTTTTTTTGTTTAGACTCTAAATCAAGTGAATTAACCAGTTATAGAAATGTTAAAAAATAATTTATTGATTTTTTTTGAAAATTTTGGGCCCACAGATACCTTTGTCAATTGGTCTTAATAAAAATTGACACAGAAGGAACATAACAATAAAACAAATTCAGTCTTCTGAGTAAATAAATGAGTAGACTCTGGATAATTGTTTTATTATTGTCCGGTTTTAAATTGCCACTCTGTTCGTTTACCAATATGTATAATTGTTTAATGGTAACTAAGTGTCATGCTAATCAATTGATTAAAAATAGATGCCAAAGTGTTGAAGATGGTGGTGATTGTGATGAACATTTTTAATCCTTCATTAGAAATTAGTAAAAAACAATTTGGCATGTTAGCTGCAGTCAATGTTGTCAATTTAAATTTAGTTAATCGATAAACTTAGAAGAATAAGTTCTTTGAAATTCGAGTCATCATTTTCTTCTCCCATCAGCATTTAATCACTATGAAAAGTAACGAAGAGACATCATGCTAAACAATCCTGTTGCACACTATCCGCAATAAATCCTGTATAAAAATGAACAAATAACTTCAAATGAGAGCCCAAAATCTGAAACCATCGTTTTTTAATTAGATGGTCAATTCTCACCGATTCGAGTTGAAAGATGAGAAATATCCGAGGTTGTTTTTTGATCGAAGTGTTAATCAACATTTCAAAAAAAAGATTAGTCTCTTTGTATGCCAGGCTTTAGTGATTTACGTGATGGTTAAAGAAATGATTTTCACGGTTTCATTTTGATGGTCATTCGATAGAGAACGAATCTCTTATTTAGCGAAAGTAGCAAATATCATTTTGCTTTCAACTGTTATCAGGTTCAACAGTTAATAAACGTTACCAGGGATGGAAATGAAAACCAAATGCAGAGAAATTAAATTAACTTATATCTGATTCTTTATTCTTCGCTCTTTTTCTACAGTCTCCTTAGTCCTTTCTATCCATTCTAATTCTTCTGAATACTTTTTCCGTTTACGCTTCTTCTTGTTTTTCTTCTTTAATTTCCTTAGGCGTTTCTCAGCTTTCTTGGAGATCGCTCCGTTAAATTGGTTAGGATTCATTATCTTGGCGAAACCATTTTGAACAGGGTTAGAACAATCAGAGTCATCGTCCGAGGAGTCATCGTCATAATCTACAAGAGAGTTAGATGATATTTTCATCATTCTAGTTTGTCCGGGCAAGGTATCACTTTCAGAGCTGCCTGTTGATGACGGCTTGTCTCCAGAAACTGACAATCGATTTCCATTTGAGTTATTTAATTTGTTAATGGAGTTGAATTGAGGTGAGCCTCCATTAGTGAACTTAGCATTACCATTACCGTTTGGATGAACAGTAATAGAGCGGATATTATCCATAATCCCATTACTTTTTTGTTGATTATTATTGTTATTATTGTTTAGACCCATCTTCTGTAACAAGAGGAAAAAATAAAAGTTAAAATATGTAAAAAATCGAGAAATCAAAATTAAATAGATTGGAACATATTTCGATGATCAATTTAGAAGGAAAACAAACTTACTTTAAAATCAGCAGAACAGTTGTTGAGACCCAGCCAACGGACATAAAATAATATATATGCTTGCTGGTCAAGAACTTGATTAATATTTACTTTAATAACCCTATCATCATCCATAAGATACCATAAACCGTTCGAACTTTTAATGTAACAATAATAATGTCCAGAGTTAGACGTAGACCCTAAATGCACTAGAACAGCATTCAGTTTATACAAAATAGGAGAACCCTGTTAAATAAAAAATACAATTAGCGGATTTCAAAAAAAATATCATGGATTAGATTAAGTTTGACTTGATAATTACCTTGGAGTCAGACATAAACGGTCTTATATTGAATGTTTCGGGGTAGGCGATTTTTTTCGTGATCTTGCCTCCATAAATACGATTGTAATCAAACCTCTTGAATTGAATGGTCGCCACATTAGGAGGCTTGTACACAGTGAAACGTTTGGTTGCCATAACTTTCTTCTTACAATTCGGGCACTTATAAGCGTTATCATTCGAAAGGATTTCTGGCTGCGTAAATTTACGGAACGCATCTTCTAAATTGTTTATTTCCTATAAAGATAAATAAAAAAAATTGTAAATTCTCAGGAAATAAGGAAAATATGCATGCATGAATAAAAGATAGAAATATTTACCTTAATGTCCAAAATAAAGTCCATGAAATAGTCATGAGTGTCACTTTTTGCTTTACATACAGAGCAAGTTACTTGGCTACGGTGATAACCACCAAAAATTTCATTAATCACAGTTGTTTCTTTACTCCTAGGATCTAGTTTGACAGAGTTATGTGTTAATTCAAAATTCGTGGTACAACTTTTCCACATATGATCTAAAACATAACGCAAGAATTCATGCGCATCTTCTTGTCGATTAGGATGGAAGTGTCGAGCTATAGACTTCAGCCTCATGTGTATATTCGATGGTTTTATAGCTCCGTTTGGACTGTTGTAGGAACGTAGTACATGTTGTTGGAACTCGCAAATCATACAAAAAGAAGATATTTTACCTGTATGAAGAAAGACCAACGCATTAGTAAGAAATAAACTCAATATTTGACCAATATGGCATAAGAAAGCATACGTACATTGTGAATGATGATCATCCCCACAATACAAGAGATAGTTTATTAAAGGTGGACAATAAGTTAAACACTGTAAAACGGAGTTCATGTAACACGTATTTCCTAGATTAACAAGGCCAGCTCCAACTTTATTGACCTGTAGAATAAATAAACTCTCAGTTAGAAGAGGCTCGATTGAAAAAGCCGGCTTTTGCACATAGTGCTTCAACTCACCTGTTTCCATTCTAGATGGACTTTTTTATTGTAAACAATGACTTTACGAGGCCCAATAGCGTCATATGATGGAGTAACAAAGCCGTTGGTGGCAGCTTGCAGTTTAATTGATTTGTTTAATTCAACAATTTTTTCGGCTTCTACTTTTTTTGTAACAATCCATTTGGTTTGTTGATCAGGTGTTAACACAGTATACTTTCCATAGTTATCAAGCCTTTTTTCGAGAGACTCATCCGCATTGTAGCTTCGAAATTCAATATTATCAGTAAGAATTGAAGATCTACATCCACTTGATATCTAAAAACAACATGGTAAACGAGAGAAGATACACACAAAATTAGTTCAGCTTTAAAACTTATATCAAAGATTTTATATAAATTCTGGTCAGAATTATTTATAAAAGATAGATTAAGGAAGCCTGAACAAGCATTTATCTCAACATTAATAAAGATTCAATAATAAAATAGCATGCATCAAGGCCTAGGTAGATTAGCATTAAAACAGAAACCTTGACCTACCTCTCGTTTTAAGGAAAAACTTTTTCCAAAGCCGATCTCCATGGTTAAAGATAAAGTTGAGTAGATGATTGGGAAAAAATGATCACAATTAAAACATTATATTGATATAAATATTTAGTTTGATTTTGAGGTTAATTTCTGGAGTCGGTTGATTTAGAAGGAAGAGGTTCAAGACTCATGCCTGGTTGATGTTTGACTCTCAACATACATTTTAAGATTCGCCTCACTCATCTTTAAAAAATTCTGATAGAGGGCAGAACAAGCAAGCTGTACACTTTAAATCGTTTTATTTTTAATGATCTTATTGATTCCAACGTATTTTTAATCCAAATTGTTCAAATCTAATGGTTAATTTCAGCGATTTAGCACTGAAAATTTACTTAATTTGATTGACTTATTTAATAAACAATTATAGATGAAAATAATTTCAAGCCAGATTGAATTCAATTTTGAAGCAAAAATTGTTTAATTTAAATCTAATTGAAGGTGATAGGGAAATTCGGGTAAAAGATTTCTTTGATTACAATTTACATAAGCTGATTTATCAAATTATTAAGATAAACTCTCTTCTCTTGACTAACAAAAAGTCTAGGGATAAGTACATTGGGTGAATTATTGAATTTTTACAATGAAGAGAGAGAAAAAAACAAATGAAAATTAGAGAGAACATATTGATAAATTTGAATTGGGAATGTAATAGTAATCATTCTTAAAGTTAATCAACTGAAACAAGAGCCAATTTTAAAAACATTAGTTAACTGGTTGATATTAACTTTCAAGATTTGCTTTAATTTGCTTTCATTTTTCATTTTAATTGATTACATTGTTGTTTTTTGCTCCATTATATCTTAGCATTTAATTTTGGTACAAGGCACAGTTAAGCTATTATTTTCATAACAATTATTAATCTCAATCAAGAGATGTCAAGATATATAATGATATAGAGAGTCAGTATTGGTTATTGAAACTGAGAGCTTTTGAATATTAAAACAATATCAATGCAAATGTATCGAGATTAACTATCTCAATAAGCAGACAAATGATGAGAAATCAAATTAAAAAATGAAAAACAAAAGCAAACGTAAAACCCATTCTAATACATAATTGTTAAGATATAATCAGAAATACTCGCTCTCCAAGAATGACCATTTTCATTCTGGAATCAGCAAATATGTAATTTACACGCTATTAATGAAAATAATACGTATTCTCATTCTGGGCTAATCAGAAATTCGTAATCCTAAAAGATTATTGAAAGCAAATCCATTGAAATTAACTTTGCCAACTCCTTGTAAACAGCTTTCCTTTTTCCTGGTCTCTCTTCAGTCTGGTTTAAGTAGCTCAATAATTTCAGGATAATCCAAAGTTGCTTTGAGTTGATAATTTAAACATGAAAGTATTTGATTTGTATGATGTTAATAAATTATGGCTTGTTAATAACCAGACAGGGCACTTGGTCAAAAATGTAAATTTAAAATATGAAAGGCAGATTTCATTTGGTTGCTTAGTTTTCAATCCTTTTGTTGGTGTGATGCATTTTGCCTTGAAGTGAGTTAAATTGAGTTTAATTATCATCCGATTAATTTTTAAAATTTCGAGTTTTGTTGAATAAAACAAAATGCTAACTAAAAGCAGCACAAAATGAAGTCCAAAGTCAGTATAGCTTTAAATATTAACAGATTAACATTGTCCATTAGATAAACCAAAAAGTCATCTTAATCTTTAGTTTCTATTTTTTACTTTTTTTCATATTTAAAGGTAGTAAAAAAAGCTAAAATATTTAATCATTTAATTGTCGTCTTTAAATATTGTGATTCTTTTTTATATCTCGTTTTGTTTATTATTTTTCTTGATTCAGTCTGATTTAATGTAGATTCCGTTTAAGTAAATATGATTTGGTTGATTGTGATGATGAATGTATTTGCGTGCGTTATTCGGTAATGATACTTTAGTAAAGGTTTTTGCATTTACGCCATCCTTTTACCCTCGATCTAATATTAGATCCAAAATAGTTTCCGATTTGGTCCATCTCTCAGTCAGCTTGTGCTGTCGTAAGACGAAGATGTGCTTGATTTTCAACATTCACATTTTCCGCTGATGTAGCTTCGTTCATTTTCTCGTTGTCAATTGATGGAGCCGAATGAAGGAATGCACTTCGCAATAAAGATTGAGATGGGATGCTTCTTTCATCCACACCGGTCCGGAATGCATGGACAACACGAATCTGTAAACATTGGTAGAAACAAAATAATCATTAGTAAATTATTTAAGAACCAATATCTATTGACTGATTGTTTTGAAATTATTGACACTAACTTGATGTTGAAGACGCTTAATTCCTCTAACCCATAAAATTCGGCCTGAAGCTTTGTCTCTTGCATAAGATTCCCTTTTGCCGTCATCCCACATTGAAACAGGAGCAACAATCATATCTTCAGGTGGTTTACGACCGACTGAGAATTTCTTAGTTAAAATACTCTTTGGAATAGTAGTTAATATTTGACCCCAAACCATGACACCAACTCCAAAAAATATACACCACATCCATTGTTCAAGAGTTAAGGGGGCCACTGAAAATGCTCGACCACCGAATTCGACAATTAAAACCTGAAAGAAAAAACAAGTTAAAATGTATAACAATATAAAGGGCGATTTAAGGTTGACCAAATTACCTGTCCAACAAGAGTAACTATGATAACAATACAGAAAATAGGATTTCTTGTTATATTTTCAAAAATGTTTCTTTCCCCACGAATTTTACGGGCATTAATTTCATTGAAAAGCGTCATCATGACAAAAGTATTAAAAATGATGGTAAAATGTTGTGATGGAGGGGCCCCGATTGGAGCATACATTCCCGTGTCAATATCGAAAAATACGTGACCTGAAAAAAGGCATTAAATATTAGTTTAACCGAAATTATCTGAAAGATTGCCTTCAACTCTTACCATGAAATAGAAAATAAAAAACAACTGTGAGTTGATAAATTGTCTGACCAACAATATTTTTCAACATAGTTCTAGATATTAAAGGCTTAGTTCGACCATAAGGTTTTCGTAATAATAATGATAGAGTAGGAACTTCAGTGGCCAGCGCTAGTGAAGCCAATGTGTCCATGATTAAGTTAACCCAAAGCATTTGAACAGCTCGAAGTGGACTGTCCTGTAAAACAAGAGAGATAAGGAAAGAAAGGTTAGACTGTGACATTTAATTTTCAACTATTAAACACCAATGTATTTACCTCGATAGCACAAGCACCAACAAAAGCAACAATTACAGCAACTACGTTGACTGTCAGTTGAAATTGAAGAAACTTGGCAATTGAATCATAAACGTTTCGTCCCCACATGACGGCTTTTACAATGCTACTGAAATTGTCATCAGTCAAAATGATATCAGATGCTTCTTTAGCCACATCAGTTCCAGTTATACCCATAGCGAAACCAACATCTGCCTTTTTCAGTGCTGGACCATCATTTGTACCATCTCCAGTGACAGCAACAACTTCCCGAGCAGGACTTATTTTGGATTCAATCATGTGTTTAACCTAAACGAAAGAAAGGTTGAAATTAATAAACTGAGATTCAATTAATTAGATGATCTACACTTACAAGAACATATTTGTCGGACGGTGATGAACGAGCAAGAACCCGTAAACGAGGCCAGATACGATCGAAAAGAGCTTGTTGAACTTCACCATTAGAGTCACGGATACGTTTATTATACTCTTTTCCCTCAAGAACCAGAAAATCTTCGCCTGGTTTAATGATGCCACATTTCATTGCAATCGAACGAGCAGTGTTAACATTATCTCCAGTAACCATTCGAACGGTAATTCCTGCTCTTTGACACTTTCTTATTGCATCAGGAACCTGTAAAATAAGACATAAACAGTTAAATTCAGTACAAAACCAATTTTCGAAGCTTGGATTTGGCAAAACTTGAAACATTTTCTTCATTTAAACAGAGTCAAAACGTATTTTCAAATTACATTTATCCTAAAATTCACTGAGTCTTAAAAATTAAATCCTAAGAAAGGAAATCTTCTGATAGAAACCAATTCAGATGTACTTTCAATGAAAAAGCTAAGATATCTGAAAATGTAATGAAATATTTGCCTCATGTGATTGAAATTTCTCAAAATTAATCTCAAAATCGCTAATTTCCTTGGCAACAATAAACCATTGAAAAATGTAACATTTCAAGTTTAAAATCCAAGTTTGCTCATTTTTTTGTGTAAAACAAATATTTACTTCAGGCCTAACTGGATCCTCAATACCACAAATACCCAAACATGTGAGTTTAGATATAACTGCAGTTTCATCTTCCCAATCAGGTTCCTCGGTAATATGCACTTGATTAATGGACGTCGGTTGATTGTAGACAAACTCTTTATATGCAATGGTCATGGTTCTTAGGCCATCACAGGCCATCGGTTCAATAACTTCCTTGACAATATTATCCTGATCGGTTCGACTAAATTTATCCAGTTTACCTCCAGACCCATGAATAAAGGTACACTTTTTGGTTACAATTTCTGAAGCTCCTTTGGTAAATACACGGAAACCATTGGATGTTTTAATCACGGTGGACATTGATTTACGAACAGAATTAAAGGTGTAAACCTTGTACAATTTTTCCTCTGGTATTTCATCTCGAACCTTTTGATAATGTTTACCAAGAGCTAAAACAAATCCCAATAATCCACATTCAGTTTTATTACCAACATGCTTGGGCAGTTCACCAGGATTTTCAGGAGCCTGGTGAAAATAAAGATAGATACAAACACAAAGATATAGAAACGAAATGAGTAAATAAACATCAAATTAAATAAATTATGTGCTATTTTTATTATCATTATAAAACTATAACACTAAACAAAGTGATAAACAGTTGGTTTAAATTAAATATCAGCTAGCCTTTCAACTAACAGTGTTTTTTTTCAATTAACCTAAAAGACTTGATAATAATAAATATTTAATTTGACAGGTGGAATATAAAATCAAACTGAAAATATGATTCAGTAAACTGTTCAAATTAATTAAAACCATTAAACTAAACGACTAAATAATACAATAAAGATAATGATGACAGTAATAGACATTTAAACCAACCAGAAAAAATAGAAACACTTACAATGATTCGAGTTGTATAACCAGAGTTGATTGAGATTCCTTCAATTAGCAAGTCAGCAACGTCTTTGGGTAAATCTTCATATTTAGGTATTTCTTTATATCGATGTCCAGCAACCCAAGCTGAAACACAAGTCATCCTGTTGGTGGTCAATGTTCCAGTTTTATCTGAACAAATGGCGGTTGCATTGCCCATGGTTTCACAAGCATCTAAATGACGAACCAGATTATTATCTTCCATCATTCTCTGTAAAGTAAATGAAAAGATGATTAGAATTGATTGTTCAAAAACTGGTCAATTGTTCAATATTACCTTAACGGAATAGGCAAGAGCCAAAGTTACTGCCAATGGAAGACCTTCAGGAACAGCAACTACCAAAACAGTTACACCAATAATTACAAATTTTACAAAATATTGCAAATCTTTTGCTAATGAAAATCGAGCTTTTTTAATGGCAAATTCAGCAATTAAGTATCGAATCGTCATTATTGCAACCGTTAAAATAGCAATGATTGAACCTGAAAATGAAAAATCAAACAAAAAGATTAATAAATAGAAATAAAGATTTCAAGATGAACCAGAATTGCCATCATTTTAAAATTACAGTGATTGTGACAAAAATGATCACTAAATCGCTAAATCATTATGAAAGCCTCTAAGCCTGATTATCAAATTCTGGTCTAATTAAGCTCAGGATTTATTTCCAGATTTACCAATAAACTGAAAAGCCTTTGAGAATCCAAATGTATTTCAGTTCCAAGAAATTGATAAGACCTTAAACCGGTAAATGGTAAGGTAAGAAACCAGTTTTGTACCAAAATTTTTAACTTATCTGGTTATTTGACTATTTAACCAGAAGTCAATTTAAAGCAACTATTCATATTGATTTGAAGTTAAATATTTCATTTGTTACCAGCAACTAGAGACAAAAATGTTTATTTTGACAGAATTGACTGAATTTTGAATTTTAATTGATATCTTTTCATCAAGAGATTAAAGCTGCTCGCAACAAATCAATCTATCCTTTCATGTTATGATGTTTAATCAATAACTTGAAGGATCACGATTATCGTTAAATAAAACCTTATGTTTGCTGTTGGAGATGCATTAAGATATTATTCAATTAGTTTATGCAATTGAGCTGAATTTATTAATTTCAATTCATTTCATTTCACTTTCACTTTCCTGGTTTACTATTAAATATCAGAGTTCATTTATCAAACTCTTAATTTATCATAAACAATTTACCAAATCTCCAAGATGAATTGATAAATATCCAAGTTATATTCAAATTAGAGCGCAAAGCGAAAAGGAGAAGCAGAAAAAAAAGGTTCAAGTAAACAAGGAAAAGCATAACAGAATCAAATTAACTCATAATATATATTTTTTTGGCAATTTAATTTATTCTCTCAATTTCATTCCGTAATAATATACAAAAGCCTAATGCATCAAGAGTAATTATAGCCAATAGTTAAGGTTAAATTGAATTGAATTACAACTATATTTTCATCAACAAGGAAGCATCAATAAAACAAAGTGAAATTTTCAATATTAAGTGTTAATAAAAGGTAATAATGATAATATTTCAATTGCATGCAATTTCAGGTGAAAAGGGAGAGCAAAAAAAAGTTGAACCAAATTACCAAAGGATGGAATGAAAAAAATGAAATGAACAACAAAAAAACTGATATTGAGGGCAAAAAGAGATGAAAGTTGAAGATTAAAGTTAACGGATTGGGAGTGAATTTTGGTTTAAGGTTGGGAGTGAATGTTCAACTCATCAATCATGTGAATGAAATAATGAACAAGGCAATGAACAATGTCTTAGCAGAATTTAGTTTTTTTCCAGAAAATAATTGCAAGTTATTTTGAGAATCTTTAACTTTCAAGCCAAAGGGTTGAAATTGTGGATAAGATTGAAAGTGGTTTTGAAAAGGCAACTTTCCTAATCCGAGCCATCAATCAATGGTGTTAATAGAGGATCTGATATTCAATCATGAGTCTAGTTAGAATGGGAAAAGCATGATGATCAATCATAAAATGATAATCTAATTGAAATGTTTTAATGCAACATTTTCAGTCTTGATTAACACTTGACAATCAATTCTTGTCCAAACATGTAAACATTTCATTAAATGGTGTAAAAATATCTCTCATCTGATTGAAACAATTTTCAATTTTAAATATCAAAGGAAAATGTAAATTTTGGCTTCTCTGAGTTTGACTGATTTTGTGGTTTGAAATGTTAGTAAACATTAAGATATTTTCTTGTTCTAATTGTATTTCCAAGTTATAATTTTGGTTAAATTGATTGATCAATGAGACTAAAGGTAAATCAATAGTTATTGGTGAATCTGAAGACAGTAAATCATCATTTATCTCTTGGTTCAAGTCCCAGTCAGGGAAGGACTGGGACTTGAAATGTGACTGGCAATGTAAAGACAAGCAATCTCAGTTTTTCAAGAAAACCTGTTTCCATTATAAATGTATCATCATCAAGAAAATGTTCATTTTTTTTCTTCCTTCTTCTTCCAACATTTATCTTTTCCATCCATTCACCAAGAATCATCATCATAATCACCATAACATTGAAAAGTGAACAAGTGAATTAAATAGGAAAACTTTTCAACTTCTTGATTGATGAAAACATGAATTATCTTGAATGTTGTATTTCCATTTCTTACTGAATAAATATGAAGCAGCAGCAAGAATCGAGCAATTCAACCTTTTTTTTGTTCTTCTATCAAAACTCACATATGTTCATCGGTGGTCGTCCATCATCATCTTCCTGTCTTCATTATCATCACCAAACCCATTTCATCAAAATCATTGTTTCCTTTGCACTGAGATACCAACTGGATAATAAAATTGACTTGAAGCTAAATAACCACTAAAATCATTGATTCATTGTTTTCATTTTAATGTTGACCATCATTATAATGGTTAGGAAATGTTTCCTCGATTTGTCATGCTAAAGCATCATGCTTAACCTCCTGGGTTTCAATGGATAGTTTTGATAAAAGATTCAATTCATGTAATCAAAATGGTTTGCCCATTAACATATTCAGGTTAATAAAGGCTGGTTAAGATGATCATCATCATTATGAGTAAATAATGGAAAGATGAACAACAATCAGTTGATTCAGTTAATCTCTCTCAAAGGTTATTGTTCAAGTTGTTATTTATAAATAAATAAGTCTCTGTTGTAACAACTGATCAGGGAAAGACAAGCAACAAAAAAATAAGAGCCAAATAAAAGTATAATAACATGAAAACCAATCAACAGCAATCAGAATAAACTACTTTTTTCTTCCTTCCCTTTACCATAATAGTTCAAGTTGTTGGATTGAACCATTCAAATCCCAAGGAGTTAATCTTGATTACTGTCTATCATTTTCATCTATTTTTCCTTCTTTCAATGTTCATTCAAACATACAAACACACTCAACTTCAATTGTTAAAGTCACTAGATTCTGGATGAGCAAATAAAATCATCCAATGTTTCTGCCTTTTTTTTCATTCTTATTTACACATTTTTTATTCTTGCAAATTGTTGATAGGAAAATCATTTCATCATTAAGACATTCATTTCCGTCGTTTGGCTTCGATTCAGTCTGAAAATTCTGTATAATTCTTGGGCTTTTATTTTGTCCAATTCACAAGAGATTCTAATGAATAAACAATTGGGAAAAAAAGGTTGATTGTTCAGCTTTTTTCTGGTTCCTTCTCTCTCTCTCTGTGTCTGCTTTCATGATAAATCCTTAATTTGTTCAATTTAATGTTGATTGAAGTGTCACTTTGCAATTTAATAGAAGAAGATAAAATCAATTGCCATTTTAATTATTTACAATTGTCTGTTTAACTGTTTAATCAAAAGCAAATACAAGGTAAACATCATTACGATATTGCTAAAAATCATTAACAATCAACGAGTCCATTGTAGTCTGTAAATATCAATTAGTTTGCGACAGTTCAAATAACAAAGTAATCACATTTTTTCACCTCAAAATTAATCAACTAATGATTAGCAATGGACAAACAGTATTCTGGTGAATCCAAGGGTAAAAAACGATTCATTTGACTGATTAAACCTAAACCAAGTGTAAAAGTAAATCAATCAAATGACAATTTTATAAGTTAGCAGAATTTTCAATTTATAAGATTCTTATTCATAATTTATTCCTAAGGAATCGAGCAAAAAATTGTTTTTCAAAACATTCAGTGTTCACCTAAAAGTAGTTTTTTGCTGTTTTCAGTTGAAATTTTGCTTAAAGATTCAAAGTTATTGATTAATTGGAAAATTAGACTTTAAACAGTTTCAAGAGTAACTTCAGTTTGAATAGAAAGCTTTAATTAATAGTTAATCATTGACTTTTCAAGCCATTAGACTATATTTAAATGAGATTTGACTTGAAAATGGTTCAATGGCTTTTAAAGTATCAAGTTGATACCAAACTGTGGTCAGTAAAACAATCAACCTAATTTTGTTTCTAGTCCAATCCATTAGTCTGATTAAAGTGACCAGAAATTTTTAGGTTTACTTTGTCAACTGAACATGAATTAGTTTAATCAAAAGTCGATGTTTGATGAAACAGTTTAAAGTAATTCATAAATTGACATGAAAACTGGTTCAATCAACATTTTGCTTAAAAATAACATTATATCTGATATTGAATAGTTGAAGCAACAAATTGAAATGAAAATTTTCCAAAAGTTAACCAGAAAAGCTGGTAATCAATAAAACCAGAAATCAATTTACATTTGAAGTAAAATAATGATTAAAGAGCAATTTAAAGATGAGATTAAAGGTGGAAAGAGTTGAACAGTTGATTAAGGAAACAATGGCAATCAATGGTTCAATTGTTAAAGTTGATTTAAATAACAATATAAATGAAATTACCTGCATAGCTAATTTGAATGGCAAGTTTAGTTAGTTTGGCTTGAAGGATTGACTTTGCTTCTTTGGATTCATTTTCCTCTTTTTTTGCTTTACTTGCTTTAACCTTTTTTTGTTGATCTGATGATCCATTGGCGACTCCAGTTGATTGATTAATTTGGTCAACATCTGTCATGAAAAAGGGGAAAAAATAAATTCTCAGAATTAGTTGAAATTGAAACATGAATTGAAACATAAATTGAAACAGACAACAAATTAACCTTCATCTTCTGTCAAGACTTTGATTTTGAAAGGTTTATCAAATTATAATGAAACCATCAAGACACTTTCATAGCAATAATTAAATCTGGTTTGTTTACTTGACCTAACACTTAATAGCTGATAAATAACATGATATTTGGTGAAAGTAATGAAATGCAGATAATCAATTTGCAAGATGATATCATAATGAACAAATCAAAGTAATCTTAAACCAGAACATTTCAACCATATTTACAGTTGTGTCATTTTTGTGATCCTTTTATGCTTCAAGTTAACCAATTGTAATCATTGATATTACGGTAAGATGATCAATTTTGGACCATAAATACTGATCAGATTGAGCTATTAACCAGAGTTAAAGGTTATTATAACTAATGGAATCGATAGAAGAAGAGTTTTCTCCATGATTATCAGTATAATTAAGAGTTGAACATTGTGAAAAATATGAAGAAAAAGAGTTTTCTAATGATTCAACTTTTTTCAAATGATTAACGTATTTTCATTGCATGATCAATGGATTTATTGGTGAAGATTTATCAGGATATAAATCATGGTAAAGGTGATTAAAAATGATTAAATAGTCATTTAACAAGTATTAATCATAACAAGGTTAAATATTTATTTTGATTGGTAAAAGTAAACATTTCAATTGAGTTACCAAATTGGTTACCAGTTAATAACAGTTGATTAATTTGTAAACCTTTTTGTTTTGACAAATCGACTGTTTGCTGATAAAAAATGATTAATGTTAATATTAGCGACTAATTTTGGATTAACTGAGGTTAACGTAATCCAGGGATTAAAAGGTGATTTACAATTGAATGTTGATTCAGTAACAAGCAATTAAAGATGAGAGCAAAAAAAGCGAGAAAATATTTCATTGTTTCAAATAGCGATTCAACTGGATTCACTATTTGTGAATTATTACTTG
The DNA here is from genome assembly GCF_039701765.1 of Tetranychus urticae. Classification (NCBI taxonomy): domain Eukaryota; kingdom Metazoa; phylum Arthropoda; class Arachnida; order Trombidiformes; family Tetranychidae; genus Tetranychus; species Tetranychus urticae. Next base: position 18,647,478 of record NC_142960.1, read on the forward strand.
TTTGATGAATAGAGATGAATAGAGATGAAGATGAAGATTATGTTGACTAAGGATAAGGAAAAAGGATGAAGATAAGAAGATGAAAAGATGAAAGTAACTTGAATAGAAGCAGAAGTTGACTCAGAAAATCCGGTGATCTTCAGCAAATCTATTCATTCTAATCTTGTATCGATTGATTTTCCGATTTAAAGGTAAAACAAAAGCTTATTTCTTGTTGACTCCAAAACTGGAGCAATCATGAAATCGCAAGAATCTTGAACAATCTTGTTGAAACTGTACAATCCAATTGTCATGTTAATCAATCTTGAGAAAATGATGAAAATGAATCGCAAATTTAAGCTCAATTTTGCTATTAAAAATCAATTTTCTGTGCTTTAAACTTGAACCAAATTAAGCTTTCAAAAAGTGTTCACTTTTTACACCAAGAGCATCATAAGCATGGCTTTCAATGTAAACAGAATTGATTATCATGTAACTGGAAAAATGAATGTTTGATGAAAAGTTGAAACAGAAAATTGATGAATTATTGATGATTCGAAGAAACATTGATAATTCAAAATTGATACTAAAACAGAGAAATTCTGTTAACATGATGGAAATGATCAGTTTAACTTCATGACAAAATTGTTGGAAACATTTCAAGAAACTTCATTTGAGTCAAAAGTAAAACAATCTTGAAGGTTATAATCAAGATAATTGACCAAACAGTTGACCAGAAAATATTGAATATTGAATCTTCCCAGGGAATCCAGTGAATAACTGATTAACTGAGGAAACCAGTTGGAAATAATCAACACAATTTTTTGTATTCTTTTGTTTCTTTTCTCAGGTAAAAACCATGTTCAATGTTACGCCATGTTTTGTATCAGTTTAAGGACACAAATAGGTGAGTTCATTGAACCAGGTTTAATCCATTAACCAGACTATTCCATTGGGATAAAGTTAACCAACTTATCATCTAAATGTTTATCCTTTTTCACCAACATCCAAAATCTCATGTTGAAATCGTTTTCTGTCCTCACTGATGGTAAAAATTATCTCAAATGTTGAACTGGGTTTCATGTTACGATTCAGACGATATCTTCATCTTCATCAGAAACAATGAGACATTTAAAGGCTGTTATCCAACTATTTAACAACTGTTCAGAGTAAATGTATATTTCAATGAAACTATTCAATCTCATAATCCTTCAATGTTATTCCCATGTTAACCACATTCACCTTGTTACATAAAAAGCTACTGTTTTTGATGAATTTACCTCGTGATTTATCATCACCATCAACAGCAATATTGTCATCAACATCATCAACAACCTGAATTATGAGAGTTGCTATCAAAGTTACAATGTAACAGGGACTTCAAGAGTTCCTGAAAGCAATTCAATTAACTATTCATTTTCCTAACTCGAACTGTTCATTTCAGTTTATCAAAAATTAATATTTAAATTGATTTCGTTTAAAGATTCATTTGACTTGATGTCAACAATTAACAGCAATTATTTGCAGTTGAAACTTGATTTGACAGAAAAGTGAAATAAATTGTTTTTATAATTTTGTTTTCAATCTTTTTTTTTGTCTTGTCTTTTCAAATTATTTAAAACATAAATGTTAACTTTTGAATTGAGCTAATTGTTGTTTCTTGTTAATTTGATTGGTCGGACATTTCATCCATTTAATGCTGGCAACAATCAATCATATTGAGTATAATAGAGTTGTCAGATAATGATTAAAGGAAAGGTTAAAGGGTAAGAATGATGACGATTTAACTAGCGTTAATTCAACTAAATTGTCATTGTCATGATAATAATACACTGACAAAGAAATATGAAAAGATAATCATTTAATGAATTGTGAAAATAATGAAAATCCAAAGTATAAAAATAGTGAATGTATATTTTTATTTATTATCATCATTCTGGATGACAGGGAACAAAAAAAGAGCAATAATATTAGTTATTATTAATATCTTTCAAGTAAAGTTATTGAATTATCATGTGAAACTCAAAATGGTGACTGATGATGATTAAGATTGAAAGTAAAAGAAACAATTGAATCAATCAAATGACAATAATAGCTATGGTTTTCAACTGTCTCCATTTAATCCAAACATTCAAGTCAAGACATGAACTTTTTCCGCGAACTGAGCGGACCTTAAACTAAAATCGCGAAAAATCATCACAGCTTTACGATTAATATTCGTCAAAATGGTGACTACACGAAAAGAGTTCTAAGAAATTCTATGACCAAATGATAGCATGATTTTACTGAGCCACAAAATGGGTTGAGCTTTCTAGGAATTCAGGTTCCTGATAAAATCATTTCTAACTGGGTGGAGGAACAAAAACAGAATCCATATTCTAAAGCATTGTAAAAGCAATTATTTTTTTAGTTTGATGATGTTGTTTATTGTTGTCTGGTTAATACAATAAATGTTAGTGCAAGAAATCTGAACTTTCGAGTGGCGACTTTTAACTTTCCAACTGATGAAAAAAGACATTTTAGGCTGAATGCCATTTCCATCATTTTCATGATCATTAACATCAATGATAAAAGTTGTTCCATCTTATTTCACCAATTCAGACGAGATTAAATCAACTATAAAAGCTACTAAATGGACACAGAAACTGTTGAGATAACAAAACGTAAACTGAACCAAGTCGACATTTTGGTGATGCTGATTCAACGACTGTTAATATCAAGCTTTAAAGTTTTTTCAATTGTGAACATCAAAGTCAGATGAATAACCTTCAATATATCGTCGATTCAGCAGCGATTTCATGGATTAATCATTGTTTTCTCAGAGCGAAATGATAGCAATAATTTTGTAACACAAGTTTTCGCTTAAAACAGATCTCGACACTTTAAAGATTAAAAGAGATTCAGTTTTAAAATGAAATTTCAACTTGAAAACACAAAAATCGCACATTCAACTCAGAAATATTGTAAACTAAAAGCGACTTGCAGATTAATCAGAGTTTATACCAAAAATTTTGAAGAAAGTCTTGAGTTTTGAAGATTAAAGGTTAATTTTGTCTTGAGATCTCAATCTTTTCTGGACTTACCTTTTTGTTTATTTGAATCTTCAATATCAGCAGCGCCTAGCAGCGCTAAAATAATACCAGCTTGCGAGTTGATACCAACTGCTGTTACAATCATTCGTCCACTTCCCTCCATAACATGGGTTCCTAAAGAAACAAATGATAACCAAAAAGATGAACTATATTAGAGGTGGGTTTCAAGTCTATTTATAATCAAAGGGTGGATTCAGTTTGCTCCACTAACACACCCAATGAAAACCTAAATTTAGCATTTAGTAAATCAGCAAAAGCAAAATTGATAGAGATTTATGAAAAAGACATTTGTTTCATTTGAAAATCAATGATATCCACAAACTCGAAATTATTGATCAAGTTGTTGCTGTTGAATATTCAGAGTTAAATCTTTTGATTAAAATTGTCATTTGAATAAATCTAATTAAAAGTGAAACATTCATTATTCAAAACAACTTGAACAAGTCTAGGAAGGACCAGAAAACATCTTTAGGGTTGGATGAAAATGAAAATGATTGAAACAGTAAAACAATTTTACCTGATAAAAGTAAAGGGTCGACTTCAGGTGCTTTCCGTACATGATCCGATTCACCGGTTAACGAACTTTCATCAATCTTTAAATCATTGCTGGCAATTAAAACTCCATCAGCTGGAAGCAAATCACCATATTTAACTTGACAAATATCACCAACAACAATTTCATTAACCAGTATTTGAATTACTTCACCGCCTCTGACAACAGCAAATTTATGCTCTTGTTCAATGCGCTCTTGTAAACCTGTAACAATTGAAAATATGGAAATGCAATTAAGATATTGAATGGAGAGAAATTTAGGTTTTCAATTAAATCAAGAGTCAAGTCTTAAAAGGTTCTCAATCTTAATTAACCGGGAACTTAATGTAATTGGTCACCAAATTAATTATGAAACTGGTATTTGATGTGAGTTGAAAGGTTTAATGAAGGTTTAATGAAAATTTGATCAACCATTAATTCATGAGTTATCATTTTTCATGAGCTTTTTAATATTGATTTTAATGTGAAAGGTTCATTAAAATCAAATTATAATTTGGCTTTGAATGGGAAAAGATATCTTTAGACGATTTAATCAAAGCAATTTATTAAACATTAAATTGATGGTTGAAATTGTATCTTCAAAAGACACAAAAGTGATGTTTTGATGTAAACGTTTATTTCAATCGTTAGTTCCAATGGTTATATTGATTATTGCTATTATTAACATGAATAGGAATATGAAAATTCATTGATTTTGCCTTTTAAGCTCATTTTTTATGGTCAATCCATAATGAGCTTGACCAAGGTTAAGAGTAAAATTATAGTAAATGCCAAATAAACGGGCGAATTGTGATTAAAGAATTTTGTTGAATGATTTATTGATCAAAAGTATATCAAAGTAACCATAGGAACATCTTCAATTGTTGATCATAAAGGGTTAAACAAATAGTTACATTTCATGGGAAAATAACAATTTAAATTGATCAAGTGTTGGCATAAACAGTTGAGATTGTGGTTGAATCAATGATCAAGATATTTCTGAATAAATTATTCATTTTGAGTATCGTCATTTTGACCAAATTGATTGCATTAAAAGGAATCGACAAATTGATCAGAATTAGGTAGAGAATTTCTTTCATTTGGTGAAAAGAAATTCTGATGGAAATTGTTAATGGAAAGCAAAATTTATCTAAACTCAAGTCACGGAAATTGAGGAAGAAAAAAAATCAATTTTGTAACCCAAAAAAAACCCAAAATGGATGAAAATAAGAGATGAAATAATGAAATGTTGGTAACTTTAAAGTTATTACATTTAAATTGAGATCAATAAACAATTTAATGGATTGACATTTGAAACAAAAGGTACAATTCAAGTGACAATTTAAAGCCAATTGAAAAGTTAATTAAAGATTAAAATAGTTAATTGAATGAAAATATTATTTCAACATTTTAATTGAACCTTTGTTTAAAAGCAATTTTAAAACAAATGGAAACCATTGACCCAACAATTTAATGACTAATGTTATGTCATAAGGCCACAGACTGGGAATGAAAACTCCCAGGACAGGAGATGAAAGGTTAGAGTTGAGCATTTGAATCAATTGAATCAGTTGGAATTGAATAATTGACAAAGTTCTGATAATGAATTGCAATTTATGTGAAAAAAGGTTGAGCACGAAACATTTAATGAGTTATCCACTTTTTTGTTTAAAACAAAATCACCTCAAGGCTTAATGTTATGGCAATAACAATAGTTATCATGAAGATAATATTAATTGAAGTTTCGGTTGAAACATGAATAAGTTTGGGTTTTGAACAGATGAACATGTTATAAGGAAAAGAAAAAGAAAAAGTTTTAAGAGTTTTTATCAATATTTTTCTTCTTGTTATTTTCACTTATTTTTTGTTCGCTGTGTTCATACTCTGAATGAGAGTCTAGATAATGGTTGTGAAACCATGTTTCATGCTGAGAAGATGGGAAAGAATAGTTTTTATACCATGAATAACACCAAAACATTATATAAATATGAAAAGTCAAGTTCAGTAAGATGATGTTGATGATTATGATGATGTAAAAGGGAACACAAAAAGAGTGGAGAAAATGTTGAATATCCAAAGTTTTGACTTATGATAACAAAAAGCTCAACTTTGTTTGGATCATCATTCCAAGGAATATTATTTCCGGTTCGGAAATTCACATTTTCATTTCTCCATCTTGTTATCAGCAAAGTTCAACTTGAAACACGGTTCATCATTAGACTTCATCTTGATTCCATTATTAACATAATAGGTGATAACAATGGCAATTGGTTGATAGCAATCAAAGTTGGACAAGTTCATGAATCAAAATAATCTCATCAATCTTGAAATTGATTGGAAATTTTCATTTCCAAATTTCAACAAGAATTGAGTTTTCATTTGATTTGTGTTTACATGAGGGTTCGAAATTCATTTGAAACTAAATATAATTTTGAGAGAAGAGAAAAGTTTTGTTTGATCAAAACCCATATTTATCATGTGAAGGGCAAGTTATTCAAGTGAAAATTGTGAGTAAAATGAACAATTAAGAAGATGAAATAGAATGAGAAAAATTTCCATGCAAAAAGAATCAGTGGAAAAGATATGAATTTAATGAAATAACATGATGAAAATATAAATAAATTTCATGAGGTAACATGAAAAATGTGAAGAAAAGAATGCAACTCGACTGGAAAAAAAATCAATCGTTGAGTAAACTTGGTGTAACAAAGGTGTAAAGTTGAATATAAATAATGTAAATATGAAAAAGAATTTGAAATGGCGATTAAAATTTAGAGAGTTTCCATGCTTTTTGATAATCTGGAGATAAAATTTTGACGAGTTTTTACCTCAATAAAGTTGAACCCTTTTGTCAACTCGAGTGGCAATCTAATATTATTCAAAGTAAACTGAATGAATAAGATATTAGATAACAAAGAAAAAGTAATAACAAGTGAAAGTTAACTGATGAAATTCATGGAATTGCGATAATCTAGAAGAGAATCGTCTTGAGGCTTATTTCATCGTTTTACCAACTATTTGCCCACAATAATTGATCCCAAAACTGAAATACTTTAATAGAGCTTTTGTTGCTCTTTAATATTTGATAATTGGGAATGACAAACTCCCAGGACAGCAAAAGGTTATAAGATTGTTTCATGATATCATTTCACTTTGTTGTAAGAGGAAAATGTTTCAAACTTTTATCCAATCAAATGGACAAAGCAATTGAAGTAACAAGTTTATTGTAAAAGTTGAATAACTCTGATTCTTTCCCTGATCTTCAATGAATAAACCATTCAATGTTCAATATTCTTGTATAGTTTTAGTTTCCTTTTTTTTGTATCCATTTGGTTGACACAGTAAAGTGGAAACATTTTCAATCGGAAATGGTTTACTTGAGATTTTGCTTTCAAATTTCATCAAACAGACAGTTTGGGAAACTTGAGAAGAATCAGATTTGAATGGATAATCAGATGAAATAGCTTCACTTGATATTCAAGAATCAATTTGAAACATTTTAACCAAATCGTGAAAATCGTCAAACGGTTTGATATTAAAATTTAAGTCAATATTTCAAATTGAAAATTAATGCTTTCCATCAATGACAATGCAATGCTTTTGTTTAACCTTTTTGATCAACTCTATTGATTGATCAATTCTGCATTATTTTGTCTCTCTTTGTTCAATATCATCAAGTTTCACTGAACAGATGAAAATGGAAAATTGGATAACATGAAACTGAAAGAACCAGAAGAATAATTCATTATTTTTCATGAAATGGTAGCAAAAAATGGAAGCAAAAAATTGGACAGAAAATTTTGTTTCAAGAAATGATTTTTGTGTAAAAAAAGGTTCAAATCACATTTAAATGACACTTGAGATGAAACTTTGGCTCAATATTGTTATAACAATTTAATCTCATTTTTCATGTTTAACCGATTAATTTTCACTTGATCAATGTTTTTATTGGCGAAAAGGTTTCATGAGAAAACATTAAATTGTTCAACGATAAAAATAAAGTAAAATTTGGGAAAAAGTGCAACATTAGAAATACAAAATTTAGTTTCTTATAAAGCGATTCAATTGGATCAAGAGAGACCATGAACTGATTAAAATTCAACTCACTTACAATCAAGTGAACCATTAATAACGTAAAAACAATTGCTAATCCTTGAAATGATTGAAAAACATTTATCACCATTTTCATGTTGAACCATAATTATTATAATGTATTTATACTTGAGAGGACATTGTACTTGGAACCATTTAAATGGTAAATTTAGTTTGAATATATTTGAAAGTTATTTACTTTAAACTGCAATTTAATTTACTATCATTTGTTAAATTGTCAAATGTTAACACTGACTTGATTGTCACATTGTTAGCAAATTAACTTTGCATGATTGAAAAACAAAAGCTGTATTTTGATGAGGGACTGAAAACAATTTCAATAATTGTCATTCTGTTAACTATTCAATTGCATTTTGATTGACTTATTAAATGTAATCATTCTGACAATCAACTTTCAATATTCATTAAACATTTCGCCAAACAATCAACATTTTTCATAATACAAAAAACTGACAAAGATTAAACCTAGTTTTTTGTCTTTCTATGTACACTCATTAACATAACAATTTGAAACAATTGAAGCATGATTAATGTAAGCTGAATTAGATTTTTGAAATTGCAATTTCAATGAACACACAAAAGGATAATGGAACAGATTTTCTCATTAAAATGTTTTTCAAATCATTAGACTGGTGAAACAAATTATTATTAATATCAACATTTAAATTAATCAACTGTTAAACAACACTCATGGTCCACTAGGATCATGTCTAAACTTCAACTCTCAATGGTAGACAAAATTATATCTTCGACAAGACTCATGGTAATTCAGAATGACGTCTAAACTGACTTAAACAGTCCATTTCAATGGTGAACAATTTTGCGATTTCAAACATGTCGATGTGCCTCGTGATAATTTACTTGAAGTAAGTTTTCTCATTTTATAAGAATTGCGAATTTCACTTCTGAATTTGGAATCTAGATTCAAGCATAAAATTAGATCAAATCACTCAAGTCTCTGTGACTGTTGCAAATGGAGACAAATGCAAACTGAAACATGCTAAGAAATAAAACGGAATTCAAATCGACGTTTGAGCCAGGAGAATGATCCTGAAATGATAAAGCCGACTGTCGAAGTCAAGATGTTAACTTGCTGAGGAGCCTTTTAGCAACTTGCGAAAGTAAGATAATGTACAAAATAACGACGCAAGCAGTTCGGATGATTAGAGAACTATAAAAATAACTTTCAAATTGTACCCTCGTCGATGATTAAATAATATATCGATATTATAACTCTCATATTTTGTTGGAGTTTATACGCGTCTCGTGCACGGAAAGTCTTGTATTGAAGGAATGTATTCTTGATTTGATAACAAAAATTGATGAATTTGCTGGCACATTTGAAGTGAAAATGCTGCTTTTAATGAGATTTTAGCCCATTTGAACCCAAAAACTGTTCAATGTTTACTGTTTAATGTTGGGTTGAAAGAAGCTATTAAATTGAGTTGTGATAAAAATTATAGTAAATAAAAAGTCTAGTAAAAAAGGTAATAATATTTAAACATATTATCACATGGAATCCATTTAATGATAACTGGGAGTGAAAAAGTGCAAAAAATACGTTAAATGGTTAAAGTGAATTGAAATAAAGATGATAATGATGAAAACTGCAATTTTGACAGAACAATTTGAAATACAAAAATCGATATTTTAATCGTAAACTTTATCATTACAATCTTTTTCTAGTTCAACAGATTATGATGGATAACTTAACGAATCAAGACTTATTAGTAGTGTTCATGTTAGTACGTCATTGGCTGAAAATGGATTAACTTTTCATCCAAATTATCATCTAAATCACATTTAAATGGACAATTTTCACTAGACAAAATGTTGGTTTCACCAGTAAAAATGCAACCAAATTGAAAACATATGAATCATTTGGCTGATCATTTCAAATGGAAGCAAATTTAAATTTGAAAATGGATTTAAAAGTTGATATTTTTTCATTTCTATAACAAGAAGAAACATCAATTTCATTGACAATATGAAAAGATAAATCTTTCAAATTCAAAATCCCATTATTCCATGAAAATCACAAATGAATGTTTCAAACTCCATTCTTTAACCGATTCTTACAATTCACCATTTGATGAATAATTTCACCAACTAAAAGCTCTGATTTCATGGATCATTCAAGTAAAATCAAACTCAAACTCAAATCGAGATCAGAATTTTTTTCAAACAGAACTTCTAATTTGATAAAGTTGTTCATCATTTTTTAGTTTAAAACAAAATATAAATTCTTGCTCTGATTGAAGATGCAACAGTCTTTGAGATTGTAAATAATCTGTGAGTTGATCATCAATTGCGGAACTCATCATGAGATTACACCAGAATTGACTTCCTATGTAATTGAATAATATAATGCTTGAAACAATAATCTGAATGATAATTTATAACAAGTTGACATTTGACAAGTTACACAGCAACAGAAAAGGGAAACCAAATGAGAGGAGAAAAGCAGATGAAATGAAGTGAAAAAGGTTCCTTTTTTCAGGGTAAAAGATTAATTGATTTAATAATATAATAATAATCAAATTAAAAAGGCTCATTGGGTTATCAAGTTGAACTACAGCGTAAAACAAATGTTATCTAATTGTTGATAATAACGGTAATCTAATTAAAGCTTTTGCTTCAGGCACAACTCGAGTCAAGATTATAACATTTGTTTCAATATAATCATCAAGTCGAGAAACAAGTTATTAAATATTATCGAAACAAGTTGAATGCAAGATTGATCAATTATCGAGAAATGAAATTCAGTTGTGATATCGTTTCATCTGTTTCACCGAATTCATTGTTTCTGTCTGACTTCATTGAAAAGTATATAAATAATAATAGATTTATTTAATGAAACCTTATTAAGGTAAACAATGGGACTTATCGACAAGGTTATTTAATATTGAATCAAAGGATTCAAAAGGTTAAATGTCTTACATGGGAACATTGATATTGATAATATTTTCATGGATCAACATTCGGTGAAAATTTTGGTTAATAATGAAAATCTATTCAGTCATTTCTTTCAAAGGAATCATCATTTTGTTATTCATTTGTCAGTGAATTTCATTTCAATATTTTTTTTCGGTCAAATATTGTCAATATTTAATTTGGAAATTGCTATTCATGGATTTTGTCTGGAGTTTGATAATGAAATGTTGGTTAATAATTTATCATGATGGGAATGTTGATTGAAAATTTATTGTTTTCTTTTCAGGAAACTTCATTTTGAGGTTGGCTTCTGGCTTCTTTAACTTGAAGATTATTTATTGATTGAAATTGATACATCTTGATTGAGGTTATCAAATTGGATAAAATAACTGACCAGAGAAAGAAAATATTATTTTCAAAGTAAATTGAACATTAGCATGATAAATGAAAGATTCAACATTTGCGCTCATCTTTTCCCATATTTTCTCTTCTATTAAAAATGATATTTCTGGTGAAAATGAGCATTTCCATCATCAGTTGGCGTGCTTTTCCAGAATTATAACTTTCCCTTTTAATCCAAGTAAATTTTATATTGTATTAGGCGTGGTTAAACCAGCAATAAAATAGCAATAATAATTCATAAATAGTCTGTTGCTAAATTAAACACAATTTTTGGGTAAAATGAGGCAAAATAATACAAATTTTAGTGTTGAAAACAGTCAAATATCAAAGACTTCAAAACAAACAATGAAAAATGAATTCAGATAATTTTATATTCAATGTTCGATCGATAAACTAATGTGTTGATCACACTTGTGGTTACATTTACAGCTTAAAAGGTTGGGAACAAAATCGGAGGTTTTTCAGTCGATCAATGAATAGCTGATCTTTAATTGTTAACTTAACCCTGACAATAATTAAAGCTAAATGTTTAATCAGTTTGATCAGATTTTCGATTGAAATATTTTCCATAATTTTACGAATTTCGATTGATTTTAATTTCTATTTTTAGCAATAGAAAGATATTTAAATTGTCATTTTTTGTACTAAAAGGGAAAAGACAAACCAGATTTTGCTCGAGACGCAATTTTCTGGTTAAAACAAAAGATCGATTGCTGACTAGATTCAATTGTAATTGTTTCATTGATTGTTTAACCGTCAAGGAAAATTCAAGTTTAATCATTGATCTAATTTTGTTTACTATTTTCAAATTCATTTGATATTGAAAATTGACAGTTACATGGACACTGAATCATCAATAATATGGAGCACAATTATCGGGTTATAATTATTGTTGGGTGGACCTAATTATATTCAAGAAAAATCTAGTTGATTAAGTTAACCATTTTTCTTGCTCAACTCTTGCAATGTGTAAAATAATTGATAAGTTTAATATTTTTGGGTAACCTTTGATTGTACAAAGGTAATTTGAATCATGATAATGGTTAATATTATTCAGTTCATGTTGGGTTGGGTTATCATGAGCAAGAAAAACACAGCAAAATGGGAATGATAAAAAGGGCAAGGTTTCTTTTCCTATCCTAACCACATTCAAGTCACTGGGAGTCACGCAATCATATAAATCAATTTCACCATTAAATTTGCTATTAAATTTACTTTCACTATTAACTTTATCATCATAGTCACCATCTTAAACCTTTTTGTTTTGGCCCAAATAAATTTACATGAAAATTCATCCAAATAAAGCGTCTTATTTGCATTCATTTTATACACAAAATAAAGCCAACAATTACAATTGTTTTCCAGTCAATAAACAAATATTTAAATACATCAACGAGTCTTGAATGTCTCAATCAATTTGATGTTGAATAACAAATTAATAAGCATTCATAACAAATTGACCAGCTTTTATGCTTTGGATCAATTTGAAGAAAATTTAAAATTTAATTTCGATTTTTAATTTTTCTAAATTGATTGAAATTGGTAAAAATTTTGAAGTAAAATGTTGAGTTTGAATGGTAAAGAGCAATTGCGCATAATCTGGTCTTTTTGGGTTAATTTGGTTTTGTATTGTAATCGACAATTTGGTCAATAATCATGAATGAAGATTAAAATTTTGCATTAACCAGTTATCAATGAATTGAGGACAATTATAATAGGTGATTGCATGGTTAATTGTGAATATCATCATGGTCATCATTTCCATTAGAAAGATGAACAAGGCCATCAAAAAGCCACAAATTAATGCAACTTTAGCAATACAGTTGTTAATGATGGAAACATTAATCATAATTAACATCAATGGTTCCTAACTAACAAGGGAAAACTCTTTCAACCCTAATATAATTACAAGTAACTCAGAGTATCTGTTGGATCATTTAATAAAAAAGAGTTGAAGTTGAAGGAGATTTTCACGAGTTTCATCAGTTTCATCGGTTTCATTTGATTTCACCCATGCAAAAAAAAATTATATCCATTCAGAATATAAAGAGAATTGTTTCAAAAAAAACGAAAAAATGATAATTTCATTTTTATCTTGAAATTCATCAGGAAAGCATTTTATCTTTTTTTTCCTGATCAACTTCAAAGTGTTTCATGATGGATCAATAAGACTTCCTAAGGGATACAAATTGATGCCAAGACTTGAGGCTATGAAGATGAAGAAAAGGATGAAAATGGTGAAAAGAAAAGATGGAAAAATGAAAAGCAAATAATTCAAGTGAAACAATTGAAGATGGCAAGAAGTTGCTCAAATTACTTTGAATATAATAATGAAACTAAAGGTGAATTGTGATTCCTGGCTAAATGATTATTAGCTAAATATTGATTGACAGATTCAGGTTCATTTTACCTTTTACCTTTGATTTTTTATTAACTTTTCATCAACTCATCCACAAAACCGACTATCATTATAACTCAGAGATTAATGTTTTATAACGGAATCATGCTTGGCTGAACTTTACAAATGTATATTAAAAATTGTTAAGGTAACGGTAATTAATGTTACATGAGACAAACAAGACAATTAACTTGAACCCAAATTATGGCAATTAGTGGTGAAGCAATTTTAATCACATTTACAAAGGTTAAAGATTTTTGGTTTTAAACTATTTTGCGGGTTATTGGGTTTTGCTGGATCAGCTGAAAGTTGGGTTTTGATTGTAAACCATTTTGACAAATTGGTTGGTTTTTTGTGTTATTTATCTTTCAAATTATTCATCTTGAATATCTGTGAATAATCTGTGTGTGTGTTCAAGTGTTCATGGTGATGATAATGATCAGAGATGGTGAAAAGGTGAAGATGAGCGTCAAAACATGATGATGACTCTGGGATGAGCAAGATAACTCAACACATTTATTCCTGACATTAATGTTACATATTTATGATATTGTTGATTGTGTCAGACTATTTACAATTTACATTAAAGTATATTAGTAAAGAGTCATTTAATGTTAATCTATTAAATGGAAAGGTCAACATTAAAGTTGAAAGTGAATAATGACTTGAAAAGGTTGATTGATAAGATGTTTAATAATCGAGAGATGATGAACAACCAAAGGGATAATCATATCTAAATTTGCCAGTATAATTGTTGACATGAATAGTTATTAATTAAGCCTGGAAAGCTACCATCAAAATTTGACCAGAACTTTGTTCACTAAAAGGTTAACAGGGTAATCAATGAAACTTCAATGAATAACCTAAAAGCAAATGTCAAATGTAAACTTGAAGAGCAATCTTTAAATGGCTTTTCATGAAAAATAATCAACATTCACAATTAATCAACAAAATCTCTGCTCTTAGTAATTTTCCAACAATCAGATGACAATTGTTGATCAATGATTACACTGGAAATGGGTAAACAACAAATTACCAGTTTTTTGAATCAATCATGAAAAAAATGGGAAAATGCTAAACAAGAGCAAACGATAGTTGAGTTAACCAGAAGTTTATTATCAGTTTGACGTATTAATTCAACAAGTCGTAATGATTGCGTTCATCTTATCATTATCAAGAGTTATCTGTAAACAATACAATTACAATCATTACAATTGTAGACAGGATAATTAACAATTAAGATATGAAGTATGCAAAGACAAAAAGACAGTTAAAACAACATTGGAACATCAATAAACTGTAAGTTAATCAATTTACTTGGATATTGTACAATTAACTGTTGAAAATGCAAATTTAATTGTTGATTAACTTCTAGAATAGTGACGACAGTGACAATGATTGTGATTAAGGGAATGATTAGATTGAGAAGTGAAAGAAAAGCTGAAAATACCAAAAAATGGTCAAAAACAATTTGCTTGACAGTTGGCTTACATTTGCCATTTGTTGGAAAGTTTGTTTTACTTTTCACACTTTTTGTAACATTTTCAGAATATTTCACTCTGAATATTCCTTATCTTTGCTTCTCCAGTTTCACCATGATTCCAATTCTGATCTCTTAAGGAATCTTCAAAGGCAAACATTCCATTTTTTCAACTGTCATAATGTAACATATTTCAACAATGGTTAATACAAAGTAGGTTTCACTCATCCTTTTCATCCTTCATCATCTCTTACTTGCGAGTCATCAGAATCAGGCGAATCCTTTGATTCCTCAATATTTTATCTTGCAACTTGACATCAGCTTTTCATCTTCTGCCATCTTTATCTTCACTTTAATCATCATTATTATAGTTGGATGGATTTACGGGTAAAATATTGAAAAAAAATCAACAAATTGTCGTAATCAATCAATCATACAGTTGTTTGAATTCATATTTTTATCAACTCAAAATTAATGGTAAAAAAATCAATAAGAGAAGTTGAAAAGTCAGCAAATATCCATTTTTAAAATGAATCAACTGATTGCTTCAAGCTTAATTTTGCCAATTGATTTAATTAAATTTAACCCAACAAAAGGAAAATGCTGTCTCATGAAATCTGTTATTTCTTTGAATCCATTTACATCATTGAAATGAGGCAAATTAAATTATTGTTACTGGAATGATTAAAAAAATCAATTTGTCTAATTATTGTCATTGACCTTTCAAATGTTACAATCTTATTGTTAAACCTAAAAATATAATTCAACAGTATTTAGCATATAATTGAAGTGCAATTTTAATCAACAATTGGCTGAACAATTAGTTCTGCTCGTTTGATTAAACATTCAATTAGAAGAAAATTGAATTACAATTTGATTAAATGATAGAAGACTTTCAATTTGTCAACTGAACCCAAAAGTAACCAGAAAAAAATGTTGTCACCATTGACGCTCATTGTAATCAAATTGTCGAAAGATATCAAAGATTTCAATCACAATAATCGTAAAAATTTTCATCCACAATCAGGAAATTATGATTAAAAGTTATCAGTTTATTAATAAACTAGACTAGGCACTAAAATAATGAACATTTATAATTAGACCAGAGATTATCAAATCCGCCCTTGTTGGGCATTTACGTAAATCTGGATAATTCAGTGATCTTTTTAATCGAAATGATCAAAATCAATTGTTTTCATGATAAAAAGACCAAACTAGGAAAACAAAATTGAATGAAACCAATGAAAACTTATTGATATTGGATGGCAATAACTGTGAAGTGAACACAGTGAAAGTAATGATTTGCAATTTGTGATTATTAAAAATCAATAAAAGACCGAGAAGATAATTTAATCAATTAATAAACTATAGACGTCAAACAATTAACGTAAATTGTTGCTGCTAGAAAATAATCTAAAGGACGAAGACCAAAAGAATAGGGAAAAGTGCCTAAAAATAGAATTTCCTCAAAGTTCTGTACTTGATGTAAGATTTTATGCCAATTCCAAAAATTGATTCCATTTTTCGATATGATGTATAGTTTTCGAGTTATCAGGTTAAAAATGTTAAAATGTTGAAAATGGCCTGAACCAGTTTTGAGTGACAAAGTATTTTGAATATTTTGTACATAATTGACTGCCCTCTATTCAAAAAATGTATCGGTATATTTCTATCATCGGGGCGTCTATGACTTTTTTGATAACGCTTGATATTTTTTTCGGGTTTCAGCCTTTTGGTCTCTTAGACGTTTTGAGTGACAAAGTATTTTGAATATTTTGTACATTACTAACTGCCCTCTATCCAAAAAATGTATCGGTATATTTCTATCATCGGGGCGTCTATGACTTTTTTGATAACGCTTGATATTTTTTTCGGGTTTCAGCCTTTTGGTCTCTTAGACGTTTTGAGTGACAAAGTATTTTGAATATTTTGTACATAACTAACTGCCCTCTATCCAAAAAATGTATCGGTATATTTCTATCATCGGGGCGTCTATGACTTTTTTGATAACGCTTGATATTTTTTTCGGGTTTCAGCCTTTTGGTCTCTTAGACGTTTTGAGTGACAAAGTATTTTGAATATTTTGTACATAACTAACTGCCCTCTATCTAAAAAATGTATCGGTATATTTCTATCATCGGGGCGTCTATGACTTTTTTGATAACGCTTGATATTTTTTTCGGGTTTCAGCCTTTTGGCCCCTTAGATGATTTGAGTGACAAAGTATTCTGAATATTTATCATACATTGGACCATCCTCTATCCAAAAAATGTATCAGGATATTAGTATCATCGGGGCGTAAATGCTCTTTTTCAAGAAGAATAATATTTTTTGAATTTTTGTTGTCTTGAAAATAGTATATACCTCCCGATGATGTAAATACACTGATACATTTTTTGCAGAGAAGACGATCCAATGTATGGTATACATAAGAAATCCTTTGTCACTCAAATGACCTAAGTGGCCAAATGTCTAAAAACCGAAAAAAATATCAAGCGTTATCAAAAAAGTCATAGACGCCCCGATGATAGAAATATACCGATACATTTTTTGGATAGAGGGCAGTTAGTTATGTACAAAATATTCAAAATACTTTGTCACTCAAAACGTCTAAGAGACCAAAAGGCTGAAACCCGAAAAAAATATCGAGCGTTATCAAAAAAGTCATAGACGCCCCGATGATAGAAATATACCGATACATTTTTTGAATAGAGGGCAGTCAATTATGTACAAAATATTCAAAATACTTTGTCACTCAAAACGTCTAAGAGACCAAAAGGCTGAAACCCGAAAAAAATATCAAGCGTTATCAAAAAAGTCATAGACGCCCCGATGATAGAAATATACCGATACATTTTTTGAATAGAGGGCAGTCAATTATGTACAAAATATTCAAAATACTTTGTCACTCAAAACTGGTTCAGGCCATTTTCAACATTTTAACATTTTTAACCTGATAACTCGAAAACTATACATCATATCGAAAAATGGAATCAATTTTTGGAATTGGCATAAAATCTTACATCAAGTACAGAACTTTGAGGAAATTCTATTTTTAGGCAGTTTCGGTCTTTATCCTTTGATAATAAATTG